>NC_062558.1:76749473-77385098 GCF_016906955.1 Phacochoerus africanus | reverse complement strand
GATTACCAAGACAAGTAAGATAGAGACCTGCAAAGTGTTGCTGCTCTAGTTGGATATAGGGAAAAGTGTATAATGAATGTAAAGCAGCTCCCTCTTTTTTGGGATAATTCGGAAGTAAAAATCTCACATGTGGCCACATATGAAAGGCTAAAGCAAGAGGCCTCATTGTGTTTAGATTTCTCTCTTTTTTTTTTAGATCTCATTCTAAATTGTGGACCATTCTTTTAAATACTTGTAGTCCCCTTCTTTTGGATAGAATGCATTCTCAAAAATGACCTCTCAAGTAGAATGTCAGCCTCTTGAGGGTGGGAACATTTATCTGTGTTCACCACACAGCCCTCAAGTAAGCATTTGTTGGGTTTCGTTAGAGGAATATGCAATAGTCAAATGACAGACATGTTCCAAGGAGACTTCTCTTTCCCAGTGAGCAAATTATAAAATTCTTAACTACCTTTCGCCTAGAATTCCCATTGTGGCTCAGCAGTTGATGAACCCGACTAATATCCATGAGTTCTTGGGTTCAATCCCTGGCCTCACTCGGTGGGTTAAGGATCCAGCATTGCCATGAGCTGTGGTGTAGATTGCAGATGTGGCTCAGATCTCTAGTTGCTGTGGCTCTGATGTAGGCCGGCAGCTACAGCTCTGATTAGACCCCTAGCCTGGGAACCTCCATATGCTGAGGGTGCAGCCCTAAAAAAACAAAAAATTAAAAGAGTTTTAAAAATTTAAAGATAAGGAGTTCCCATCGTGGCTCAGTGGTTAACAAATCTGACTAGGAACCATGAGGTTGCGGGTTTGATCCCTGGCCTTGCTCAGTGGGTTAAGGATCTGGCGTTGCCATGAGCTGTGGTGTAGGTTGAAGACGGGGCTCGGATATGGCGTTGCTGTGGCTCTGGCCTAGGCCAGAGGCTACAGCTCTGATTAGACCCCTAGCCTGGGAACCTCCATGTGCTGTAGGAGCGGCCCTAGAAAAGGCAAAAAGACCAAAAAAAAAAAAAATTAAATGATAAAATTAATTACCTTTCACCTTTTAGACACAATCTTCTAGGATGTATTTTCAGTGTTCTGTGTGGTCTTTATTGTTGTGTTCTTGTTTTACATCTGAACGTAAAGTCCGTAAGCATCTACTTGAGGTTAAGGCATCACTGCTTTGAGCATTCCCCGTGGTTGACACCTTTGTGTCTGTGTGATCTCTGCACTTTTAATCACCAGCACTCCTGTTTTTCCATTGCTTCCTAATTATAAAATGCAATAAAACATTGAAATCATATAAATGTGCATGGCCATACCAACAAAGAAAGGGAGGCCAAATTTAATATTTGTTGGATGATTTTCAAAAGCTCAACATCTTTATCTGAAAAGCAGCTTAAGGGTGCAGTGGAAAAAGTCTAGGTTCAGAAGTCAACTGTTGTTAAAGCTGAGGATGACCTAGACTAGCTTTTGCTCTTTACCTAATAGCTGCTCACTCGGAATTTCAGGCAGACCCAGTAATGAGAAAAATACATAATCCTATAGGTGAGCTAGCCTCATAAACCCCAACCTGTAAATTTGCAGCAAAATGTTACTTGTGACTTAATCTCCTTTTAAGAGTTTTTTCTCTGAGCGAAGCTGAGATATCTCAATATACTAAATCTCTGTTTGTGAACCTGACAGCCAAAGAGTTCTTCCTCTCCCGGGGTCTGCTGTGCCTGTTGATCTAGATGCTGTTGTAACCTTTCTGGTGCTGGACTCCAGGTCTCCTCCTTCTGCTCTTTTCTCCTGAGGCAGAGCCCACGCTGGTGCACTAACCTGCAGCGTCTCTGTCCTTCTCTTCTTACCTCCTCTTTCCCATTCTCTTTCCCTTTCGCTGTGGTGTGTCCAGAAAAGGAAGTCGAGTTCCAGCGTGCACCTAATGGTGAGCCTTGCCTGCCCACCCATCTGCCCGCTCCATGCTGCCTGCGCCCGCCTGCCAGCCACGCAAACCCATTCTGCCATGTGCGTGTGCTTCACTCATCCTCACTGCATGTCTGTGCTGTGTGGGCAGGCATGGCCTGTCCTGCCAGACGGGGGCCATTGCCCGAGGTTGCCTGGTGGCCTAAAAAAATGGGCATTGGAAAGTGTGATGTGGCACCCCTGCTGCAGAGCTTGGACTGCCCCAGCAGCCCAGGGCAGGATGTGAGGCTCATAGGGATTCAGGGCCAGGCAGCAAGTCCTGTGGGGAGACCCTCACTCACTGCTGCCCAGGTGGGGAGAGGCCCTGCTCACCGGGCATGATCAGCCATTTCCCACAGACTGGCAGCTGGTGGGCCTCTGCATGGTTTGCGGAGAAGCCAGTCATAGGCCCAGGGCTCTGACCCTCGCTCTCCTGACCTTTGCCCCATGCAAGTGCCCATTAGTAGGCTGTGCCCAGTGTTTCATCCTTCCCACCCTCTGAAAGGCTGCAGAGAGCACATATTCTTTCTCATGGGACACAGGGCACCCAGAGGAACATGGCAGCCTGAATCTTTATGAAACCATCTCTTAAAGCCAGAGGCGGGCCCATCTGGGTAACATCGGAGCTCTCTGCAGATATGGCAGGTTTTATAGGCTCCCTGCCAGGGTCTTGGTCTTACCTGGGCTTTGCGAACAGAATACCTTCCTCCAGTGAGCCCTAACCAGTCTGCGTTGGCAGCTGAACTAGGAGGACTCTGCTCTTTTCTGGGGTAATAGAAGAGAGCAGAGTTCACGTGGAAATTAGGCTGCTCCTGGGACCCCCTTCTCCGGCTTGTAGAGTTCAATGGAGTCTTGTAGCACTTGGTTGTCTGGCTTGAGGTTCCATGCCTAGCCCTGGGTTTGGGGACATCTCAACTTACAGCAAATTGTGGCTTCAGGTCTGGTCCAAGGGGCCATAAAAGAGGCCTCCAGGCAGGAAGGAGTAGGTTTTCTGTATGTGTTTCAGGAGAGAAGCAGCACATCCTAGCTGCCAGCGTGCCCCCATTTGCACCCCACCCAGAGACAGTAGCCTTACACTTGTCTCTGCTTGTTGAATTTGCAGGCATCAGGCTGCTCCTCAGTGGCCGCCAGCTCCACTGGGACTCCCAGTGAGTCTGAGTGTATTGGTTAGGGGATTGCAGGAGGCAGAGAGCATCAGTATGACTCCTTGTCCTGGAGACTGGCCTCCTTCCTCCCTTGCCATCCTCCCCCGACCCACCCTTGCTGTGCCACTCAGTGTGATGTTTTGAAATGCGAGGAGGTATCCCACGAGTCTGCTGCTGTGGGGAGTGTCAGCCTGCTGAGCAGTCTGCTCTTTCCCAGGGACTGGGTTCTGGGACTGCTGCCGAGCCCCTGCCTAGATTCACCTACTGCTCCTTGTAGCTCTGCCCTCTTTCCCAGCTGACCAAGTCTTAAGATTTATCAGGCAAAAAGGCCAACAGCACAACCCTGTTTCTGCTCCTTGGGGTCAGTAGGCATGTTTTATATCTAGAGTCAAATTCCACCCCCTCCTCTCTGGACACCCTCTCCTAGGCCAGGTTTTCTTCCTCTTCTTATTCCTCTTCTTTTCAGATCAGGCTTCAATCTGGTGTTTTAAGGAGAAGGAAATGAGGGTGGCAGGTTGAAAGGACAGCAGGAGACTGCCCACAGTTAGGGGACCCAGAGTTTCTGAATTTTGTTCTGCTTTCTTATAAACCACACTCCATTCCCCCTATAAAGTGAAAAGATCCAGAATTCTTTGGGTGAAGTTTGATTGTGCACTGACATAGCACCTGGTATAAGCAGAGCTTTCTGGAGAGATGCTTTCTGGATGAGTCTTTGGGCTCATCCCCCCTTGAGGGTGCCTCGGGGGCTAGGTCTCTGAGTCCCTCCAAGTAATCTCCTCTGATCATCTCTCCAACCACGGCTCCCTTCCCATAGTGTCATGAAGGCCACCTCAGGCCTAGCTCCTCCGGGCAGGCCTGGGGGCAAGGGAGGTCTGGGAGTTGAATCTGAGAGGCTTTGGTGACTCTAGAGGAACTAAACCATCTATTTTCTTGTCTCAGCCACAGAGCAACAACAAAAACAGTCTCGTAAGCCCAGCCCAAGAGCCTGCGCCCTTGCAGACGGCCATGGTACCTCCTGACTACGGCTTCTCCGCCCCTGCCCCCCGCTGCCCCCCCCCCCCCCCCCCCCCCCGCTCCTTCCTGCTTCCTCTTCTTGCCCTCCCTCCCAGGCCTCATGGGCCCTTCTGCTTTCTCATCCCCGTAGAGCAAACTGCTTTGTGTACTGCCCCCCAGGCCCCTTCCCCCTCACTGTCCCGCTTGGCCATGCTCCTTCCTGCATGGCACAACTGCTGCTCCTGCTCCTTTTGCTCTTGGGAAAGAGTGATCAGGGCTCTCAGCTAAACCTCCCAGCCCCAGGCTGGGCCCCCGATGGGTCTGCTGTGAGGGCAGGGAAGGTGAGTTGTTTCTAAAAGGAGAGGGTAGGAGCTTTCTTGGGATCTACTCATCGGTTCTTGGAGGCCTCCTTGTAAAATCTGCCTCAGCCTCTCCCTTGCAAAGCCATGAATAGGGGTCCTCCACCTCTACATGGTGCTGAGGTCTCTGGGCTCCTGGAGAGCCCTGGGCTGCCCATGTTCTGTCTGGGCTCAGCCAAGAGGCACTGTGCGCTCTCAGAGCTCCCTCTGGTGGCCAGAGCTAGAGTTAGCAAGGGAGTGATTGGGAGAGAGGGAGGGGGGATTGTGCCTGCTCCTCCTCCTCCTTCCTGCCGCCTCCTGTGCTGCCTGCTGTGGTGCTGTAGGGACAGGAACTCTAGGTGAAGCAGGCAGCTCTCTGGGCTCAGCTTGCCGTGGACCATGCTGGTCTTTCTGAGAGATCTTAGTCCACTCACCTTGTACCCCAGCCTCCCGCACACCACTGATGAACACTTGGCAGGGCCTGGCCTGTGCCCCCAACCCTGCAGCTCCTCCAGTGTACTTGTCCTATGGGGGGAAAAACACTCAGATCCAGTAAGAATCAGGAACAGAGGCCCTTGTCCTTGGCTCCCCCAGTACCTGCTTCCATTAAGTGCCAGCCTTCTCCTCCTTACCAGCCAGTGCTGTCCCTGAAGTCTGGGGCTTGCAGCTGCTTGGGACCCATTTGAGCCAGGATATTTTGTCTTCTGAGAATGGTTGGCAAGCAGGCCTCAGTAGTCATCATAGGGTCAGTGTACGAGGGTACTGGGGCAAGGGTGGGGTCCCTCAGGGAGGAGCTGTCTGTAGGTCTGTCCTCAGGTCTGGAGGGTAATTTTCATCTTCTCTCACAGGAGCCTCAAACCACCGTGGTGCACAATGCTACAGATGGGATCAAGGTGAGTGGTTCCTGAGCCGGTCTCCTGCTTTCCAGGTGAGCAGGAAACAGCAGACTGGGTCACACGGTCTAAGGGTCCTGCAGATGGCGGCCTGCAGGCTGCAAGCTCAAGGTGTTTGCATAGTCTAGGCTAGGGGTAGCACATGCCTGTTTGTCACTGTTCCCAGGAAGGACATCATACCATAGTGAATCTTTTTTTATTTTTTTTTTACTTTCTAGGGCTGCACCTGTGGCATATGGAAGTTCCCAGGCTAGGGGTCTGATCAGAACTGTAGCTGCCAGCCTACACCACAGCCACAGCAATGCCAGATCCGAGCCACATCTGCAACCTACACCACAGCTTGTGGCAACACCAGATCCTTAACCCACTGAGCGAGGCCAGGGATTGAACCTGCATCCTCATGGATACTAGTCAACTTCATTACCAGTGAGCCACCAGGGGAACTTATTTTTTTTTTTTTTAATTTCTTGACCACGCCAGCAATACACTGAAATTCCTGGGCCAGGGATCAAACCCAAGACACAGCAGTGACAACACCAGATCCTTAGCCCACTGAGCCACTGGGGCACGCCACACCTTAGTGATTCTGAGGTCAGGCTGTAGAACCAGACAGCCCTGGGTTTGCATTCTGGACCTGGACCCCTGGACAATTGACTCTCCCACTTGGCACCTCAGTTTTCTCTCTGTAAATTAAGGATATAATAATAAAATCTTCCTCTATGACTTATGAAGTTTAAATGAGAGTAAATGTTAGCTAGAAAAGCAGAGGGAAGAGTATAACCAGTTCCTATTGTGGCTCAGCAGTAACGAACCTGACTAATATCTATGAGGACTTGGGTTTAATCCCTGGCCTCGCTCAGTGGGTTAAGGATCCAGCACTGCCATGAGCAGTGGTGTAGGTTACAGATGTGGCTCGGATCCCATGTTTCTGTGGCTGAAGTGTAGGCCAGCAGCTGCAGCTACAATTTGACCCCTAGCCTGGGAACTTCCATATGCCACGGGTGTGGCTCTAAAAAAAAAAAAAAAAAAAAAAGGTATAATCAAACCCAAGAGCATTCATTCTCCATTGCCTCTCCCTTTATGCCCTCAATAACTTTGTCTTTTATTTTCACTATCATTGGTAAATATTTATTGAGTCCAGACCATCCATAGTTCTGGTTTATAGAGGTGACAAGGTGAAATTCCTCTCCACAGGTGAAAGGGAGGCAGGTAATAAACCAGAAACCAAATAAATAAGATAAAATCCAGTAGTGATAAGTGTTACGAAGAAAATGACCCAAAGCAAATAAGAGAGTGAATAGGGCCTTTAATTAAGTGGTCAGGGAAGAACCTCCCTCAGGAGTTAATATTTGAGCTAAAAACTAAATGACTGGAAGGTGACCGCCAGGCCGATGCTGGGACAGAGTGCCCTAGACAGAGGCAATGCAAGGGCCAGAGCTGGGCATGGATACGAGACTGAAGAAATCCAGGCTCAGAGCATGGTGAGCAAGGGCGAGAGTGGCAGGAAGGTGGTGAAGCTGGAGGAGCAGGAAGGATCTGCTCTGTAGGACTTGACAGAGCTGTTGGAAGTTCTTAGCAGGGGAAGTAATGGAGGCTGATTTACACTTTGAAAAACTGGCCATGTTATAGGCAAGAACTTGGGAGAGGAGGCAGGTGTAGAAGCAGGGAGACCCGGCAGCCGTGGTAGTAGTTCAGGTGCCAGAGGTTGGTATCTTGGACTTGGGGTTGGAGTCATATATTTGATAAGAAGAGGTAAGACACGTGATGGATTTTGGAGGTAAAACTGTCAGATTTGATATTAGACTGGATAATTGAGATATGAGGGAAAGCGAGAAAGAAAACAATCAACATAAAATCAAACCTAGACAATGACTAAGTTTTAGCCTGAGTAACTGGATAAATGATACAGGTACGGAGTTGGTGGAAACTGGGGAGGGTGTTTGGGGATCTGGAGTGGTCTAAGAGTCACATGGCAAGGGCGGCTATAGAGCCTCTGAGTTTTCCTTGCAGCTCCCATAGGAGCACATATTCTGCTTTTGTTCTGCTTGGCTCCTCTGGTTTCCAAGGGCCTCAATGTATAGAAACTTGTTCTTTTTGGCCTACAGGGCTCCACAGAGAGCTGCAATACCACCACAGAAGATGAGGACCTTAAAGGTAGGTGCCGACCCTTGGTGGGGAAGGGGCCCCAGCAGTGTCCCCAGCGCCTGGGCTCCAGTGGGGCCCCTGCTTCATCTGCCCTCAGAACTGAGATTTGTGGCTCCTTATACCCCAAGAGAGGGTTTGGCATAAAAGCCTATTTACCATGGGCCAAGATACGAGGCCCTTGTCTGCTGTTGCTGGGCTGGGAAAGAGGCTTCTCTTCTTTGGCCATGTCTAGGATAGCCAAACTCGGGCTTCTCCTGAGCCTCTCCAGGCCCAGAGCTCAAAGAACTGTGCCTGCTGTTGCTGCTGCTGCGGCCGTGACATCCCACAGAAGTAGCCTACAGATGTCATGAGCCATTAGTAGGGTGACCAGTCGTCCCCACTTCCCCAGGACTGAGGTGATTCTCAGGATGTGGAAATTCTGGTTTTAAAACCAACAGAGCCCTGGACATAGTGGGATGGGTTGGTCACTCTCATCACAAAGCCTTGGCGTGAATGAGAATCAGAACCACATGTGGCCATGTCCCAGTGGTCCTGTGAGGACCACCAGCTTAAGCTTGGACCCGGCTGGAGTGCCAGGGGGTATGCCATGGCACAGCAGGCCAGACCCCTGAGAATCTGTGTCCTGCTCTTTCTAGTAATGCTCCCTTTGCCTTCAGTGAGTGACCTTAGGTCAGGATCTCAGAAAAGTTGGAGGTATGTTGCAGGACAGAGCTGAGGGAGCGTGCCCAGGGGCAATAAGAGAGTAACAAAGCTTTGGTAATCAGAATAAAAAAAAACAAGCGTAAATGTATAAGGCAGTGAAGAAGTGCCTCCAGGGGTGCTGGGATTAAGGTCAGATCATTTCACTTTGGGGGATGCTGGCCGAGTAAGCAGCTCCTCCACACCTGGGCTCTTAACCTTGTAGCCTTGCCCTCTAGAACACCTTTCTCAGGAGCAGGGGTCTCTGTACAGGCTGTTTGAAGGCTCCTCTGGAGGCCACAAACCCAGGTCTGTGCCCCTTCCTGGGGCTGTCAGCTGGCAGAGGCGGTGGCATGGGACGTGGTCCAGTGTCCACAGTCCGAGGCGTCGTCTGCCCGGCTCTTCAGTGCCACGGGCTCGGGTCCTGTCCAGCTTGCTCGCTCACCTGCCTTGTTCTGTTTGTTTTGGCTGCTCTGCCTTGCCCTGCCCTGCCCTGGCTGGCTAGCTGCCCCGCTCCGCACTGGGAATGGCAGCTCGGTGCCTGAAGGACGGAGCTCCCGGGACAGAACAGCCCCCTCTGCAGGCATGCAGCCCCAGCCTTCTCTCTGCTCCTCAGCCAGTAAGTGTGAGGGAGGCACATTCTGGCTTCCATCCCCCTGGCTCGTCCTGAAGCCCCTCAGGGATTCCCTCTAGAGCTGGCAGCCCAGCACAGCTGTCCATCTAGTCAGCTTTGGGAGCTCAGCCTCTGCTGGGTGGGGGAGCAATTGGAGCTACAGTTAAGACCAGGCAGGGGCCCTTGAGATGGACTCAGAGACATGAAGAGGAGTAGGGGGAAAGAACAGGGCTGGGGGAAGGAGTAGGAAGCCCAAGGGATTGCAGGGAGCTTGGCCCTGGCACTGAGCCAGGAAGAAAGGCAGACTCAGGAGTCAGGTCCAAGCAGGTGGGGGTGGGGAGGGTGGGGGTGAAATTGCCATGGTCCAGAAACCATGTCAGGATGTGGTGCTGCTCGAGGCTCAGCATAATACCGTATTAAGAGCTTGGGGTGAGACAGACCAGACTTGAAATCCAGCTACATTACCCTCAGAAATGTGTAAAGTTAAGTTTAACCTCCCAGAGCTACAGTTGCCTTATCTGTAAAGTGGGAATAAAATGGCTCCTATCTCATAGCATTGTTATGAAAAACAAATAGGATATCCTGCTGGGTTACTAGTAGCTTGTATTTATATTTTCAGTTATGTTTTTGTAGAGGATGCCTTTGTCTGCTTCTTTTCCTCCTACAACCCATCCTTTTAGAGTATCTAAACACGATCCTCTTCACCCAGAGGGCCCCAGTCAGGTCCTGCAGATGGGTTTGGTGGGGATGGAGAGGTTGTGTGTGTGTGTGTGTGTGTGTGTGTGTGTGTGTGTGTGTGTGTGTGTGTGTGTTTGCACGCACTCGCATCCCTGCTTGCCTCGAGAAAGTGGATAGAGCTCCAGGGTTCCTCACCTGCTGCTCACTCACCTAGAGCTGCCCCCTGATGGTGCTAAGGGCTATGGAGCCCCCTCCTGGCTGTACCTTTGGCTGCACTGCCCTCTCCCAGCGGTGCCCCTTGGCTGTGCTCTTCTAATGCTCACATTTGTCTTGCAGCCTCTTGCTCCAGTGAGGAAAGGCTTGTGGCCTGGGCCAGCCTGGGGCTCCAATCAGGGTTAATCCAAGCTCAGTGGAGCCCTCCCTTACCCTGGTGGTGGCCTCTGCTAACAGTGGTGCTCCCTGTAAGTGAGCTGCCCCTGAGAGCAAGATGTCACCAGCAGTCCCTTGGCTTGGGACTTGGGGGATGGGGCGCTCTCAGGGCACCAGCTCTGCCTGCCTGTCAGTCTGAGCGTTGTCTTGGATTTCCTAAGGGACACATCCTGGCTTGAGAGCTGGTATGAGATTTACAGCTTTTCCAAGGCTTGTCCAGGGTAAATGAAGCTGTGTCTCTGGTGAGAGGCTCCATTTAAAAAAGAGTGTTTATCCCAGAAAAGCCCTGTGGAGGAGATGAGCAGAAGAGAATTAAGCATCCATCCCACGGCTCTGTTCATCTTTGGAGCCCTCATCCCTGGCTAGATTTTGCTCTCAGGCTGGCTGTCACCCAGGGCTAAGTTCTGGCCACTGAGTGAAGGCTGGGAGGTGGGGGTAATTGAGACCTGACTGAGCCCCTTCAGGTGAGAGAAGTATGTGGGTGGTGGAAACAGGGGATGCTCCTTTGAGAGGCTGAACCTGCTGGGGATGGGATGCACAGACTGAGGGCGGAATATTCATAGTGTGTCAGGGTCTTCAGCAGTGAAAGACAGAAAAGTTTCCTGCATCCTATTTGTTGATGGAGAGGGAGGCACAGGCCAAGAACCATAAGGTGGGCTTCAGGAGGAGAGGGTCATTAGCTCTGCAGACAACAGAGGGGGACTGGAGAGAAAAGGGGGACTCACTCCTCCTGCAAGAGGCTTAAAGACAGAAGAGGGATGTATTTGTCTAAGAGATCACAGGGGATTTGCTGAAGGACAGGGGAGGGCTTTCTGTCACTTGGGAGATCCCCAGTCTCACACAGGTAAATTGCTGGATTTTCCCCCCACAGTGCGAAAACAAGAGATCATTAAGATCACAGAACAGCTGATTGAGGCCATCAACAATGGGGACTTTGAGGCCTACACGTGAGTAGAGACCTAGTTCCTTGAGTCCCAGGTCATCTTGCCAGGACTTCCCTCCTCCCCCAATACAGCTAGGACCCGGGGAAAAAAGAAGGCGGGCCTTGGGTATCTGAGTTAAACACCAGGCCCCTAGTCTGGGAGCCCTTACAGGTAGACATCAGTGATGGAGCCCACCTGTGGTGTCCTGGCCAAGGGTTGAAGAAAGGGCAGAGCCAAGTGGTTCAGCAGGTGGGGCCCTAAGATCCCAGCCATGGGATCAAGCCTCGTCCACAGGAAGAAAAACAAATAATTCCCATGGAAGACTGATGGGCTGCTTTTTCTTTTTCCCTACAGGAAGATTTGTGATCCAGGCCTCACCTCCTTTGAGCCTGAGGCCCTTGGTAACCTGGTGGAAGGGATGGATTTCCATAAGTTTTACTTTGAGAATCGTGAGTGGGTTCGTGCTGCTGAGATACTCCTGCCTGCCCCTCACCCCCTGCTTGCTCGCCTTCTCCTCTTCCCCATTGCCCGCGTTTCCCTTACTGACCTGCCTGCCACACCCTGGGCTGTGTGCTTGCCTCCTTGTGCCCAGAGGATGGTCTTAAACTGTACCTTTGAAGGCCCTCCTCCAGCCCTGTGTGCCCCTCCATCCTGCAGCTGCCCCTCAGCAATGCCAGTTGCCATATCAGGGTCACTGTATTGCTTTAAGACTCACCTCTTTCCAAGATGCTGGGAAACCATTTGTGGTTAGGTTGAGGTGATCTCAATGAGTCATGATGAAGCTCTGTGTCCGCAGGTTTTCACAATAGAGGAAATTAAAACCAGGATAAGAATGTGCAAGCGAGTAGCAGGGCACTGTGGGTGATCGTGAGATCAGAAGCTGTGGCTAGGGTCCTCCTCCTGGCCACCCAGGGAGACGGGAGGCCCAGCTGGGGTTGGGGTTTGGGGGGGGTACCCTCTGGACAGTCCCTGCAAGTCCCAGAGGATAAAGAAGCTGACCCATCCCCTCCCAGCTTTCTCTCCACTCTCTAAGACCATCCTCCTCATTTTTTTCTCATCTTTTGCACTTTATTCTGGGCCTTCCCCATCCTGCCCTTTTATTTCCTCACTCTTTTCTCTACTAACTACCATCCTCTCCATGTCTCAGTTTCACCTAGGTTAGCTAAGTAATTGTTAGCCAGGAGCAATTCCAGAGTTTGTAGACGCTCCCTGGAAGGTCTCATGTAGCCCCTGACATTAGAATTGAACTGAAACGTGAATCTCAATATATGCAACACAAGGCACGGTGTTTGCTGGGATAATCCCTCTTCTTTTGGTTCCCCCACCAGAGAATCCTGGGAACCCTGGGGAATATACTGAGCTTGGTGCCTTAGTGATCTTTTTTAAACTTTGGACCTTTTAAAATCAGCAATCAGTTTTAACTATTTTAAGTTCTTGACTTTGCTCTACAGCCCTAATTATGGACAAACCAACCCTCATGAAAGCTCAACTCGCCTAACAGTAGAAAGATCATCATAGGCTTCCATTAAGATGGTCCTGAGTTCAAATATTGTGTGATTTGGGCAAATTACTTCACTTCCTTGAGCCTATTTCCTCATCTTATAATGAAGAAAATAATACTGACCAAGGAATATAGCTTATACGTGTAAACCCCCCAGCACAATGCTGGATTAAAATAGTAGCTGCTATTATCATTGTTCCCTACCTTTCTCTTCCTTTTGAATAACCAAGACTAATCTGATGGGATTTCCTGGCCTCTGGAAGGTATATGGGGGACTTGGAGACTCCACAATGGTTGCAAGAGAGAGACAGACTTGGGAAGTGCAGGCTGGGAGGAAAATGCCAGTGCCCAGGCCTGACACCCTCCTACCTACCCCACCCTACCCTGCTCCCTACAGTCTTATCCAAGAACAGCAAGCCCATCCACACCACCATCCTGAACCCGCATGTCCACGTGATCGGAGAGGACGCAGCTTGCATCGCCTATATCCGCCTCACCCAGTACATCGATGGGCAGGGTCGGCCTCGCACCAGCCAGTCGGAGGAGACCCGGGTCTGGCACCGCCGGGATGGCAAGTGGCTCAATGTCCACTACCACTGCTCAGGGGCCCCTGCCGCACCGCTGCAGTGAGCTCAGCCACAGGTGCACCTGGTTGGGGGGCGCAGGGCACTGGGACAAGTGGGGGCAGGGAAGGAAGAAGAGGGTGAGACGAAGCACCTGGGGAGGATATAATGGGCCATCCCAGAAAAGTAGCAAAGGCTGTGGACAGAGTGTGTGGGGGGGGCGGGGGGGTGGATAATAAGTTATACTCTGAAATCAAACACACTTGGGTCTGACCCCATGCCTCCAAATGCAGTGACCTCAGACAGATTACTTCCCCTCCCTAAGCCTCACTTTCCTTGGGTGTCGAAAGAGGGAAGGAGTGGTGCCCCCCTCCTTCATTGCTGTGAGAATTAAATAAGATACAGCAATCATGAGACAATGTTATGTTTAAATACCAGCTTTCAGAGTTCCCTGGTGGCTCAGTTGGTTACGGCTCAGGTCATTGCTGTGGTGCAGGTTCAATCCCTGGCCACAGGTGTGGCAAAAAAAAAGGAAAGAAAGTAAATACTAGCCTCTCCCCCATTCTCCACCTTCTCAGGTTCTCAGGCAGACTTAGCCAGGTGTGGCGTGTGTTTAAGTCTTGGGAACTCATCTGTGTCTGTATTGTCCTCTGTTCTGTTACCACATCTTGACAGGGGCATAAGGAGATCCCAGCCGGAGGTCAAACCTTCGCAGCCAGTGGCTCTGGAGGGCCTGAGCGACAGTGGCAGTCCTGTTCGTTTGAGGTTTAAAACAATTAAATTACAAAGCGGCAGCAGCCAATGCACGCCCCTGCATGCAGCCCTCCCGCCCGCCCTTCGTGTCTGTCTCTGCTGTACCGAGGTGTTTTTTACATTTAAGGAAAAAAAAAAAAAAAAAGATTGTTTTAAAAAAAAAATGGGATCCATACCATGATGCGTTTTAAAACCACCGATAGCCCTTGGACTAGCAAGAAGGCAGGAGTTTGTGTGATGCCCATCCTGGCACAAGCACTGGGCTCACCCACCAGCCCTGAAGAGGTGAGCTCAGCCTCTGGCCTCCATGGACTCGGGGGGCCAGGCAAAGACTGACAGAGCTTTGGGGGCTGTGATGTGATTGCAGCCCCGGAGGTGGCCTGCCCGCCCCAGGTCTAGGAATGGACTTCTTCAGAATTTGTATACGCACCTAGAATGAGGCTGATGAGAAGAACATCATGGCCATCAGACCTACTTGGGAGAGAACTCAGAGCTCCCAGCCTGCTGTGGAGGCAGCTGAAAAGCAGTGGCCTCAGGACTGAGAAGCAGTGGCCCGGACGTTGCTGTACTGTACCATGTAGTGTAGAAGGGAAGAGAATTGGTGCTGCAGAAGTGTGTCCGCTACGAAGCTGATGAGAAACCTCGTGTTAGTCTGACATGCACTCACTCATCCATTTCTATAGGATGCACAATGCACGTGGGCCCTGATATAGAGGCCCAATCCTTGCAGCTGGGAAGTGGGAGGGGTTGCCGCTTTGCTTCGTGTTTGTTTTCTTATAACTTAGCAAGGAGAGAGCCAGGCCTTGGTCTCGGCTCCCGCTGCTGCCCTTGGCAGTTCTGTTTCTGTGCTGATTCGGACCATCTTTGTCTTGCCTTTTCACAGTGGTGGTCCCTGTGCCGACCCTCATCTGGGCCTGGGCCCTCTGCCAAGTGCCCCTGTGGGATGGGAGGAGTAAGGCAGCGGGATTGAGTTGATGGTTGTTTCTATGCATTCAGGCTGCCCTCAGGGTGCCTCCCTCCTTACTCTTCCCGTCCTGCACGCCCATCTCTTTTCCTGTCTTTGAGATTGACCTGACTACTCTGGCAAGAAGAGGAGGTGTCCTCTTTAAAGAGGCGTCTCTTTACTGACCACCTGAAGTACAGACTTATTGCTGGACGGTCTGCATGGGCATCACCCCCACCCTCACCTGCATGTACCCAAAAGAGATGTCCAGAGCCAAGGCTCCTACATTCATTGTCTCTCTCTGTGCTCAAGGAGTTCCATTCCAGGAGGGAAAAATTTATGCTTTAAGCAGATAGCAGAGAAGATAATGGAGGAGCAATTGGTCATGGCCTTGGTTCCCCCCAAAACAATTGTGCAGACCTATCTGCACAAACGTCTGCACTATTGGGGGAAAAGATGGGTAGACCCTAGCTCCCCGGACTGCCTTAAGGAAGCACAGGAGCTGGGGGAAGAGGCAAAGCTACAGGTTTACCTTGGAGCCAGCTGAGAAGAGAGCAGACTCACAGGTGCTGGTGCTTGGATTTAGCCAGGCTCCTCGGAGCACCTCCTGCATGCCCCAGCCCCTGGGCCCCTTACTGCCCTGCAGCCTGCAGTACCAGCACGCAGACACCTTCACCACAGGATTTGGTTTTGCTGGCTTGAAGACAAACGGTCTTAGAGTTCATTAAGACCCATAGCTTCATATGGCTGCTCCAGCCCCACTTCTTAAGCATTCTTACTCCTCTTCTGGGGCTAATGTCAGCATCTATAGACAATAGACTATTAAAAAAAAATCACCTTTTAAACAGGAAATGGAAGGCATTTGATGCAGAATTTTTGCATGACGACATAGAAATAATTTAAAAATAGTGTTTGTTCTGAATGTTGGTAGAATCTTCATAGCTTTGTTACAATGAAATCTTGAACTGAAGATATTTAATAAAATAACCTTTAAACAGTCCATGGTGTTACTGCTGTTGGAGGCTTAAGGCCAGAGGCTTAGATTTTAGCAGCCTGGGTTACAAGGTTTCAGGTGGGAGAGATGTACTTTCTCCCACTCCTTTTGTGCCCATTTAAGAATTAATCTTCCTCATAAATTCATCAGCCTCCAATCAGTCCACCCAGCCGCTGAAGCGAGTTTGGGGTGGATTGGGCCCTTAGGGGCTGAGCTCCGGGTCTCGCCCCGCCCCCAGGCCCCGCCGGCATCCAGGACCGACCCCCGCCCCCCCACCCCGTCCCTCAGTGCGCCGGCCCGGCTCCCCTCCTCAGCCGGGCGGAGTGGAAGAACCCGCACCCTCGGCCCGCCCCTGCACCCGGAGACGCGGCGCCCGACGCTCGCCAGACTGTGCCACCGCGCAGAGAGGAGGGGGGCGCCTCTGCCGGCGGCGCGCGGAGCCTGCTGTATCTGAGGCGGCGGCTCGGCCGAGCGCTCCGGAACACCGTTCGGCGGCCCCGCACCTCGGCCGCGCGGCTGCCAGGCCCGGAGGCGGCAGGGACCCGAACGGGGCCGCTAGCGGCAGCGCGCCGCCTCCCCCCCGGTGGGAGCGGTGGTTGGGCCCGGCTGCGGCAGAGCGTTCGCTCGGAGATGGCGGAGCCGCCGCGACGCGGCCCGAGGCCCCGAGAGCAGGGAAGCCGGGCAGCCCCGGGACGTGGCGGAGCCCGGGGACAGCGGGGACGCCGCCCAGTCCGCCGGGTGAGACGCCCTTGGGAAGACCCCCCCCCCCCCTCCGCCCCTCTCAGAGTGTGGCCCCCACCCACGGTCCCCGCACTTCTACCCTCACAGACTTCCCTCACCGTGGCCACCAAAACCGCCCGCAGGGGCGTCCCGGGCGGCCCCTCGGGGCGGCCCGCGTTCCCCTCCCCCTGTCCCTCCCGCCGGCCGCCCCTGGTAGTGGCCTCATTCCTGTCGGCTCGTCCCCTCAGCACGGGGCTCCTCCTCCCCTCGGGGCTCTCCCGCCCCGATGTCATCGCTGACTCTAGTCCGCGCGCGCCCCTTGCCCCTTCCCCTTCAACGCTCCACGCCCGACTCTCCATACCCACCTGTGACCGCGTGTTCCCCACCCGGCAGGTCCCTCCACCCGCAGCCCCCATGTGCCCGCCCCCTACGCCCACGGCGCTGCTCTGTCCCCCTCCTCCCACGGCATCCGAGCCGCTGGTCTCCACCGCGGGCCCCACACCCCCCGGCCTCCCCAGCCCCCACCTCCTCTGCTTTCCGTCGAACCTCCCGCTGCTGCGCACACGTTCAGCACCTTTCTGCGCGGTGGTCCCGCTTCGGTATTTAGCATTCCACCCCACAGCCTCCCCCAATACTTCCTCTGCACCCCTTCCCTAAATATTGCTTCTTCTTCTAGGTCCGAAGCTAAAATGCAGTGGTTAAGAGCAGGGCTGAACCTTGACAGGCCTGACTTTGCATCCCAGTTCCTCCACTGAGCTGTGTGATCCTGGGCAAGTTACTTAACTTCTCTGGACCTCAAATTACTGGCATGTAAAATGGGGATAAAAAGAGTATCTACCTCTTACTTACTTTTTAAGGCTAGTGTAAGCATTAAATCTATGGAAAGCTCTTATAAGACTGTCTGGCAAAGAGTAAGCCCTCAGTAAATGTTAACTATTATTCTTAACATTATGGGTGATACACCCCCGGTATCTACTTCCCCACAGTGACTTCTCACTATTGTGTTTGCTCCAGAGTTTCCTCTTAGGATTCACCCCCTCCCTGTCACCATTTTGATCCTCTCTCAGTTCTCCTTTCATGCTGATTGGTTTTACCCAGGCCAAAGGTGAACTATTTTTAAATTTGTGTCTCTCAATTGTGAAGGACCCTATCTCTGCTGAATCGTGCTGAGATGTATAGTCATGGGGTAGGTGATAAAGATTGCAGCCACTGGCTTTACCAGGAGAGGCCAAGGTAATGCCTCTAGAAGCAGTCTATCTATTTAAGGAAAGGAGTCTCCAAAATTAGGTCTCCTTAAAACTACTTTCTGATCATAGTGTTCTTAAATCGTCTCTCTGTTATCAGTTGGATACTACTTCAGCTCCTGTTGCTCTCTCAACCTGCCTCACTCAGTTGGCTCTGTTTTTGTAACAGGACTCATGTCTCTCCAGGCTAGCTCAGAACCCTTCTGAGCTGTTAAGGGATGAGGGGATAGAACCACTTAGGCGAAGTTAGGAAGGAGAACTGGACTGGATAGGGAGAGAGAGTCTGAACTCAGCTCTGTAGTTTTCCTGAGATGCCAGTGATGTGGCTTGCTCCAGGGCTACATTTTTACCACCCCTCCTGACACTAGCACAGGTCACATTTTTATCACCTCTCCTGACACTAGCACAGGTGAGGTAAAGGGCGTGGATGCGTAATTTTTCACAAGCAATGGAAAAGAGAATGTCCAAGTTCTGGGTTTCGAAGGTAGTAGAATGATTAGCCACCACCATTTCTCTTTCGTCTTTAATTCCCCCATCACATTGTCCACTGACTGCAAGTTCGTTAGTGCTGTTAAGCTTGTGATGTCAGGTTTGATAGATGAGGAAGATTAACAGACACATGAGTTTCCTCTTATCTGATATTTCGTTGGAGCGCAGGACTTTTGGGGCTTTCCGTCCCTTTGCAGGAAAACCAGAGTTCCTGCTGGCTAGCCAAACTGCTCGGTCACAGCCTAGAAGCTCTTTTCAGGGCAGGTTTGTTTTCAGCCTCCTGGGCTATTTGGCTTCTTGTTGATGGAAGATTTGTTCCCGTCAACGAGTTTTGGATACTCTGCTTCATTTCTCAGCTTAGCGCAGGAAGAGAATTTAGACAGTATTCTAAGAAAGGGAACAGGCAGTGAAGCAATGGTATGAGACTCAGATTGTGTTGTTCTTTTACAGGAGCTTTTCTTTGGAGAACAAATCTTGTGAGCAGAAGGTAAGCGAGATGGGGTGAAGAGGGGAATGGATTAACAACACAGTTTCAAGGAAAGAAGTAACCCACCGATTTCTCTCTCTCTTGCAGATAGTTGAGGCAGAGACTGTGAACGTTGCTGACCTCTGGTGTGAGGAGCTCGGCCAGGACCAAAGGTGGAGCCTGGCTAGATTTGCATCCTGAAGCCATGGGCCGGTGGGCCATGGTGACTTGAGATCAGTGGACTCTGTCCAGTTGCCCCTTGTTGCCCCTTCTACCTCCCCTGCCCTATACTAAGGGGACTCATTTCCACCTCCTCAGGGAACTGACCCTGCGGGAATCCCTTTCCCCTCGTTTCACTTCCTTCCACCCTCCCAAGAGAGCCTCAGCCCACAGAACTCCTACCTCCCATCCCCTGAGGTGGTCCCCATCCCTGCCTCACCTCCCCCGCCATGCTCAAGCTGTGGAAGGTGGTACGCCCAGCTCGGCAGCTGGAACTGCACCGCCTCATACTGCTGCTGATTGCTTTCAGTCTGGGCTCCATGGGCTTCTTGGCTTACTACGTATCCACCAGCCCCAAGGCCAAGGAACCATTGCCCCTGCCCTTGGGAGACTGCAGCAGTGGTGGGGCAGCTGGTCCTGGCCCTGTACGGCCTCCAGTCCCACCCCGGCCCCCCAGGCCTCCAGAGACAACTCGAACTGAACCTGTGGTCCTTGTGTTTGTGGAGAGTGCATACTCGCAGCTGGGGCAGGAGATTGTGGCCATCTTGGAGTCTAGTCGTTTTCGTTATAGCACTGAGCTGGCACCTGGCCGAGGGGACATGCCCACACTAACTGATCATACCCGTGGCCGGTATGTCTTGGTCATTTATGAGAACTTGCTCAAGTATGTCAACCTGGATGCCTGGAGTCGGGAACTGCTGGACCGGTACTGTGTGGAGTATGGTGTGGGCATCATTGGCTTTTTCCGAGCCCATGAGCATAGCTTGCTGAGTGCCCAGCTCAAAGGCTTTCCTCTTTTCTTGCATTCAAACTTGGGGCTCCGGGACTACCAAGTGAATCCTTCTGCCCCACTACTGCATCTCACACGTCCCAGCCGCCTAGAGCCTGGGCCGCTGCCTGGTGATGACTGGACCATCTTCCAATCCAATCATAGCACATATGAACCAGTGCTTCTTGCCAGCCTTCGGCCAGCTGAGCCCCCTGTGCCAGGACCAGTGCCCCGCCGGGCCCGGCTTCCTACTGTGGTACAAGACCTGGGGCTTCATGATGGCATCCAGCGGGTGCTTTTTGGCCACGGCCTCTCCTTCTGGCTCCACAAATTGGTTTTCGTCGATGCTGTTGCATACCTCACTGGCAAGCGCCTCTGCCTGGACCTTGACCGTTACATCTTGGTGGACATCGATGACATCTTTGTGGGCAAGGAAGGTACCCGCATGAAGGTGGCTGATGTTGAGGTCAGTCTTTCTTTCTCCTGATTCAGATTTCTTTCCTTAGAAACTGTTAAGCTCTGTCCTATCAGACTCCCTTCCTTGATTCTAACTTGTCATAGGTAATGCTCCCTGCCCTTTCCAGGCAAGAAGAATGCTCCTTCTCATTTTTCTCCTGCTTAGTCTGCTCTCTCCTGATTTCTCATGTCCCTGTACTCTTCCCAGGCTCTGTTGACCACCCAGAACAAGCTCAGGACCTTAGTCCCCAACTTCACCTTCAACCTGGGCTTCTCGGGCAAGTTCTATCATACTGGTGAGCTTATTCCCTGGCTCCTTCAGCATGTCGATTAGTTTGATCTGTCCCTTCACTGTCCTTCCTCCTGGGCAGACAAGTTGGAAAAATGGGGCAAAATTTGGGGTCAGGATGCTGTGAAGAGCTAGCAGTGGGTGTGACATTTAGGTGAACATAGGCGGCTGGAGGGCAGGTTGGCAATGGGGAAAAGAGTCCCCGGTGGGCGGAGGTCAGCAATGTTGTCCCGAGACCTGTTGTTACAGAACGAGGGAGGGCACAGGGACTGACTGGCTGTGGTCAGTGGTCAGTGTGTGGTCATAGGGACAGAGGAGGAGGATGCAGGGGACGACATGCTGCTGAAGCACCGCCAGGAGTTTTGGTGGTTCCCCCACATGTGGAGTCACATGCAGCCACACCTATTCCACAATCGCTCCGTGCTGGCTGACCAGATGAGGCTCAACAAACAGTTTGCTCTGGTGAGACCCTTGAATCTCTTCCCCAGACTTTTTCCCAGAGATAATGCTTCCTTTTCACCCTCCCCTAATGGGGTACCCTATCCCCACCCTTTCTATTTTTCTTTGTGTGGAGGCATCCCCACCCTCTTTACCCTCTACTCCCCAAACCTCGCCAGGTCCTGGTGAGAGTCTATGCCATTCCCAGGAGCATGGGATTCCCACGGATCTGGGGTATGCTGTGGCCCCCCACCACTCCGGCGTGTACCCCATCCACACACAGCTCTATGAGGCCTGGAAATCTGTGTGGGGCATCCAGGTGACCAGCACTGAGGAGTATCCCCATCTCCGCCCAGCCCGCTACCGCCGTGGCTTCATTCACAATGGCATTATGGTGAGGGACTCCTAACAAAAACTGGCATCAAACTCCCACATTTGGACAGCCCCCAAGCTGCATCGTCCAAGTTCATCCACATAATAGGGGGTAGGGGGGTGAAATGTCATAACTCTCCTAGCGAGAGCTTTATTGCTGTAACTTCAGAGTCCTCTTTGTAGAGAGACTCCTAATGCCTCAGGTCTTTTGTCCTCCTACTGCCCAGGGACTCCTAATGCCTCAGGTCTTTTGTCCTTCATCTACATCTCATTCTGCCTTTCAAATCTCATCTATTACTGTTTGTTCTTTTCCTTTCAGGTGCTGCCACGGCAGACATGTGGCCTCTTCACTCACACAATCTTCTATAATGAGTATCCTGGAGGCTCTCGTGAACTAGATCGGAGCATCCGAGGTGGAGAACTCTTTCTGACAGTGCTGCTTAATCCGGTAAGGTGCTGAGAGAAAGCGCTAGAAAATTGGAGTCAGGATGTTTGCAGGCTGGGACTTTTGTTTACCAGGCTCACCTCTGAAGTGGGGTAGGTTTTCCAAATCTTACACACAGACACCTCCTTTCAGATCAGCATCTTTATGACCCATCTGTCTAATTATGGAAATGATCGGCTGGGCCTGTACACATTTGAGAGCCTGGTGCGCTTTCTCCAGTGCTGGACACGGCTGCGCCTGCAGACCCTTCCTCCTGTCCCTCTTGCACGAAAGTACTTTGACCTCTTCCCTCAAGAGCGAAGCCCTCTTTGGCAGGTACAGATGGAGCTCAGGCTGACTTAGAGACATGATGGGGGTGGGGGTTGAAGAAAAATTCGGCCTTCTCTTGATTTTTGGCCTCACTTTCAGAATCCCTGTGATGACAAGAGGCACAAAGATATCTGGTCGAAGGAGAAAACCTGTGATCGGCTCCCCAAGTTCCTCATTGTGGGACCCCAGAAGACAGGTAAATCATCCTTAGCCAGCTTCTGTTGCCTTGCCTTAAATCCAAAGAATTCTTTGGCCAAGGAACTCCCTTCTCATACTCACCCCGCATTAATCCATTCTCTTGAGTGATTCTTTTTTTTTTTTAAGAACTTTTTTTTTTTGTCTTTTTGTTGTTGCTATTTCTTGGGCCGCTCCCGCGGCATATGGAGGTTCCCAGGCTAGGGGTTGAATCGGAGCTGTAGCCATCAGCCTACGCCAGAGCCACAGCAACACGGGATCCGAGCCGCGTCTGCAACCTACACCACAGCTCACAGCAACGCCGGATCGTTAACCCACTGAGCAAGGGCAGGGACTGAACCCGCAACCTCATGGTTCCTAGTCGGATTTGTTAACCACTGCGCCACGACGGGAACTCCTCTTGAGTGATTCTTAACCTGGTTGTGTATCAGAAACACCTGTGGAGTTTGTTTAACGATCCACAGGTAATTCTGGTGCACAAAGCTGAGAACCACCATTTTAACCCTTCCCTGGGCTGCTCTCAGACTTTGCCTCAGTCGCTCTAGTTTGGCCAAAGGGTATTGTACTACCCAGAGTGGTTATTTTCTTACCTCTTTCAAGCTCTGTTGTTTTTTTTGTTTTATTTTTTGTCTTTTTGCCTTTTCTAGGGCCGCACCCACAGCATATGGAGGTTCCCAGGCTAGGGGTCCAGTCAGAGCCGTAGCCGCTGGCCTACGCCAGAGCCGTGGCAACGCGGGATCCGAGCCATGTATGTGACCTGCACCACAGCTCAGGGCAACGCCAGATCCTTAACCCACTGAGCAAGGCCAAGGATCGAACCTGCAACCTCATGGTTCCTAGCCGGAGTCATTAACCATTGAGTTACGTCAGGAACTCCCCTCAAGCTCTGTTGTTGAGCTGGATTCTCTCCCACGATGCCTGGTCTTTCTCTCCCATTTAGGAACCACGGCTATTCACTTCTTCCTGAGCCTGCACCCAGCTGTGACTAGCAGCTTCCCAAGCCCCAGCACCTTTGAGGAGATTCAGTTCTTCAGCGGCCCCAATTACCACAAGGGCATTGACTGGTGAGACCTCAGAACACTCTCTTCCCCTAAAATACCCCATTCCATCTTCCACCTGCACAGACATCTGGCCCTTTCACATTGCCAAGTTTCTGCCTCTCTACTGCTTCCTAGGTACATGGATTTCTTCCCTGTCCCTTCTAATGCCAGCACTGACTTCCTGTTTGAAAAAAGTGCCACCTACTTTGACTCAGAGGTTGTACCACGGCGGGGGGCTGCTCTCCTGCCACGAGCCAAGATCATCACTGTGCTCACCAACCCTGCTGATAGGGCCTACTCCTGGTACCAGGTGAGCCTGAGGCTAGGGCCACATTAGAACTTGAGCTTGGTGGTCACTGCTGGAGAGACAGAAAGCAGCGAAGATAGGGAAACAAAACTAGTGCCTTGGGGAGAAACTAAACTAGTGCCTATTCTGTCTGTTAATCAGACCAAGAGTAAGGGCAGAATAATTCTGTCAAGTTGCCAATCCCTTCCCTTCCTATTCCTTGTCCTTCAGCACCAGCGAGCACATGGAGACCCAGTCGCTCTGAACTATACCTTCTACCAGGTGATTTCAGCCTCCTCCCAGGCCCCTCTAGCACTCCGCTCCCTGCAAAACCGTTGTCTTGTCCCTGGCTACTATTCCACCCATCTGCAACGCTGGCTGACTTACTACCCCTCTGGACAGGTACAGCTCCCAATAGCCCTCATTGGGGTCCCCTTCCCCTCCTCTTCCTTTGCCCAGAGGCTTCTAAGGAATACACAGGGAACCACATCCCTGTCCCTTTAGTTGCTGATTGTGGATGGCCAAGAGCTTCGTACCAATCCAGCTGCCTCAATGGAAAGCATCCAGAAGTTCCTGGGTATCACACCCTTTCTGAACTACACACGGACCCTCAGGTGGGAGAGCATGACCCAGGGGAGGATGACTCTGGGGGAAATGGGGAAGCAGGTTGACCCTGTCTGTTTGGAAGAGACCTGGATTTACCTGGTCTTGCAAGGAGAGACACGTCCCTGTGGGCTGGGAGAGGCAGTGTACATTTATGGGGCTTGGTTTTCTTTTCTGCTACCTACTGGCTTCTTCCTGTTGAGCAGGTTTGATGAAGATAAAGGATTCTGGTGCCAGGGACTGGAAGGTGGCAAGACTCGTTGTCTAGGCAAGAGCAAAGGCCGGAGGTACCCAGATATGGACACTGAGGTAAGTAAAGCCAGGGGTCGAGTATCCCTCTCCACCTTTAAGATCTGATCGTGTCCCACTCCTTAGCACTTCTGACTTCATTTTTCTCCTGTTAGTCTCGCCTTTTCCTTACGGATTTTTTCCGGAACCACAATTTGGAGCTGTTAAAGCTGCTGAGCCGGCTTGGCCAGCCAGTGCCCTCATGGCTTCGGGAAGAACTGCAGCATTCCAGTCTGGGCTGATGTACCAGCTCTCCCATACCAGCAAAAGCCCCCTGCTTCCTTAGGGGCAAGCCCAGAGCAGGGCCCACAAGGGGCATCAGAGTGGCCTGGCCCCTCCCCCTTCTACCTCAGTGGCCTCCAGGCCTGGGATGGCTGAGAAGGGAAGGGCATCCCTTTCCCATAGCTCTGGGGTTTAATAAAGGGGCTTCCCTTGATACCCCACAACATGGTACTAGGCACCTTTGGCCCATGGTAGGTGGGGGTAATGACAGGGTCCAGGCAGGATGCAGAGGCATGTATTAATCCAGTGATTTCCCTCTTCATCCCCAGCAGTGTATCCATCTGTACTGGCTATGGGAGGGACCCCCTTAACTGTGGGATCAATGGGATCTACCTGTGGCCTGGCCTCACTAACGTCATTCACATTGAATGGGAATGAGGTCGGACAGTGGCTCATAGAGCTGAGTATGAGCCCTAGCTATGGGCTAAAAATTACCTTAATAAACATACTTATTTTTCTGTTTTGTCTGCCTCACTGAAGTGGGGGAAACCTAGAATAAAGCAAGCATCACACTTTTCCTCTGCCCCAGTTCAAGGTTCATTCACACTTGGAGGGAAAAAAGGGAAAGGCCCAGGCAGACGAGAGTAAAAAAGGAGTTTATATATTTATAAATGCCAAATAAATACCAGAGGCCACCCAACGCCCCCTCCCAGACAGGGCTGCCTCCCCCAACCCTAGGCTTCTAGGGTCTGAGACATCTGGGCCCCAAGCTACAGCCCAAGAGCAGCTGCCAGTCTGGGCTACTAGGGAGCTCAGGGGGGATGATCTGTCCAGCCAAGACTCATTCCCCCTTTGTGAGGGGCCCCCATAGCCACAGGCCTGTGTCCCTGTATAGGGCCCTACAGGGGCCAGACTCAGGGAGAGAAGGTGGTCATCTCGAGTGAGACCCGCTGCCACAGCTCCTTGGTCTGTTTGCTGCGCTTGAGGTTCTGCAGGATGTCGTTGAACTGCATCATGCCCATGGGTGTCAGGCAGAAGGCGCTGCGAGCACTGCGGATCGCGTTCACAAAGTCGTCGTAGTCGGCAGGGGTCAGGTGGATCAAGCGGTGGTGGATGTACTGGAAGGTGGGCACAGGATGAGCCACTAAGCACAGAGCCAGGCCCCTCCCGCCCTGCGTGCTGGGCGATCTGTTCCACGCCTGCCCAGGAGGGGCCCCACCCTGCTCCATACTCCCTGGGTTGTCACCTGCATGTATGCCTGCTGGCAGCGCTGCACCAGTTGGTGGAAGGCCGGGGCACGCAGGTGGTTGTGGGCATGAGCGGGGCTCAGCCGCTGCAGCGTCTCCATGACGATCTCCTGCAGCACAAACGGGCTCAGCACCCCCTTGGCTGCCCCCACACAGAACTGGTGCACGTAGTTCACTCCTGGGGGGCAGGGGGAGGGGCATGAGACGGGGGTGGCCACCTCTGCCCTAGGGACCCAACTTTAATCTCTCAGCTCTGGCCTGGCAGAGAGCCTCCCTCCACCCCAGGAGCTGAGGTAACCCCCCGCCCCCCGCGCACGCACACGTACCCGACCAAGGCCTCAACTCTGAGCAAGAGCTAGGAAGGAGGTCTGGGATAGGAAGGTTGGGGAAGCAGGTGGGGGCGGACAATGGTCCTGGGGAGGGGAGGTGTTACCCAGCTTTGCTGCCAGCCCCAGCAACCATTTGACATCGTCAGTGTAGGGGGGGGAGCGGGAGAAGTTGTTGGGGTGGTCGTTGTGTGCCCGGCGACCCAGCATCTCCAGTGCCAGCATTCCTGGGAGAAAAGGGTGGGCATGTGCTAAGGGTACCTCCTCTACCCTCCACGTCACCCTGGCATCTGACCGCCCCCAGATTAAGAGCTGTGGTGGGCAGGGGGGTCACCGAAGAGCCTCAGGCACTGCACAGGGCTGCAGGGGCAGAGAGGGCACAGAAGGGACCTCTTCTCACCAACACGGTAGGCGGCGTGCAGGTGGTGTAGGCTGTGTGGGTTGACAGGCTGACTGTGAGTCTCCTCCTCAGGTGGTGGAAAACCCCCGCTCACCAGAGGGCTGGGCTGTGTGGTCAGGGCAGGTAGTGAGGCACCCTGGATGGCTGGAAACGTGGAAGCTGGATGGACACTGCTCACTGGGGGCAGGATGAAAGCCACGTGAGGAACTCAGGGCCCAGAGAGGGACAGCGAGGATGCCCCCCCACCTCCCCTGCCCAGAGTGCCTCCCCTCCATTCACCTGTTCCCTGTCCCCACAACTCACAGGCCACACTGGTGGGCAGTGGGAGCCCTGGCTCTGTGTGGTAGGGATGGACTGTGATGGGTGCCATGGAAGGGACGGGGAAAGACACAGCAGTGGCAGCAAGTGAGGGGGGAGTCACCGAGTAAGGGTACTGAGCCCGCAGGAATGCAGGATGCACACCCTGGAAGCAGGGAGAAGAAAACAAGGAAGACAGCAAATTTCATTAAGATGTAGCTCTTTCCCCTTCATTCACCCCATAACTGGGTATCCCTGCATTTTAGTTGGGCTGGGCACCGCCTGACTCCCGCCATCTCACCAGGACTCTTGGACAGCCCTGCTGTTCTCCTCCCAGACAGCCCCGCTCCAACCTCCCATGAACTCCCAGTGTTCTCCCACACGCCCAGCCCCGCAGTAGAACACCGGTCTCACCTGTGGGTATGCAGAGCTGGGCACAGGGAAGACGGCAGGCCGGGGCATGTGAGGCAAGGGGTGGGCGGGGTGAGCTGGGTGGGTGAGGTATTGAGGGCTGCAGGGCAGGTGGGGCTGTAGAGCAGTATAGGGGTGCAGGCCCGGGGAATGACCATGCCCCAGTCCTGGACCCGGATACAAACTGGACCCCACCGAGATGACTGGCACCACTGTGGCTGCTGTCACTGCTGCTGCTGCCACTGTAACTGGCTCAGTCCCTGGGGCCCCCCTGCCCTCAGGCAGCCCCCGCCCAGCCTCCCCAGCTGCCCTGATCCCACTGGCACTACAGCTTGTAGCCCCTTCACGGGCTGTGGATGAGCCACCTGCTGTTTGCTCATATAGCCAGAACCACTGGTGAGCAACCTCAAACAACACTTCGGGGTACACGCCCCCACCCTTAGCTGCCTCTTCCACTGCCATGCAGGCCTTCTCCAGCATCAGGTTATCCTGGAAGGGAGGGACAAAGAGGGTTAAGGAGGAAGGGCTTTTTTCAGGGACAGTTTTAGGTAACATTCCTACGTCTCCCTCAAAGTTGGCTGACTCCCTGGGAAGCATCCAAGGTCAAGGCCAATGCTCAGAGTCAGTGTTAGAGAGAATGCTTCACACAGACACTGAACAAGTAGTTGTTGACTAGTGGAAGTCAAGACCCAGGTTATAGTCGCAGTTCCAAACTAACTTGGCTATTCCCAGCCAAGTCCCATCATCTTTCTGAGGCCTTCCCCAGGTTCTCCATCCTGGTGATCACCTTGGTCCCTAAACTATAGGCCATGTTTCCTTATCTGTAAAATAGGAATAATCCTATCCTCAGAGTTGAAAAGTGGGAGAAAGGAATGGATGTCGTGTCAGCCTGAGAGGACAAAGTGAACAGTTTGTGAATTCCAGGATATGAGAATCAAGAGCTGGGCCTGCTCAGCTTTTTCCCGTACCTAACCTCCCTGCCCAGAGGTCTCCAGGTTGCCTGTAGAAATACCTGTTCCTTGCACTGCACCAGAGCCCGCTGGATCTCGTTAGGGTTCAACGCATGGGCGTGAGGCAGGCAGCTTAGGGCTAGCTCCGCCGCTGCCCTCACCATATTGGAGTCTCGCGCCCGTGATGCCCTGTCAGCCAGGGATGCGACCTCAGGGGGCGTCAGGTGCCCATCCCAGCATTCTACCAGTATAGTCAGGGCTGCGCTGCCAATCTCCATTGCCTGGCCTTCAGGAAAGGGAGAGAAAAGCGGAGTAGGATTAGCACAGGTACCTCTGGGGAATGGGAATGGTGTCTCTCCTTGTTAGATCAGTCACTCCACAGTATAGGGCTCTTATCTCCATCAATCCCCTCCCCAGACCTCAATCGAGATACTGGATTTACCTGTAATCCAGGAAACGTGGGAAGAATAAGTACGTGAGAGCCAGTTGGGAGAAACAAAGTTGTGCAGGCCAAGGGCATAAAGCCCAATCTCGAAGGCGCAAAGGTGCAGGTTACGGTGAGGACCCTGGTGGCCCCCTGAGGAAGATGGATGTGTGAAAATGGAAGTGCTGCTGTTGCCCCCTGCCTTGATCAGCACCGTCTTCGCCAGCTCGAAGTAGAAGTGTGCAGCTGCCTCTGATGGCTGATTGGGTACATGGGGGGCATGACTCTCGGGACGGCGGCCCTTGTACCTGAAGGGGCAATGGGGTAGGGACGGGGATTGGGGTTTCTTTGAAATGGGTGTCCAGGTAGGTTGGAAAAGCCCAGGGTAAGTGAGGACGCTGTGGGAGGGGGGACAAGAGCTGGATTACACTAGAAGGTGCCTCTGAGGGTGGGCCAGATCACAAGAGAAGGGTAATTTTCCCACTGACCTGCCAACTTCAACTGTCTTTGCCCGGGCCCCTCCACTGGCACTGGCCCGACGACTTCCACTGGAGGACGAGGAGCCAAGGGAGTCTGAGGAAGAGCTGCTAATGCTGTCACTGTCCTGTCCTCGACCCCAGGAGGTAGGGGCCCAGCCCCCTCGAAGTGGCCTCCGGCTTAAGGTTGGAGAGCTATCTGATGTTGTTTCCGGGGCACTGCTGTCGATGCTGGCCATGCCTAACCCCACAAGACAAGGCAGTCTCTGAAGTCAGAAGCTCCAGAAGTCAGATTCCAACCTTCAAGAAATATCCTTCCCGCCATGGCATCCCTTGGGCTGTCATACCTGTGTGCTTCTTCTTAGGCCGCCCTGGTGAGCCCCAGCCCCGTCCATTGTAGCCTCCACGGCTGCCAAGTGCCAAGCGGCTGGGAACCTTCCCCTCTGGCCTTGGGGTCAAGGCTGCCTCAGATGGGAGACCCTCGCAGGGGGAATGTGGGGAACTGTCTAGTAGGGAAAATAGGACACTGGGATGAGCCTGGGAAAGGGGAACCCAACATGGCTCCGTACCATTCATCCCCCCTGCCCAGTGCCCCCACCTCACCAGGCACATTCTTCTCTGTGAAGCCCTCAGTGGGGCCTGGCCCAGCCCCTGCCACACTCCCTGGCTGAGCAGGCCCTGCAGAGCCTGAGGTCAGAGGTTGCAGGGCCCCAGGGGCAGATGGGCCCCCATGCTTTGAAGGAGACCTCTGGCTGGCTGTGGCCGGGCGGCTAGATGAGTAGAACGAACTCAGTGTCTGAGGTTTATGTGTCTGGCTCTCTCGGTCCAAGAGTTTGTCCAAGATCTGAAAGAGAAGTGATGACAGGATGCCTTTTATCTCCTGAATTCTATTGTTTTCCTTTCTCCTTGAAACTAATACTTCCTCCTTAGGAAGGTTTCCCCCAGTTCTAAACACAGGAGAACCTCCTGGAAGACAGGAGCTGCTAACATATCTTGGTATCCACTACAACATTTACCACAGGACTGAGTATACCAATACCCAATAAATGTTGACATGAATGAATGAATGACTTTGTGCCCTCTGCTTCTCTTCTTCCATCCCCTGTAAGCACTCCTTTAAGAACCACTGGTCTCTCATGTTCTCTATAAGGTGTTCCCAAGATTCCCCAGTATCTCCTATAAGTAGAAGAGCCCTTTTCTCATTATACTGGGAAACTCTGTCAAAATCCCAGTACCTCAATCCCTTACCTTTTTGAGTTTGGCCTGGTCATCTTTATAAGTGATCATTAGTGCCAATGCCAGTTCACCCTTCTCCCGGCGTGTGCCTTCACACAGCAGGGGATGCTCTGCCTCACTCACTGTTGTCTTCATACCTGTGAGAAAGAGGGACTCATGGGGACTGTGAATGGCCATAACTCCCAAGACAGCAAAGGGAAACAGGCCAGGGCTCCTCGGCCACCAGAATGCGAAGTAAGGAGTTCTGGTCCAACCCACATTCCTTGTGGAAGGTCCCCATTGCTTAACACATCCAACCTAAGCTCTGGTCCGCTTTTTTTCTTCTTTTTTTCTTTGTAAGGCCACACCCCCAGCATGTGGAAGTTCCCAGGTAGCTGTAGCTGCCGACCTACAGTCACAGCAACACTGGATCCAAACCATATCTGCAGCCTTGCAGCAACGCCAGATCCTTAACCCACTGAGAGAGACCAGGGATCAAACTCATGACCTCACAGATTCTTAACCTGCTGAGTCACAATAGGAACGCCTGGTCCACATTTTAAGACCTTCATAATTTGGCCCTCTCTACTGTTCAAGCATGTCCATCACTTCAGGGAAGATGGGCTTCTCACTCTCATGAAGACATGACTGTCCCTGTGTCCTTTTTTTTTTTTTTTTTTAAATGGCTGAATCTGTGGCATGTAGAAGTTCCCGGGCCAGGAACTGAATCCAAGCCACAGCTGGGACCTATGACTGTGTACACTGCAGCTGCAGCAATGCAGCTTTAACCCACTGCATCCGGCCAGGGATGGAACCCGCACCTCCCCAGTGACCTGAGCTGCTGCAGTCTGATTCTTAACCCCGCAGGAACTCTGCCCCTATATCTTTATTCACAGTGTTTTGTCCCCCTACCTAGAACTTAATTGATGTTTTAATTCACATTCCATACTCTATCCCCTTCCTAAGGCCTTTCCTAAGAGTTCTGTTTTGCTGTCATTATAACACTCAATATCCACAGCACACATATTTTGCCCTAAATTATTATTTTGTTTTGTTTTGTTTTTTGCTGCACCCATAGCATACAAAAGTTTCTGGGCTAGGGATCAAACCCACACTGCTGCAGTGACAGTGTCAGATCCTTAACCTGCTGAGCCACCAGAGAATTCCTGCCCTAAATTCTTGACTGTCATGTCATCGTAGCTTTCCCCTTACCATAGAGCCCCTTCAGAACAGCACCCATGTCTCATGCCCTCCAAGACCAGGGCCAGGCTTAGCTCACAGATGTGCTCAAGACACTGACAGACTCACCCAAGGCAGCAACTGCTGCTTCAAATCCCAGCTCCTCATCCCCAGGCATCTCGTTGTTCCAGTTTCGACTTGGGGGCCGGGAACCCGTGGGAGAAACCACTGGATAAAAGTTGGGTAAGTTAGGCAGACAGAAGTAGCATGGGACAGAATGAAAGGGGAGAAACCCAAGACACTCATCATTCCAGATCCTTCCATGAAGCTGTTTGATGAGTCTCGAAGGCAATTCAGAGCCTTAGGGCTCTTGGTTTCTTCTTAAGCTACCCCTGCCCCAGTGCCCCACTTTCTGTGGTGTCAGGTATCATACCTGGAGTACAGAGAACATCAAAGATGAAACTGGCTAACATGAGAGGCAAAACAGGCCGATAGTCACAGAGTGTCCCCTCCCGAAGCTCCTCTGCCCGGCACCGCATGGTATTCATCTCACTCGGACCCAGAGGGATCTTCTTGAGCAGGGTGGCCACCTCAGATTCCTGGTAGGCCAGCTTCACCTGAGGGTATAGCGAGGAGCTCAGACCTCTAACACCTTGATGGAGATCAAGATGCGAGGTTCTGAGGAGACTGCAGTACAAGGTCCAGATAGCACCTCTGACCTCCAAGGCCTTGGTAGAAGCTGGGGGCCGCTGTAGCTCCAAGGCAAACATGCCCACTCGGAAGGCCAGGTTGTGGTGCTCAGGGCGCTCACTTAGCACTGTTAACAGGAAGGCCGCCTTGGTCAGGGTGTTGGTAGCCACCCAGGTCTGACGGCTTGTAGATACCTTGTTTTTCTTGCCCTAAAGAGGGAAGCACAAGGAGGCAGGCCGATGAGTCTGACACCTTTGTGGAGGGAGAAGGAGACTCTCGCCTGGGATGGGGTGTGCAAGGGGGTTCGAGGTAAGCGAGGAGGGAAGGGGGAGGGGTCTCTCTCACCTTGGCAGGGGGCGGCTCTACCTTGAGGTCAGGTGGGTTGGCTAGCAGGTCTTGGGCAAGCTCCACGGTGAGGCGGGAGGCCTCATTGCTGTAGCCGTGCGCATGCAAGGCCTCAGCACAGGCAAATAATACCTGGAAAGAGGACCCGGGACCAGAGAGGTTGGAGCCCCAGCGCTTACAAGGGGCAGGACACCATACTCAAGCAGCAAATATCCTGGGAGCACATGCTGTGTGCTGGGCCCTAGACTAGTCCTGGGTTTACAACAGACACTCGCAGCCAGAGAGACACATTAGCACACAAGCCGGTGGGAAGCCGGCTACTACTGGGAAAGGTGGGAGCAGATGGTTAGGACGCCTCATGGGGACTTGGGGCAGAGGGGTGGTCTCAGGGCAGACTTCCTAGAGGAAGTGATCTCTTAAGATCTCTGAGGCCGAAGGAGGGACAGGGGCTAACCAGGTAAGATGAGGGAAGAACATTCCAGACAGAAAGGCCAATCCATAAAAAGGCATGGATGCAGGAGAGAACACAGCAAGCTCTCAACTGAGTACAGTGTAAGGGACATAGTTGCTAGATGAGGCTGGAGAAGCAAGCAAAGCTCAGAACAAATGAAGCCTCGTAGGTCATGCCAAGAACCTTCATTTTTATCCTAAGGGCAATGGGAAACCACTGAAGAGATTTAAGCAGCAGTGACACAATCAGACATTCTAGGAAAATCAATATGGAAGCAGGGAAGAGGAGGCCAGTTAGGAGCCTGCTACAGGATTCCAACAGTCACGCAACGGTCCTGTCACCCCCAACGAGCAGCAGATGCTCCCTCTCCCAGCTGTGGCTAGGGAGCACCTCAGAGTCCCCTCCAAGTCCCCTCACCTCCATGCGGCTCTCCTGTTCCAGTGGCTTCAGCCCGGCAAACAGGTCATGCTCCTCCCCAGCCCCGCCCTCGGCCTTCTCTTCCTCGCCCCCAGGCCCATCCTGGGCATTCAGATAATATGCCTGGTAGTCATCATCCTCCTCTCCAACGGGAGGGGCTGCCTCTTTGGTCTTAGGGAGCCCATTGCCACTCTCGTCTGTGGAAGGGAGGTCGTCCCGGGTACATATCTCCCTGGGCAGTAGGCCGGGGGGCCCGGCAGAGGCTGTGGGAGGCTCAGGCCCTTCTGAGAAGTACACGCCACCATCTTCTTCATAAGTATCTGGAGGTTCAGGAAGGAAGGTAGAAGGGCCTCGGGAGCCACCAGGGTGAGGACACGGTGGCGGGCTCTCAGGGAATCCGCCAAAGGTGCTGGCCTCTGCGCCCAGGGCCAGGCTGCTGTCATCCAGGCTCATCTCAGCCAGATCCGGCTCCAGGGAGCTGTCTTCACTGCTCAGCCGTCGCTTGCTCCCGCTGCCTGCTGAGCCCTTGCCCCCACTGCCAGCCCCACCCAACGCTTTGGCTTTGCCCCCACCTGGACCCATCTTATGCAGAGCCTTGTCTCCCCCCTCAGCCGAGAGGCGGCGGGGACCCCGCTGCGACGAGGGGACCCCGTCACCCAATCCCTTGCGCTTGGCCCCAGGCTCCTTGGGCCGCACAGCTGGCTCAGCTGGGAGAGGGCGAGGCCGCTCCCGGGATTCCTCCAGGCCCCCAGAGCGGGAGGCACCTGGCCGAGGGGGCAAGGCCCGGGCCCAGCACAGGGCCAGCTTCCGGTCAGTGGCGCTGTAGGTGACACCAGGAAGTGGGTAGGCCTCTTCCCAGTTGAAGTAGCAGGCCTCCACCGCCGGCCGGAAGCCAGGGAAGAGCCGCTCCAGGGTCTTCTTGTGCTGTCCCCGCTTCACATTCTCGATCACCTTCAGCTGCCACTGGCGCAGCTGCGCACACAGTTCCCGGCGGCTGTGGGAACCAAGCGGCAGGTGGCTGGGGGGCTACACTCTTGCACTGAGCGGGGACGGGAAGGGATGGGACACCCGGAGGGAGCACACAGGAAGGACCCAGGGAAGCACTTCTGGAGCCAGCCCATAAACATCACTCGAACACTCAGGGGTTTTGAAAAGTGGGTTATTTAGGGGAAAGAAGGAAGAAAGCGTCCCAGGAAAAGGACTCATAAGTCCCTGGAGACCCTAACACTTGGCGCCTCCCGTTTCCCTTGGACTAGAAGGACGGCATGTCTATATGTGAACAGGGAGACAGGGCTCCATCTATTCAGGGCTGGCCCAGGGTCCGTGTGGAGATGAGCCTTGGAGGAGACTCACCGCTGGGGGCTGAGTGCAGGGTCCAGCACTGCCAGCCTCCACAGTGTGACCATCTCATCACACATGCTGGCACATGCGTGGGCCGCCACCTCTGACTGCCCGTTGCTACGGCCTGTGTGCCCGCTGGCGCTGCTGTGTGAGGCTGAGGTGCGCACGCTGTACCACCAACCTGTTATCTGAAAACAAAGACGACGCTGAGATGCAAATATGAGCTTGGAGAAAGACAGTGTAGCCATCCCCAGTATCCCTGTCAGCAAGAGGGGAGGGAGGGGAGGAAGAGAATGAACCGCCACAGTGCGACCCAACTCGGGGGCACTACCTGCTCGTAGGTGAGGCACTGGTCAGTGAGGATTTCCAACAAGGGGGCAGCATTGCTGTCCCTCCGCTTGAACATCTCCCGCACGATGCTAAGCAAGTTCCAGACGCCCTCTGGCTCTCGACCCCGCAGAGGACGCAGCAGACATGCCCACTCAGCAGCGGCTGGAGGCTCCGTGGAAGACAGATACATGGAGTTCACATCACTGTGAAAGTCGCAGAGTGGAAAATGATGACCCTAAGACGGGGCTGAATAAAGCAGGTGAAAGAGCAACAGGACTTCGACACAATAAGGGACCCTGACCCAAAATACAGAGTACAGGGGGGAAAGCATGTCCCAGACAAAAATTCTTCATCTCGCTCTCTCCCCATCGCTCAAAGGAAGAAAAATAACTCCTGCTCTACCTGAGGACAGACCATTCTGTGACTATATAAGATTATCATCACACACTGATTTCACTAGTGACATCTGTGCACCAGGCACTGTACCAGCGGAGGGAAAAAAAGGTGGGAGATGCAGGCATTAACAGAACAAAGGATCTGGCAAAGCCTGAGGGACGCGCCTCTTCCACCACAGACACAGGCATGAGGGGAGCCCCTTTACCTGAAGACCACAGGGGAGGGGCCGCAGAACTTGTGCAGCGTCTTCTTGATGTTGTCCGTGAGTGTCGATTCATCCAAATACCAAGTGCTCTGATCGGAGGCCGAGGGCCCTGCTGTGGGGTCTGGGGGTGACAGGCAGTCAGTCACCTAGAGATATGGGCTGGGGTGTGCCTTCAGAAGTGGCGCTCTGCGCCTCCAACTGGCTTTCTGCCTGCTGCCCTTCCTTCTCCCCACACTCACCCGGGGCACCACACACTGTATTGATGGCCGTTGACTGGGAAGAAAGGAGTTCATCCAGGAGACGCTGGGCTGTGGGGAGGATCTGAGGAGGAAAGGGACACAAAGACAGAAGTGACCCTAGGAGGCCCGGGCCTAAGAGGAAGGCGGACAGGCAGCCGTGGAGCTACTTAGAGGAGGGGGTGCCAGGCTCGCTCACCTGCTGAGGGAGTTCACTGATGAGGTACTGAGCAAACTTCTGCAGCTGGTCCCTCTGCAGCCGAGACAGGGACTCCGACACTGGGGCCCGCAGGCAGACTGCAGAAGCCTGAAGGGGACACCGAGAGAAATGGAAGAATCTGAGGAAAGGCTTGCTGACACTGGAGCTGGGGAGAGAGAGGCAAAGTAGGGGAGGCGAGGGGGCTCACATTGTGCCCAGGCATGCAGCAGAGAAGGGGGGGATGGAGCGGAGGATAGGGCCGGGATAAATTGGGAGGGCCTCACGTTGTGGATTCGGAAGAGACAGAGTGCCACGACGTGGGTGCACCATTTGGCCCCAGCCCCACAGGTGCAGCTGCAGGAAGTGACCCGGCAGCGGTCAAACATCACAGCCACGTTGTAGGCCCCTTTAGGGGGGACCATCTGAGGTGGCACCACTGTAGCACTCAGGTGGAACCCTGGGGAGAAACATGGGTATGGTCAGGGAGAGCCACCAAGACACAGGGTCTCTGCCCTTGACCCTGGCCCTGAAGTTATGTAGACAGCCTGCTCCAGCTTCTTGCAGTAGTTCCTTACTTCATAACACAGGGGATGGGAGGAGCAGGAAGTACCACCGAGCATGATGGGACCCTTACCTATCTGCAGGGGGTCCTTCACAGCCCTCATGCGGAACAGCTGATCCCCTCGCTGGAATTCATCTGCACTGCCATTGGCCAGGCAGGAGTACAGGCTGGGGGTGAAGAAGAGGACATGGCCTCAATGCAGCCAATAACCTTCTACAGACCCTGTCAGAGACACCAGGCCCTTGGGGAAAATCCCAGGCGCTCCCTCCTCCCCTGGCTGCCTTCTTACCACAGCCCCAAATACAGTATCTCCTTTGTTCTGTGGGAAGCCCAGCACATGTGGAATTATCAGGACCCCACTCCCCACAAGCAGTCCTTGAGCCTCACCGAATATCCTCTTCATTCTCAGGGAAGCTCCAAAAAGCAATTCGGAGCTGTAACTGCTCAGGCACTGGGGGGTAAACTTTCTCCACCACTTCAAATGGGATATGAAATGCCACCTGCTTTGCTGACAGCTCCACCAGTGGGATGACCAGTCCATCTTTGGAAACAAAGGTTGAGGTCAGGGGAAAGAGGAGGGGAAATGAAAAGGGCCAGGATTACTTGGCACCGAGGCCAGTGCCACATCCTGGGCCCCACCTTCACTTTGAAAGAAAGAGGAGATCTGGATGAAAAACCAAGGGACCCTCCTGTCTAGATATACTAACCCTTGCGACTCTGTCTGGGGAAAGGGAGCTAAATAATCTCCAGCCCACAGCCTGCTACCTAAGATCTAGAACAGAAGACAGCAGGGATTTCCCAGAAACTCCCCGCCAAGCAGGTGTGTTCCAGGAGCCTAGCAAGCAATGCGTCTCACCTGGCTTGGCATCTACTTTCCCAAATCCCTAGCACCTTAGATTCATATTACATGGTTAGTACATCTCCCCCAGCATTCTCTACCCTAACTGCTTTTTTAAACTCTCTTTTTTTCTCTAAATGCCTCCATACCTCTGGGGGAGGGGGGGAGAGGATAGAGCACAGAAGGGTTAAAAGTAGGACCTCCAGAAGCAAGAGAGCCTGAACTTGCTTTGGCGCCTAAACCCTGGCTTCCCTGGTGTAAGGGGCAGAAAGGTTATCCCAGGGGAAACTGGCTGCTGCTCCTGGATCACCTGGAGATGAATGGAGGTCCCAAAGTTCCCCCCATTGTTTTAAATAAAAGCAGTGAGGGAGTTCCCGTCGTGGCACAGTGGTTACCGAATCCGACTAGGAACCATGAGGTTGCGGGTTCGGTCCCTGCCCTTGCTCAGTGGGTTAACGATCCGGCGTTGCCGTGAGCTGTGATGTAGGTCGCAGACACGGCTCAGATCCCGCGTTGCTGTGGCTCTGGTGTAGGCCGGTGGCTACAGTTCCGATTCGACCCCTAGCCTGGGAACCTCCATATGCCGTGGGAGCGGCCCCAAAGAAATAGCAAATAAATAAATAAATAAATAAATAAATAAAAGCAGTGAAATGCAACAGACTATATCTCACCAAACTGCTAGTCAGAGTAAAAGACTAGAAAGTCATGGAGCTGAAAGGGACCTTTCTTTTAAAAAGCCAGTCTCCTTGTTTTACAAGTGAGCAACTGAGAAAGGATTGGGGGTCGGGGTGACATGCTCTCCTAGATTTTAACCTGTTCAGGAAGATATACCAATATGCTGAAAATCTTCACCACCATCTTCAGGTACTTCCCTCAAAGTGAGGGAGCTCTAAGCCCCAGCTGCCCACACATGCAAATATGAAAGAAACAGAGAGGCCATAGAAGACCCACAGAAAAATTGCCTATGATGTGTGTGTACACAGGGCAAATGCTATCTCTCCTAACAAAAGTAAATATTACCACTTCTAAACAGCGATACATGTAAATGTCTCTCTGTCTCTAAGGGATGCTGGAAATCTCTTCAGGACAGTCTGGAGAATAAGACCTTAGAATGGCCAGAGTAGAATCACAAACTAAACCCCTCAACTGGTGAAAACAAGTCCACTTCCAGTGAAAGCAAGGACAAAAACTGTGCCCCAAGGAAGGCAAGGAAATAATGTGGTGAGTCTTGAGTCTGTGAGGCTTCTCTTATCACTCTCCTCTCCATCCTCTTTAATAAAAAGACAATTCTTCACAGCACTAATCAGCTAAATCACTGAAAGACTCAAGGAGGAAAGAAACTCAGGTGAAAAGCAGGGAGACTGTTTAATGAGACTCCAGGGACAAGTACCCACACTCTTCTCCAGGCCCCAGATGATGGAAATCTAAGGCTCTAATACAGTGGTCCCAGCCTTGGCTTCTTGTTGATGTTCAATATGACCAGGAACCAAGTCTCTGATCTAAGCCTTTGTAACACCTCCTCTCATAGACCAGTTCACCTCCACTTTCCTCTGGGTGGAATCCCTTCTTGGTGCAGCTGAAGCCAGAGATCATCACCTTGCATCAAGAAGCTCCCCAAACACTTTGCAATGGGATAACACACCTCAAGTGGTCACTTCTTCACAATCTGCCCCCTACCCACATTCTCTCAGGCTGAACTTGATAAGCACTCCCGTGTCAGAGAGGGAATTCTCCTTTACCCCATCTCCAAGGCAAATGAACGACAAAAGATCTACTTTCTGTTGTTAATCCTATTCAACACAGGTTTTCCCAGCCATCACTCCAACACACACACACACACACACACACACACACGCACACACAAGCACGCCGATGGAAGAAGCGAGCCCTAGGAGGACCGGAAAAGCGAGTCCTGAAGTCCGTTCTAAGCTTGGGACAGCTCCTGGTCCGGGACAGCTCCCGAGCAGGGACAGCTCCCGAGCCAAGCAGAAGCCGGGCCTGTCCGCTCCCCTCCCCCCAGCTCACCCTCACCTCGCATTCTGGTACTGCCACTGCCACCTCCGCCACCGCCGCCAGTGGGGGAATTGGGCCCCGCTGACTGTTTGCGCCATCCCCGCCAGTTCTGGCAGAGGCTCTCAGCCTCGGAGATGAAGGAACAGAGCGAATCCTCTTCAAAGCGGTCCGAATCCTCGAAAGAGAAGCGCTCTCCGTCCTCCCACTCCGCGAACATCAGCTCCATGGGGCCCGCACCCACCGGAGCCGGGTCCCCCCCCGCGGATCCGGGGCCTGGGCCGCCGGCCGGGGGCTGAGGGGAGGCCCGGGGCCTGAGGGGCGAGCCGGGGCTGGGGGTAGCCGGGGCGCTCAGGGCGGCCGTGCCGGGCGAGGATCTCAGGCCTGGGAGAGGTACAGCACAGGGCCTCGCCCAACTGCGAGGTGTGAACGGGGATCGTGGCCGGTCTCCCAGACTCGCGGCCCGGACGAAGCGCTCGGCAGCCGGGGCCTCTCCGCGGCTGCGGCACCGCCTCCCCCATCAGCTGATCTGAACTTCCGGCCGCGCCGGCCACCACCACTTCCGCCCTCGCGCGCTTAGGAACCAGACCCATACGCTCGGAGATGAAGGACCTTTTTAATTGCTACATTTCCTGCTTTTGATGCTCGAGCCCACCCCCAGATACCGTAAGAGGAAGCCAACCCCCAAAGGTATACGAAACGACTACACATCCCATCAATAACTCGGCGTCCATAATGTCCCCAAGGAATAAACAGCCGCCACGCATGTCGGGAACTGTAGGCTGTCAAGAAACAAACACAGGCACCATTGGGTGGAGTTATTGCCCTAACTCTGGATAGGCCCTGGGGCTGCATCACCTTCTGGGAGTTGTAGTCCAGAAGCCTGCATTCCATAAGACTTTTTATGGAGTCTAATTGGCGAAGCACCAAAAAGAGAAGGCATTTGATTTCAGAAGATGGTTGTACAGTTTGCCAGTGGGGCCTTTTAATCTAGGGGTTGCTGGCCTTTTTTTGTGCCATGGGCCGTTTTGCAGCCTGGTGAAGCTTCTGGATCCCTTTCTCAGATTGTTTATAAATAAAGAGTTACAAAGGAAACCAAACATGTTGAAATACAATTATCAAAATATTAAGTTTGTAACATAGTGCTTCTTTATTTACACTTTAAATAAGATACAGCAGCAAGTGTAACAACTACCATAATTTTCAAGTTAGTGATGAATGTAAGTGATATTGAGATATCTTTAACAAATCACAATATATGAAAACACTGTGATTTCATATAGATACTAATAATACTGTGGTTTTGTTTTCCACATTCCTAATTGAAATGCTCAATTTCTGTTGTGGTTAAAGACAAAATTTTTTTCCATGAGGAACTTCTCCACTAATCTAACCAATCAATACAGCAGTGGGCAGCCAATCAGGGGGATACTAAGTGAAACAATCAAAGCTGAGTTGTTGGGTTTCAGAGAGGAACAAAGGATTCTTGGCCACCATTGACCAAAGAAAGTAAAAGTTTGCCCATAAATTCTGGTTTTGTTTGCATAAACAAATCTGGAACAGTTTGGTAAAAACTTTTGGATAATTTTAGAAATAGCTTCAGATTAAAAACAGCAAATTATCCTGCTGTATAGCACAGGGAACTAAATCTAGTCACTTGTGATGGAACATGATGGAGGATAATGTGAAAAAAAAATGTGTGTATATATATGATTGGGTCACTTTACTATATAGCATAAATTGAAAGAACAATGTAAATCAACTATAATAGAAAAAAAAAACCTAAAAAAAGGGAAAAAAATAAAGATGGCAAATTGACCTACCAAAAAAAAAAAAAAAGACAAATTTTTTTCCCCCATCTATGTTCATAGACTCTTACTGGGAGTCTACTGACGGATATTAAGTACTTCCAAGACTAGTCCAAAATACCTAAGCCCTGAGCTTCTTTCTAAGGCTGACAACCTCAGCCTGCAGAACCCAGCAATTGCCCAGTATCCAGCAAAGGGACATGAGGGCTATAGGAAGAGGTAGCTGCGCGGAGTCAAGGAGGCAAGGCCCATTTTTATCTTAATAACTATCCTACTGGAGCTTTAAAACCCCCAGTGACCCCTTTATGCATTTAATGCTGTAAAGTACATAGAAAAAGTTAACTCAGTTATGATTGAAAGGGCAGAGTATGCAAAAAATACTGTTCAATTGTTCTAATATCAGGAGGTCACAAAAATGCTGTCAGCAACCAGGTAGTAACAGAGAGAGAAGTGAACAGGTGATAAACAAAGAAGATAATTGCTGATTAAGCCTCAGTCTCACCATTTGAGAGTCCTGTGGCTAGATCACTGGAGAATGGAAACTAATGATAATCAGCTCTATTTGATTCTTTATTTCCATGTGGGAAATAAAAGGTTACCAGATTTTTGGATTTTTCTTTGTTTTTTGGCCGCATTTGTGGCATGTGGAAGTTCCTGGGCCAGGGATCGAACACAGAAGGGACCTGACCCACAGCAGTGACAATGCCAGATCCTTAACCCTCTGTCCCACAAGAGAACTCCTGATTTTTTTTTTTTTTTTTTTTGCTTTTTAGGGCCACACCCATGGCATATGGAGGTTCCCAGGCTAGGGGTTGAATCGGAGCCACAGCTGCCAACCTACACCACAGCCACAGCAACGCCAGATCCTTAACCCACTGAGCAAGGCCAGGAATCAAACCCGCAACCTCATGTTTCCTAGTCAGATTTGTTTCTGCTGCACCGCAACAGGAACTCCAAGAACTCCTGATTTTTTTTAAAAAAAGCTAAAAAGCATATTTTTTTTTGGCCACACCCCCAGCCAAAGTGGATTTTTTATGATACTGAATTTTTGAATGTGGCCTGCTAATTTAAAAACAAACTTTTAATTGTGTGGGCCAAATAAAATACATCTCCAAAACCTCTGGGTCACCAGTTTGTGAACTTCTGATTATCCTGGCAGCACCTTGCAGTGGCTATGCACACATAGTCAGTGAATATTTACAGATAATGGCAAAAAAGCTCTTCATATAAACAGACTCCAACATCCTTATGCATCTTTTGCATACAAAGGCAAGGACACTAAGTGGTATAAAGGTTTTTGTCTTGGTCCTGGTGCAAATTACAGAGCAAAGACTTTCCAGAGTGTAGGGGAGAACACAGGACTCAAATACAGTGGGAATACCTAATCCACAACAAAAGCCAAGCTCTCTTCAGGGGATTTTATTTCAACATAAAATATAATTTCCATCCACATAATGATTCCAAAGGGTTAAAAAAAAGTGTTTCACGTCCTTCCACTCTTCAAAGAGAACGTGTGACAATGCAAATATCTCTAAAAAGCCTCTGCATAGTTCTCAGAAGCTACAGTCCAGTCATTGAAAATGCTTCTCCATTTTCAGCTGACATGAGGTTTGTTAGGAAACCTATGTAACAACTTATTCAATTTCTTGGGGGGTAAACTCCCCAACTCTCCCAGGTTCTCCTGGATTGATCTCATCTTTCGGGCAGCCTGAAAACACAGAACAAAAATTAAAATGACAGCTCTAAAGTTGGCCCTGACCTAAGCTAATAGTTCTCACAACACCCCAAATCACACTGAGAAATTAACCAGCCTGGAGAGCTGCGTCATCTTCCCAGTTCTCTTTCATCAAAAGGACTTGGGAACCATGAATGACTGTATGATCTGAAGCCATCATCCAGCTGGCAATTAAATCTAAGCTGGAAACCAAATAAACTGTCCTTTCCTATCTTTAATTCACTTGGGAGAATAATGTCTATTTGAGCAGCAATTTAAATTTTACAATGTGGTTTTCCCATTCATTTCTTCACTTAACACTCACAAAATTCTTTAAGGCAGATATGAATATTAACCTCACTGTGCACCTGATAAAGCTAAAAGCAGTAAAACAAATCGCTCAAGATCACGATGCCTTCAAAATTGTAAACCTTCGCACTTTGGCATGAGTCAAGTAGATCCCAAAAACTTTTCTCGCCCTTTTTGAGGGAGAAGAATTTTCTTATCACCAAGCAAGAGGCAGTAAGAACCATACTGTATACCCCATTCTCTTCCCAAGAGGGCACCCCAGGAGCCTCCTGTCACCTCAGCCCTCGAAGCACAATCGAAGAAGTCCTGAATCTCTTTTCTGCACGCTTCGTCGCGGAATTCATTCTGCTTCCAGCAAGCCATCATTACTGACATCTCCGTGATACAGGTCGCCTCTGGTGGAGAACGGGAAGGACCCTCAATCACAAGGAGACCCTTACCTTCCGGCCCTCCCACCCAGCGGCCCCCTGCACTCCTCCGGCTTCCGTTCTAGGGCCTCCACGGCTCCGACTGCTCACCGCCCTTCTCCCGGCGCCGTTCCCCGACATGATTGGCTAGGATGAGGGGCTTGTTGGGCTTTAGTATAGGCCTCCGTGGGTTTCCAAGCCGTGCTAGTCGACCCCGCAGGCTAGGAGTCGCCATTGCACAGCGAGCTCCCGGCAGGCTCTGCGGCGCCGTGCGTGACCCTGCGTGACCCTACGAGCTTCCTGAAACTAGGAGGCTCCCTTTCCCGCCCCAGCATGCACCGCTTTGTTTTCTTGGCGGGGCACCCGGGGTGCTGGGTTCTGACCCGCTTTAATACAGACCGGTGTGCAGGTTGGGAGGAGAATCTTTGGGACTCGTCTGCTGACCTAGGCCACTCTTGTGGGCCCTGAAGTCTTGGGGCAGTACTGGACCGGGAACACCCAGGAAACACTGATAAACGGACTCTAGTTTCGAGTGGTAACCGGCTGGATTAGAAGGTGATTGGAGTTGCCTGGTGGCTCAGTGGGTTAAGGATCCACCTTGACACTATTATGGTGGGAGTTCGATCCCCCGGCCCAGGAATTTCCGCCTGCAGCGGGCGCATCACCAAAAAAAAAAAAAAAAAAAAAATTGACCTAAGCAAGGGCAGAGAGGATGGGAGCAAATAAAACTGGGAAACTGAAAGATGCTAAATTGGGAATTGTTATTACTATTAAAAAAAAAAAAAAAAAAAGGCCATACCCGGAGCATAGGGAAGTTCCGAGGCCGGGAACTGAATCCGAGCTGCAGCTGCGGCAACACCGGATCCTTTAACTCATTGCTCCAGACCAGATATCAAACCCGCACCTCCTCAGCTGGCGGGAGCCGCTGCGCCAGGGTCAGAACTCCAGGAATGATTTTAATAAACCTTCAAGAACTGTTGGTTTTGACTGCCTTTGGAACCACCCCAGAAGCCGCAAAGAAAAATTAGCCCTCATTTACTTCAGCAGCTACTGTTGCTCAGAAATCGTTTGCTCATTTATATCGATCTCACTGGGTAAGGAAAGGTTTAAGGACTTTTGCATACATTGTTTTACTTAATCCTCTCCCCAATCCTCTGAAGACACTTAGTAGTATCATTCCTATTTATAGACTTTGTCCTTCCTTGTGATGCCTAGCTTTAATCAGACTTGGTTCTGACTCCCCCCCACCCCCCACCTCCCAAAATGACTTACAAAGACGTACCGCTGATTCTCAAGGCATATATTTATACATGAGCACCAGGAAATGTTTCTGGTAATGGAAGCACAACTTGTACAAACTTGTAGTTCTTAAGATGACTACTTTGGAGAGCAATACTTATTTGGTTGTGTAAATTTAGTATGCTAAAATCACTTATCACAGATGCCTGGAATCTTTCCATTTATCTCTGCATGGCTGGTTCTTTTTCTTCTGTTGAGTCTCAGTTTATGTCAGGACTTCCACCCAAACCACTATCAACCTGTTTTATTTTCTTCATAGCACCTATCATAGTCTGGATTGTCTTGTTCCCTTACTGTTCATTTACAGCCTTACCCCCAACACCCATTTAAAATGTAAGCACCGGAAGAGAAGAGACCTTGTCTATCTTGTACAGTGCTTAATCCCCAGTGCCTAGAGTAGTGCCAGTAAATGCTTGTTAAATGAACAAATGTCTTAAGTATTTTTCCAAGTCTCCAACTTTATCACCCCCAGAAATAAAACCAAGCAGAAGACACTGTTTCAAAAGAAGCCATTTATTATACAAAATGAAACCTGAGACAATAGAAAACAGCAACACCTGGGAATAGTAAGGGCATCAGCCCCAAGTTCCACCCTGACTCCAGCAACACAAATAAAGCTGATTCCTATCAGACACTTCTACCACCAATAACCCCAAGCCTGCTGCTGAACAGAATGCAGGCTGGGTCCCAAACTAGCGAAAATTCACATTGCTTGCTTTCTCTATAGAGAAAGAGAAGCCTTTAGTTGGATAGCTAGGTGGCTATTTCTGGTGCTGCCTTCCCTTGTGGATCCGTAGCACCTGGCCTTCCCTGCTCTTTTATGAATACTTCTGTGGTAATAGGGAATAAAGGAGAAAGTCTGGGGAGCACTGGTCACAAAGCAGGCATGAGTCTCCGGCCACAATCATTCATAAACAACTGGCCTACTTTATACATAAAAGTGCTAAAGTAATGCCAATGTGAATTGGTGTAATGAGACAGGTAAGGAAAGGATGATTCTACCCCTTGCATAACCATCACTTACCATTTTTATTGCACATAATGAAATTTGAGTCTGAACATTAGTTTGCACATGGTTGTAATATGTATTCTGCATTCTATAAACCAGCATCAGCATTTAAATAGAGTGCAGGCTTAGAAATCAGAGTCCTGAATTTGACTTCTTTTGTAAGGGTCTCTACTATATCAAATTTTAACAGAAGTATTTTTGAAGGTCTTCCCCTCCTGTTTTCTGTGAAAGTCCAAACTGGGTAAGCAAACTTTCCATGCTCTTATGAAAAGTATTTTTTATTAAATAAACTGGAAAAAGAGCCACGTTGGCAGTGAAACCCAGCCTAAATAGGTTTCCTTGGCCACATCTTTAGGTGTCACGATAAGTGTGGGGCCCTAGTTATTGAAGCATCTCATATATAAACAAATAAAATGTTTATTGGGAGTTCTGTTGTAGGATTTCCACTTTGTGGGATATTATATAGTTTCATGCCAGCCTAAAGTTATATAAATTCTCTATAGATCTTTACTGAATTCAAAGTAGGTGTCATTTTAAAAAAATTAAACATGATGTTGGCTTTGATGTTAAATAAAGAGCTATATTTCTTAAATTTAAACACAAACTGTTATCATCATACACAGAATAGCTTAGCATTTTGCTCAAAATAATAAAAACAAACAAAACCTTATATAAGGACAAGATTATACACAGTCTATACTGAAGTCATAAAATCTTCCTCTTGTCTTTGCAACCGTATTTATATGTTGGTAAATTTGTGTGTATACAGATACACACATATTCTAAACCAGATATATTGATAAGCTATGAAACTTCTCTAGTGATAATTCATTAATACAACATTACAACCAGGGTAGTTCTAAGATACATAGCATTCTTTCTTGTTCCACTGCCCCAGAAAAAGCAAATGGTCTCCTTGCCCATTAAGCTGTATGTTTAAACCACAGCAAATGGAGGGTTTGCCTATATCCCCTTATGATGGCTTGTATGTCTTGCCTTACCTCTCATCCCCTTGAGCTTAGGGCCTTGGATGGGCTCCATCAAAATGTAGTCTCAGAAAGTACTATAAAGTCGTGCCTTGTATCAGTAATAGAATGAATGAAGTTGGAATATTTATCCCACTTAAAGTGAAAAGTGCCTCAGAATATGAGATAATTAATACAGCTATATTGCTGGGCTGTTTTGTCCACCATAATTTCATGACTTTTGGGGGGGGGGGGAAATGGGACTTTTGAGGCATACAAAAATAATAAAGTAGAAGAGTTCATTAGGCAGACAGAAAAGAACAAAAACCTATAAAAATTTGCACTTTGATTCACAATGGGCTATTTTAACACTTCAAAATCATTACAGCTTTTTCTATCATCATTTCCAGGCTTAGTCTCCATCTCCAGCCAAAAATAGAGAAGGACAATTCATTAAATTTATACGACATTTATTAGTCACTGTATCATATGGAGGTTCCCAGGCTAAGGGTCCAACAGGAGCTGCAGCTGCCAGCCTATGCCTCAGACACAGCAGCACCAGATCCAAGCTGTGTCTGCGACCTACACCACAGCTCACGGCAAGGCCGGATCCTTAATCCACTGAGCGAGGCCAAAAACTGAACCTGAAATCTTATGGTCCCTAGTTGGATGTGTTTTTGCTGCGCCATGATGGGAACTCCAGTCACTGAATCTTTCTATTCATGAAGTGAGAAAGAATTCTAGATATCCCCTAGATAAAAAGCAAACCAGCAGTAAAAAAGCTGGCAAACCTATAGCCAATTTAATACAGGGGATAATGAATGTGGGAAGGGTGGCGAGGATACTCCATCTCCATCAGAAATTATGGAACACCAGGAAAGAAAAAGCTATTCAAAATTAAAAGTTAAGCAGTTCCCTTGTGGCGCAGCAGGTTAAGAATACAGCATTGGCACTGAAGTGGTTCTGGTTGCTGCTGTGGCTTGGGTTTGATCCCTGGCCAGGAAACTTCCACATGCTCTGGGTGCGGCCAAAAAGCCACACACACATGCCCACAAATAATAATAATAAAAATTTTAAAGGCTGACATGAAAAGCAAAGTAAATGATTTTAAAAAATACAACTCCAGGGACCAGAACACAACTCACCAGGAGTTTTGCTTCACCACCAACACAACACTTTAAAAACCAAGAGATGAGCAAAAGAGATTAGGAAAGGTAATGAGTAATAATGAGTGGTTTGAGGAATAGCACAAGAGAAGTTTTAAACCTGGCCCATCTTACCTCATTCACAGCCAAATATTAACATGTTGTCCCACTCACAACTGAGAGGATGAAATGGCTAGAGAAATAAGCAATTCCTTAAAAACGCTGTTGATCAGCACCTTGAATCAAATGCGTGTTTCAGGCTTCTGCTTCCCGCAAAACCAAGAACTGGATGCTTCCATCTTTCCTCGAGGAGAGGCCCTATTACCTATAAGGCTAAGACTCTGGCTACACACCATTAGACTAAAATATCTGTGGATACAGTTTATCCTTTGAATCCATGGTAAGAGAGTGTTCATTAAGGATCTGTGCAGCAGATACCCTTCACGTCGTATGGTAGAATAAAAACCTCCATCTCCTTAGCTCTATCAAGTTAAGGACTCTTGCAAGAGTAATTAGAGATTCTGGTTCCTTTTCATAAAGATCTCAGTTAGGTAATCCCAAAATTTCCTCTGCAATGTCTCGTTGTTGTGGATCATGGCTGTGAGAGCTTCCGCCTGGTCCAGACCTTGCCAATAATCTTGCAGCCACATCTCCTTCCAGCTGAAACATCAAAATGGGGGTTAGATTATGGGACCTCAGCACAGCTATGAGTCCTGCCTTTCTCTGAATGGCCAGAGAAATCTAAACAGATAACAATGGTCTCTGGCTAGGATAGGAATAATGTTCTGGCTAAACAGGAACAGTGGTTTCTGTTTTGAAGGGATAGAAATGTAAAGCAAATTCAGTACCAGTCCAAGTGACAGGCAGTAAACACAAACACAAATTTATCACACAACCTCCACCCCCACCCGGCCCGCCAATGAGTTACATTTCCTGATTTGCCTGTTCTTGGTCCCCAAATGCGGAGGGAATTCAGAAGCAGGCAGAGCAGGAGTCAAACTATGGAAACAAGGGAGCTTATTTAGATGGTTACCTTTTATGTTACACCTATTTCAATAATCAAAATGACAGTGTAAGGTGTCTAGGTAAGTGTTACACTTTTCCTCTGATAAACTGTAACATTATGTTCAGAACAAACTAGATAAAAATTACCTGATGCAAATTACTGGATACAAATTATGTCTATACCCAGGACTAAACTGTGCCAGGCCTCCAAGACATCTCTGTAGGCCATTCTAGCAACTTTTCTTTCTTAATCTCTTATTGCCTCTCTCCCAATAGATGTGGTTTGCTACAAGTGGCTTCAATATCTTTTCACCCCACCTCCCATGCTGACCTTGTTTCCCAATGCCACCACCTTCTGCTGCCTCCTCACTTCCCTTCCAATCCATACCCGCCCACCATTGTTAATCACCTTTTTTTTCTTTCTTTCTTTTTCTTTTTTTGGGCACCTCCACAGCATGCTTCCAAAGGGTTAAAAATAAGTGTTTCGCGTCCTTCCACTCTTCAAAGAGAACGTGTGACAATGCAAATATCTCTCAAAAGCCTCTGCATAGTTCTCAGAAGCTACAGTCCAGTCATTGAAAATGCTTCTCCATTTTCAGCTGACATGAGGTTTGTTAGAAAACCTATGTTTGGGTGGAGTTATTGCCCTAACTCTGGATAGGCCCTGGGGCTGCATCACCTTCTGGGAGTTGTAGTCCAGAAGCCTGCATTCCATAAGACTTTTTATGGAGTCTAATTCAGTCCCCAGGCCAGGGACTGAACCCGAGCCACAGTAGCAAACTGAGCCATACCAGCGACAAATGTCCATCCCTAACCTATGAGCCACCAGAGAAATACCTAATTAATCAACTTTTGAAAGCATCCTTCCCGTCTTTTTTTTTTTTTTTTTGGCTAAAGGCCACACCTGCAGCATATGGAAGTTCCCAGGCTAGGGGTCAATTGGAGCTACAGCTGCTGGCCTACTCCACAGCCACAGCAATGTGGGACCTGACTTACACCACAGCTCACGGCAACACGGGATGGATCCTTACCCACCGTGCGAGGCCAGGGATTGAACCCTCATTCTTATGGGTACTAGTCGGGTTCGTAACCTAGTTAGCCACAACAGGAACTCCCTGAAAGCATCCCTTCTATTCTGTCTAGGACGAACATATAATTTATCATCCAAATCAAGGTAATTTTAAGAGTGAAAGGAGGTATTGTAATACCAGGTTATCAGTTATAAAGCCTGACTATCGTAGATGAACCTCCCTCAAAATTCTCATCCCCATTTGCCCCACAGGATGGGGCTGAACAAATAGCTGATCTGATGTTCAGGACAGTCCAGATCCTGAGCCTGGTATTTAGGCCATGTCTCTCCCTCATCACTTCCTTGAACAGGCCTCCTGCTCTGGTTGAAGCTTTTTTGAATCATTATTGCAAACACTGTTTACAAAAGCTGATTTTCATATGTTGTTGCCCTCACATCTTTTACTGGGCTTTTTCAGTTTATCTTATCTCCCCAGCTAGACTCTTGATACCTTAAAGGGAGAGGGATCCCACCTCATAATTTCTTTATACAACATCAGCACCTTCAGCACCCAGTGCTAGCTTATTGCCTGCAGGAAGCAAGTAAGGAGATCAGCCTCAGGGAACCCCAGCTACCCTTACCTGTCATTCTCAGGAATCTCTTCTATGGCACCAAAGCCAGGTGTGGGCACTGGGCAGCTCATGTGTGAGGGCTGGGCGATATGAGGCTCAGGGACGGGGATGTCCCCAGGAGAGGCTGCGTGGGCCTTCTCGGCCTCTAGCCGAGCCAGTTCGTGGTCGCAGACGAAACACTCGAAGCCGTTAAGGTAGTTAGGCAGTAAAGGATCATTCACTCCCCACTCCCGCTGCTTCAGACTATCCAGAAGGAACTGGTTGGTGATGCCCCCAGGTTGCTTGTATGCCAGATATTTCATATACTCCTCATCGTTCTTGTCCAAAAAGTCAATAAACTCTGCCAGCTTCTGCGGCGACTCAAAGTCGTCAATGAGGATGATGGAGTGATTGTCGGGCATCCAGTCCCGCACAGAGGGAGAGCCACGGTACACAGGAACGGCACCGAGATGCATGGGGCGCCACAGTTTCTCCGTCATGTAGTCATCACAGATGGCATTTTCGAGGGCCAAATGGAACTTATAGCGGGACAAGAAGGCCAGGAGCTCTGGATCCTCGGTGGTGGCTGTGGCTGTGTCCTGTAACCGCGGAATGGGCAGCTCCCGATTTTGCAGGCATTTCCCATATGAATCCACCTAAGTAGGATAGAGCACGGCGGTCAAGAGGGTACGGCACGTCGACCTGGACACCAGGGGTCGCGCCTCAGCCCTGCGCTCCACCCTCCCCTCCCCGCCCGGCCCCGCTCAGCTCTCACCCACCGGGATGTAGCGCATGAGCTCGCGCACGTAGCGGTCGCGATCCGCAGGCACGTCGCAGTGAGACTGCAGATACAGCAGGGGCGCGTAGCCGCGGCGGCGCCACTCGGCGCGCTCCTGGAGCAGAGGCGCCGCGCGGAGCAGATAGGCGGTGCCTGGCAGCCACTGCAACGGCAACGGGTAGTCCGAGTGACGGCTGAAGGTGGACGTAAGATTGAAGAGGCGGATGCCCGGACCGTGGCTCAGCAGGAAGTTGTTGAGGGGCGACTCCTCGTGTAGGAGCGCCCAGCTCTGGTGTGCCAGGCGCGGCAGCGGCGCCTCAGACGCGCGGAAGTCGGTGCCGTAGAAGAGCAGAGCGCGCGTCCGCGAATCTCCCCGCACCCGTCGGTCCCGGGACGCCACGCACGCGCCGCGCGCGCACTCGATGCGCTCCGAGTCGCCCGGGAAGTGAGGAAATAGCCCTGGGCTCCACCACAGCAGCACCGGCAAATCCACCGCCTCCTTCCTCACCGGCGGCGGGGTCAACGGACTGCGCGCCACCCCCACTGCGCCCAGCGGTGAGGGAGGCCGGAAAACTGCGCCATCCCACGGCTCCGCCCACTCCGTCCCCCCGCGGGTATCCCCCTCCACCACTGGCCCTGAGCCGCTGGCCGCACAGACACTAAGAACTCCCAGGGCGGCGAGCACAGCCCCCGTACGGCCTGCCCCCATTTCCTCTGTGGCGGCCGACGCCCCTCAGCACCAGTCCCCGCCTGGTGGTGAGTCGCGACGGGACGAGGTCCTACGCCACAGGGGCACGTGACGCATGCGCAGCTCCGCTCGGCCGGCCACTTCCCGGGAGCCGCTAGTCCTGGCAGGAAGGACTGAAGGTAAAGCGATAGGTCGCAGATAAAAATGAGGCTACTGGTTACATCTTAATTTATTTCTTTACAAATTAAAGATGCATTGAAAAATAAACCAATGAAGAGAAATGAGAGGTCCAGAGCAGGGGCATCCCAGGCTGGGAGCAGGCAAGCCTGGCCACCATCAAGCCTAGCCCTTGGTCTGCCCCGGCCAGGTCGGGTTGGAAGATAACTGTCAGCCACTCTGTCAGTGCCAAAGCCTGAGTGGTGTCCTGGCGGGAGAGACTAGCCACCTCTGCCTCTCCCCTCAACAACCCCAGCTTGGAGAGCAGTGTTTCCAGCAGGAGGTTAGAGTGGAATATGGGCTGGCTCTGTGAGGTATTGCAAGTTGATGACAAGGCTCCCTACAGAACCATCCAGTGTTGGGGCCTCTCCAGCTGGAAGGAGGTGGGTACCTCTCCCAGGTCTTAATATACTTTGCAACGCTCTTCCCAGGCTCATTCATCTCTGACAATGTGCCTCTATCCACCAAGTGATCACCAATCATTGCAGGAGAAAGAGCAGCGGAAGCAGAGAGAGAAAGCTAATCAACCACCTTCAGGAACTGACTTGGCTGTTGAGGCCCAGGAAGACAGACCACTTTCTTCTCTACCATCTATGGTCTACACCCCAGCTCTTGTGCACCTGTATGTATGTTTATCCCTAATATAGGAAGTTGTTGATGACACTGAGCTGAATTGGCAGCCCCTCCCTCTGTAGTAACCCTGGGATCCCCACTCCTTCCCACCCTCCCTTCTCTTCTTGGAGGCTGGTCCAAAGGGACACATAATATTGCCTGGGTCTGGGTGGCTCCAAATCCCCCAACACCGAATCATATACAGTGAACTGAGAAACTACATTCATTACGACAGGATTAGCAGGAAAAGGAGGGTAAAGTGAGGGGATAGGGGCACCTTCCAACAGCAGGACATGACAGAGTGGTAGGATACTTGAGCCCAGAAAGAAGGTGTCTCCTTATATCTCCCCCTCCCCCCCTAAAGAGACTGAGGTCAGCTTACATGACTTATAAGGTATGGAACTGTCCCAATTTCTCTGCTGTCCTGGGTTACTTTCTGGAAGCTGGCCTGGACCCTATGCTGTTTACCCACTTGCTCTAGCTCAGTAGCTGCCGAATCTCCTTGTGCATATGACAGAGAAAGTCCACATAGGATGCTCCCCCACTCAAGCTCTTGTCTTCCACCAGGAAGTGTTTGAACAGCATCTCCAGCTTGTCCTCCTGTTTCACCACGATAAGCTATGGCCAGAACACAGGGTCATTAGGCAGGGCTAAAGGGAATTAAACATGCCCTGAAATCCCATTATCCTGTCACTCATTCCCCATCTCCATTCCCGGTGAGGACCTGACAAGGTAAGAAGACCAGATCAGTGTTACCTTCATGTACCGTGATCTCTGTGCCCTCAAATTATCAATGAGGCCTCGCACCTTCTTGGACAGCAGATTATCCAGAACAGGCAGAACACTCTGGAACACAAAATTCATTTATCATTATCGTAATAAGGTATGCTGAATCCAGTAGTCAAGATGGGGCAGCACAGATGCATGCATTATCTGAAACACAGAAGTCTCTGAAGAATGATGGCACCCTCTCTCCTCTCTTAAGTGCTCCCTATTTAAGGGAACTAGCATATTAACTTTATTGACTTCTACCCATATCACAAGTCTTACTTCCATGCCCATATTCTCCTTGACTCCCTGCCCTTACCAGGCCACTGGTGATCTGACTGAAGGAGGAGACACCGAAGAGGCTCTGGACAACACCCTGCTGGACACTGGCTCCCACCCAGAGGAAAAGGTTGAGCCCGTTCTCCAGCAAATATATATCCCCATTGCTTAGACGCTCTTCAGATGCTCGAACTGCTGGTGGCTCGGTGGTACTCTCAATAGGAGACTTTGTCTAGATCAAAGGAATGGACAAAAGGTTACCAAGGATCACAAGACTTGTTTCCCCACATGCTCGTCCCCCCACCCCCCACCCATACACGAAATTTCAGAACGCTAAGTCCCTCAGTAACTCTCACAGTATGACAGTATCACATCAGATAACACAGGTAAAAATTTCACTGCTGTCAGACACAGATGATATTAATCCTTCTCTTTCTCCTTCTATGAAGCCCCTTTCTCAGTAAAAAGTCTCACACTCCACCCTCAAGCGCACCAACGGTAGGAGCCGAGGATAGAAGAAGACGTTGGTCTCAGCCACGTCCATGGAGATGACCAGCTGTCGGACATAGGCGCGGTCATCAGTAGTGACTTCAGCTCCAGGCTGCAGGACATCACTCTTCAATACACAGTTCAGGTAAACTGGGAGTAGCTTCATGCACTCAGGAAGGATCAACTAGGGGGGTTATCAAAATGAAGTCAGTGATGATGAGAAATCCCTCCCAATGCAAAAATGTATTCCAGCAACTTCTATGCCAACACGCTTGCCCTACCTGTCCTGCAGAGGAGGGGCTGGCACAGTTCTTTCTGTAACAGGCCAAGATCTGGGCACACTGGGTGATGAGAGCGTCCCGAACAGTCTTCACAGGGCTGTTAAGGACCCCCCGGTATGCTGGATGGGAAAGGGAGATCGCAGGCTGACTGGTCAGCCGCTCCGTCACATGTGCCTTCCCACCATCACTCCCACCCAGGAATGCTGATCTGCTGACCCTCCTAGACCTTGCTCTTAGCCCCAATCCCACCCCGCCCTGCCTGTGCCCTCACCGAACTTGGCCATGTAGTTGATGAGTGTGTCAGTCTCACAGTTTCGATACAGATCAGCCAGCTGGGTGCAGCAGTTGAGGGCCAGGTTGTGGATGCGGAGCCGTCGCTGCCCTGCACAGCTGGTGTAGAGCAAGGCACACTAGGGGAAGGGAGACAGGGAGTTCACAGGCCTCTGTCACCAGAGCCCTCTGAAAAACTGCCTCTTTGCTATATTATTAAACTAAAAGAAAGACATGAGCCATCCCTTCCCCAGCCTCTTCTAGTCTTCTCTACCCACCCCTCACCCTCTTCCCTGCAGCCTATTTATACCCAATGAAACCACCCCAACGCTTCTTCCCCAACCCCTGCCTCCTGCCCAGCACCTGTAGGAGGGCTCCACTCTCTTCATTGAGCCGATCGTCATGCTTGAACTCCACAGTCACCGTCTTGTCCCCATCCAGCCCTGCTAGCTCCACATCTGTTGTGTTGCTCATGTAGAAAGCCCCAAAGAAATCTACAGCACGGATACCTGAGGCCACAGGGACACGGCTAATGGTATGACAGGTGCCTCCCTCCCACATTTAGCCCCACTACCTGCTCTTCTCCAACCAGGACTGACCAGTGCTTGTGCGGACCCGCATCACAGCATCAAAGCCAATGACCTTCTGTACATCCCGACGCAGGTCACTCAGGAATCGTTCCTGGTCATTCTCCACCTGCATCCCCCAGGCCGAGTCACATCACTGAGAGTATAACATCATGCAAACAATTTCCCTGCACCCACTCCACTCTACAAGCTTGTGGATCATAATGACAGTAACAGTGAAGACAGTAACAATGATGTTGATAATGATGATAGCTTTTAGGCACATACTGCATGCCAGGTACCACATTAAATATTTTACATATAACTCCTTAATCCTGATGACAAATCCTAATTAATAACTTCCAAAATCCCATTTTACAGATGAAAAAAACAAAGGAGAGAATAGTTAAGCAAAGCATCCTAGGTCATATAGCTGGCAGGGCCAGAACATCAACCCGGAACTGGTTCCAAGCTCCCTGCTCCTGACTGCAACAGTCGTGGCCCTCCTCCTTACACTGTGCAGTCTTCTCCTCCAACACTATTCCTATTAATGAGCAGCTAAAGAGCGACCCCACATGTACGCAGACATTCCCCGTACTGCTTCCACCTCCACCCAGAGTTCCATGCCTACCTGAAAGCAAGCGTATTTGTAGACAGAGCCACCAGTGAGCTGGGGTACAACAGAGAGTGTGGCCACATCCACATACTGGTTCGGGAAGAGGAAGAGGTCTATGCAGCAGCCTTGGGCCACACACTCCTTGGCCAGGGTTTGATAGGCACCTGTCTGAGGCTGGAACAGAGTCTGAGGAAGAATACAAGAAAATGTTCAAAGCTCTCAGTTCCACCCTCTTTGAGAACTGTATATGTAATATGGGAGACTCAAGGGCACGTAAGACTTCAGATCTACCTCACAGTTTACAATAGAACATTCTCAAAAAACAGAAAACTGTCTACCGAGGGCTTTGAGATGAGGTAGGGTAGAGAAGTATGGGAGTGGCAGAGAAGGTTGGCAGTCACTGATGTGACATAGGAAAGAGTACAGATCTAGTCCTCATCACCCTCAAGAAAGTTAGAGTATTGCATTTTAAAGAGATACCACATTCCTCCTGCCCCCCAGCTCCCAACCCCACACCTTCTCCTTGTCTGTGTTGATCAACTTCCGGTCATCTCTGTTCTTCAGTTTCCCTGGGGCCTCTGCAATGGGCAGGGAGGTGTGGAACAGAAATAGCTTCCCTGCACACTCGGCAGCCTAGGAAAGAAGAGAGAGCTACTGATCCATTCTTTCCTGTATTCATCCATTATTCATTCATCCCTTCCCTGGTCATTTATTCAGTGTCAACTATGTCAGACAGGCCGACCCACTGGACTGGACCGGACCGTCATCAATCACGAAAGAAACATGAGTTGTATCCCAGAGGATAGAATGGTCAGAAGAAAGTGTCACTGAGGAGGTTGCCAGGTTTGTAGCCTTACCTTCAGAGCCTCCATCCCAGCCTGGATAACTGGGGCAAATACTGTCTCTGTCTCCCTTGTGTCTGCAAACATTTCTGGAATCTGATCCAATAAGCTGAAGTGATAGGTAATGGAAGGCAATCAAAATTGCTATCCAAATCTCAGATCTCTCAATTCCCCAGAATCATCTGACCCCCAGACTCTGAAAACTCCTGAGGCACAGCCCCCATGCAACTGCTGACCCCTCTGCTCAACTCTGTGGCTTTCTGTGCTTATACTCACCCTACCCCTGCTTTAGCCCCATAGTCTGACGCTTACCTGGTGATGACTGCCCGAGACTCGTTGACATTGACCAGGAAGCCATCCAGCAGTGGCACAAACATGTCACCCACATCAGATACAACCATCATCTGCGGCTGGGCCAGTGAGCTCTTCACATTGTAGAAGTGGAGCACCTTATTATAGGTGACAAAGCCAACGCGAATTGCTGACTCTTCTGCCCCGCCCTCCCTGTAGAAGGTGATATTGTTATCCAGACTTGCCACCTTTTCCCCCACCCAACTTCATGACATGGGGATCCATCTGCTGAGTTAAGCCAGCCAGCCACCTCTACTCCCCCTCCCCAGCCAGCATCATCTCACCTAGGCAGAAAGTCTAACAGTGACTTGAGCTCCTCACAGAGGAGCCTAACAAGACCACTCCTGATGGCATTGTAGGAGACGTCAATCATGAAGATGAAGGCGGGAGGGCTGGGGAACTTATTGTTCTGCAAAGGAAGGACATGTTGGGGGTAGGGGGTATTGGTAAGCAGGTCAGTTGACTAAAGAGAAGTCAGCATCAAAGGGGACAATGAAGGGGTGAGGGAAATGATCACAGCAGGTCTTGGCTGTCTCATCGTCCTCCACCCACTGCTCCTCCCCGTGCTACCTTCCCTCACCTTGCAGTAATCTACAGTGGCCAAGAATTCATAAGAGCCCAGGGATAGCTCAGGACGGTCATAAGCATCCACACGTTTGCCGGTATGATCCAGATGTTGAAAATACTGGGGGGGAACTGTGGGGAGTAGGGCAGAGTGTTACTCAAAGGTCCACTCTCAGTCTTAGTCCGGTCCTGGCTGAGCTCATTCTACTCCCCCATATCCCCATCTGTGCCCTACTTCCCAATTCCTGCACAACATGCCCTTACCTAACTAGAAAGAGAACAATGAAGATGCAATCCAGATCCCCCCAATCCCAGTCTCTGCGAACATACCATCATTGATACAGCTGCAAAAGCAGCACTGGAAGCGTCTCCCTCCCTCAATGAACTGCATGAAAGGGCACATGTATGCTTTGCAGCGATTGCAGCGCAAAGGACCAGATTCCCCATGGTCGACGACATACGGTGAAGCCTAAGGAGCAAGGGGGGCGGTGGCAGTGGCTCAGACAAAGAGGAACGAAACAGTGGGAAGCTAGATGTGACAAGAGATGAAGAGGAGGAGTTCCCGTCGTGGCGCAGTGGTTAACGAATCCGATTAGGAACCATGAGGTTGCGGGTTCGGTCCCTGCCCTTGCTCAGTGGGTTAGGAATCTGGCATTGCCGTGAGCTGTGGTGTAGGTTGCAGATGCGGCTCAGATCCTGCGTTGCTGTGGCTCTGGCGTAGGCCGGTGGCTGCAGCTCCAATTCGACCCCTAGCCTGAGAACCTCCATATGCCGCGGGAGCAGCCCAGTAAATAGCAAAAAGACAAAAAAAAAAAAAAGAGATGAAGAGGAACGACCTGGAGGGAGAAGGGCATGGCTCAGATATTTTGCCTGGGGAGAGAGTACATACAGTGAAGGGAAATGAGGACTCTAAATTTTAGAGTTCCTTCTCCTTCCTCCTCATCTTTAGAATTTCACTTTTTGAACGAGAAGAGCGACCATAGAACTGGCCTTAACAAGCCAGGGGCTGACGTGGACATAGGAGAAAGATTACCCAGGATTCTCATTTCTGGCCCTATCTTTAGTCCCCTTCACTCCTGCCCTAGGGATCTTGACTCCTGCTTCATTTTCAGGCAAGTAACTATAATACCTGTCCTCCCTCATCCCTGGACTTCTGTGACAGTGACTGATGCCCCAGGCAGATGTCACTATACAAATAAGAGACCAGCAGCCAAGTGTCCAACCATCCCCACTGAGACCCAGGAAAATAGAGAAAAACACAGAACAAGACAGAGAAACAGGATCTCTGAGCCTTGAGCATCCAGTTATAGAGAAATGCACCCCAAGCTCAATAAGCTAGGCATGAAAATGAGGGTATTCTAGCAAGCCCGGCAGAGCAACTGCCATGTTCTCTCTCTTTTTGTGCTGATTCCATATAGTGGGGTGACAGATCATGGCCCAAGCCAGGTAAGAGAAGGACTACTGAATCCTAATCTGCCTTTTTTCCTCATATGCTATCCTAACATCTCTATCCTTTCTGGGATGATAGGGCAGTATACAAGAATAAACAGAGGAATTCCCGCTGTGGCACAAGTGGATTGGCAGCGTCTTTGGAAGACTGGAATGCAGGTTTGATCCCCAGCCCAGCAGAGTGGGTTAAGGATCCAGCAATGCCACAGCTGTGAGGCTGGTCACAACTCTAGCTCAGATCTGATCCCGGCCCAGGAACTCCATGTGCCTTGGGGCGGCCAAAAAAGAAAAAAAATAGAACGATATGCTTCTAATCATCTGGAGATGACCATGCTATGAGAAGCTCCTGCATCCAGCTGTCTTCTCCCCCACTGCGAGTTGGCTTTGACTCTTTATAATGTGTTTCCCTTGTGGACCCTGCCCCCATCCAGCAATTTTTTGGGGCTTTTGCTCTCATCCCTACCACCCTCTCCAGGCATGGGCCCTGGGATAGAGAGCTACTGAAGATACTCTCCCCTCCCACCCAACCAAGACTTCTCCCATTCCCCTTCCCTTCCTCCCTTTCATTATATTCTGGTCCCTTCCCTGACTCACCTCCTCTGGGGGAAGCCTTGCCAGTGGCTTGATGACAGCTGCAAGGGGCACCTGAGCCTGCTTAGCCATGTCAGATGTGCAAGGGATATTATAGGATGTGCATCGGATGTACCGGGGACTTGCATTCCCTGAAGGAGGGGGTAGAAAAGCTGAGTCCGATCACAGAATCACTCCAGGCATCAGCTCTCCATTGCTGATCCACCCTGTCCCCCCAACAAATGTTAGAACAAATGTGGCTTTTTCCCCCTAGAGACCAATGAGGGACTGGTCTCTGATTAAAGCCTGACAAAAGCTCCATCCACAAGCTGATAATGCTAAAGAAAAAGCACGCACAGGGAGGAGTTAATACCCTTCTCACCTTGGTCTTTCACCAGGAAGTTGGTGGTGACTAAGGGTGGCACCTGGCCCCGTGCTCCAGTGACAAATGGCTCTGAACCTCGGTTGTTCCTGTCGTCCTCAATTACCTGAATCTGTAGGGAAGAAGTGAAATGAATGAGGTAACAGACGAAAAGGAAATACCAGGTCTCAGCCAGGACAAAGAAAGGCTGGAGCTGCAGCACAGAAACTAATAATTTGCCAAGGAACACACCTCAAGCACCAGGCCTGCTCTCCTTTTGGAGATGGTATAAAATGCTATAACGCCAACCTTCCACTCTGCAGTCAGCAGCAAAATGTTGGACAGGCTGAGAAAGGCTTCTTTATGAATCACCCTGACCCCCAATAAATGGTGAGCACCCTGTTATAAAACCAACTCCAGGAAAGCTCCAGCTCTAATCTCCAGCCTTCAAACATGATCAGATTCCACTTCCCTCCCCCATCACGCCTTCCCTTTCCCTTATTGCCCCAAGACACATTCTGAATCAAAGCAGGAAAACAGACAACAGTAACCATGTAAAAATGAATCTACCTGGAATGGCTCTACACTCAATGAAAGTAGAAGGGACAGGGTGAGGAGAGGATTACACAGCCAGAAATGATCAGGGAAGGTGAGGAAGCAGATGCTGCCTTATTTTCAGGTAAGCATCAGTGTGTAAATATGAGAGAAGAGGATATTAGAACCCAATCCTCAGTCCCCCACATTGTGACAAGTTCAGCGAAGGGAGAAAAAATATATATATTTTTTGCAAAGCCAGATCTTTGTGCAGGCTGATAACCTTTGGTCAGTTACTTCAAGATGGGTTTGGTAAAACCAGAAAAAGTAAAGGAAGGATAAGACTCTGTATCCCATATCAGAAAGAGCTGAAGCTTAGAAACAGATCAGAGTCAAACAGACTCTCCAGATGAGAAAGTGGCCCCCACTTTCCCAAACCAGCCGTTCCTTCCCCTTTAAGAAATGCCAGTTTCCCAAACTTGTAAATTAGTAACCATATACCCACATGTTTCTTCACAACAAGCTGCAGACAAACCAAACCCAAAAGGGAAGAATCTACCCTTCAACTCTGCCTTGTTCCATCTTAGGTCACATGTAGGCTCCTGGAGGAGCCAGCAGGACTCAAACCAAAGCTTCACATGCCACCTGACCCCACCCTTAGAGCCTGACCTTCTACCATCCCATACTTAAAGGCACTGCTAACAGCTTGCTACTACTTTGTTACATGGTGACTTGAGGCATGCACATCCTTCTAGCTTGTAAAAGCGAGGATCTAGAAGGACTATGGGAAGAGGATGGAGAGGGATGGACATGGTGAATGAGGTGAGGATGAGGTCACAGGCATGCATGAGTGACAATAACACAGGGATGACACACACACACACACCCCCACCCCCTGCACTTACTGGACTAGGAATGGCATCAGGGTCTATTCTGTGCCTGGTTTTCTGCTGAGGAGGCAGCTCATTAAGTTGCTTTTAGTGATTTAATAATAAAGGCAGCAGGGGAATACAAGGGGGGGAGACAAAAGAACAAGAAGCAGATGTTACTTCTCTCAACTCTGATGAGTTAGACATGAATAGCTGGAGCCCAGCTCACACTGATGGAATCAGGCCTCCCTAGATCAGAAATTCCAAGTTTTTCTGGGCCAAAAAAGAGCCTTTCATGGCTCAGACTATGATGTAGAAAGTTATGGAAGGGGGCAAACAGGAGGCAAGAGGCATTAAATAAGGAGGGGCTGAATGGGAGAAATCTTAAGAAGAAAGAAGAGGGATGTTCCCTTCAAAAGGCCAAGCCTCCCATCTAAGGACTCCTCTTCTGCTGAAAGAAACCTCCCCTCACATCCAACCAGACTCTCCTCCTCAATGAAGGAGGGAAAAGGAAGGAAAGGCTGTTTAATTCTTTTGGGTTCCCCTCAGCCAACTGGATCCCTCACCATGGTAGCTCCCCAAAGGAAGAGGGAAGAGAACAGAATGGAATATGACAATGGCTAAGCATGGTGAGAGAATCGACATTGCAAATGTTGCAGATAGAACTATAAGGTGGCCTCCACTTGGAAGTATACTCCCAGCCTCTATTCTGATATGATGAGGAAGGCTTGAGGATTCTGATGGTTCTAGGGGTGAGATTCACCCTTTTTCTGGAAGAAGCCTCTTCCCCACACTGCCCCTAGACTGTAGATCACTTTTCCCCATCCATACAGCAGGAGCCTAGCAAACAAAAGTAGTAGAGGCTTCCTCCTAAAACACTGCCCAAGCAGGGGCACAGAGAAACCAGAGAGGCCTTTCTTAACAACTAAGACCAAAGAATTCCTACCCATTAAGCAGAATGCTATTCCAACTAGATCTAAGAGGACAAGACCTGGGCCCAGCCGCTACTCTACAGAAGAGCAGAGGTTACCATGCTATGTCCAATAGCAACAGAATTCAGCACTCAGCCCAGAGGTCTGCTGACACAGCTGATCAGTCCTGGCTTCCCTTCCTTTCCTGCCCAACTATATAGTAAAAATGCTCCCAAAAGACTTCTTGAGGAGTTCCCATTGTGGTTCAGCAGTAATGAACCCAACTAGGATACATGAGGACACAGGTTCAATCCCTGGCCTTGCTCAGCAGGTTAAAGATCCAGCATTGCTGTTAGCTTCAGTGTAGGTCACAGATGGGGCTCAGATCCTGCGTTGCTGTGGCTGTAGTATAGGTTGGCAGCTACCACTCCAAATTGACCCCTAGCCTGGGAACTTCCATATACCTCTTCCTAAAAAAGACAAAAAAAAAAAAGGACTTCTGAGACTTCCAGTTAAAAAGTCAAAAATGACATCTAGGAATTCCCGCTGTGGCTCAATGGTTAACAAATCCGACTAGGAACCATGATGTTTCGAGTTTGATCCCTAGCCTTGCTCAGTGGGTTAAGGATCTGGTGTTGCTGTGAGCTGTGGTGTAGGTCACAGATGTGGCTCTGATCTGGCATTGCTGTGGCTCTGGCATAGGCCAGTGGCTACAGCTCCGATTAGACCCCTAGCCTGGGAACCTCCATATACCATGGGAGTGGCCCTAGAAAAGGCAAAAAAAGACAAAAAAAAAAGCCATCTAGGAGTCCCTTGGTGGCCTAGCAGTTAAGGATCCATTGTTGTCACTGCTATGGCTTGGGTCGCTGCTGTGGCATGGATTTGATCCCTGGCCCAGGAACTGCTGTGCAGGCATGACGAAAAACAAGAATTACATCCAGGTTCCACACTTACAAGATGATAAATTAAAAGGGAAAATAATCAGAAAATGCTAGGCAAACATCTCATCTCGGTTGACTCACTTATGTGGCAGCCATAAGCTCCTTCTCCAGGACCACATAAGTATCTACTTACAGGACTTGGGATGGCATCAGGGTCCAGGCGCTTAGGAGGCAGTGGTTGAGGAGGCCCCGGTTGACTGCCAAAAGTGGCTGCTCCTGGGTAGGGGCTTCCATAATTGGGCTGAGGGCCCCGGGATGGTCCAAAGGAACCTAAGAGACAAGGGCAGAAGGTTGATGAACAGAAAATTCCTTCCCTATCTCTTCTTAAGGCCTCAGGGAAATGACTCGACTCCTCTAAATGTAGAATTGTGAGGTACAGTAATGGCCATTCAGAGAAAGACCACACTATCTGAACTATGGGGAAAAAAATTTATAAACCCTTCATTCTAGTGAAAGTGAAGCTGTCCATCTAGTTCACCACTTAGCAAGCAATACTAAAAGCAAATAAAAATAACAACAAAAACAACTGAATAGCTGAAGCCTTTGGCTCCTAGGCAGACCTTGAGAAAAACTTACCATTTTGCTGCAGCTGATAGCCTGGCTGCTGGGAGGAGTGCATAGGTGGTGGTCCTGGGGGCCCAGTCATTTGGCTGCCAGAGGGCAGAGCTTGAGGAGGAGGTGAGGACACATGGTTGGGCTGGCTCCCTGGGGGCCCCCCAAAACTCTGACCAGGCAGGTGTGGACCAGTCATCGAAGGCATCCGAGGACCCCCTGAAGTTGGGGGTGTGAAGCTGGAGGCCTGTGGTGGGACAGATCGCTGGGGAGGCTGGGCCCCAGGATGGCCCTGGGCCTGGCCAAGGGGTGGAGCCTGGCCCTGAGGATAGGAGCCATACAGACCAGAGTTAGGGAAATTTCCTGAGGCTGAGGCCAGCGATGTTGGTGGGCCTGAGAAGTAGAAGAAGTAGAGTCAGAACCCCAGTCATTCTGCCTCCTTGTTCAGTAAATCATTTTCCTTTCCACACGAGGGACAGGGACGACTGTCCCATCTGCCGGGGCTCAAAAGCACAAGAAATAAAAGGGATTCAGGTATACCCCCAGCTTCTAAAAAATCAAGGGGACAGTAACATTCCTATGGTCATAGCTACTCACCATAGCCCAGCCCTGAAGGGGGAGGGGCTGGGGCCACAGCACCACTGATCTGCATTCCGGCCAGCTGAGCAGTCACCTGTGCACTTGTCGGGGGAGGGCCATAGGGCTGAAGCACAGCTGGCTGGCTGACCACAGGGGCCAATGGGGCCAACCCGAATGGCTGAGACCCAGGGAGCCTGTGAAGAGAAGGAAGAAGAGGCTGGGACATCCTTCAAAGTTTGCAGAAGCTCCACATCATATAGGAAGCTATATTGTTTTACAGCATCTTTTTTTGTTTGGTTTTGGTTTTGGCCATAACCACAGCATATGGAAGTTTCCAGACCAGGGATCGAAGCTGCACCACAAGCGGCTGAAGTGACTCAAGTGGCTGCAGTGACAACATCAGATCCTTAACCTGCTATACCACAAGGGCAATCCTGCCTTTGTATACTTTAAATGGGTGAATCCCATGGTACGTGAATTATATCTACATTAAGTTGTTTAAAAAGCCAACCAGGGAGTTCTCCATGCTTTGTGGTGTGCAATGGGATTGGCAGCATCTCTGGAGCCCTGGGATGCATGTTCAGCCCCCATCACCCCCAAGAGTGGGTTAAGGATCTGGCGTTGCCCCAGCTGCGGCGTAGGTTACAACAGAAGTTCAGATCTGATCCATGGCCCGGAAATTCCATACGCCAAAGGGGGTGGGGGGCAGCTGAAAAAGGGTGGAAAAAAAAAAGGAAAAAAAATCCGATCAAATAAAATTGCCCTATAACCTCACAGCCCCCTCAAGCTTTTGCTCTTCTTTTAGCCAAACATTTACAAAAGGATTAGTCTATGCTGTTTCTATCTCTACTTCTTTAATTACTATTCCTCTCTCTCTCCAAAGATCTTTCTCCCTTTTTTAAAATTTTCTTTTTCTTTATGACTGCACCCATGGCACATAAAAGTTCCCAAGCCAGAGACTCAATCTGAGGCACAGCCACAACCTACATGACAACTGTGTCAGTGCCCACAACTGCATCAACACCAGATCCTTTAACTCACTACGCCAGGCTGGGGATAGAACCCAAGCCTCTGCAGCAACCTGAGCAGCTACCTTTGGATTCTTAACCCACTGCACCACTGCCAGAACTCCTAAAGATCTTTCTAGGTTCATTTCCGTGCTTTTCTTAGTCTATCCCTTAGTAGTTTTCTCAGCAAGGGCCTATACATGGTAAACTCAGTCTGAAAATGTCTTTTTTTTTTTTTTTTTTTGGTCTTTTAAGGGCCTCACCCACAGCATATGGAAAGCTAGGGGTTGAATCAGAGCTGTAGCCACTGGCCTACACTACAGCCACAGCAAGGCCAGATCTAAGCAGCGTTTGTGACCTACACCATAGCTCACGGCAATGCTGAATCCTTAACCCACTGAGAGAGGCCAGGGATAGAACCTGCATCTTCAGGGATGGTAGTCAAATTTGTTTCCACTGAGCCACTATGGGAACTCCCTGTAAATGTCTTTATTTGCCCCCTCTCTTAGCTAGGTACATATTTCTATGTTGATAGATATGTTCCCTTAATGCTTATAAGGTATTAGTCTACTATATGCTCTCCTCTAAAAGTTTCTTATTTATTTACTTTTTCTCTTTCAGATTCTTTTTTTTCTTTTTTCTTTTCTTTTTGCTTTTTAGGACTGCAGCCTCTGCATGGCATGTGGATGTTCCCAGGCTAAGGGTCGAATGGGGGCTACAGCTGCTGGCCTATGCCACAGCCACAGCAATGCCAGATCCAAGCCACGTCTTCAACCTACACCGCAGTTCACAGCAACACCAGATCCTTAACCCACTGAGTGAGGCAGGATCAAACCCTCAAACTCATGGTTCCTAGTCAGATTCATTTCCCCTGCACTACAATGGGAACTCCTTCTCTTTCATATTCTTTCCTCTCATAAATTATCAGACAATAATGGGTAGAGTTCTCTGTGCTATACAGCAGGTCCCCATTAGCCAATCATCCCATATACCTCAGTGTGTATATGCCAATCCCAAGCCATCTCTTCCCTACGCCTGTCCCCTTTGGTAACCATAAGTTTTTCAAAGTCTGTAAGTCTGTTTCTGTCCTGCAAATAAGTTCATTTGTATCCTTTTTTTTAATTTTTATTTTATTTTATTTATTTTTGTCTTTTTGCCATTTTCTTGGGCCGCTCCCGCAGCATGTGGAGGTTCCCACGCTAGAGGTCTAATCGGAGCTGTAGCTACCGGCCTACAGCAGAGACACAGCAATTCGGGATCCGAGCTGCGTCTGTGACCTACACCACAGCTCACGGCAATGCCAGATCCTTAACCCACTGAGCAAGGTCAGGAACCGAACCTGCAACCTCATGGTTCCTAGTTGGATTCGTTAACCACTGAGCCACGACGGGAACTCCTGTATCCTTTTTTGAGATTCCACATATAAGTAGCTTTTTTTTTTTCCCCCTTTTGTGGCGGCCCCACAGCATATGGAGTTCCCAAGCCAGAGATGAGCTCCAAGCTGCAGTTGCAACCTATGCCATAGTTGAGGCAACACTGGATCCTTAACCCACTGTGCCAGGGCGGAGATTGATTCGGTTCCCTGGGGTTCCTGTTGTGCTACAGTGGGAACTCCTCTTATTTACTCTAATCACTATTTTTTCCTGTGAGAGACCTTTATGGCCTGTGTTGAGGGAGCATGACTATTTCACATTTGATTCTGGATGGTACTCCAATGATATTGCCACACAAGATCAAAAATTTTTTTAAAGCTTTAAGATATAATTTCCATACCATTAAATTCAGTCCTTTTGACCTGGCATTGCCATTAGCTGTGGTGTAAGTTGCAGACATGACTGGGATCCCACATTGCTGTGGCTGTGGCTGTGGCTATGGCTAGCAGCCGGAGCTCTAATTTGACCCCTACCCTGGGAACTTCCACATGCCGTGGGTGCCACTCTTAAAAAAAAAAAAAAAAATCCTTTTAAGTGTTTGATTCTAAAAATCAACTATTTTTAGTGAATTTATAGAGTTATATAACTACCACCAGAGGAATTCCCACTGTGGCACAACGGGATTAGCGGTATCTCTGTCTCTTGTGTCCTATCTCTACCAGGACACAAATTTGATTGCCTGGCTCAGAAGAGTGGGCTAGGAACTTGGTGTTGCCACAGCTGCGGCATAGGTCCCTGGCCTGAGAACTGCACATGCCATGGGGTGGCCAAAAAACAAACAACAAACAAAACAGCCATCACCAGAATCCAATTTTAGAATGTTTTCACTGCCCTCAAAAACCCCTCGTATCTATTTGTAGCCCCGAAACCTTTCTTTTTAGAGAAATGGGACCCCTTATTATTTCCCTCTGCCAGGGTGCAGATTTTTTTTCCCTAGTCTACCTGTTCAATGAAGGTATAGACCAGGTCCAAACTTCATAAACAAGTCTCAATTCTAAACCTTGGCTCAGAAAAGTGCAAGATATCTGCTTAAACTTAAGTCCCCAGGTTCCCAAGATGATCATTTCCACCCTCTCCCTAGGCAGCCACTGTGTCAGCTTACCACTCTGATTTTCAGTTCTCACTTGGTCTCTGGCACTTGAGACTTTCTTTAAGTTTGACTATGCATTTAAAAAAAAAAAATTCCATTTCCTCCCTCCTTTCTAGATGTTTGTCATAGAAGAGTTTTTAGGTTATATTAATCTACTTCCTAGCTGAAACTCTTAGACCTAACTAGACAGCTGCTTTCATATGTCCACTGAAACTACATTTGTCCAAGTCCAATGGTCAATTCTCAGTCCACATTTCACCTTTCAGCAGCAAATGATCCAGTTGATTACTCTCTTGACCTACTAAAATACTTTCTTCACCTACTTTCAAGATGTTTTTCTGTCTCAGCTAATTCCTACCTCGTGACTGCTTTCTCATTGTCGTTTGGTGGCTTCCCTTCTGACTGGCCTTTTTTTTTTTTTTTTTTTTCCACTATTTAATATCTTAAAATGCTATGTATTTTATTTTATTTTTTTCTTTTTTAGGGCCACACCTGCAGCACATGAAAATTCCCAGGGCAGGAGTTGAATCAGAGCTGTAGCTGCAGGCCTACACCACAGCCATAGCAACTCAGGATCCGAGCCACATCTGTGACCTACACCACAGCTCACAGCAATGCTGGATCCTTAGCCCACTGAGCAAGGCCAGGGATCGAACCCATATCCTCACGGATACTATATCAGGTTCTTAACCTGCTGAGCCCCACAGGAACTCCTGACTGCCTTTTAAATGATGGTAATAGATGGACTGGGGGTTTGGGATTGGCAGGTGTACACTACTGCATATGGAATAGATGGTCAGCAGGGACCTGCTATATAGCACAGGGAACTCTACTCAATATTCCATGATAGCCTATATGGGAAAAGAACCCGGAAAAGAATGGATATGTGTATGTCTATAACTCAATGGGTATTGTACAGGAGAAATTAGAACAATGTTGTAAATCAACTGTACTTCAATAAAACTTTAAAAAATGAAAGAAAAGGAGTTCCTGTTGTGGTTCAGTGGGTTAAGGATCCAGCACTGTCACTGCTATGGCTCAGGTCACTGCTGTGGTGTCAATTTGACCCCTGGCCCAGGAACTTCCACATGCTGTGGGTGCAGCCAAAAAGAAAAAAAAAAAATTTGGAGGGGTAAGCTCCAAAACTCAGTCCTCAGTTCTATTATTTAATCTCAATGCTCACTTCCTAAGTGATTTCATCTAGTGCCCATGGCTTTAAGTACTGTCTCTATACTGAAGACTCCCTAATTTATATCTCCAGTCCTGACATCATTCCTCAGCTGCACATCTGTTATACAACTGTCTACTCAACATCTCTACTTGGTAGCTGGCAGCTTTCTTAAACCTATAATGTACTTGGATGAGCAATAAGGTCCTGCTGTACAGCACAGGGAACTGTATCCAATCTCTTGGGATAAAACATAATGGAGTTCTCCTTGTGGCTCAGCAGGTTAAGAAGCTGAGACTGACTCAGTGGGTTAAGGATCCAGCGTTGTCACAAGCTCTAGTGTAGGTCACAGATGTGGCTGGATCTGGCATTGCTGTGGCTGTGGTGTAAGCCAGTAGCTATAGCTCCGATTCAACTCCTGGCCCAGGAACTACCATATGCTGAAGGTGCAGTCCTAAAAAGAAAGAAAGAAAAAAAAAAAAAAGGAGTTCCTGTTGTGGTGCAATAGGATCTTCGGTATCTTGGGATCACTGGCACTCAGGTTGGATCCCCAGCCTGGCACAGTGGGTTAAGGATCTGGCGTTGCCACAGCTGCAGCTTAGGTCAAAACTGCAGCTCAGATTTGATCCCTGGCCCAGGAATTCCATTTGCTGTGGGGCAACCAAAAATGAGGGGGGAAAAAAGGGGGAATTCCCATCATGGCGTAGCAGAAACAAATCTGACTAGCATCCAGGAGGATGCAGGTTCGATCCCTGGCCTTGGTCACTGGGTTAAGAATCTGGCATTGCTGTGAGCTGTGGTGTAGGTTACAGACCTGGCTCAGATCTGATGTTGCTGTGGTTGTGGTGTAGGCCAGCAGCTACAGCTCCAATTCGACCCCTAGCCTGGGAACTTCCATATACCGTGGGGGCAGCCCTAAAAAGCAAAAAAAAAAAAAAAACAAACTTGAAAAAAAGGGAAAACAGTATGAGAAAAAGAATGTGTGTATATATATGTATATATGTATGTATCACCAGGTCACTCTGCTGTATGGAAGAGATTGGTACAGCATTGTAAATCATCCTCTTTTTTTTTTTTTTTTTTTTGCTTTTTAAGCCTGCACCCTCAGCATATGGAAGTTCCAAGGCTAGAGGTGGAATCAAAGATGCAGCTGTTGGCCTATACCACAGCCATAGCAATTCAAGAGCCAAGCTGAGTCTGCAACCTACACCACAGCTTACAGCAACGCCGGATCTTTAACCCACTAAGTGAGACCAGGGATCAAACCCATGTCCTGATGGATACCAGTCAGGTTCACTACCAATTGAGCCACAATGGGACCTCCTAAATCAACCATATTTTAATTAAAAAAAAAAAAACCCTATAGTGTACAAAATAAAACCCTTCATTTCACCCCCCAAATCTGCTTCTCCTCAAATATTCCTCACTTCAGTAAAAAGCACTACTGCTTAAGTTAACAGGTTAAGAGGCATCCAGAATTCCTCTTGCTCTCTCTCTTTTTTTTGTTTGGCCACCCCTCAACATATGGAGTTCCCAGGTCAGGAATCATGTCTGAGACACAGTCTGTGATCTACCCTGTAGCTGTAGCAAGCCTGGATCCCTGGTCCAGGAACTTCTACACACCATGGGCATGGCCAGTAGATAAATAAATAAATAAAATGGTCTTCAAACAAATAAATGGAAAAAAAAAAAAAAAGGATTAAAGAGTAACACCATATTGAGAGTTCCCATCGTGGCTCAGTGGTTAACAAATCTGACGAGGAACCATGAGGTTGCGGGTTCGCTCCCTGGCCTCGCTCAGTGGGCTAAGGATCCAGCGTTGCCATGAGCTGTGGTGTAGTTCACAGATGCAGCTCGGATCCTGCGTTGCTGTGGCTCTGGCATAGGCTGGCGGCTACAGCTCTGATTAGACCCCTAGCCTGGAACCTCCATATGCCACAGGAGTGGCCCTAGAAAAGGCACAAAGACAAAAAAAAAAAAAAAAAGAGTAACACCATTTTGTAAACCCAATGAATTAATAGACATATGCATTAAGGATGAACAACTGCTACCATCACAAAAAGACAGAAATCAAGATGTTATGTGCTTTCTGGAGTTCCCTGGTAGCCTAGTGGGTTAAGGACTGGCATTGTCACTGCTGTGGCTTAGGCTGAAGCTGTGGCACGAATTCAGTTCCTGGCCCTGGAACTTCCACATGCCATATGCAAAACCAAAAAAAAAAAAACTTACAAAAAAAAAGAATTTCCTATACTCCTTCTTAGGCTTCTTAGAGTTTTCCAACATATAAGGTTAGGGAGTTTTCCTAGACTCCTTCAGGTTTACATTCAATGCTAAAATGTATACTCTGGACACCCGATAAATATGTGAGAAAGTGACTCTTCCATGACCACACACCCTACCCCTAGTTATACTTTATTCTTTGTTTACTAAAAGACAAAATAGCATTCCAACAGAGATGGCTGCCCTCCTTTAATGGATTTCCAAAGACAGGAGTTTACTGGATCATGTACCACCAAAGTTTTTATCATTTATGGGATGAGTATCTTTCCTTTCATAATTGGTCACATCCAAACTTAACTAATAAGTGCTACTAAGTGCCTGATCTAAAGAAGGGGAGGTCAGAAGAGACATGAATAATCCTGAAGTCACTTCTTCCTGTTTCTCCCTTAGGGCAGGCTCAGTACCCTAAGAATACCCTTAACAATTACTGAAGATATATGTCTAGTTAAGGAAAAAACTGAAGTGCACAGATAAAGAAAGAACATGCAGGAGTTCCCATTGTGGCTCAGTGGTTAACAAACCTGACTGGCATCTGTGAGGATGTAGGTTCAATCCCTGGCCTTATTCAGTGGGTTAAGGATCCTGAGTTACCATGAAGTAGGTCACAGATGTGGCTCGGATCCTGCATTGCTGTGGCCTTGGCATAGGCTGGCAGCTACAGCTCTGAATGGACCCCTAGCCTGGGAACCTCCATATGCCATTATTTTGACCCTAAAAAGACAGAAAGTCAAAAAAAAAAGAGAAAGAATATGCAAAAGAACCAATAATCCACAGAGTGGACATGAGCAGCACCTGTAACCTGGAACAACGAAAACAAAAGAAAAAGGTGAAGGAAGAGGAAAAAGGATCTAAGAGAAAAGCAAAGGAAAAAAAAAGAAAAGGAGTTTCCATTGTGACTGAGTGGTAACAAACCCGACTAGCATCCATGAGGACGCAGGTTCGATCCCTGGCTTTGCCCAGTTCAGTGGGTTAAGTATCTGGCTTTGCCATGAGCTGTGGTATAGGTCACAGACTTGGCTCAGATCTGGCATTGCTATGGCTGTGGCGAAGGCCAATAGCTATGGCTCCAACTTGACCCCCAGCCTGGGAACTTCTATATGGCGCCCTAAAAAGAAAAGGAAATAGGTCCTCATATATTTCTTTTTTTGTTTGTTTTGTTTTTTTTTTGCTTTTAGGGCCACATGTGCAGCATTTGGAGGTTCCCAGCCTAGGGGTTTAATGAGAGCTGTAGCCGTTGGTCTACACCACAGCCACAGCAATGTCAGATCCGAGCCACATCTGCAACCTACACCACAGCTCACAGCAATGCCAGATCCTTAACCATTGAGCAAGGCCAGGGATCGAACCTCCGTTCTCATGGTTACTAGTCAGATTCATCTCCACTGAGCCGCAATGGGAACTCCGCTCATACCTTTCTAATCCTTCCAGTTCCATCAGACCAATTTTAAGTTGATCCAGGTACATACCTCTGCATTTGAACAGTGGAGTTTGGCCCATTCTGTACATCTCCTTGGCCAAACTGGCCATATGCATTCTGGCCACAAGGGCCCTGTGCTGTCGAGGCTGGAGGTGCTCCTGAAGAAGGTGGGGCTCTTGACACACCTGAGGGTAAAGGACAGAAACTAAGTGATTGAGAAATAATTTTCTTCTCCACCTTGAGCAAGGAATGCAAAGCAAGGATCAATAAGCTTCACGGAAATATCACAAGTGCAATATCACAGCTTGGCAATGAAAAGGACGCTGTCAACATGCAACTCTAGCTATAGAAGATTCTGAACATGGATGCCCAGCCTGAGAGCCTCCACTCTCCTAGACAGGTGTACTACAGGTGAAGCTGCAGCCAGAGCCACAAAAATGTAGGGCCTTCTTGGGATCACCATACACTTCCACTCAATGCAGGCAAGTCTAATGTTCGTAGCCTAGACAAAAAGTCAACTCTTGTAAGGAATAAATCCCACTCCAGAACTCAGAAACTAGAACGTGACGTGAGAAAGGTGGCATAGAAGATGACCAAGTAACGTACAGAACCAGGTTGTAATGAAAGGCACCTCTTGGGGAGACTATTCTGCAAAACTCTTCTTCCTATATTCTATTTATCCTAAACATCTTCTTTTCATCCACTTCTAAGTAGTGATATCCCCAATATTATATGGCTCAGGAAAGTGTTCCTGTGGGTTGGAGTCTTTGTTCTGCCCGATTGTTCAGTTGGGACAGGTCGCCTGCCTTCCAATTACTACTGCCACCTTTGTCTTTACAAAAGCTCTACTCCATCCTTTCTGCTCATCAGAGCTGCCATCAAAGTGACGTACTACCCCAACCATCCTTCCCACATGAAATGCAGAAAGAAAGTAATTAGCTATTTGGCATATCACTTTGGAAATGTTGCTGACCCCTGTTCAAACAATGGTTTTTCTTTTGCTCTGCCCTCAAGAGTAATTAGACAGTATAGAACCTGCCTGCAGGAATATGATTAATCTCAAGCTGCTCACTAGCCATCACAGAACTAGGTACGTTTTCATCTTAATAACAGAGCTTCCTCTTGGGGCAATGCCAAACTCCATCTTGATAAGCCAGGATTTGACAGATTAAATCAGAGGTGGACTCTGTCCAGCCAAAGTCCCAAACCAGAGTAAGGCTCTTCCAAAGCCCTGGACCTAAGCTTACCACTTTACAATTTCTTTTTCCAAAGTCATAATTTAAATGGTAATAACTTCATTCATTTCCCAGATCTTACCGGTGCCTCCTTGGTGCCTCCTTTTTCCCATATCCCTTTATGGAATTTACTCTCTCAAAAAGCATAAAGCATTTGTCATACCCTGAGTTCTCAGCTAGCCTAACCAAAGATCTACTCTTAACCATTTTCTAAAAAACCCCGGAGTTCCTGTCATGGCTCAGCGATTAACGAACCTGACTAGCATCCATGAGGACATGGGTTTGATCTCTGGCCTCGCTCACTGGGTTAAGGATCCCAGCATTGCCGTGAGCTGTGGTATAGGTAACAGACACAGCTTGGATCTGGCATTGCTGTGACTATGGTGTAGGCCAGTGGCTAGAGCTCTGACTGGACCCCTAGCCTGGGAACCTCCATATGCCAAGGGTGCAGCCCTAAAAAGACAAAAGACCAAAAAAAAAAAATTAATTAAAAAAAACACCCCTATGAGGGAGTTCCCTGGTGGCCTAGCAATTAAGGATTTGGCATTGCCACTGCTGTGGCTCAGTTTGATCCCTGGCCTGGGAATCTCCAGATGCCACTGTCACAGCCTCCCCCACCTCGGCCAAAAAAAAACCCCAACACCTTATGAATAATCTGTAGATTACCAGCTGCTCTTCTTGAAAAAATAACATAAAAGCCAAACACCAACCCTAAGGCAGCACCAGATTAGTCTCCTCTTATTTCGCTGATACTAGACAACATCTAAGAAGCCAAGGAAACTCAAACTAAGGAAAAGAAATATTAGCAAAGAGATAAGAAAGGTACCAAAAATAAGGCGCAACATCACACTTTTCATCCATGGACTAGTTCTTCATGTCCCAGACTCATGATAGATAAAACCATGAGTCCAAGAGGCATTATCAATATACATGAGGAGCGAGTGATTTCAGAGAGACTTTAGATCAAGAGAAACAGTTAATCCTGGTTACAGGCTGTGAAGGAGTTGTGATCACATCACCTCTATCCAGCTGTGAACAATGTGGTCAGGTGAGGCTGCACAGGGCTGACACCCACAGTAAGTAAACTGCCATTGAACCTGGAAGATGTGCTCTCACTAGATGTCTTAAGGCAGAGACATTGTCACCTCATATAAAAACAAAGAAAAGCAGACTGTCCACAGGGCTCTCAGTGTCCAAGAACCAGATTCATGTTCCTCAAAGCCCAATCACCACAACCCTCTAGGCAGCTTAGGTAGGATAATACAGCCCAACCTGAAGACCACTAATTCCGCTCCTTAGCTCAAGGGAAGCTTGGAAAAATACCTGGGGGAGGGGCTTGCTGATAGCCTGGTACTGGACCATTGTAGGCTCCATAGGGAGTGGGGGCAGCTGGGGATCCTTGTTGTCCACCATAGCTGGATTGATGATACCCTGGGTAGACAGGCTGGGGCTGCCCGAATGGCGGCACAGGTGGAGCTGACTGGTTAACGTTCATTATGAGAGCATCCCCAACTTGGTCTCACCTATTAGATGAAAGAGAAGAGAGAAATTAGTCAAAATCAACTTTCTTGCTTTTTTTTTTAGGGCTGCACTCATGGCATATGGAAGTTCCCAGGCTAGGGGTCAAATCAGAGCTGCAGCTGCACAGCCACAGCAACACAGGATCTGAGCTGCGTCTGCAACCTACACCACAGCTCACAGCAATGCCAGATCTCTAACCCACTGAGCAAGGCCAGGGATTGAGCCCATGTCCTCATGGATATAGTTGAATTCATTTCTGCTGCACCACAATGGGAACTCCCCAGAATCAACTTTCTAAAGAGAGAGCACTATTCACAGTAGGAATCAGAGACAGAAAAGGATGGAGCTTATCAAGCAGTGATCGGCCTAATCATTTCCACACTACCAAAGGATCTTTGTAATTTTCTGCCTCAGACAGTAGGTAAGATTGCCTCCTCAAAGTAAGGATTTTGTTACTCTCAACCCCATGCTTTGTCATTGCCAAGAGGGTATAAATTTCAACTTCAGATAGGCCCACTAGAATGGAGCAGCAGCCTCCATTCCTCGTGGTACGATTTCTAGTGTCTAGTCATATCACTGATGAACCGCTGTGATATTACAGGTAACTGAAACAATGTTCCCACTTTCCATTCATTAACTCTAGCATCCATTCATTCCGCAAAAATGAATACCTTCTAGTGTGCTAGTCATTTTTAATCACTCAGACTTCATAGCTAAAACAGATCGGCAAAATTCCCTCCCCCTCAGAAGGCAAATTTTAGAGTAACCGGCTAGAGAAAAGACATTTTTTGGTTATACTGCAGTAAATCAAGTGCTTCTCCATCCCTAGTATTCCCACCAAGAGTGTATGGACCTTAGAACTGAAGCATCAAAAATCAATAAATGTAAAGAACAGTTGAAAACTCTAGCAATTTACCAGATTAGAATTGAGTGCAGGCCTGGCACAAAACATCTCACAACAACCCAGGGAAACAGTTCAAAGATCAGTGGCAAAGTTACATTTCACGGAAAAAGATCATTCACCTTATCCTTCTAGCAGAGGGACTATGAGTATTTCAAATCTCAATGCACTTCTCCAACTCTCCAGTTTCTGCTCTCCTTATATGCTTGTCATGAATCTAGGCCACCACCGAAATTATCACAATCTTTTCCAGCAAAAGAGGAATGAACTGGAGAGCCTTTCCAGGGTCCTTTCAAGAAGAGTACTCTCTGATCATATCTACTCTACATAGCCTGATTATTCCAGAAGGGGCCCAGGAAGCAAAAAAGTTCAGTTTCTGCAATGGAACAATGGGCCTCTCCCCTTTGCTAGGAAGGGCCATTTTGACCACAGAAAAACTGAGCTGCTTCTGGACTAGAACTCTTTAAATTCAACGCCATCTCGGGAGCTGTTCTTCCAAATACTAAACCTAGCACAGAGCACCACATTAAGCTTGACAGACGTCCTCTTCACCTTTATCCTCCTAAAGTCAGTGTGGGAGTGGGGATGGGAGAAAAGGAGCTTCTTTTCGAGGAAATAACCCTTTCAAATACACCCAAGAGTTTGAAGTAAGGCTCAAGTCTCTGAGTGGACAGTCAGGGGTGACAACCCAGGGGGCGGGGCAAGCTTCCTAGAACTCTTAAAGTAGTCGAACTGTGGAGGCTGGGAGCGTCGGGGCTCAAACCCGAAAAGCCAAGCCAGCTTCTCAGGCCACGATGAAAGAGAGGGCTGGTCCACTAAGCAGTAGATCAAGGGTCTCTCGCCCTTCAGCAGGCTCAGGGCAGGAAGCGGGAGCCGGAATCTGGGCCAAGAGGAGAGAAGGGAGGGTCTAGGACTGATCCTGGACTGTGGATGCCTGAGGTGAGGGTCTCTCCCTGGGCCCCGTCCCGGGCTCCTCCCATTCTTCTGAGACCGGACCCCAATTTGGCCAGTGATACCCCGGCCTCTTTTCTGCTTTCTACCCACCAACCTCCCGAAGCCACTCCTCACCCGGCTCCAGATCCAGGTTCGACTTCGTTCCTAACGTCAAGGCTCCCAGGCTCCACTTCCGGTTCCGAGGACGCCGGCCCTTCGCCCCCGGAAGTTCCACCCCCACGTTCCAGGGCCACTCCTTCTGCCACGTCTGCAGTAGGAGCGCGCTGAGGAACCCGGATGCCGCGCACGCGCCATTTTCCCCTCCCATTATGGCCGTTACCTGGGACGCTTCGCTGGTTCCTATGCATTTTCGCTCCACCCCAACCCCCACCGCCACCCACCCCAAGAGTCCTGGTAACTTAAGGTCCCATCAGCTGAGATGCGATTGAGAAGGCTAGGTCAACTATCTTTAGTAACGCTCCTCCAGTTCCGCTATGACAGAGACCGCTAGATTTAGAGTCCTGTAGCGATTTCCTGCTGACCCCTGGCCCCATTGATTTCCGTCTTCGATGTTCTCACCCATGACCTTTGCTGGTCCTGAGTTTTGCGGAACGGAATGTGTAATATAAAAGGGCACTAATTCTTCTTTTGGGCTTCATGTGTTGAAGTTGTGGTTCTTCAGTTCTCTAACTTGGGTGACTTAATCTCAGCCTCGGTTTCTTTAATCTGTAAAATGGAGAAAATATGAATGCCCTTCTAATAGCTTGTCGAGAGGACGGAATTAGGTCACATAGAGTGCCTGGCAACATAGTAAGTGCTTCTTACTTTTTTTTTTTTTGGTCGGGCCAGTGGCATGTGGAAGTTGGCAGACCAGGGTTTGAACCTCTTACCACAGCAGTGAAAAGGCTGGATCCTTAACCTGCTGAGCCACCAGGGAACTCCTAGTTAACCATTTTTATTTAGTGCCTTGGTTAAGATGCAGAGCTCTGCTAAAGCCTGATGATCTCTACTCTCAGAACACCCCCAGCCTGTTGGAAGAGCTCCACTTCCTGTAGTAATTATTATTACCCATTTAATGAGTAACAATAATTGTAGTTGGTATTTGTGGTAATTTAAAAAATATACATAACCTCATTTAATCCTTTCAATAATTTTTTTCATTTTTAATAATAGTAATTATTTTAGTACAAATATTGATGTTTATTTTTAGATAATAAAAATTCAGGAGCATTTTTCTACTTCATAGCATCCATTAAATCAATTTTATGACTTTTTGCATTATAATCATTTATCATTTTTTGTATTTCTTTTTTTATTTTTTCTCTTTTGTCTTTTTAGGGCCTCACCCTCATCATATGGAGGTTCCCAGGCTAGGGGTCCAATCGGAGCTGCAGCTGCCAGACTACGCCAGAGCCATAGCAACACCACATCTGAGCCACCTCTGTGACCTACATCACAGTTCACAGCAACACCAGATCCTTAACCCACTGAGCGAAGCCAGAGATTGAACCTGCAACCTCATGGTTCCTTGTTGGATTTGTTTCCGCTGCACCACAACAGGAACTCACTGTATTTCTTTTTTAACAGTATTTAATTTACTGTGAGTTTCAGGTGTATAGCAAGGTGATTCAGTTACACACACACACGCACACATATATATTCTTTTTCAGATTATTTTTCATTATGGATTATTACAGGATATTGAGTATGGTTCCCAGTGCTATACAGTAGATCCTTGTTTACCTATCTTATACATGATGGTGTGTATATCCTAATCCCAAATTCCTAGTTTATCTCTTCTGGGACCCTCCTGCTCTATCCTTTGGTAACACTAAGTTTGTTTTCTATATCCGTGAGTCTATGTCTCTTTTGTATCATTTGTATCATTTTTTTAAGATTCCATATATAAGTGACATCATATATTGGTCTTTTTTTTTTCTTTTTTGTCTTCTTAGGGCTGCCCCCACAGCATTTGGAGGTTCCTAGGCTAGGGGTCTAATGGGAGCTGTAGCTGCTGGCCTACACCACAGCACAGCAACATCAGATCCGAGCTGCCTCTGTGACCTACACCACAGCTCACGGCAACACCAGATCCTTAACCCACTGAGCGAGGCCAGGGATCGAACCTGAAACCTCGTGGTTCCTAGTCAGATTCGTTTCTGCTGTGCCACGACAGGAACTCCATATTTGTCTGTCTTTATCTGACTTCAATTAATATGACAATCTCTAGGTCCATCCATGCTACTGCAAATGCATTATTCATTCTTTTTTATGGTCAAGTGATATCTATCTATATATCTATAGATATATCCTTCTTCATCCATTCATCTGTTGATAGACTTTTAGGTTGCTTCCATGTCTTGGCTATTGTAAATAGTGCTGCTTTGGGTGAATGTATCTTTTTTTTTTTTTGTCTTTTCTAGGACCTATCCCGTGGCATATGCAGGTTCCCAGGCTAGGGGTCGAGTCGGAGCTGTAGCCACCAGCCTACTCCAGAGCCACAGCAACGAGGTATCTGAACCACATCTGCAACCTACACCACAGCTCACGGCAACGCCGGATCCTTAACCCACTGAGCAAGGCCAGGGATCAAGCCCACAACCTCATGGTTCCTAGTCAGATTCATTAGCCACTGAGCCACGACGGGAACTCCTTTTTGGTCTTTTTAGGGCCACACCGTGACATAGGGATGTTCCCAGGCTAGGGGTTGAATTGGAGCTGTAGTTGCTGGCCTACACCCCAGCCACAGCAACACCAGATCCAAGCCGTGTCTGTGGCCTACAACGCAATGCTGGATCCTTAACCCAGTGATTGAAGCCAGGGATTGAACCTGCATCCTCATAGATACTAGTCAGGGGATTCATTACTGATGAGCCACAATGAGACCTCTGCATGTATCTTTTTGAGTTAGAGTTTTCTCTGGATATATGCCCAGGAGTGAGATTGCAGTATCATATGGTAACTCTATTTTTAGTTTTTAGGTTTTTTTTTTTTTTTGTCTTTTTGCTATTTCTTTGGGCCACTTCTGCGGCATATGGAGGTTCCCAGGCTAGGGGTCCAATCGGAGCTGTAGCCACCGGCCTTACGCCAGAGCCACAGTAACTCGGGACCTGAGCCGCGTCTGCAACCTACACCACAGCTCACGGCAACGCCGGATCGTTAACCCACTGAGCAAGGGCAGGGACCGAACCCGCAACCTCATGGTTCCTAGTCGGATTCGTTAACCACTGCGCCATGACAGGAACTCCTATTTTTAGTTTTTTATGGAACCTCCATACTGTTCTCTGTAGTGGCTGCACCAATTTACATTCCCACCAACAGTGTAAGAGGATTCCTTTCTCTCCACATCCTCTATAGCATTGTTATTTGTAGACCTTTTTTTTTTTTCCTTTTAGATATGGAGTTCCTGGGTCAGGAATCAGATCCAGATCTGAGATTAGAACCAAGCCGCAGTTGTGACCTGCACTGCAGGTATGGCAACACTGGATTTTTTAACCGACTGTGCCAGGCCAGGGATCAAACCTGCAACCTGGCACTGCAGGGATGCCACCAATCCCATTCTATCACAGAGAGAACTCCTATTTGTAGACTTTTTTAATCTTGGCCATTCTGACTGGTGTGAGGTGATACCTCATTGTAGTTTCAGTTTCCATTTCTCTAGTGATATTGAGCATCTTTTCATGTACCTGTTGTCTATCTGTATGGCTTCTTTGGAGAAATGTCTATTTAGGTCTTCTCATTTTTTTATTGGATTTTTTTTTGATATTAAGTTGTTTGAGCTGTTTGTATATTAATAATTTTGAGAGAGTTCCCATTGTGACTCAGCAGGTTAAGGACCTGACTAGTATCCATGAGGATGCATGTTCGATCCCTGGCCTCCCTCAGTGGATTAAAGATCTGGCATTGCTGAACGTTATGGTGCAGGTTGAAGATGCACCTTGGATCCATGTTGCCATGGCTGTGGTATAGGCCTCAGCTGCAGCTTTGATTTGACCCTGAGCCCAGGAACTTCCATATGCCATAGGTGTGGCTGTAAAAAAATAATAATAATAATAAATAATAATAACTTATTTTTTAATCATATGACAAACCATGTTCTTGCTTTGAGGAATACAGTAGTGAGCAAAAGTTCTTGGCCAATTTAAATAATGTATTGTTTTACATTACATACATGTATGATAAAGCTATGAAGAATAACAAAATTCAGGCTGTAGGTTACCTCTGGGGCTGGGAGAGACAAAAGTATAATTGGGAGAAATATAATGGAGCTTCAATAATAATAACTGTTCTATTTCTTAATATAGACATGGATATTTACATTATTGTTATTTTCAAATAATTCATATGTATTATATACAATTCATTTTATAAATTTTTTTTAACAAGGAAGAAAAGAAATGGGGAAAAAGAGCACTAGTGGAAAGGAAGCAAGATTGGTTAATCTTTCATTTAAAGGGAAAAAAATATTTTACAAAATTTTTAAAAATTTTTTGGTTATGCCTGAAGCATTCAAAGTTCCTGGGCCAAGGATTGAACCTGAGCCATAGCAGTGACAATGCCAGATCCTTAACCTGCTGTACCACCACAGTACTCCCTAAAGGGAATTTTGTGTGTGTGTGTCTTTTTAGGGCCACACTCACAGCATATGGAGGTTCCCAGGCTAGGGGTCGAATGGGAGCTATGGCCACTGGCCTGTGCCACAGACACAGCAACGCCAGATCCAAACGACATCTGCGACCTACACCACAGCTCATGGCAATGCTGGATCCTTAACCCAGTGAGTGAGACCAGGGATGGAACCTGTATTCTTATGGATGCTAGTCCGATTCATTTCCACTGAGTCACAATGGGAACTCCAGAAAAAATTATTAAATAAAATGTTTTATGACCAACAGAGGATAAAGTTCTTGCTCTCATATTGTTCACAGTAAATATTAGTTATTCTGAGGTACAGTGGTTCATTAGTTGGAAAAAAACTGCACTTCTTGTTGCTGGAACTGTTTTAAGCAATGAGCATGTTTTAGGAAACAGGCAGATTGATCCTGTCCTCAGGAGTTTATAGTGGAGGTCAGTGTTTCTCAAACTGTGATCCTTAGATCAAGAGTATCAATTTCACCTGGAAACCTGTTAGAAAAAAATTTTTAGATCCACTGTAGGCATATCGAATCAAAAATTCTGGAGGTAGGGCCCAGCAAACTATGGTTTTAATAGGCCCTCTAGATAATGCCATTGCACACTGACCATTGGAAGCCATTAGTCTAGATTAGAAATTTGGCAAATTCAGGTAATACTTATTGAGAAAATGTCATAAACTGGGCCCTCTGCTAAGCATTTTCACATAATTTATCCTATTTAATTCATATCAACATAGGAAAGTATATATTCTCTGTCTTACTTAAGATTGCACTCCTAATAAGTATTAGAGTTTAAAGTTTAAATTCATAGTTTCTTGAGAATAGAGGCTAATATGTTGCATTTTATTGGTTTCTGTATTCCCACTCTTATTCTCAATCTTGGCTGCACATTAGAATCATCTTCAGTGCTTTTTAAACTGGCCATACCAGCTATTAGACCAATAAAATCAGAAACTCTAAGGCTGAGGGGCCTTGGCAGTGTGTGTGTGTGTGTGTGTGTGTGTGTGTGTGTGTGTGAATATATAATATTTGTATAATATTTAAATTTAATAATTATAAAATTTCATTAGACATCATCTAAGGATATACACAGCCTTCTTTTAGGGAACCAGTGGCTTTAAAATTTTTCCAGGTGACTCCAATGTGCACTTAGGGTTAATTTTTAAGATTTTTTTTTCTATTATAGTTGATTTACAGTGTTCTGTCAATTTCTGCTATACAGCAAGGTGACCCACTCATATATATATTCTTTTTTCTCACAATATCCTCAATCATGTTCCATTATAAGTGACTAGACATAGTTCCCTGTGCTATACAGCAGGATCTCATTGCTTATCCACTCCAAATGCAATAGTTTGCTTCCATTTAGGGTTAAGTGAAAGCCACTAGAATAGCATGATGGCTTATATGTAGCTAGCACTCAATAAATGTTTAAATACTGAATGAATGGATATTTAGATACTCTTTTTACTCATGAGGTCAAGTAAATACCCAAGGTCACACAGCTAATGAATGACAGAACAGAAGCCCAAGTCCAGTTCTGACTCTAAATCCTAAGTGCTTTCTATGACTGCACCATACACCAAAGCAAACAGTATTTAGCATGCTAACAGAGAAGCTATTCCAGGAAATTCTGTAGCCTTTAATAATTATGATACCATAATATTATATTTAATAAAAGATATCTCTTAACATAGGCATATTCATGTAATGAAAACCTAAAAATAAGTAAATATTTTATAATTAATATGGGTTGGCATGTTTATGTACCCACGTTTCCATGACCAACTATGTATTGTAAGAAGTAATTTATTTCAGCAAACATTGAGCACCTGTTCCATCAGTCATTGCTCTGTGACCTGTTCATTGGCTGTAACACACAGTTCTTGCCTTCAAGTTTCTTACAATCTAGGAGCGAGACAGGTACAATCTAGGAGGGAGACTGTAATATTGGCTGGAAACTACAACAATAGAAATATGAACCACATGCCTATTTTTCCCAGAGGAAAGGAGGATTAATTCTATAGGTAGGTCTCTTGGCCTTGGAGCCATCTTCTGTGAAACCTCCGCGCTGTGAGAGCCAAGTGGAGGAAGAAGTGAATGTGCAGGCTGAAGCACAAAAGAAGAAAGATGAGGCAGCGGTCCAAGGAAACTTGTCCATCTGTGGAAGCCATAGGAGCAGAAACAAGGAAAGCCCAGAGGCCAGGGACGCTGGTACAATTTGTTGGACTACATGCCTTCTGTCTAGAACTTGTCTCAATGGATCAAGAACAACTTTTCGCCATTCTGATCGCCTCGACAACTTTGAGACCCACCTTGCTCATATCAAAACAGCCCCTTTTGGTTTTTTGCCCTGGACCTGTGACATTCTAGACCAGTTCTGTTCTCAGTTGTGGCTGAATGTAACACGCGTACAATAAATTATCTGCTGTCAGCTGAAGAAAAAAAAATTCTATAGGTAGGGAGTTGGGAGATGGGCAGGAAAGGTTTTATGGAACATGCAAGAGTTCAGCTGGAGTGGAGCTGATCAGAATTCCTTCCTCTACATTGCACCCATGACTGCAGTGGGGTATGGATCTCCATTCTGATTAATAGGTTAATTCATACAACAAGGGGGCACTCTTTTCTGGGAGAGCTTGCAAACTTGTGGGACAAACCCAACCATTCCTTGCCCAGGAATTGAAGCCCCTGCTGCTGCCAATTTGAAATGAGCTTTGCAGGAAAGTGGTTGGGATTAGTCCATGATCCTATCAAGAAAGGCACAGGCCCTCAAAGGATGTACATTAGTTATAGAGTCCACAAAGCTAGTACTCTGAGTCCTGAGTAAAAGGTCCATGCAGGAGGGCAGAAGTTTGCACTATAATTAGCTCCGGGAGTAATACAGCTGGGAGAGGGAGGGGAGTACAGCCGGTAACTATTTTGAGCACAGCTCCGATTGACAGGACACGTGTGCTGGACTAGACTGATCCCAGGGCCAAGTTGCCTGCCTGTGGTGTGTGGTGTGGGGGGGAAGGCCTAGGGCAGCAGGAGCAGGACAGCCAGACAGGCCGGACGGGGTACCAGCGCCTCGACTTCTCTCCTTGGGACACTGTCCAAACTTCGAGGGCCATAGGCCAACCTGAGCGATGGGTGCTGAGGAGGAGGTGCTGGTCACACTATCAGGGGGAGCCCCCTGGGGCTTCCGACTTCAGGGGGGGGCCGAGCAGAGGAAACCCTTACAGGTGTCCAAGGTAAGGGAGGCTATGTTGAGGTTTCAGGGAAAGGGGAACCCAAGGGAACTTGGGAAGAGTCATGTGGTGGCCTCTATGGGAAAAGTGGGAGGTTGTGAAGAAGTGGAGTGGGGTGGGTAGGTGGTCAGGGAAGCATGCTCAAGTTTGATATGGGGAGTAGCATTTGGGCATAGACTTCTGGGGTGGGGGTGGCACAACAGGATCAGTGGTATCTCTGGACCACTGGGACGCAGGTTCGAACCCCAGCCTGGCACAATGGGTTAAGGATCTGGGGCTGCCACAGTTGGGGCATAGGTCACAACTGCAGCTCAGATCTGATCCCTGGCCTGGGAACTCCATATGCTGTGGGGCTGCCAAAAAAAGATTTAAAAAAAAAAGAAAAGAAAAAAGAAAAGAGGAGTTCCCGTCGTGGCACAGTGGTTAACGAATCCGACTAGGAACCATGAAGTTGCGGGTTCGGTCCCTGCCCTTGCTCAGTAGGTTAATGATCCAGCGTTGCCGTGAGCTGTGGTGTAGGTTGCAGACACGGCTCGGATCCAGCGTTGCTGTGGCTCTGGCGTAGGCCGGCAGCTACAGCTCCGATTTGACCCCTAGCCTGGGAACCTCCATATGCCGCGGGAGCGGCCCAGTAAATAGCAAAAAGACAAAAAAAAAATTTTTTTTAAATAATTAAAAAATAATAATAATAAAAGAAAAAAGAAAAGAAAGAAGAAGGAGGAGTTCCCGTCATGGCGCAGCTACAGCTCCGATTAGACCCCTAGCCTGGGAACCTCCATATGCCGCAGGAGCGGCCCAAGAAATAGCAAAAGGACAAAAAAAAAAAAAGAAAAGAAAGAAAGAAAGAAGAAGGAATTCCTAGTTTATGGGAGCAGAGAAAAAGAAAGACCGCGTCAGTTCCCTGTGGCACCACAGGATTAGAGGCCCAGTGCTGGCCATCCAGTCTTTGCTCTCCTGGGTCTGTGCCTCTGCTCTAAACTCTGGGAATGTAGGGAAGGTTCTAATTTCTCTCTAACTAAACTGATGTGTGATGAGCTGAGGCTTTCTCGCTCAGCCCAGCCCAGCCCAGCCCAGCCCAGCCTAGCCCAGTCCTGCCCTGCTTTCAGTCCTCCTCTTTCCCTATGCCAGATACCTTCTCTCACTAGGCAAGACTTTTTTCAGGTGCTAGGAGGGTTATGGAAAGATCTGACCTGTCAGATGAAGTTGTTACCCTTTTGATTTCGCAGCACAGGTTTACTTTTCTCAACCATAAAAAGTCAATAATAATAGTAGCTGCTTCATGGGTCCTGGGCTCCAAGAATTAAATTCAATAACACAGTGCTTGGCACTGTGCCTAACATTTAGTAAGCAGCCAATAAATGATAGCCACTACTACTGTTATTACTTTAACATATAACACATGACACACACATACCACACAATGACAATCTCCCAGAATCTGCTGAACTCCCTCCAAGCTGGAATATTTTCTAAAATCTTGACTGTGTAGATAATGGTGCCTAGGATTGCAAGGACTAGAAAAGAACTATCAGCTAGTATAGATATTTACCTTGGAGGAAAACCTTGAGGGGATGTAACACCATTTCCAGTATGTCCCTCTTGTAGTTTCCCCCAAGCCCCTTTTGTTCAGTGATTACCCTACCTCCCTCCAGTCTGTTATTCCCTCCCAACTGCACCTGCTTCCCTCTAGACTGACCCCTTTAACTGCCCTTGCCTCTCCCCACCCTTTATTACCCTATAAAGTACAATCCCCTCTACATATGGCTCCTTCCTGTCCTAACTCCTTTCATTCTATTCCCCCTTGGAGCCCTCCCTCACCTACAGTCTCTCCTCCAACACCTTCTCAGATCCGAAGACGGAGCCAGGCTGGCAGAGCAGGACTCCGAGAGAGGGACCAGCTTTTGGCCATCAATGGAGTCTCCTGCACCAGCTTCTCTCATGCCAGTGCCATGAGCCTCATCGATGCCTCAGGAAATCAGCTTGTCCTCACCGTGCGGCGGTATGGACCAGTCCCACCCCAGCCTACCCCTAACCCCCTAGTCCAGGGCTTCCATTACCTGTTTCAGCTCTGTGTCTCACTGACCTGGCTTCAGCTACTAACAAGTATTCATTTCTGCTTGAGTATTTGTGCTGGAGTATAGATGTTTGTGTGTGCCTCCCAAGCTCTTGAATATTTGCAATTAAGGAATAGAGGTGTCAAGCAGGTAGTTGGGTGTGTGCACTTACTTTGACCCATTGCCTGGTGCTTTATCATCTCATGTCTTTCTTAGCCCATTTCTACTCAAAGCCTGCCAAGCCCATTTGCCTCCCAGTTTGTCTTCAGATCTCCACTCTTCCCAGGCCATCCATTTCACCAATGTGAAATGTGCCAGTCCCCTCTCTCCCCTTGCATCCTTCTCCCATCCCCTCCAGATCTCTCTAGCTGCCAATCATCCAGCTCATTGCTCAAGTTCTGTCATCTTTCCCATCCAGGCGAGAGGACGAGGGGCCAGTGCGATCTCCATCCCCTGGTGAGCTTCAGGCATTGTCACCCTTGTCTCCACTGAGTCCTGAGCCCCCTGGTGCTCCAGTTCCCCAGCCTCTCCAGCCTGGGAGCCTCCTTTCACCCCCTGACAGTGAAGCTTACTATGGAGAGACCGACAGTGATGCTGATGGCCCAGCCACACAGGAAAAGCCCCGCCGACCCCGCCGCCGAGGTCCCACAAGGCCCACCGCACCAGGAGCCCCACCTGATGAGATCTACCTGTCTGACAGCCCTGCAGAGCCAGCACCTGCTGTCCTTGGCTCTCCCAGCCAGGGTGACAGCCGCCTGAGCTCCCCATCTTGGGAGGATGTTTCGACTCTTCAGCCACCCCCAGCTGAAGCCCTGCTGCTGCCCCGTGGCCCCCTCCGGCCTGGCCCTCATCTCATCCCTATGGTGGGGCCTGTTCCCCATCCAGTGGCAGAAGATCTCACTACCACCTACACCCAGAAGGCCAAACAAGCCAGTGAGTGCCTGAACTCCTTTTCCTTAGTCAGGATCCTTTCATCTGATCCCTAAATCTACTCCATAAACCTACATTCTACCCACCTTATGCTTCCCCTGGATATAGTCTTGGCGACAGGTGGAGAAGAGTAATGGATAGGAGGGGAAAATTTTATCCTCATGGTCCCCACTATTTTTGCTGTTTGAACTAGCATGACAAAAAATACAGGTGGTTCAACCCAACCCAGGAACAAATAACGTGGGAAGGTGGAAAGGGGCATGAATTGACGAAGGGATTGCTTGGTGTAGCTATGATTTTGCTAGGTGTCAGATAGGGTGAGGGCAGAGTGCAGACAAGGGGCAGGGGAGTATCTAAAAGCAGGACAGGAACATAAGAACTCTTCAGTGTTAACTGCAGGCACAGCATCAGAGCCAGCTTTGACATGGTAAGTTTGTTGGGATTCCTGGGGACCAGGAGGCATAGTCATGAGATCCCTAGGAAGTGGTGGAGGGAGGGATCTTCAACTTCTTATCTCAGGCAAGAATGTAGGCCTGGGCAGAAAAAGCCAGTTCCACTTATCTCAGGCTCTTTGCTATTTTTTGATGTGAGCTACAGAACAATGTCTAAGAGTGAACTTTCTCTCTGTCCTATGCCTCCTGTGCGACTCCCCTAGAGACCTTTCTTGTCGCCCTTGAAATCTCAGGATTACCCTTCTAGTTTTTCTCTCTCGTTCCTCCTCTCCACTGTTCTGATTCCTGATCTGTAGAATTTTGTGTCTCAGTCTGGATTAGAGGCTAAGGACGTGACCGTTTACTGTCGACATCCCTGAGAGTGTCCAGTGTCCCGCAGAGAAATTCCAGATGCATGCCCAGGATCCCATGCTTATCCCCAATTCTCATTTTAGCACCCTCTCCCTTCCCCATCAGGCTGGGTGAGACCTGTAGTGAGTGGCTCAGGGATATTTTTAGCCAAGCAAACCTCATTGTCCAGTGTGGTGGGGTGGGGGGAAGGGCAGGCAGGTGCCCATGTCCATCACACCAGGGCTTGTGGGGCAGTCCAGAGAAGGGAGGGGGCCAGGCTCCAAAAATAGCACAGTGAGCTCATTCAGCTGCCAGCTCTGGGGACCAGACAAAGGGGCTTTAAAAGGCATGGGGGTGGCTCAAGCTGGTCCTGCTCCAGCCAACACCGCCTTTCTCGGCATGGAGACTTTTGAGCCCATCAGCCAAGAGCCCCTCAGCCAAGCCAGCTGCGACAAAGCCCCAAGCCCAGTTTCTGAGCTTCAGGACCCATTCTATGCAGGTACTACTCCTCCATAGCCAAGGGAGTTCTGGGATCTAGAATGGAGGGGACAACATTAAGAGTTTAGGAAAAGGAGATCGGTGGGAAAGGTTTCACTCTCTTATGCCCTCCTCCTTTTTGCCTTCCTCTTCCTTCTTTTCCCAGTAGTTTCACAGCCTTTCTCTCAGAATGTGCTGATGCTATGGCCACATGTCAAAGGGGATTCTGGCACATGAGCTCTGGAAAACTCATGGAGAGAGAGTGTGTGTACAAGAGCGGAGCTATGGAAAATTCCTGGAGAGAGTGTGTGAGAGAGGAGTGTGAGTAATCTAGGAATATACAAAAGCATGTATGTAGGAGTCTGTGTATGTGTACGTGTGAACAAGAAAGTGTGTGCAGCTAGTGTCAAGAAGGCTTTGATAGTAATGATTACTCACCGTGGGCCTTAAGGCTGCCGTTAAATGCTAAATTTACCTACATTATTTCACTTAATCCTCATAGCAACCCCGTGAGGTAGCTGTTATACTCATTTACAGATGAGGAAACTGAAGTTCAGTGAGATGAAGTAACACTCCCAAGAACCCAAAATGCGAACTGAACTATGACTCCAGTACCTAGTCCATGATACTATTGTGTGGTATTAATGTTGGAATGGGCAGAATGAGAGCCCTAATTAGAAAGGAGCTTGCTATCCTGAGTGGACAGTAGATGGAATTTCAAGAATTTTTCAGGAGGAATTGAGGATCATGAATCAGAGACTATCTGTGTCCAAGTCAGGGTCCAACAGCAGGACAGCCTCTCCCATTTCCTGGCCCCACCTACCAGGGCCCACATGCATGGAAAGCCCTGTCCTGGCTCCCGTTAGCACACAGTTCTTGCATGCCTGCCTGGTAGTGGCTCCCTGAGCTCTCTACCCAGAAGGCTTGGAAAATTGGGGGCAGCCTTGACTCTCAAAGAAGCTCATCCCACTCCCGCCCCAGCTTGGGGGAAAGGACACTATATAAACTGGTGACCTTGCGGTATCCTAAAGATTTGGAAGATTGCCTTGGAGAGCAGCACTTTGTTCCTGCATCTTGGATCTGAGGCCATCCCTGGCTGTGAGTAGCAGGGGTGTGAGGCACAGAAGAGGTTAGAAGGCACTAAATTTTGTCCAAACTGTTAGTAACAGTGTTTCTGCTAGGGGAATTCTGGGAAGAAGGGCCTCCTGGAGTATGCATGTGTGTTTTTGTATGGACGCATGTGTATTTACACACATGTATGTGCACTGGGGTGTATATAAGCTAGAGTATATGGGAACGAGAGAAAAGTACATATGAGAAAATAGAGTCATATTCTTATTGCAATGATGTGTGGTGGGAGTCATTTCTATGAATATATACAATGTGGACTGCATGATGGTAGTGGAATTATGAATGAAGGTTCTCATTACTAAGGATCCTTTGTGTCCTTATTATAGGGTAAGGGGTAGGAAGAGGGGAGAGTGAGAGTTCCAAACTTTCTGAGAAGCTCCCTAACATGATCTCTGTGGAGGGAGAAAAGTGTCCCTTCTCACCTTTTTTTTTTTTTACACTGGAAACTGCTTCATGTCTCTCTTGGCCATGGGAAGTGAACCCTCCTCTAACCTACCTCCACACTGCCAGCCAGCAATGGAGGGAAGCAGGGGAGGCATGTGGTGTGGGTAAGAGCACGTCTCTAGAAACTCAGGAACAGAGTAGAAAGAAGAAAGGACAGGAGGAGAGCTGTGATCACAGTGGTGTCAGGGCAGCCAACTAGACTCTGCCTTCCCTTCAACTGTCCTTGGCTTCACCTTTCACCTCCACACTGCCCCCAAGTTAGAGGACTTTGTCACTGGGAAGAAACCTTGGGGGTCAGGCCAGTGAAAATACGAGAGGTGAGGGAGTCCCCCCTGTGGCTCAGAGGAAATGAATACGACTAATATCCATGAGGATGCAGGTTCGATCACTTAGTGGGTCAAGAATCCGGCGTTGCCGTGAGCTGTGGGGTTGGTCACAGACTTGGCTCAGATCCCGCGTTGCTGTGGCCGTGGTATAGGCAGATGGCTACAGCTCCGATTCAACCCCCAGCCTGGGAACTCCATGTGCTGCGGGTGCGGCCCTGAAAAGCAAAAAAAAAAAAAAAAAAGAAAAGAAAAGAAAAAAGAAACAAGACAAGAAGTGGGAGGCCTGAGGGAGCTGGTGGCTGGGGCAGAGGGAGAGGGTGGTGAGAGCCTTGGGGAAAAGAAGATGACCATTCTCCTTTCTCTTCTCCCCAGAACTGCAAAGGGCAGAGAGCCTTCAAGAGAGGAGTGTGAAGGAGGCCAAGACCAAATGTCGGACGATTGCGTCCCTGCTAACCGCAGCCCCCAACCCCCACTCCAAGGGGGTGCTAATGTTTAAGAAACGTCGACAGAGAGCCAAGAAGTACACCCTAGTGAGCTTCGGGGCTGCGGCTGGGACAGGCGCTGAGGAGGAGGACGGCGTCCCTCCGACTAGTGAGTCCGAGCTGGACGAGGAGGCCTTCTCCGACGCCCGCAGCCTCACCAACCAGTCCGACTGGGACAGCCCCTACCTGGACATGGAGCTAGCCAGGCCGGGTTCAGGTGCAGCAGAGGGCCAGGGCCCGGGGCAGGGAGGGCAGCTGATTGAGGCCTCCGGGCGAGGGGCCCAACTCTTTGAACAGCAGCGCCAGCGCGCAGCCTCCAGCACCCAGGAGCTGGCCCCAGAGGGTCCAGCAACCATGCTCAACGGGCAAGGCCTGCAGCCACCACCTCGGGCACAAAGTGCACCGCCAGAGGCGGCTGTGCCCGCATCCAGCCCTTCGCCAGCCCCTGAAACCATCCCCAGACCTTTCCTCCCCGGCGGTGGAGTCTCTACCCCAGCTCCAAGCATCTTTAACCGGTCAGCCAGGCCCTTTACCCCGGGCTTACAAGGGCATCGGCCAGGTACCACCTCCGTTATTTTCCGGCCCCTAGCTCCCAAAAGAGCAAATGAGAGCCTGGGAGGACTGAGCCCCGCCCCGCCGCCTTTCTTGTCCTCTCCGCAGGAGACCACTCCTCTACCTAGCTTCACTTCAGGGGTTCCCAGCCACGTGTCAGCCCCCGGTTCCCCCGGCACCCCACGCTCCTCGGGGCCCCTGACGGCCACCAGCTCTCTGTACATCCCAGCCCCCAGCCGTCCTGTTACGCCTGGTGGAGCCCCAGAGCCCCCCGCTCCCTCTAGCGGAGCTGCCATGACCTCCACCGCGTCTATCTTCCTATCCGCGCCTCCGCGATCCGCTCCGCGCCCCGAGGTGCCCGCCCCTGGGCCCGCGGCCCCTGAGCCCCCCAGCGCTCGGGAGCAGCGCATCTCTGTGCCAGCTGCTCGCACCGGCATCCTTCAAGAAGCCCGGCGTCGGGGGACCCGGAAGCAGATGTTCCGGCCGGGAAATGAGGAGACGAAGAATTCGCCCAACCCTGAGCTGCTGTCGTTGGTGCAGAACCTGGATGAAAAACCCCGGGCTGGAGGTGCCGAATCTGGTCCAGAGGAGGATGCTCTGAGCCTAGGGGCCGAAGCCTGCAATTTCATGCAGCCACCAGGGGGCAGGAGTTATAAGACGTTGCCTCACGTGACACCTAAAACCCCGCCTCCTATGGCCCCCAAGACCCCACCCCCTATGACTCCTAAGACTCCACCCCCAGTGGCTCCTAAGCCCCCAACTCGAGGGTTGCTTGACGGGCTGGTGAATGGGGCGTCCCCTTCGGCTGGGGTCCCTGAACCACCAAGGCTTCAGGGTAGGGGTGGGGAGCTGTTTGCCAAGCGTCAGAGCCGAGCAGACAGGTATGTGGTGGAAGCTACACCTGGTCCTGGTCTTGGCCCTCGGCCCAGAAGCCCTTCTCCTACCCCCTCACTGCCCTCTTCCTGGAAATATTCACCCAATATCCGTGCCCCACCTCCTATTGCTTACAACCCACTGCTCTCACCCTTTTTCCCCCAAGCTGCCCGAACTCTCCCTAAGGCCCAAAGCCAAGGGCCTCGGGCAGCCCCCAAGCAAGGCATCAAGGCACTGGATTTCATGCGGCACCAGCCCTACCAACTTAAAACTGCCATGTTCTGTTTTGATGAGGTTCCTCCTACTCCTGGACCCACCGCCTTAGGGCCTCCCAAAACTGCCCGAGTCCAGGAGATCCGCCGATTTTCCACTCCAGCGCCCCAGCCCACTGCAGAGCCACTGGCCCCCACTGTGCTTGCCCCCCGAGCAGCCACTACATTGGATGAGCCCATTTGGAGGGCAGAGCTGACCTCAGCCCCTGTCCTGAGCCCAGCCCCTCCTCCAGAGTCTCCCAGGGGTCTTGGGACTTCCCCCAGCTCCTGTGGCTTTCAGGTAGCCAGGCCCCGGTTCTCAGCTACCAGAACGGGATTGCAGGCTCATGTGTGGAGGCCTGGGGCAGGCCACCACTGAACAGGGCACAGCTCCCAGGACCAAGGGGAGGCGGAACATCCAGTTCCTAAAGTTGCTTCTCTTACTAACACCCCTGCCCCCTCGGCCCGCCCCAGGCATGTGGAGGCTAAATTTCCTCCTGCCAGTGATAGTTTTGGAGTAGGTGTCCCATGCCCTAGCTTCCTCCTGGCTTTCAACCTTCCTGCTGCTTTCAGACCTGCCAGCTCTGCTTTGGTGTCTGTGCTTCTTTTTGTCTCTGTAGTTCCTTGCCTGGATCTCTGTCTTAACTCTAGGTCTCTTCACCTACTCTCCTCCACTGGCCTCTATATCTCTACATTTGTGCTTTCTCTGTGGGCTTTGTTTTGACATTCAGTGGGAAAGACACAAAGAAGTTATCACTGAGACTTTGGGCAAAGACGTCACCACCGGATGGGCATCAAAGGGACTGGACTGGCCCCTGTTTGCACTGAGATGCTTGCCGCTCCTGACTCTTCTTTCATAAGCTTGGCTGGCATATTCCTAGGTGTGTGTGTGTGTGTGTGTGTGTGTGTGTGTGTACAGATGTGCTCTTTTGTCTGAGGCAAGAGTAAGGGGAGAGTTCTAGATAAAGACCCAGTCTGAGTCTTACCATTGAACTGATGAAAGAAGTGTCAGCCATCCCCACATGGATTGTCTGGCGGGAGAAACTCACTAAAGATCATCATCTGTAGCAGGTGTAGAGCATCTTGTGAAACTCACAGAGTATGAGGAGACTCAAAGGGCCGGGGCAGTTTATATGGGTTGAGTTATACCAGCTGGACCAGGAATAGAACTAAGAACTCTATTTCTCAGGATTTCAGAAAGTAACTTGAGAGGCCCATGCTGAGCAACCAAACATCCAGGAAATGAGAAGAAAAAGAAAATGTCCTTGGAGAATGACAAATTATTGGCTTTGTTGCTTCATGAACCTAAGATAGAAAGGAAGGAGAAAAGAGCCATTATGTGGAAAGTGAGCTAGAAACCAGGAGCAGAACAGATATGAATGAAACTGATTGAGCACAGAGAGGAGCGTGGTGAGGGAGAGTATAGTGTTGGCAGAGAGTAAAATTGGGTAATAAGAAACCAACCATCTACAGAAAGGGGCACTGGGGAAAATTTGAGGGAAAAGAATGTTAGAGTGAAGGGGGATGATGGTGGCAGGATGTGAGAGTGTGTGCTCTGTTGAAAAAACAGGTGGTATCTGTGCTGCTTCCTTTGAGTCTGTCCCTCTGTCTTTTGCAGTTTGTCATAACTACCTGGGAAAGGGTAAGGAAACACCCAGAGCCAAGACCTCTTTTTTAGTTCCTCCCCATCCCTCAAATCCTAGCTCTTGTTCCTTTTCAGCTTCAGGTCCTGATCTTTGATCCTAGAGGGAGATGGACTCCCCTCTCAGCATGACCACTGTCATCGCCCATCACATTTGCTGCTTGATCTGGAAATTGTTCATTTCCTTTGCATATTGAGTGTGAGTCACATACCTTGGTTTGTGCACAAGAATAAACTTATGCCCCATATCTTCTGTCGTTTTCATCTCTTCTAGTTTTATACTTAAATCCTGATCTCCTCATCTCTAACTCAATACCCTGATCTCCTGATTCCTGATCTCTTTCTCCCTTCCTGCCCTATTTTTTACCCCCTTGTCCTTCACCCCTGGTTTTTTCCTCTTCTCTACCAATTCTGTTCTGCTCCAATGTAGGCACCTCCATCACTGCCCCTGGTTCCCTCTCTCTAGATTTTCCCCTTTCTCCATCCCTTCTCCATACTTCTCAGATGAGGCCTCAGCTTACAGAACCAAGAGGATTTGAAAAGGCTCAGGGAGCCTTTTGCTATCAACACTTCCTAACTTCCTGGAAGAAATTAAGGGAAAGCAATGGCTGAAAGTGAAGGTGAGGTGGGAGAGCAAAGGAGAGAGACTGTGGATCAGCATGGATGGAGAATTAAAAAAAAAGAGAAAACTAGATTTCTGAGAAGGGAAGTGCTTCTGCCCCAGTTTTACCAGCAGGGGGCAGATTCGCGCCAATAATCAGGCCTATGACCCTTATTCCCCCAAATACACAGCCTCTCAGAATTCCAAAGGAAGGGCCCAGAGAGTATTCCGTCTTCATGCACTCAGTAGTTTTAGATAATCATATGAGACCAAAATTTCGATTTCTTTTTGTGGTTTTTGAGGGGAGGATGGTAGTATGACGAAATCATTTTTTGTTTTTTTTTTGTTGTTGGGTTTTTGTTTTTTTGTTTTTTTGTTTTGTTTTGTTTTGCCTTTTTGCCTTTTCTAGGGCTGCTCCCGTGGCATATGGAGGTTCCCAGGCTAGGGGTCAAATCGGAGCTGTAGCCACTGGCCTACACCACAGCCACAGCAACGCGGAATCTGAGCTGCGTCTGCAACCTACACCACAGCTCACACAGTGCCGGATCCTTAACCCACTGAGCAAGGCCAGGGATCAAACCCGCAACCTCATGGTTCCTAGTCGTATTCTTTAACCACTGAGCCACGACAGGAACTCCTGTTTTTGTTTTTGTCTTTTAGGGCCTCACTAGCTGCATATGGAGGTTCCCAGGTAGGGGTCGAATAGGAGCTGTAGCCGCCAGCCACAGCCACAGCCACATCAACTCAGGATCCGAGCTGTGCCTGTGATCTACACCACCCCTCTTGGCAATGCCAGTTCCTTAACCCACTGAGCGAGGCCAGGGATCAAACCTGTATCCTCATGGATGCTAGTCAGGTTCATTAACCACTGAGCCACAACAGGAACTCCAATGAAATCACCTTTTGCTATTTATGTTTTGTTTTTTTGTTTTGCTTTGTTTCCATCTCATTGCTTCTTTGTGTTAGGAGGAAGTGGAGAAGGAAGATGAGGGATCTGGAGGCTGAAGTGGTCAGGGCAGAGGCCAAGTAGAGAGGACAAGCGTAACATTTCAGCCCCTAACCTGAACCTGTAAAGCTGAGGATGGGCAAAGGGCATGGTCAGGAAGAGTGGATCGCTCACAGAGGGACAGAAAGGTATTCTGGGAGTTACAAAAGCCATGTCCTAAGGTAGCCACAACAGGGTGGTGATGGGTACAGCAGAGGTGGAGCAGCTGGTTCCAAAACCTGATCAGAACATCAGTACATCAGGATGTTCATGCAGCTACTGAGGAAGGGGCTGGGCAAATGACAGGTTTCCCAGAGTTCCCGTTGTGGTGCAGTGGAAACGAATCTGACTAGTATCTGTGAAGATGTGGTTTCAATCCCAGGCCTTGCTCGCTCAGTGGGTCAAGGACCCAGTGTTGCCATGAACTGTGCTGTAGGTCACAAATGAGGCTCGGATTCTGTGTTGCTATGGCTACGGTGTAGGTCAACAGCTGTAGCTCTGATTTGACCCCTAGTCTGGGAACTTCCATATGCTGAGGGTGCAGCCCCAAAAAGCCAAAAAAAGAAGGAAAGAAAAATGACCATTTCCCTCCAGGGCCTTCTCAAACTTCCCCTGCCCAGAGGTGTCTCTGGGCCCTTGTGAATGGGACAGTCCAGATCCCATGAGGTATGTGCTCCCTTTGGGGAAAATGCTAAGTAGGAACATCAGAGAGTAAAGTCCTGGCAGGTCAGAAGCCTACATGTACTTCCAGGGAGAGAGAGTGACATCTATCCAGCAGAGCAGGCTGAACTGAACACTCCAATGGCAAATGGGAGTGGAAAGGCAGAAATTGGTCAAATTTTCGCCCACATTATCCCTGACTGCCTAAGTACTGGCTTTGGTTAATATGGTCCCTTGTCCTGCCAAGATCTGGCCCTTCCAGAGGAAGACCATCCTGTTCAGGAACTCTCAAAGGGCAGTTCCATTGTGAACAGATTTCCCTTCCTTTATCATAGCACCTCGGAGTTCCCATTGTGGCTCAGGGAGTTAAGAATTCGGCTAGTAGCCATGAGGATGCAGGTTTGACTCCTGGCCTCACTCAGTGGGTTAAGGATTTGGCATTGCCTCGAGTTGTAATGTAGGTCGAAGATGTGGCTTGGACCCCAAGTTGCTATGGCTGTGGTGTAGGCTGGCAGATGCAGCTCTACTTCGACCCCTCGCCCAGGAACTTCTATATGCTGCAGGTGTGGCCATAAAAAGAAGGAAAAAACAAAAAACAAAAAAACCATAGCACCTTAAGCCCTCCCACCCCCAAAGTGCAGCCTGGATTGGCTCTGAATGTCTCTCTGGACACGTTCTCCGGGTTCTTACTCTCCCACTCCAAATTCCTGTCCACCACTTGCTGCCTGCTTCCTTTCTCCCTCTCAGTTTTCACTTTCTCCCTGAATGCTTCTTTGGATCTCAGCCTCTAGGTGCCAAGGAAGGGGAGTCCCTGGGCAGACTAATCCCTGACCCAGACAGCTTCCTGGGAGAATCCCAAAGACCTTTGCCTCCCCTTCCTGAGCCTCTGGGCAAGGAGGGAGGGATCTTGGTTCCAGGGTCTTGGTACCCCCTGTGCCATTTGAGCTGCTTGCGTTCATCATCTCTATTAATAACCACCCTCCCTCCCCCACTGCCAGTGCTGCCCCCACGCCTGCCCAGCTCGGGTTCTCCCGTCACAGCAGCTCAGTCCTCCAAAGCTGCTGGACCCCAGGGAGAGCTGACCACCGCCTGAGCAGCCGGTAAGTCTCCAGCTTTATGGCCAGAGGGGTCGGAGACCACTCCATGAACTGCTGTGTCTGTGTCTATAACAGTGACCCTTGGTCCTGGGGCAGTTTCCCTCCTCCCCCATCTATACTCAGCTCTCAGTTGTCCAGCTCAGGGGAGCCACGAGAGTTGGAAGGAGAAGAGCCCAAGAGGGTGGGGGGAATGGAGATGATGGGGGAGGCCCTGGAGGAATAAGAAAGGGGTCTGGGATACTGGATGGAAAATAAGAACCTGGTTGCTGCTGAGAGAGGTACAGGGAGAGTCCATTTAGCAATTCCTGGATTCTGGCCTCACCAGACCCCACTACGCTAGTAGAATTGCATATGAGTTTTGAGACAGGACTCAGCAGAAGACAGCATTTTGCTGAGTGCCAACTTCTGTGAAGGAGGGGCTGGAATCTGTATTTTTCCCCAGCTTGTCCCCCTACACGGCCAGATCCTATTATTATGGCCTGTCCTCCTTGAATTTCCCACTGCTATGGTATTGCTGAATTGACATGCAGCAGAGTTCACATGTTCCCTGACCTCCCTCTCCACTCCAGTTCTGGGGTCTGGGGGGCGGGGAGTGACTGAAAGGGAGCAGGAACACTGCTGTGACCTCCCAGGCCATGATCCAGCTGGCTGAATGGAGGGACAATAACCTCTCCTTCCTATGGAGAATGTTTTTAGCTGGATCATGTCAACACTGGCAGGACATTTTTTTCTGCTCCACTCCTCCCCCCCCCCCCCCGGGACTTGGTGAAGAGTGAGAGACCAGAGTTTGGAATGACATTCCCAATCTGAGAGCCCCCTGCAAATAAAAACTTCAAATCATGCCAAACCTGTGAAACCTGGTCGCATCGCCCTGCCTGTATGTAATTTGTTTGTTTTACCCCAGCCTCCCAATACACATTGTTGTTCCTAAGCCTTGCACCAGCTCTTTGTAAAAGGGCTGAAAAAAGGTTGGTAGAAGGTAGGGGCAGGGGGTGCATCTATGCTTTCTGCCCTGCTTCCCAAGAAGAGAAGCCCTAAAGCAATGAGTTTTCACCTTTTAGGGGAATATATGTTTCCTTGAAAATCTAATGAAATTTTGCTCCCTGAAGTCCTTAAGCATTGCCTTACTGTAGACACTGCCACCTCCCCCTACTTTCCTTGTCCATCCTTTAGCTCCCCCTTCTCACCCTATCCAGGCTCCACCCACCTCCACAATGCCGCTCTCAGGGACCCCAGCCCCAAACAAGAAGAGGAAATCCAGCAAGCTGATCATGGAACTCACTGGAGGTATGGCATGTTTGTACCTGACTGGTGTGGGACTTATTAAGAGGATCTCCAGGGAGTTCCCTGGTGGTCTAGTGGTTAGGATTTGGTACTTTCATCACTGTGGCCTGAGTTTAGTCCTTGGTTGGGGAAATGAGATCCCACTTCAAGCCACTGCACATGGGCCAAAACAAAAAAGGAAAAAAAAAGAGTATCTCTGCCCCAAGAGTTCCAGAAATATTATATGTTTATACATGTATTAGGGTGAAAAGATATGAAGAGACAAGAGGAACTGAGGAGTGAAGGTGGGGGGAGGGAGAAAGAGGGAGAAAGAATTCAACTCTGACTACTCACCCTTCCACCCTTTTCACCTTGTAATCTGAGACAATAACACCCATGCCATGTTACCCAGCACAGGTCCAGGACAACAGGACCCACAGGTCAGTGAGGTATGTTTGAGGAGAAAAAATATACACGGAGACTGGCATGGAGTAAGGTCTCAATAAGTGGTTAATTTCCTTACATCTTTCCCCAGAGCTTAGGAGCCTTGTACAAGCACTTAAAATGGAAAATTGCTCAAGCATTTTTCCTGAGGGTGGTAGGAGTACGTGCGTATGAAGAGCTCTCCCAATACCTAGAGGCTGTTTGCAGCCAGAGTTCACTGAGGGGAAGAAAAGGGAAAGGGGTTAAGACAGCAGACTATATTTAGAGGTGGCCTTTGGGCTTTCCCCCATGCTATAGTTTCCCCAGTGACCTCCATTTGTGGTGTTTCTTGACTCTTTTGCCCTGTACCCCATACCCTTTCACCCCATTCACCCTCGTCACTCCACTCTAGTATCCCCACTGTCTCCACTCTGCACCCCAGTTCCCATGCATTCTCTCCAGCTCCAAATCCAGGAAATCAAAAGCCCTGTTAAACTAAATAGCATTTGATCAGACATCATAGACAAGGTCTGCTTCCCTCAGCGATGTCTGCTGGGACACATACACACTTAGCTGTGGATGGCGGATGCATTTGGAGCCTAGAAAAACCCTGCTTTCTTCTTTTCCTTGCTTCTGCCTCCCCACTTCCCTGAAAGGTGGACAGGAGAGCTCAGGCCTGAACCTGGGCAAGAAGATCAGTGTCCCAAGGGATGTGATGTTGGAGGAGTTGTCGCTGCTCACTAACCGGGGCTCTAAGATGTTCAAACTACGGCAAATGAGGGTGGAGAAGTTTATCTATGAAAATCACCCTGATGTCTTCTCTGACAGCTCAATGGTGAGTTTGGAGTGTTGCTACTCTCAAAGCCAGTGACTCTTCTGACAGCTTCTTGGTAGCCCAAAATATTACCAACCTCCCCTCCCTGCAAACTTAGAAGCTCATTAACCCTCTAGATACATAAAGCCCCCAATATCTCCAGGATGAGTTACAGCCCACCTCTGAAACTAAAACTGTAGCTAGTGAAGCAGGGTGGGGAGTATCATACCTTCAGGGAGAAAATTCCCTCCCAGTATAGTTAAGCATCAAAGATAGTATTGCCAGATAAAACACAGAACACCCAGTCCTATATTTTATTTTATTTCCTTTCCTTTTTTTTTTTTTTTTGTCTTTTTAGGGCTGCACCTGTGGCATATGGAGGTTCCCAGGCTAGGAGTCTAATCGGAGCTGTAACGGCTGGCCTTCGCCAGAGCCACAGCAACACCAGATCTGAGCCTACACCACAGCTCACGACAACGCTGGATCCTTAACCCACCAAGCAAGGCCAGAGAGCGAACCCGCAACCTCATGGTTCCTATTTGGATGCTTTTCTGCTGCACCACGAGGGGAACTCCTCTTTTCCTTTTTTTTAAACTGAAGTATAGTTGATTTATAATGTCTTGTTTTTAGGTGTACAGCACAGCGACTCAGTTATGCATATATATGTCTATATAAAGAGAGACATATATACAGATTCTTTTTCAGATTCTTTTCCTTTATAGCTTATTATAAAATATTGACTGTAATTCCCTTTGCTATACAGTACAGTCTTATATTTTAAAGTTGAGATACACATAAAATAAATAAGCGATAAGGATATGTTGTACAGTACAGGAAATAAAGCCAATATTCATAATAACTAAATGGAATATGAGCTGTAAAAATATTGAATATTGTACATCTGAAAGTAATATAATATTGTAAACCAACTATACTTCAATTTAAAAAAATAAAGTTGATATACACACAAATAATTTCTTAGTAAAGCATGTTCCATGAAATATTTGGAACATAATTTTTTTTAAATTGAAGACAGTTAAATTTGAATTTCAGATACACAACAATTTTTTAGTATAAGTGTATCCATGAAATATTTGGGACAGGGAGTTCCCTGGTGATCTAGGGGTCAGGACTTGGCACTTTCACCACTGCAGTTTGGATTCAACCCCTAGTCTGGGAACTGAGATCCCACATCTTGCTGCTACATGCTACAGCCAAAGAAACAAAGAAATATTTGAGACATAAAAACTAAATTAAAAAATACAGGACATTCAGTTAAATTTGAATTTCAGATATATGACAAATACTCTCATATATAAATATGTCCCATGCAATACGTAGGCATATTTATACTGGTGTCCTACGATTTTATTTGGAAAACCTGGCAACCCTAGAAAGAGGTAAGTGAATTCTTATAGCCGTCTCCTTAAGCCATTCTTTTATCGAAGGTCAGTCTAAGGACCACAGATGTGGAGACTGAAACCATCCTTTAAGGTCCCATGTCCCCTAGCCAGGATCATTCTCCAAAGCGAAGTAGGGATTGGAGAGGGGCCAGGCACAAGATGTTACAGCTGAGAAAGAGCAGATCATCTCCATTTCCTTTCTTCCCCCTCCACCTTTCCTGGGCAGCCAGGGGAGAGTGGAAATAGATGCCTAGTTGGGCCTGGGGTTGGAGTGTCTGTCATTGGCTCAAATGTAGGAGCCGAATAAAAATGCTGAGCCAGTGATATCTAAGTTTAGGAGGCCAAAAGCCCTCCTCCTGCTTGTGTCTGATTACACTGGGTGGAGCATGGGGGTGTGTATGGTGGGGTGGCCACGAGAGCCTCCTGAAGAAGTTGGCAGGGTTATTTTTAGGCTTTGGGGATGAATCCAGTGTTGCCCTTTGAGGCACCCTTCCCCCTACCTGCTGCAGTTTCACTGTCAGAAAGTACTGGTCCAGTAGGCACCAAGAGGAGAAAGGCAAAGGAAGAAAAGAGAGAAAAGACTGTTTTTAATCTATTAGACAAGACGAAGAAGGGGAGGGGCAGAGATGTCTCTGGTTCTTCAAATTTAGGCTGGGTTCTTCATGTCAACCCCAATCTCTCAAATTTTAGTTGAACAGTGGTCCTGATCCCCTGCACGGGAAAGGGGAGTGCAGAGAATGCGTCACCCCAATCCTAGATGAAACTGGAGGAACTGAGCCAAAGGAGTTGTACCCCTTAAGAAGAGTTTAATTCCTCTAAGGCTATCTGCCAACCTTCTATTAGAAGTGGGGAGTCTCGGAGGATTCAGTGTCTTCTTGCTGGCCATTGTCTCTGCCATTGTCTCATACTTGCTATGCACACCTGTATCTTTACATACTCCTCATACCCATTGCTACCTTCCCCTCACTTTGTTCTTTCTTTTCAGGATCACTTCCAGAAGTTCCTTCCCACAGTGGGGGGACAGCTGGGTACAGCTGGTCAGGGATTCTCCTACAGCAAGGGCAGCAGTGGAGGCCAGGCAGGGGGAAGCGGCTCTGCCGGACAGTATGGATCTGGCCAGCAGCATCATCATCAGGGGTCTGGGTCTGGATCTGGGGGTGCAGGTGGTCCTGGGAGCCAGACTGGCAGAGGAGGAGATGCTGGCACAACAGGGGTTGGTGAGACAGAAACAGGTAAGTGTTCTCACTCAAGAGTAATGTGCCTGGTCCTTAGAGCAGAGCTGTCCTCGGGAATGAGGCCTGGATATAGGGAGCAGAGGAGGTCTGTTGAGAGATTCTGATGGACTTTCTGGGTCTTGGAGGATACAGAGACGTGTCAGAAGCCTTGTTTCTCAGTCACCTTTCTGGCTTTTCATTTTCTAGCACAAATCTGACTCCAGGCTGTCATTATTTCACAGACCTTAAACGGTTACCAGGATGTGTTTCCTTTGGTCCCTGGACCTAGCAACTTACCTAGCATAGGGCTGTGAGATGAATTTCCATTGGCTACTAACTGCTACTTTTGACTTACTATTATTTCTGTCCCATGGCTGCCAGGAGATCAAGCAGGTGGAGAAGGAAAACATATCACTGTGTTTAAGACCTATATTTCCCCATGGGAGAAAGCCATGGGGGTTGACCCCCACCAAAAAGTGGAGCTTGGCATTGATCTGCTGGCCTATGGGGCCAAAGCTGAACTCCCTCAGTATAAGTCCTTCAACAGGTAAGGGGGATGGGGAAGGCAGCAGATGCATGTATGGCAGTTTGTCCTTAGTTGGAATGGAGACTTTGGTTCAAATGTTTCAGAAGGAGGCCAAGGAGCCATGGGAAGAATACAGGGGCACTAAGTGAAGCATTTTTCTCTTTTCACTCTAGCTCAGAGAAACAGCATGGCATAATGAAGGAAAAATTTGCTCGGAGACAGGATCTGAATTTTGGTTCATAGTTAGCTGTGTGGGAAAGTAACCCTGCTTCTGAGCCTTGGTTGCCTTGACTGTAAAATGGAAATAATATATTACACATTTAAAGACCTCTTGAGCCTCCTTTCATTCAAGGTTATGGTTCCATTACTATCCTTATAGAAAAATTCTATTTTTCTTTTCTTTTTTAAATTGAAGTACAGTTGACTTACATCATATTAGTTTCAGGTGTACAACATAGTGAGTCAATATTTTTATAGATTACTACCACATCAAGTAATTATAATATTTTTGAAGATTCTATTTCTTTATACTCTAGTAAAGCTTAAGTCTCTATCCTTTTGGAACTAGTCTTCTCTAGATTGTTTGAAAACAGGACAGGGAATTACTAGAGAAGTGCTTTTACATTTGGTCCTAAGGAGCCTGGGTTTTCCAGGAAATGCATTTGTTTGTTTTTTTTTGGGTTTTTTTTGTTTTTGTTTTTTTGTCTTTTTGCCTTTTCTAGGGCCACACCCGCGGTATATGGAGGTCCCCAGGCTAGGGGTCCAATCGGAGCTGTAGCTGCCGACCTACGCCACAGCCACAGCATCACGGGATCTGAGCCACATCTGTGACCTACACCACAACTCATAGCAATGCTGGATCCTTAACCCACTGAGCAAAGCCAGGGATCAAACCCGCAACCTCATGGTTCCTAGCCGGATTCATTAACCACTGAGCCACGATGGGAACTCCTCCAGGAAATGTTAATTCCTCTCATCTAGGGCATGCACTATCCACTGGATGTGGGTAGGGGTTTTGAGGGTGGTCTCTATATCATATATTCTTTTTGGCCATACCCACAGCACATGGAAGTTCCCAGCCAGGGACTGAACCTGCACCACAGCAGTGACCCAAGCCACAGAAGTGACAATGCTGAATCCTTAACCCATGGAGCCACATGAGATCTCCTCTACATTATAATTTAAGGTGGTCTCAGACCCTTGGGTCTATAGTATTTGGGGTCAGTTTCTCTGAAATGCAACTGGCTCAGGTCACAACTATCCATGAGACCCTCTATGTACTACCCACTAGATTGCTTTTCTCATTATTAGCTTTGGGAAAACAAGCAAACCAGGAGGGGGAATGGAGTACTAAGGGAGAAGAAGAATAAGGAGTGCAGAAGCAATCTTGAAGTAGAAGTCACAGACTTCCCCACCCTCAGAATAGGGTAACATCTCGCTGACAAAGCTTTGTTTCTTTTGGTCCAGTTTTTAAATGAAATAATGTGTCCCCTTTTCAGGACAGCAATGCCTTATGGTGGATATGAGAAAGCCTCTAAACGCATGACCTTCCAGATGCCCAAGTTTGACCTGGGCCCCTTGCTGAGTGAACCCCTGGTCCTCTACAACCAGAACCTCTCCAACAGGCCTTCTTTCAATCGAACCCCTATTCCCTGGCTGAGCTCCGGGGAGCCTGTAGACTACAACGTGGATATTGGCATCCCCTTGGATGGAGAAACAGAGGAGCTGTGAGGTGTTACCACCTCTCCTTTGCATCATGTTTCCCCTCTCTGGTTCCAATTTGGAGAGGGAATGCTGAGTAGGATATCCCCACTGAAAATCCAGTATCCTTGTGGGAATGGAGGGGAAAAGGAGGGAGAGATCTGCCTTTTCATCCTTCACTCCAAGTCCCCACTCCAAGCATCCTTTCTCACCAGCTCAGAGCTTCCCTTTACTTGCTCTGTATGGAAACTGCTCTTTCATGAATTTGCTCTGCCACCGGTAACAGCTAATAAATTTCAAGGAAATGACTCATTCTTTCTGTGATATCTGAGGGCAGATGAAAACTGGGGCTAACAATGCACAGAGACTAATTAAAGTCAAATACCATACATCCATTATACAGACTACAAGACTAGACCTGAGCTCTGATTACTTCCATACCCACACCCACACCCACACCCACACCCACCAAACCACATTCATAGTTGTGTAAAAAGACATAATTATTCAATAGTACATAAGACAAATAATCACATACAAACATATGTGCTGGCCCATATGTGGGCAAATTAAGAAGCTATTGTGTGCTATGTTTAGGAAAAAGGTGTTGGAGTTCCTGTTGTGGCACAGTGGAATGAATCCAACTAGGAACCATGAGGTTGTGGGTTTGATCCCTGGCCTTGCTCAGTGGGTTAAGGATCTGGCATTGCTGTGACTGTGGTATAGGTTGCAGACTTGGCTTGATTGTGATGTTGCTGTGGTTGTGGTGTAGGCCAGCTGCTGTAGCTCTGAATGGACTCCCTATCTTGGGAAGGTGCATATGCTGCAGGTGTGGCCCTAAAAAGCAAAATAAATAAATAAATAAAAATAAAAAAAGGAAATAGGTGTCATTGATCCTGGTGTTAGCTTTCTTTATGTAGCTGATTTGAAACTGGGATTATCCAATTATCATAGAATGACAGTATGCCATTAAGTTTCCCAATGACACCAGAGTGCATCTAGGAAAATGTGTATCAAAGGTTACAGCTTTCCAAAAGGATGAAATAGAAATAGGAAGCCATGTTGGAAATCCAGAAGAAAGTGGGAGAAACCAGCTGCAGTTACCCTTTACCTGGCTATGTGAACACAGCAAGAAAAGATCTGAGGGCTACAGTGGCACTGCAGTTGTGTCCAAAAAGCACTATGATTGGGAAGAAACCATGAGGCCAATAGGAATGAGTAACAATACTTTTTTTTTTTTTTGGCCTGCACCTATGGCATGTGGAAGTTGTAGTGGTCAGGGATCAAACCTGAGCCACAGCAGTGACAATGCCAGATCCTTAAACTGCTGAGTGACCAGGGAACTCCACAATACTCTTCAAGCATGGGGTTTCTTTGCAGTCCCAGACTTATCATGTTCCACAAAGTAAGAGTTTGATAGGGAGTTCCTGTTGTGGCTCAGCAGTCAATGAATCTGACTAGCATCTATGAGGATGCAGGTTCAACCCCCGGTCTTGCTCAGTGGGTTAAGGCTCCGGCGTTGCCGTGAGCTGTGGTGTAGGTCACAGACACAGCTTGGATCCTGTGTTGCTGGGGTTGTGGTGTAGGCCAGCAGGTATAGCTCTGATTCAACCCCTAGCCTGGGAACCTCCATATGCCACAAGTGCAGTCCTAAAAAAAAAAAAAAAAAAAAGAGTTTAGTGCAGGCCAGGAAAAATAAAGAGATGACTTAATAGGCTCTGGGAAAATAACTTTTTTTTTTTTTGGTCTTAGGGTCACACCCGTGGCACATGGAGTTTCCCAGACTAGGGGTCCAATCGGAGCTGTAGCCACTGGCCTATGCCACAACCACAGCTGGGAAAATAAATTCTGAGGAAAGCTGGCTGAATTCAGCTAGCTCTATGAGCTGTTAATGATAACGTTAAATTCCTAGATTCTGCATAGACTGATTCAATTTTCATGGACTTTGGGTCACATGACATTTACCTTGGTTCCTTTCATTTACGACCTAAATAAACTTCAGGGGGTTCACACTTCCTCTAAACTTGTACACAGAACTCTATTTCTACATGCATTTTTCTAAGAAGAGTAGTTGTTGTTTGGATTTCCCCCCAAGTAATCCCTGAAACAAAGACTTGGTTGCAAATAGTAAATTTGGGAGGTGATTCCCAAATCCAAGCAGTTTAAAGGCCATAATGGTGCTCTGGGCAATTGGGGCTGAATTTCACTGGAGACTTTATGAGCAAAATGCTTTTCAAAGTGCGGTCCATGGTCTGGCAGCAGCATTTTCTCCTGGAAGCTTGGTTAAAAGTGCAAACTCAAGGAGTTCCCACTGGAGATCCCATTGTGGTGCAATGGGTTAAGCAGTGGCTCAGTTCATTGTGGAGACACAAGTTCCATCCCAGGCCCTGCACAGTGAAGTTCCCATCATGGATTAGCAGTAACAAACCCAACTAGTATCCATGAGGATGCGAGTTCGATCCCTGGCCTCGCTCAGTGGGTTAAGGATCCGGTGCTGCTGTGAGCTGTGGTATAGGTCTCGGACTCGACTCAGATCCTGTGTTGCTGTAGCTGTGGTGTAGCCAGGAGCTGTGGCCAATTGGACCCCTAGCCTGAGAACTTCCATAGGCTGTCAGAAAAAAAAAAGTGTGTTAAAAGACCTCAGCATTGCCGCAGCTGCAGCTTGGATTCAGTCTCAGGCGCAGGGAACTTCCATTTGCTGCAGGTATGGTCATAAAAATAAACAAATAAATACATAAATAATGCAAAAGGATCTGTGTCTTATTAATCTCTCCAGTCGATTTTTATGTGGTAGTAAATTTTGAGAAACGCTATAGTAAAACATACTTCAGAACTGTGTCACTGAGGGGGTAGAAATTGAAATATTTAGCCATCAATATCTCATTTGTTATGAAGTGCTACTGGGTATGTTAACTCAGCTGGCATTTCCAGGCAAGGAGGTAACTTAGGTGTTGAAGGTAGGAAGCTACAGGCTTGTACAGGATCTTCCTGCCAAAGCTATAGTGAACTCTAGGATGGGCTGAGGGAACATGGGAAGGGCACAGGTAGGATCTGGGTAAGTGTCTGAAGATCCTTTTTTGCTTGTTTTCCTTTTTGGCTGTGCCCTTGGCGTGCGGAAGTTCCTGGGCCAGAGATTGAATCCACACCACAGCAGTGACCAAAGCCACAGCAGTCACAGCAGTCAACTCAGATCCCTAACACACTGTACTACCAGGGGAACCTTAGGGTTCATTGTTTTTATAGGTCTTATGTTTAAAAGTCTGTGAGCCCACCTCAGAATTTGAGGACTATATTCCTTAATGTTCATTGAGTGCCTACTATATACCAGGTACTATATGAGGCATCAGAGGTACAAAAGCAAATAACAATTTTCATGTGACAAAGAGATTTCCCTGTCCACTATATAAAATAATTATTAAATGCCTACCGTTATGTTGGGGTAAGAAAAAGTCTTACACCTCTGAAAGCCTAGAAACTGAGTTTTTCCAAGCTCAGAATGTCTGAAATCTTAAATGTAACAATAACAACAACAACAACAAAAACACGACATAATGTAAGCCTGTTAATTTACAGGGAGCCCAAGTTGGTTGTGAAATTATCTCTTCAGTAGAAAAGTCTATTTAGAAGTCAAATTATCATCAGAAGTTGCAATGGAGGTTTAATGTATTAACGTGCACACTTGTAATGGATCTAGTCAGAAATTTAGTTGAATCCTCAGGCGTTGCTATCTCTGCCTGGACACTACTCTTCTGTTAGAACATCTTTTCCTTTTTCTGGGGCCGAGTCTGTGGTATGTGGAAGTTTACAGGTCAGGGATCATAACCTGCGCCACAGCAGCAACCTTCACCACAGCAGTGTCAACATTGGATCCTTAACCTGCTGAGCCACAAGAGAACTCTCTATTTTTATTTTTATTTTTTTTTGAGAAATCTATGTTTTCCATAGTGGCCACAGGAGCAGGAAAGCACTCTTCTAGATAGAAGCTTGTACTTTCCCATGATCCTATTCCCCACTACCACCTATTGTTTTACACCAGGTCATCTTTTATTGTTACTCACCTAGACTCTGCAGCCATTTGAGTTTGCAACTTCAAGGGTTTCTTTTACATAAACCACATGCCCATAATAATATGCCTCTGAAATTGCCCAGATAATGTATTCCTTGGGATAGGGTCTACCGCTTTGCTGTCTAAAACTGTAGTTACTAGTCACTTGTGGCTATTGTGCTCTTGAGATATGCTTAGCCTAAAAACACTGGATTTTGAAGATATGAAAACAGGAACATAAGGAGTTCTGTGGAGCAGTGGGTTAAGGATATGGCATTATCACTGAAGCGGCTTGGTAACTTCCACATGCCATGGGTGCAGCCAAAAAGAAAAAAAAAAAGGAACATAAAATATCTCCTTAATAACTTCAAAGTATTGGGAGTAACCGACATGGCTCAGTGGAAACAAATCTGACTGGTATCCATGAGAACGCAGGTTCGATTCCTGGCCTTGCTTGGTGGGTTAAGGATTCTGCCTTGCCATGAGCTGTGGTCACTGATACAGCTTAGATCTGGCTGTGATGTAGGGGGTAGGCCAGGGCTATAGCTCCGATTCAACCCCTAGTCTTGGAATTTCTATATGCCACACATGAGGCCCTAAAAAGACCAAAATAATAATGATAATAATAACAATTTTGAAGTATTGATTACACGTTGAAATATTTTGAGCTTAAATGAGTTATTAAATATCATTTTTAAAAATTTATTTTGCTTTTTAGGGCTGTACCTGGGGCACAGGGAAGTGCCCAGCCTAAGGGTCCAATTGGAGCTGCAGATGCCACAATCACAGCAACATGGGATCTGAGCTGCATCTGCGATTTGCACAGCTCAGGGCAACAGGGGATCCTTAACCTACTAAGGAGGCCAGGGATCAAACCGAGTCCTCACGGATACTAATCAGGTTCCTTAACCACTGAGCCATGACAGGAACTCTTTTATATTCATCTTGTTTCAACATCTTAGTCTGCATTTACTGCTGACAGCAGAAAGCCTTTACAACTAGGTGTTGAGGGAGTCATCAGCTAAGGATGTGCCCACAGGGTGGCAAGCAACAACTGCAAAGTTCAGACCACACACCGACCAGCATGGCACTCCTTCGGCACCCAAGGCCAAACACCTGTGCTTATGTTCGATTAAAAAACAAAACAAAACATATTTATTTCCGATTTTGTTCTGGTGAATTGATGGGGGTGGAGAACCCGTGGATAAACAAACATTTCTGCGAATTCAAATACCATTCACAAACCAGGGTAGGGGAAGAAAGGATGGATATTGCCTGAAGGAAGGTTAACGTGGAGAATAGGTCAATTCCCGGCTTGCTCACTCAATCTCTACTCTGGGTGGAGAAAGAAAATGCCAGGAATTCAGAACTTCAGCTAAAGGCAACACTGCTCTAAGTTCGAGGCACTGGGAAAAGAGGGCCACATTCCTAAAGTTATTCCAGTGTAAAACTTCGCCGTACTAACTTCCTCCAGCCCTGCCTGCAATTGTTTTTCGATTCTCCCGCCAGCTCAAGATCCTTCCCCGCCTTCGTCCACCTCCAGACCTTTCCAGGCCACCTCTGAAGCGCCTCGCGGACGCCATTTTACACAACACTATCGCGAGATATACTCAGCCGTCTCGAGCCTGACTCGTTTACTTTCTTGCGAGAAGCTCTTCCCTGCTGTTCTCGCCGTAGCTAAAGAAAGTGTCGCGAGAGCTGGTTGCCTTGGCTCCCTGTAGCTATAGCAGCCGCGGCGGTTAAGGATGCGGTGGCAGAAGCTGTGAGTGCGACACCCTCAGGGGGGCGGGGCCGGAGGTAACGGGGTGCTGGGGGTAGCGCCTAGGGAGGGGGTGGGGAGGGTCGGGTCGCGGGAGGAATGGGCCCGAGTGTGACGTGTGGGGTAGGACGCGGGTCTTGTGGGTATAGGGACAGGGCGCCGGCTGCACTAGGGCACGCGGGAGGGCTGGAGCTGCCTGGAGGTCCCGGAGGAAGGGACCCGGGTGTAGTAGGGCTCAAGGGGCAGGGGCGGGAGTGTAGAAGGGTGTGTGTGTGTGTGTGTGTGTTCTGTGTGTTGGGAGCAAGATGGTTATGGGACTCCAAATTGGATAATGAGACCAGGCTACACTGGGAATAAGTGGGGAGAAACGGGGTACAGCCAGGTGGAGGCTATGTTGAATGGGAGCCCAGAGGTTGGGCCCGGTTTGCTTTGCCCTAGCGGATATGGGGGGTTGCGGTGTCAGACCATCGCAGTTTCCTGGGGTCCGCATGAGGATGGTGGGGGACTGCGCGCTAGGACCTAAGATGCATGGCGGGAATGGTGGTGTCCCGGACCTTCACCGCCCCTTCCAAAGAAATCCTTCACGCACCCTGAGATGTGAAAGGAGAGTCCTGCTGAAATAGTATTAGTTGGGAAGCTTCTTTGGGTGGAAAGACTGTGAGTGGGAGAATGAATGATTTCTGCTCTGAAGTAAAGTGTGGGATGGGGGCGGGAGAGAGAAATTCCTGAGAAAAAACGATGTGCTTCTTCTGAATCGTATTGAGTTGGAAGAAGGGGGTGTGTGTTAAGCTCACGTTTCTTCCCAGATTCATTCAAGTGTAGAATTCTTTTACGGTATACTTATGAATTTATATATGCAGTGTAAAAACCAGTTTAGATGATGCAGTAAAAGAATGTGCAGTACTACATTTAAACCTTAACTCAAATGTAATTTAAAAACTAAGAAAAGTGTTTCTGTTGCAGCAGTACCAGGCTGAACACCAGGGATAGTTTTAGTGCTGGAATATAAAAACCTAGTGTTCCGAAAGTGTGCCTACTCAGATTGTTTGCCTTTTAGGAAATAAAGTTTTATTTTAGGAGACAGGGTTTTGAATATCTGTTAATAAAAGGAGTCTTCCAGGAGTTAAAAATCACTGAGAGATCAAAACATTTACTCTCTGAGTCTCAAAGACTATTTTATAGAGACAAGTTTGGACCACTTTGCTGTTAACTCTTATTTCTAGTGAAAACAATGGCTTCAGTTCAGGCATAAAAATAATTTATTTCAATGTGCAGATATAAGCTTTTTGATAATTTTTTTCTCACTATCTTTTGTAGGTATAAATTTGCAGGACATAACCTCTCTTTTGATTATGTAACTGAATTTTTCCATGTTGAGGTTCACAAATTCATTAGTTAAAAAAATGGATTTTAATACTTCTGTAGCTAGCCTTGATGTGGTTAGTCATTGAACCTATGTATTTTATATGTGTTAGACTAAAACTTTTAATTTGTAATTTTAGTAGCTGAGCTTTAAAGTTGAAGTGCTTTTCTGAGGCAAGATAAAGCTTTATGTGGTTGGGTCCAAATGATTTCTCCATGAATCCATTGACGAGCTTTACTGAGTTCCTGTTATGTGTAGAGTATTGTGTGAGGCATTGCAAAGGGAGAAGAAAGATTAATTCATTCGTTTATCCATTCAACAAACATTTATTGAGAGCTATTTTGTGTCTGATTTCCAAGCCTTCAGGATACAAATACAAGTAAGCCTTGGTCTTTGCCTTAGAATTTCTCAGGGCTTTAGGAAGGAGAGAAGGAGTAACAAATCATTACAATGTAGTAAACACAAGACACATGTGAACACAGGTTATGAAATAAGGTTCTGGCTCTGGGAGTTTACAAAGTAGTTGACCAGACTAAAATGGAAGAATTTTTTAATATTACTAAATAAGAAGCAAATTCTAAACTATGCTGTATTAATAAAACACAAACCATGTTTCTCGAAAGAGATAAAGATTAGAATGGAAGCTTGAGAAAATTCACAGGTCAGTTAATAATTTAATAGTCTTTAGTCTTTTTATAGTACTCATTTTGCTTTTTAGGACCGCACTTGCAGCATATGAAGGTTCTCAAACTAGGGGTTGAATTGGAGCTGCAGCTGCCAGCCCACCAGCCCACGGCAACGCTGTATAGAGGCCAGGGGTCCATCCTGCATCCTCATGGATACCAGCCGGATTCGTTATTGCTGAGCCACAAGGAACTCCTAAAGTACTCTTTTAAAATAAACATCACTGAACATTCTTTTTTTTTTTTGTCTTTTTGCTATTTATTGGGCCGCTCCCTCGGTATATGGAGATTCCTAGGCTAGAGGTCGCATCGGAGCTGTAGCCACCGACCTATGCCAGAGCCACAGCAACACTGGATCCAAGCCGCGCCTGCAACCTACACCACAGCTCATGGCAACGCTGGATCGTTAACCCCCTGAGCAAGGGCAGGGACCGAACCCGAAACCTCATGGTTCTTAGTTGGATTCGTTAACCACTGTGCCACGACGGGAACTCCTGAACATTCTTAAGTCAATAATAATAACAACCATAATAGGTAACATTCTCTGATTGATTATTAATGTCCTAGGCACATTGTCACATTTTATTTTATTTTTCACACCTCTCCACCCCCACTGTTTTATTTTATCTTCAGGACACTCTGGTTCTCAGCTGGTACTAATACTTCAATTTTGAAGGTAATTGAAGCTTAAAAAATTAAGGAAGTTGCCGAAGATCAGAGCTACTAAATAGCAGATAAGGGGCTGGAGTTAGGAATATATGTGACTGGAAACCTAAGTAGTGTTCTTTTCCTGTGTAGTAAGGGAGCCTTGGAATGGGGGTAGGGGGCCAGAAATTGAAAGTAGAATTGGTCAGAAGACCAGAATTCAATCTCAGTGTCTTTATTTGCAGATTTTTCTCCCTCAAATATTTACACTACATATGGGGATCTAATTTGAATATTAGCATGATGCTTAATATGAGCTTTATATTGTTTGTACAGAGAATTGAGCAAATTACCATATTCATGTTGTGTATAATTGTACAGGGAGCTATTCTTGGGAAAATACTTATAAAAAGTAATTGTTAACATCTGTAAACTTCCAGAGAGTGATCATTTTAACAGTGGAAATGATTATCTATATTCATATATAGGACAAGTGTTATTATAGCAGATGAATAGATTTAGTAAAACATTTTTGTGTACCAGTTTTTTTTTTGTATTGAGAAAAATGTATATACATATCATATATATTTATGTATTTGCTCTCACATTTTTAAAACTCTGTATTCCAAGGGCCAAAATCTGATTTTCTGCTCAAAATTCATATTTTATATCTTAGTACATGATTCTTTAAAAATCTAAGTAAGGGAGATCCCGTCGTGGCGCAGTGGTTAACGAATCCGACTAGGAACCATGAGGTTGCGGGTTCAGTCCCTGCCCTTGCTCAGTGGGTTAACCATCCGGCGTTGCTGTGAGCTGTGGTGTAGGTTGCAGACACGGCTCGGATCCCGTGTTGCTGTGGCTCTGGCGTAGGCCGGGGGCTACAGCTCCGATTCGACCCCTAGCCTGGGAACCTCCATATGCTGCGGGAGTGGCCCAAGAAATAGCAACAATAACAACAACAACAACAAAAGACCAAAAAAAATAAATAAATAAAAATCTAAGTAGGAATTGTAAATATCATCAGTGAAGTATTGATACTGAGGTCTGAATTTAGGTGAATACTTAGAGGTCAGACAATCCAATCCATTTATTTTATGTCAAGGAAACTAAAGCTTAGAGAGCTCTTAAGTGACGTGCCCAAAGTCACTCAAAAGTCTCATAACTGTAATGTCTCAAGTGTTCTTAAGAAAAATGTGCAGAGGAGTTCATGTTGTGGCACAGCAGAAACAAATCTGACTAGCATCCATGAGGATGCAGGTTCAATCCCTGGCTTTGTTCAGTGTGTTGGTGATCCAGTGTTGCGGTGAGTTGTGGTGTAGGTTGCAGATGCGGCTTGGATCCCACATCGCTGTGGCTATGGCTGGCAGGCAAGGTGGGCAGCTATAGATCCGATTCGACCTGTAGCCTGGGAACTTCCAAATGCCACAGGTGCAGCCCTAAAAAGAAAAAAAAAGCAGATCTGAAGGTGAGTCAGTGCTTTTTTTTCATTGAGTTGACTTTCTGCATCAGTCCCTCAACTGTATGCATTTTAGTTGGAATAGGACCTCAGTGTGATTGAGATTCTCATGTTTTCTAACACCTTTTAACTAAGTGGAATGTGTACCAATGTTTGTTTTTTTGCTTTTTAGGTCCGCCCCCGCGGCATATGGAAGTTCTCAGGCTAGGGGTCGAATTGGAGCTATAGCTGCCAGCCTCTGGCAAAAAAAAAAAAAAAAAATCAAGAGTGAAGTTGTAGGGCAGTTGGGATTTCCTCTGTCTTGACATTTAAAAAATTGGTTATTGCTGGTATATAGGAAAGCTGTTGATTCTTCCATGTCGATCTTGAATTGGATTACCTTACTAAATCTTTTTTTTTTTTTTTCTTGGCTGTACCCTCAGCGTGTAGAAGTTCCCAGGCCAGGGATCAAACCCATACCATAGCAGTGACAATGCCAGACCCTTAACCCACTGTTCCTCAAGGGTACTCCAATCCTTTACAATCCTTGTAATGTTTTTTATTTTGCTATTTGTTTTTATGGGAAATATCTTTACCATCAATGGGAAAAACACTAGAATGGGCTGTTTCATGCCTTTTTTTTTTTTAATGGCCACACTTATGGCACATGGAAGTTCCTAGGCCAGGGATTGAGTCTGAGCTGTGACCTATGCTGCAACTGCAGCAATGCCAGATCCTTTAACCCACTGCATTGCCTGGCTGGGGATTGAACCCATGCCTCCACAGAGATCCAAGCTGCTGGAGACAGATACTTTTTTTTTTTTGTCTTTTGTCTTTTGTCTTTTTAGGGCAGCACCTGCAGCATATGCAGGTTCCCAGGCTAGGGGTCCAATTGGAGCTGTAGCTGCTGGCCTCCACAGCCACAGCAATGCGGAATCTGAGCTGCAGTTGTAACCTATACCACAGCTCACGGCAGTGTCAGATCCTTAACCCACCGAGCAAGGCCAGGGATCGAACCCGAGACCTCATAGTTCCTAGTTGGATTTGTTTCTCTTGCGCCACAATGGGAACTCCTGCAGATTCTTAACCCACTGTGCCATAGCAGGAACTCCTGCAATGCTTTGAAGTCATCTTTCTTTTATTTTTTCCTCCCCAGTGGCCCAGCAGTTGAGGATTTGGTGTTGTCAACTGCTGTGGTTCAGGTCACTTCTGTGATTAATCCCTGGCCCAGGAACTTCTGCATGCCTTGGGTGCAGCCAAAAAAAAAAAAAAAAAAAAAGAAAAAAAAAACTATCCATAAGCAGTTGTTCTCCTCCCTGACCCTTCCCACTTCTCCCTCCCTTGGCAACCACTAATTTACTTCTGTCACTGTAAATTTACCTGTTCTGGACATTTCTTATAATTAAATCATAAAGTAACAACGTGTAGGCCTTTGCGACTGGCTTCTTTCATTCATCATAATATTTTCAAGGTTCATCCATGTTGGGGGCATTGCTGTTTCATTCCTTTTTATGGTTAAAAAATACCCTATATTCCATTGTATGGATATAACACATTCTATTTATTCACAGACATTTGGGTTTGTTTCTACTTTTTGGCTATTACAAATGAGGCAAATGATGTGCTTAGCCCACAAAATAAGGATACTAAGAGTTGTACAAATGCAGAATTTAAGGAGGCACCCCTTCACTCTCAGGGTTGTACAAGTGTAGGTCACTTGATTGATACTCAGAGTGAATTCCCCCTCAAATTTTGTACCTGGAAGCCTCAAGTGTCCCATCATAGTCCTGGCAGTGAATTGGCTTTCCTTGAGCTTCACTGAATATCAGCTGCTTTAAAAACCCGAGTAAAGGAGTTACCGTCGTGGCTCAGTGGCTAATGAATCTGACTAGGAACCATGAGGTTGCGGGTTTGATCCCTGGCCTTGCTCAGTGGGTTAAGAATCCAGCGTTGCTGTGAGCTGTGGTGTAACAGTTGCAAACACAGCTCAGATACCGCGTTGCTGTGGCTCTGGTGTAGGCCGGCAGCTACAGTTCCAATTAGATCCCTAGCCTGGGAACCTCCATATGCCGAGGGAGTGGCCCAAGAAAATGGCAAAAGACAAAAAAAAAAAAAATCCTGAGTAGAAACGAATGTTTTATTTTTTGTCACTTTCCTGTTCAACAGCATTCAGCATGCAGTTCTTCCATTGACTGTAAGGGAATGCCCTGTGATTTGTGATTACAGTTTTCCTTTTTTGTTTTCTTTCCTCCCTCCCTCCCTCCCTTACTTCTTCCCTCCTTCCCTTCCTTCCTCCCTCCCTCCCTCTTCAGCCCGCCATGTTCAGGTTCCCAGGCCAGGGATTGAACCTGTGCTGCAATTGTGGTCTGTGCCATAACCACAGCAACACTGGATCCTTAACCAGCTGTACCACGTGGGAACTTTCTATTTTTATTTCTAGTTTGATTCCCACTATTTTATCATTTTAGCTAGTCTAGACTACTTCCTATTCCCTAACAAATCAAAAGCTTTTCTGTTGGGAGTTTCCGTCGTGGCTCCGTGGTAGCAAACCTGACTAGTATCCATGAAGATGCATGTTTGATCCCTGGCCTTGCTCAGTGGGTTAAGGATCTGGGGTTGCTGTGAGCTGTGGTGTAGGTCACAGATGTGGCTTGGATCCCAAGTTGCTGTGGCTGTGGTAGGCTGGTAGCTGTAGCTCCGATTAGACCTCTAGCCTGGGAACTTTCATGTGCTGTGGGTGTGGCCTTTAAAAAAAAAGCCTTTCTGTTATCCTGATTTTGCCCATTGCCATGTTTTACCAGGAACTGATACATTGAATAAAACCTATTTGTGATGGCATTGATGAGGGTGAACCGACTGTTTGAGCCTATGCATTAATCTTGTTCAGATTATAGTTCCCAAGTATTAGAAGTATCCTCCTTCTTCAGAGTCCCTGTTGTGGCTCAGTGGTTAATGACCCAACTTGTCCCTCTGAGGGTGTGGGTTTGATCCCTGGCCTGTTCAGTGGGTTAAGGATACAGTGGTTCTGCAAGCTGTGGGGTAGTTCGCAGATGTGGCTTGATTTGGTGTTGCCGTGGCTGTGGCATAGGCCTCAGCCACAGCTCTGATTCGACTTCAAGCTTGGGAACTTCCATTTGTCTCAGGTGCGGCTGTAAAAAGAAAAAAAAAATGAATAAATAAATTCAAGTCATAATAATGTATGTGCATTGTTTAAAATAATACATTAAGGCTTATAAGGAAAAACCTCATTCTTCTGCTGTACTCTTATCTACTTGTGATTCTTGTTCTTCAGAGTGTTTTTAAATACTGACGGGCTTTTTTTTTTTTTTTTTGTAATTACCTTCATATATGTATTTCTAAAAGATATGCTTAAACTGTTCTTTCCTATCTCTGCCCACCCCTAGTACACATACGCTTTCTCTCCCAATGTAAGTATAATATAATTTTTGGTTCAATTAGTTGTGGTAAGCAGAATAATGACCCCTCAAATATATCTTTTAGGCCTTTACATTAGCAAAAAGGAATTAAGGTTGCATATGGAATTTAGGTTGCTAATCAGCTGATTTTAAAATAGATTATCCTGGATTATCCAGATGGATTCAGTGTAATTAAAAGGATTGTTAAAAGTGGAAGAGGTAGCTGGAAGAGATGTTTTGAGAAAAGGACTTAATCTCTGTTGCTGGGTTTGGATATGGAGGAAAGAGGAACATAAGTAGAGGCATGAAGGCATCCTTTAGAATCTGGAAAAGGCAAGGATACATTCTGCCCTAGAACCAGTAGGGAATAGTAGCAGGTTCAGTCCCCGGCCTGGCCTAGTGGGTTGAGGATACAGCATTGCTGCAACTGATCCCTGGCTCAGGAACTCCATATGCCTCAGGGAGGCCAAAATGGGGGGAGAGGGGGAAGGGAAAAAGCATCAAGAATGGGGCTAATACAGATCCATGAGCTGCAGAATGGGTGTTATGTTAGTAAGCAGGAAAACATTAATCTTGTTGGATATCTCTATCAGAACTCCTAGGTGACCAAGTGCATTGTCAGTGAACATCAATATTTTGAAAGGCATATTTTTCTGAGCAGCAAGTTTCAACAGTGGACTTAAAATATTCAGTAAACCATGTTATAAACAGATGTACTGTCATCCAGGCTTTGTTGTTCTATTTGCAGAGCACAGGTGGAGTAGACTTAGCATAATTGTTAAGGGCAGTAGGATTTTTAGAATGGTAACTGAGCATTGGTTTCAACTTGAAGTCATGGGCTATGTTGAAAGCAAGGACCCTATGGGGCCTTCCCAGATATAAAAGCCCCTTCACGTCCCCTCTTTCTTGTTTGTAGAAAAAGGTTTTAGTCTCCTAGGCCTTCCCTGAGTTCCACAGAACAGACTCCAGCAGTTACTAATTAAAGAAGTGAGGGAATGTAGAACAAAGGAAAAGCAGTCACGCAAGAAAAGTAATGATACCTTAAACAATAGTTCAGCAATAAAATAGAATGACAGGAGTCCTGATTCCTCCTCAAAGGATATATGTAACAATCTGATGCATATCTTTGAGTTGTTCTCCAGAAACTAAATCTCCACCTAGGCGGAAGTTGGTGACTACATGCTTATCACAAGCACTAGACCCCAGACTGGTTGGAACCATCATCAACCAGTCAGAAGAAAGTCCATGAGCTGATCTTGCACCCTGCATCCCTCACTCTAAAATTGCCTTTATTACTACATTCTAAGCAACTGAGCTAACCAGCCACAATTAAAGTTACCTTTAAAGGAGTTCCCTTCATGGCTCGTGGTTAACGATCCTGACCAAGATCCATGAGATGTGGGTTTGATCCCTGGCCCTGCTCAATGGGTTAAGAATCTGACGTTGGTGAGAGCTGTGGTGTAGGTCACAGATGAGGCTCAGAACTGGCATTGCTTTGGCTGTGGTGTAGGCTGGCAGCTGTAGGTCCAACTTGACCCCTAGCCTGGGAACTTCCATATACCAAAAACAAAACAAAACAAAAAGTTACCTTTAAAAACTTTGCTTGGGAGTTCCTGCTGTGGCACACTGTTGCCAGAGCTGTGGAGTAGGTTGCATTTGCAGCTCTGACTCGATCCCTGGCCCAGGAACTTCCATATACTGAGGGTGTGGCCAAAAAAGAAAAGGAAAAACAAAAACAAAAACCCTTTGCCTAACAGTCATCCAGGAGTTCAGGTCTTGAATGTGAACTACCTGTTCTTCTTTCTTGGCACCCTGCAATAAATGCTGTACTTTCCTTCACCATAACCTGGTGTCAGTAGATTAACTTTGCTCCCTATTGGGCAAGTGGACAGAATTTGGTTTGGTAACGGCATTAGCCCCTCACAGAAGAGTCAGCCTGTCCTTTGATGCTTTGAAGCCAGGCGTTGACTTCTCTCTAGCTATAAAGTCCTAGATGCCATTTTTTTTCCTAATAGAAGGCTATTTTGTCTACATTGAAAAAATCTGTAGTAGTGTAGATTCCTTCATTAATTGTCTTAGATATATCTTCTGGATAACTTGCTAAAGCTTTCACATTAGCACTTGCTACTTTACCTTGCATTGTCATGTAATGGAGATGACTTTCCTTAAACCTCATGAACCAGCCTCTCTTAGCTCCCAACTTCTCTGCAGTTTCCTTCCTGCTCTCAGCCTTCACAGAATTGAGTTGAGTTAGGGCTTAGCTCTGGATTAAGCTTTGCTTAAGGGACTGTCTGGCTAGTTTGATTTTCTACCTAGACCACTAAACCTTTCTCCTTATCAGTATCAGTAAGGCTGTTTCACTTTCTTATCATTCATGTGTTCACTGAAGTGGCACTTTTAATTTTCCTTCAACAACTTTTTCTTTTCATTGACACTTTGCCTAACTGGAGCATAAGGGGTTGCTGTCAGTTTTATCTCAGCTCTTGACATAACTTCCTCACTAAGCTTAAAGTGAGAGACATGTGACTCTTCCTTTCACTTGGACATTTAGAGACCACTGTAGGGTTAATAATTGGCCTAATTTCAATATTGTTGTGTCTCAGGAAATAAGGAAGCCATAGGAAAGGAGGGAGATGGGGGAACAGCTGGTTGGTGGAGCAATTAGAACAAAGCAACCATTTGTCAAATTTACTATGTTATGTGGGCATGGTTTGTGGCACCCCCAAATAATTATAATAGTAATATCAAAGAACTCTGATCACAGACCAGTAACAAGTGTAATGATAATAATGAAAAAGTTTGAAATAGTGTGAGAATTGTGACAAGGATATAAGAGGTGAGCAAATGCTGTTGGACAAGTAGTGCCAATAGACTTGCTTGATACAAAGTTGCCATAAACCTTCAATTTACAAAAAACACAGTATCTGCAAAGTGCAGTAAAGTAACCACAATAAAATGAGGTATGTCTGTACTTTATGCTTCCTTCTCTTGGTGTACATTAACTACCCCCAATAAATTAGGTTCTTCAGTTGTATGAAACTGATCAGAGCAATAAATTTGTTTATTATCTGTGGCACATCATTTTTTTTCAACAGATATTGTCAATAAAGCTTGAATTGATTTTTTTTTTTGTCTTTTTGCTATTTCTTGAGCCGCTCCCGTGGCATATGGAGGTTCCCAGGCTAGGGGTTGAATCGGAGCCGTAGCCACCGGCCTACGCCAGAGCCACAGCAACTCGGAATCCGAGCCGCGTCTGCAACCTACACCACAGCTCACGGCAACACCGGATCGTTAACCCACTGAGCAAGGACAGGGACCGAACCCGCAACCTCATGGTTCCTAGTCGGATTCGTTAACCACTGCGCCACGACGGGAACTCCTGAATTGATTTTTTGAAAGAGAAAAGCAGCAGACTGTTTGAATTAGGGTTTAAAATGTTTCTCAGTACTTTATGCTTATCAGATTAAGACCTACTTTGATTAGTTCTCTGTTTTTGTTCCCTTGTTTATTTGTTTTTGCTTTTTAGGGCCCCACTCACGGCTTATGGAAGTTCCCAGGACAGGGGTTGAATCGGAACTATAGCTGCAGGGCCTACGCCACAGTCACAGCCACGGCCACTGTACCTCGAGATCCACACTGCTGTTTCTACGACCTATACCGCAGCTCAGGGCAATGCTGGATCCCCAACCCACTGAGCAAGGCCAGGGAATTGAACCCTCATCCTCAAGGATACTAGTCAGATTTGTTTCTGCTACGCCATAACGGGAACTCCTTTTTTTTTTGTGGTGAAATACATAACACAGAATTTACCCCCTTAATCTTTTATAAATGTACAGTTCAGCAGTATTAAGCATACTTAGGGAGTTCCTGTCATGGTGCAGTAGAAACAAATCCGACTAGGAACCATGAGGTTGTGGGTTCGATCCCTGGCTTCACCCAGTGGGTTAAGGGTCTGGCGTTGCTGTGACTCTGGTGTAGGCGGGCAACAATAGCTCCAATTAGACCATTAGCCTGGGAAGCTTCATTTGCATGGGTGCAACCTTAAAATGAAAAAAGACAACCCCCCCAAAAACAAAAAAAACATATTTACATTGTTGTGTAACCAGTCTCCAGAACTCCTCTCATCTTGAAAAACTGAAACTCGGTACCAATTAAACAACTCCCCATTCTTCCCCCCCACAGTGCTTGGCAACCAGAATTCTGTTTCTGAATTTGACTCTTCTAGATACTTAATATAAATGGAATCATAGAGTATCCATTATAGATGGCTTATTTCATTTAACGTAATGTCTTCAGGGTTCGTCCATGTTGTCTCATGTATCAGAATTTACTTCATTTTAAGGCTGAATAATACTCCATTGTATGTATGTATCACATTTTGCTTATTTGTTCACTTGGGTTGCTTCCATCTTTTGGCTATTGTGAATAATGCTGCTACATGAGCATACAATGATCTCTTTGAGACATTGCTTTCAATTCTTTTTTTCCTTTTTTCCTTGCAGTTTTATTGAGAGAACTCATTACAGCTTTGTACAAGTTTAAGGTGTACAGCATAATGATTTGCTTTACATACATTATGAAATAATTATCAAGTAAGTTTAGTGAACATCTATTATCTCATGTAGATGTAACATTAAAGAAATAGAAATAAAAATTTCCTGGAGTTCCCATCATGGCTCAGTAGAAATGAATCTGACTAGCATCTATGATGATGCAGGTTCGATTCCTGGCCTTGATCAGTGGGTTAAGGATCTGGCGTTGCCATGAGCTGTGGTGTAGGTCGAAGACGTGGCTTGGATCTGGTGTGACTGTGGCTGTGGCGTAGGCCAGTGGTTAAAGCTCCAATTCAACCCCTAGCCTGGGAACTTCCATGTGCTTTGGGTACAGGTCTTAAAAGAAAAAAAAAAGTTCCTTATGATGAGAACTTTTAGAATTTACTCTCTTATAAATTCTCTTATACATATACAACAGTGTTATATTTATCATGTTGGGCATTACTTCTAGTATTTATTTATCTTATAGCTGGAAATTTGTACATTTTGACTGCCTTCATCCCATTCTCTCTTTTCTCCCTTCCTGCCTCGGGTAACCACAAATCTGAACTCTTTTTCTATGAGTTTGTGTGTTCTTGAAGTATAATTAACCTACAATACTCTGTTAGTTCCTTTTGCACAACATAGCGATTCAGTATTTCTATATATCTCAAAATGAAATGCCATTCCCTTTGGCCTACAGAGTCACTGCTGAAAAGACAGCTGATAGCCTTTGGGGAGTTCAGCCATAACTTGTTACTTTACTCTGCTGCTTTTATTTTATTTATTTATTTATTTGCTTTTTAGTGGCATATGGAGGTTCCCAGGCTAGGAGTCGAATCGGAGCTATAGCTGCTGGCATACGCCACAGCCACAGCAATGTAGGATCTGAGCCATGTCTGTGACCTACACCACAGCTCAGGGCAACGCCAGATCCTTAATCCACTGGGCAAGGCCAGGGATCTAACTCTCAATCTCATGGTTTCTAGTTGCATTCATTTCCACTGTGCCACAATGGGAACTCCTACTTTGCTACTTTTAATATTCTCACTTTATCTTTAATTTTTGGCATTTTATTTAAAATTTTAATTATTATTTTTTGGCTGTGACTGTGGCATGCAGAAGTTTCTGGGCCAGGGATTGAACCTGCACCACAGCAGAGACCCACGCCTCAGCAGTGACAATGGCAGATCCTTACTGTGCCACCAGGAAACTCCTAATTTTTGTCCTTTGAATTACAATGTTTCTTCATGTCAGCCTCTTCGGATTGATCCTGTTTGGGACTCTCTGTGTTTCCTGATCAGGATGGAAGTCTTTTTTTCTTTTCCAGGTTAGGTAATTTTTTATGTATTATGTCTTTGAAATATGTTCTTTGTCCCTTTCTCTCTCCTCTCCTTCTGGTACCCCTACTAATGAATGTTAGTATGCTTGATGTTCTCTGAGAAGTCTTTTAAACTGTCCCTAGTTCTTTTTTCTGTTCAGCTTCAGTGATTTTCACTACTTTGTCTTCCAGTTTGCTTATACATTCCTCTGTTTCATCAAATTTACTGTTGATTCCTTCTAGCATATATTGGTTGGTTTGTTTTTGGCCACACCCATGGCATGTGGAGGTTCTCAGGCCAGGGATTAGGATTGAATCCAAGCCACAGCAGCAACCTGAGCTGCTGCAGTGACAGTGCTGGATCCTTAACCCACTGTTCTACAAGGCAACTCCATTCCTTCTAGTGTTTGTATGTGTGTGTGTGTGTGTGTGTGTGTATTCAATGGCCTTACCTGTGGCACATGGAAGTTCCCAGGCCAGGGACTGAATCTGAGCCACAGCTGTGACCTATGTCACAGCTGTGACCACACCAGATCCTTAAACCCATTGTGCCAGATCAACCCCATGCCTCCACAGCAACTTGAATTGTTGCAGTCGGATTCTTAACCCTCTGTTCCACAGTGGGGACTATTGGACATCTTTATGATCATTACCTTGAAGTTTTTATTGGGTAGATTGCTTATCTCCACTTTACTTAGTTCTGGAGATTTACCGTGTTCCTTTGTCTGGAACATACTCCTCTGACTCCTGATTTTGCCCAATTTGCTGTTTTTCTTTCTTTCTTTCTTTCTTTTTATTTTATTTTATTTTTGGCTTTTTGTCCTTTTAGGGCCACATCTGTGGCATATGGAGGTTCCCAGGTTAGGGGTCCAATCGGAGCTCTAGCTACCAGCCTACACCACAGCCACAGCAACACAGGATCCAAGCTGCGTCTGCAACCTACACCACGGCTCACGGCAATGCCAGATCCTTAAGCCACTGAGTGAGGCCAGGGATGGAACCCGCAACCTCATGGTTCTTAGTTGGATTCATTAATCACTAAGCCATGACGGGAACTCCTGCTGTTTTTATTTCTATATATTTGGTTGGTTGTGTTTCCTGACCTTGGAGAAGTGGCCTTTTATAGGAGACATCCTGTGCATCCCAGTAGTACATTTCCTTCTGGGCACTAGATCTCTGTGCTCTAGGGGTGCCCCTCTGTGTGGGTCCTTCTGTTGTGATGGGCTGACTGCTATGGGTGGTTTGGTAGGTGCGGCTGCCCTCTGTCTGGTTGGTTGCCAGGCTTGTACTTGTGCAGAGGCTACTGGCTGCTGTTGGGTGGGACTGCATCATGAGGTGGGTGGTCGAGCCTCTGGAGTCCTGGGGCTAGTGCTGGCACACTGGTGGATAGAGCCATGTTCCAGGGTAGGTGGTTGTGGGACTGGGGGCCCCACATTTACTATTGGCCTGTTTTGGGTAGGGCTGGTTCCTGACATGGCTGGCTGGGTGGTCTGGGGTGTGCCAAGCTGGTGGTGGCCCACTGGTGAGTAGGACTGGGTCCTGGGGCAGCTGACTGAGGGATCCAATGTATCAGCCTGCTAGTGGGTAAGGCCAGGGCCCACGGGTTCCTGGGGCTAGTGCCAGCTCAGTGGTGGGTGAGGCTGGTCCTGAAGTTAGTGCTGGCCCACTTGTGGGCAAGGCTATGTCCCAGGGTCTCAGGCTGCAGAGCTCCAAGGGTGCATTGGTTGGCAGAGTGGGTTCTAGGCTCTCTGGTGGGTGGGGCTGGTTCCCTCTGTGGCTGTGGGCTCTAGGGGTCTTATGGCAGCCAGCTTACTGTTAGGTGGGGCTGTGTCCCCACTTGGCTAGCAGCTTGGCCTTTGGTGTCCCACTACTGGTGCTAATAGGCTGAGGTGGGACTGGATCTCTATTAATAAGCTAAATAGAGAATTTCAAATTGGTGTTTACCAGCACCAGTGTCCACATGATAGAACAAGCACCCCAGAATGGCTGCCACCAGTGTGTGTACCCAGGATGAGCTCCAGTTGCCTCCTGCTTCTCTAAGAGGCTCATCGGGATCAGCAGTTGGGCCTGACCTAGGCTCTTTTCATTTCGTTTCTTTTCTGCTTTTTAGGGTTCTACCCGCAGCATATGGAAGTTCCTAGGTTAGGGGTTGAATTGGAGCTGTAGCTTCTGGCCTACACCACAGCTACAGCAACAAGGAATCTGATCCCTGTCTGTGACTTATTCCACAGCTCATGGCAATGCTGGATCCCTGACCTGTGATCGAGGCCAGGAAACGAACCCACCCCATGGATACCAGTTGGATTCTTTTCCACTGCGCCACAGTGGGAACTCCCTAGGCCCTTTTCAAATTACTGCTTCTGCCCTGAGTCCTGGAATGTGTAAGATTTTGTGTGTGACTTTTAAGGGGGGGGGGTCTGTTTCCCACAGCCTTCTGCCTCTCCTGAAAGTGAGACCCACTGGCCTTCAAAGCCAGATGTTGGGGAGGTCATCTTCTCAGTGCAGAACCCTAGGCTGGGGAGCTGGATGTGGGGTTTGGACTCCACTCCTTGAGAAGAACCTCTGCAATTGTAATTGTCCTCCTGTTTGTGGGTTTCCTACTGGGAGGTAGGGGTCTTGACTATGTCATATTGCCACCCATCTTTGTGGTTCTTACTTTATATCTTTAGTTGTAGAAGATCTTTTCTGCTTGTCTTCCAGTTTTTCTCATCAGTATTTACTCTGTAAATAGTTGTGATTTTGGTGTACCCACTGGAGAGGGTGAGTTCAGAGTCTCCCAACTCTACTATCTTGGCCACTCCTCTCAATTCTTTTGGATGTATATGCAGAAGTGAAATTGCTTGAATTGTATGATAATTCCATTTTTAATTTTTTGAGGATTGCCATACCATTTTCTGTAGTGGCTGCACCGTTTTACATTTTCTTACATTTTCACTTTTTTTTATCAACAACTATAATTTTCTGTTTTATTGATAGTAGCCTTCCTAATGGGTGTTTTTGACTTTCATTCAATCATTTGATTTGGATTTCCTTAATGACTCTTGATGTTGAGCATCTTTTTCATGTGTTTATTGGCCATTTGTATATCTTCTTTGGAGAAATGTATATTCAACTCTTTTGTGTACTTTTAAATCTCTTGTTAAGTTGTAAGGGTTCTTTATATATTCTGATATTACCTCCTTATCAACTAAATGATTTGCAAATATTTTCTCCCACTCTTTGGGCTGCCTTTTCACTCTGTTGACTGTTTTTTGATGCTCAGAAGTTCTCTGTTTTAAAATTTTTATTATTTGTTATTTAAGATATTTTAAAAGAGTGATATATTTTAATTGGCTACTCTACAGCAAATTAAATGTTACTAAATGTCTGGGTTCCCCCCCTCCCTTTTTTTTTTTGTCTCTTTAGAGCTGTACCCATGGCATATGGAAGTTCCCAGGCTAAGGGTCAAAATGGAGCTACAGCTGCCAGCCTACATCACAGCCACAACAATGTGAGATCTGAGCTGCATCTGTGACCTACACTACAGCTCACGGCTACCCCGGATCCTTAACCCACTGAGTGAGGCCAGGGATCAAACCCATGTCCTCATGGATATTAGGTTTGTTATTGCTACACCACCATGGGAACTCCTGGGTTTCTCTTCTTAATCGTAAGTCCCTTGCCATCTCTCAAAGGTAACCACTAATGAATTTGATGTTCTTCTGGTGCTTTATACTACTAAGTCAGCCCATAGTGTATTAGAAGCTTATCATGACAGAAGTAAAAATACTGCAGAACTCCTGTGGAAGGCTGAGATGGGAAGGGTTATTTATTTATTTTTTGGCTGTACCCACAGCATGTAGAAGTTCCCAGGCAAGGGATCAAACCTGCACCACAGCTGTAACCATAGCCACAGCAGTGACAGTGCCAGATCCTTAACCCACTGAGCCACGAGGGAACTCTGGGAAGGGTTATTTCTTAGATTTTTTTTTTTTTTTTAAGTTCAAAGTCCAGTTCAGTACTCTATCAGGTAGTTTTATATAATAAGTGCACGGAAATATTTGTTAAATGACTATTTGATACATAGGTACTTTTGATTGAAGATAACTAAAGTAAAATGATATTAAATCATTTTGAAGTGAATTCTACATATGTTTTAAGCTAGGATTATTATGTGTTTTACTGGTAAATAGACAGCTAAGTCAGAGTAAATATTTTTTTGGAAGTAGTGAAACTGTGGAGCAAACTTGAGTTTGGAACATTTAACTGTAAATACATATAGTTTATTTAACTGCCTTGGTTGATTGAGACTTGTAGACAGGACAAACAGAATAAGAGAGTTATAGAATCCTTACATTCCTGGTTTAGGAAAATGACTTGTACATTCTGAAAAAAGGTGTGGTCTGGTCAGGTCTGACTTTGGGCAAGGACCTGTTGAAACAAACAGTGCAATGTTTACAGAGTAGTGGTGAAGTACCTGACCTCCATTCTAAGCTGAAAATAAAATCCTTCTCTAGTGAGGTCATAATGGGAGCAGCAGCAGCAGCTTCTACCACTGCTGTGTGAACTTGGTGGCTATGTGAGGTGGCCAGAGCAGGAAATGATTCTGTGTATAGGGAAGGACTTGTTCTGGCTTTGGCCAAGTGATTACACAGGTTGTGGGTGTCACTTTAAACATACAAAGACCTGCTGGCTGGAGGAGGGGCAGCTTCCTGAGGATCAGGTGCACATCTGAAGGGATGAGCTCATCCTTCTAACCAGACCTGCTGTAGATGCTGAGTGAATGTTTTCCTAATTGCAAGTCCTGCAGCTGGGAGAAGCAGGAAATGTTGAAGCTTCAGGCACTTTGTGAGTAGAAAAAAAGCAAGCAATTTTGGGACTCTTTGGAAATGTGTGGTTGTGAATATCAAGTGAAGGTGAAACATGCACATTCTTTTTTTTTTCTCTAAGTTTAGGATTGGAGTGTAATATATGGTGGGTTGAGGAAAGCTTTGGTGGTTCTAACTTTATTGTAATTCTTTTCGAGATGACTTAATAATTTATTCCCTATACTGTCTTGCTTGATTTTGCTGCTTTGGGAAATAAGAATCCAGGGGCTCCTTTTTAATTTCCAGGGATCTCTGTGACTTTTTTAAAGCTTTAGTTAATGGGGTTTACCCCACTCTTTAGGTCTACTCTGCTAGTTTTCAGAGCCCTGTGCATGATCCTATTTTGTTTTTTATTTTAATTTACCTAAAGTGTTCATTTTAAGTAAGCTTCTTTATTTTATTTTTTGGCCATGCCCTCAGCATGAGATCGAACCCATGCCACAGCAGTGATAACAATGGATCCTTAACCCACTAGGCTACCATGGAACTCCTAAGTAAGCTTCTTTAAAATCAAGTTGGGGACTTCCCATTGTGGCTCAGTGGTAATGCACCTGACTAGTATCCATGAGGATTCAGGTTTGATCCCTGGCTCCACTCAGTGGGTTAAGGATCTGGCATTGCCATGAGCTGTGGTGTAGGCTGGCAGCTGTAGCTCTGATTAGATTCCTAGCCTGGGAACTTTCTGTGGCCCTAAAAACACACACACACCAAAAGCAATATCCCCCCCCCTAAAAATTGAGTTGGCTTAAAAAAGAAGTGTCAGGGTGTTCTCAATTCAGCACAGTGGGTTAAGGATCTGACTGCAGCAGTTGCTGCAGAGATGTGGGTTCCATCCCCAGCCCAGTGCAGTGGGCTAAGGATCCGGTGTTGCCACAGTTGTGGCACAGATCACAGCTGTGACTTGGGAAATTCCATATGCCATGGGTGTGGCCAAAAAGAAAATCAGTTATTATTTTTTATTAAACTTTTTTTTTAGATACTTCTCAAAATTCACACAGATTTAGAAATCTAGTATAATCTTTTTTTCCCCCCTTTTTAGGGCTGCACCCATGACATATGGAAGTTCCCAGGCTAGGGATCAAATTGGAGCTACACATGCTGGCCTCCTCCATAGCCACGACAACTCAGGATCCAAGCTGCATCTGTAACCAATACCATAGCTTACAGCTGTGTGCAACCCCAGATCCCTAGCCCACTGGGCGATGCTGGGGATTGAACGGAGTCCTCATGGATACTAGTTGGGTTCGTTTCCGCTGCACTGCAACGGGGACTCCCAGAAATCTAATATACTCTTTACCCCATTTCCCCCAGTGGTAACATCTTACAAAGCTGTAGTGCAAAAGTCACAGCCTGGATATTGATGTTGATACAGTGAAGGTATAGAATATTTTCATCATCTCAGGATCCATCATATCGCCCTTTTTATAGCTACATCCACTTCCTTTGCACCCCTCCCAGTCATTAATGCCTGTCAACCACTTGTAGAAAAATTAATTTTTAAGCAATAATTTTTTTTTCTTTTTGTCTTTAGGGCCCTACCCGCATCACATGGAGGTTTCTAGGCTAGGGGTTGAATCAGATCTGTAGCTGCTGGCCTACATCACAGCCACAGCAACACCAGATCTGAGCCTTGTCTGTGACCTACACCACAACTTAAAGTGAGTTTAAATTGAAGGCTCAGTTGAGTTTCAGAGTGCTGAATTAACTCGCTGATGATCTCAGAGTCATGTTCCTTAATCTTTGAGAAATTATAAAAACCAGAGAGATATCAAAAAATAAGAAAATAGGAGTTCCTGTTTTGGATCAGTGGAAACAAATCTGACTAGTATCCAAGAGGACTTGGGTTCAATTCCTGACCTTGCTCAGTGGGTCAGGGATCAAGCATTGCTGTGAGCTGTGGTGTAGGTCACATGTGTGGCTCGGATCCTGCATTGCTGTGGCTGTGGCATAGGCCAGCAGCTTTAGCTGAGATTCGACTTAGTCTGGGAACTTCCATATGCTGTGTGTGAGGCCCTGAAAATAAAAAAGAAGAAGAAAGTAGTTGGAAAACTGAAGACTTGTAAAATCCTGGAAAAATTCAGTTATAGATGATCAAACAGATGATACGGAGTATTAAATAAAAAGATGTAGTATGGGTTTATTTATCATTAAAAAATCCTTCTATTTCTATTCTTTAATTCTATCACTCTGTTTCTATTTAGAATTATGAGGTTAGTAGATCAAGGGATTGTTCTAGTTATAATCTCACAGTATCCCAGTCTTTTATGATACATTTGTAGCTATTGTATAGTAAAATATGGTTTGATTAACTAAATGAACTTGTGGAAGACTGAATTAACTATACTCAGACTCTTGATTTCACCAGGAAAGGTCTCTGATGGATTTCCTTTGGACCTTGGATAGAGAAAAAAATTTAAAAACATGTTAATCGTATTTGTGAATATTGTAAAGCTTCAGGAATAGTTAATTTGACAGATGATGAATAAAGCCTTAAAAATTATGTCCATAGGGTGAAATCATGGGCTTAAACTGAAATTAAGTTTAATAAGGATAAAGACCTATGTTTAAATTCAAAAGCTCAAATGCACAAGAACAGGATCAAGAAGAACTGGTTGGGTAGCAGTTCATGTGAAAAATATCTGGGAATTTTGGTTAATCACATATGTAGCAACAAATTCCTATGCAGTGTTGCTGCCAAAAACACCTTCAGCTATATTACCAGTTTGTCCAGTTCACAAAATAATTTTTTTTTTTTAATGGCTGCACTAGTGGCATATGGAAGTTCCTGGGCGAGTGATTGAATCTGAGCCACAGCTGTGACCTAAGCTGCAGCTGTGGCAATACCAGATACTTTAACCCACTGTGCTGGACTGGGGATTGAACCCACACCTCCGCAGTGACCTGAGTTGCTGCAGTTGGATTCTTAACCCACTGCATCACAGCAGAAACTGTCAGGTCACAAAAGTGTTGGTTCCAATATATTTTTGTACTAGATTGGTAATACATTTTGCATAGTGGTTTAAATCACTGACAAAGTTTAGAGCATTCTAAGGAAGGCAGACTTGACCAAAAATGGTTCAGAAACCATTTATGTAAGAAACTATTGGGCTTTGGAGAGGTTAATATTGAGAATTTTTTATTAATTTTTTTTTTCTTTTTGTCTATTTAGGGCCACACCCGAGGCACATGAAAATTCCCAGGCCGAGGTCGAATTGGAGCTGCAGCTGCCGGCCTACACCGAAGCCATAGCAATGTGGGATCCCAGCTGCATCTTCGACCTACACTGCAGCTCATAACAACACCAGATCCTTAACCCACTGACCCGGGCCAAGGTTTGAACTGCGTTCTAACGGGTACTAGCTGGTTTGTTACTGCTGAGCCACAACAGGAATTCTGAGAAATTTTTAAATAACTTTAAAGGTTATTTAAAATTTACAAAATTTAAAATGAAAAAATTATAGGAGTTCCCATTGTGGCTCAGTGGTAATGAACCCAGCTAGTAACTGTGAGGATGCAGGTTTGATCCCTGGCCTCGATCAGTGGGTTAAGGATCTGGTATTGTCATGATAGGTTGCAGATGTGGCTTGGATCTGGCATTGCTGTGGCTGTGGTGTAGGCTGGCAGCTACAGCTCTGATTTGCACCCTAGTCTGGGAACTTCCATGTGCCTCTGGTGTGCCCCCCCCCAAAAAAAAGGAAAAAAAAAGAAAAAATTGTATAACAAATACCATATTCCCAGTACCCAGAATTAATTAGAATTAATATCTACTTTTCTTCCTTTCTCTTTTTTTTTTTTTGTCTTTTTGCTATTTCTTTGGGCCGCTCCTGCGGCATATGGAGGTTCCCAGGCTAGGGGTCGAATCAGAGCTGTAGCCACTGGCCTATGCCAGAGCCACAGCAACGCAGGATCCGAGCCGTGTCTGCAACCTACACCACAGCTCACGGCAATGCCGGATCGTTAACCCACTGAGCAAGGACAGGGACCGAACCTGCAACCTCATGGTTCCCAGTCGGATTCGTTAACCACTGCGCCACGACGGGAACTCCCCTTTCTCTTTTAAAAAAATAAAACAATACACCTAAAACCAAAGGCCCTCTCCTCCCAACAAAGAACCTTATCTTACTTTTATCAAAGTAATACATGTGCATAGTTTTAAAAATTTGAATAGGCGTTCCTGCTGTGGCACAGTGGAAATGGATTAGACTAGTAGCCATGACGTTGCGGGTTTGATCCCTGGCCCCTTGCTCAGTGGTTAAGGATCCCACATTGCTATGAGCTGTGATATAGGTCTCAGATGCTGCACGGATCCTGTGTTGCCATGGCTGTGGTGTAGGCTGGCAGCTGTAGCTCCAATTAGACCCATAGCCTGGGAACCTCCATATGCTGTGGTTTGGCCCTAAAAGCAAAAAAAAGAAAAAAAGAAAAAAAATTGAATAGTTCATATGCCTAGGTGGAAAAATAGCAGTTATCCCACCCCCAGAGGCAACCATAATCAACTGGCTTAAATATTACTTCTCTTTTTTTGGCCAAGCTTGAGGCATGTGGAAGTGCCTGGGCCAAGGATTGAATCTGAGCCACAGCAGCAGCCCAAGTCCACTAGTGACAATGCTGGATTCTTAACCCGCTACACCACCAGAGAGTTCCTTAGGGATTTCTAATAGTATAATTTTATCAGTTGCTTTTAAAGACAAATGTCTATAAAGTGTTTAATATAAAAGAAGGTAAGAAGGGATATGTTTTGAAAGTAGCACCAATAAAATTTGCTGATGGATTGGTGAGATGTTAAGGAAAGGACTCAAGCATGACTCGAATTTATGGCTAAGCAAAGTGAATCAATGGTGGAGCTTTTTACAATGAAAGGGAGAGTGTGGAGGAATTGATTAGGATGTATATGGTGAAAATCAAGATTTTTCCTTTTGGGTATGATAGGTTCGAGATACCTAGTAGACATCCAAGTGGTAATGTTCAGTAGAAAGTTATAAGTCTGGAGCTCAGAGGAAGAGACTGGAGCCGGAGATAAAATGTATGGTAGTTTTGGAGTTCCCACCATGGCACAGTGGATTAGAAATCTGACTGCAGCGGTTCAGGTCACTGTGGAGGTACGGACTCAATCCCTGGCCTGGCACCATGGATTAAAGGATCTGGCATTGCCGCAGCTGTAGCATAGGTTGCAGCCGCAGCTCCAATTCAGTCCCTGGCTGGGAACTTCCATGTACTGTGAGTATGGCCATAAAACAACAACAAAACTATGATGGTTTTATCTCAATTTCATAAATATTCATCTACAACATAATTTTTTCATGGTTGATTTATTCATCATTGTATTGATGTGTGCTGTACTTTGTGATTAATAACTTTGTAAATTCTTATTTTAATTAATTCATTATTTTTGACCATGCCCGGTGTGCCCTTAACCCACTGATAGAATCAGTAGCCTCATTTCATTCATTTCTTCTTGCTTCATTCATCCTCATTTGCTCTTATTTAATTATTTTTATACCTTTATGTAGATATCAAATTTACCAAAGAATAAGATGATTTTGCTTTTTAAAATAAATTCATCAAAAGTTCTTTAAATAGTAATCTTTTCAATGCATTTGATTTATTTGTTTGTCTGCTTTTTTTTTTTTTTTTTTTTCATGGCCATATCCCCTGTAGCATATGGAAGTTCCCAGGCTAGGAGTCAAATCGGAGCTACAGCTGCTGGCCCAAGCCATGGCCACAGCAACGTAGGATCCGAGCTGCATCTGCAACCTACACCACAGCTCATGGCAATGCTGGATCTCTAGCCCACTGAGTAAGGTCAGGGATTGAACCCACGTCCTCATGGATACTAGTCAGATTTGCTTCTGCTGGGCCATGACAGGAACTCCCACTAATGCATTTTAATTTTAATTTTTTTAAATTTTTTTATTTTTTTTTGTCTTTTTGCTATTTCTTGGGCTGCTCCCGCGGCATATGGAGGTTGCCAGGCTAGGGGTTGAATCGGAGCTGCAGCCACCAGCCTACGCCAGAGCCATAGCAACGCGGGATCCGAGCCGTGTCTGCAACCTACACCACAGCTCACGGCCACGCCAGATCGTTAACCCACTGAGCAAGGGCAGGGACCGAACCCGCAACCTCATGGTTCCTAGTCGGATTCGTTAACCACTGCGCCACAACGGGAACTCCCCACTAATGCATTTTAAATATACTAGGAGTTCCCTTGTGGCTCTGCAGGTTAAGGATCCCACATTATCACTGCTGTGGCTCTGATTACAGCAGTGGTATGGTGTGATCCCTTGCCTGAGAACTTCTACATGCTGCAGGCATGGCCAAAAAAAGTACAATAAAATAAAATATACCTAATTTCCACTTACACACGGTTGTAGTGACTGTATTATCATATAATCACATATGCATTGGAGTTCCTGTCGTGGTGCAGTGGTTAATGAATCTGACTAGGAACCATGAGGGTTCGATCCCTGGCCTTACTCAATGGGTTAAGGATCTGGCATTACTGTGAGCTATGGTGTGGGTTGCACATGTGGCTCGGATCTGGTGTTGCTGTGGCTGTGATATAGACCAGCAGCTACAGCTCTGATTCGACCCTTAGCCTGGGAACCTCCATATGCTGCAGGTGCGGCCCTAGAAAGACAAAACAAAACAAACAAATAATCACATATGCATTATCAAGCTTAACCTCACAGGATCTTTATGGTTCCTTCTCCTGATTTTAAGGCTAAGTACTAATGTCCTCTTCTTTGTCCTGGATGTGCATATAAAATAGTGAGTACTTAGTGAAAATATAACCAAATGTAACATTCTCTTTATGTTAAGATTAAAAAAAAAATTCCAAATATCTTTATCATGATCTGGGCTAGTTCCTATGAAACAGTATTTCATTGGGATATAGTCTTTTGGGGTAGTTAATACACTAGAAGTTATTTGCAAATATATGATTTATTTTTCCTTTATGTAATTTTTCCATTTGCCTGTGATTTTTAAAAAGTGAACTAGTTTTCCGAATTCATTTATTCTAATTTTTTTTGGCAGTGTTTAGGATTTTCTATGCATAGTATCATGTCATCTGCAAACAGCGACATTTTATTTCTTCCTTTCCAGTTTGAATGCCTCATTTCTTTTTCTTGTTTGATTGCTATGGCTAGGACTTCCAGTGCTATGTTGAACAAAACTGGTGAGAATGGGCATACTTGTCTTCTTTCTGATCTTTGAGGAAATGCTTTCAGCTTTTCAACTTTGAGTATGATGTTGGCTATAGGTATGGCCTTTATTACATTGAGCTGTGTTGTCTCTGTACCCACTTTGTTGAGAATTTATGTTTTATTTTTTGCTGCACCTGTGGCATGCAGATATTCTCAGGTCAGGGATCAAACCCTCCCCACAGCAGTGACCTGGGTTGCTGCAGTGACAACTCCAAATCCTTAACCTGCTGCACCACAATGGATCTCCTTTTGAGAGGTTTTTTTTTTTTGCTTTTGCTTTTTAGGGCCACACCCATAGCATATGAAAGTTCCCAGTCTAGGGGTTGAATTGGAGCTACAGCTGCCAGCCTATGCCACAGCCACAGCAACTCGGGAACTGAGCCAGATCTGTGACATACACCACAGCTCACAGCAACGCTGGATCCTTAACCCACTGAGCAAGGCCAGGGATCAAACCCACACTCATGGATTCTAGTCAAGTTTGTTAACTGCTGAGCCATGAAGGGAACTCCCTTGAGAGGTTTTTTTTTTTCTTCTTTTTCTTTTCTTTCTTTTTTTTTTTTAGGACCGCCCTTGCAGCATATGGAGGTTCCCAGGCTAGGGGCCTAAATGGAGCTACAGCTGCTGGCCTACACCACAGCCACAGCAATGCCAGATCCAAGCCGTGTTGCAACCTACACTGAAGCTCACAGCAATGCTTAACGAGGCCAGGGATTGAACCCACATCCTCATGGTTCCTAGTTGGATTCGTTTTCACTGCGCCATGACAGGAACTCCCTCCCTTGAGATTTTTTAATCATAAATTAATGTTAAATTTCGGCAGAAGCTTTTTCTATTGAGATGACCATTTGATTTTTATTCTTCAACTTGTTATTGCATTGATCAATTTGCAGTTATTGAATCATCCTTACATTGCTGGGATAAATCCCTCTTGTTCAAGATGTATGATCCTCTTTAATGTATGTTGAGTTCATTTTGTTAATATTTTGTTAAATTTTTTTTTCTATTTATGTCTGTCAGTGAAATTGGTCCGAAATTTTTTTGGTTTTTTGTGATGTCTTTGTCTGGTTTTGGTATCAGGATGATGCTGGCTTTATAGAATGAGTTTGGAAGCATTCCTTCTTGAATTTTTTGGAATAGTTTGAGAAGAATAGGCATTAAGTCTTTAAATGTTTGGTAGAATTTACCTGTGAAGCTCTCTGGTCCTGGACTTTTTTTTGTTGTTGTTGGGAGTTGTTGCTGTTTTGGCAGTGCCATGGCTTGCAGAAGTTACCAGGCCAGGGATTGAACCCACACCACAGCAGCTACCCCAGCCACAACAGTGACAACACCGCATCCTTCACCTGCTGGGCCATCAGTAAATACTTATTTATTTATTTATTGTCTTTTTAGGGCCACACCTGTGGCATATGGAAGTTCCCAGGCTAGGGGTTGAATTGGAGCTGTAACTGCCAGCCTATACCACAGCCCCAGCAACTTGGGATCCAAACTGCATCTTCGACCTACACCACAGCTCTTGGCAATGCCAGATACTTAACCCACTGAGCAAGGTCAGGGATCAAATCCATGTCCCCATGGATACTAGTTGGGTTTGTTACTGCTGAGACGTGACGGGAACTCCTATCAGTAAATTTTTAAATTTACTGATTCAACTTCAGTGATGGTAATTAGTCTGTTTATATTTTCCATTTCTTCCCGATTCTGTCTTGGGAGATAGTACATTTCTGGAATTTTTTCATTTCTTGTGGGTTGTTGTTTTTATTAGTGTATAAATGTTTGTAGTAATCTCACGATTGTCTATTTAAAAAAATTTTATTGGAGTATAGTTAACTTATGGAATATAGGTTTTTTGTTTTTTTTTTCCCCTTGACCATGCCCATGGCATGAGGAAGTTTCCAAGCCAGGGTTCAAACCCGTGCCACAGCAGCTACCTGGTGCTACGGTTGGATCCTTAACCCACTGCCCCCATAGGAGAACTCCAATTCTCTGTGTTTCTGTGGTATTGGTAGCGTCTCCTTGCTTTCATATCTGATTTTATTAATCTGGACCTTCTTCCTTTCTTTCTTTCTTCTTTTTTTTTTTTTTTTTTTGCTTTTTAGGGCCACACCTGAGGCATATGGAGGTTCCCAGGCTAGGGGTTGAATCTGAGCTACAGCTGCCAGCCTACATAGCCACAGCAATGTGGGATCCAAGCCACGTCTTCAACCTAACCACAGCTCATAGCAACGCTGGATCCCTGACCCACTGAGTGAGGCCATGGATTGAACCCACATCCTCATGGATATTAGTTTCCGGTGCACCACAATGGGAACTCCTCTCTCTTTTTTTCTTGAAGAGTTTGGTTGAAGCTGTATCAATTTTGTTTACTTAGTTCATTGATCATTTTAATTTTATTTTTAATCTGTTTCATTTATTTTTAATCTCTGTTTCATTTTAATCTTTATTTTTTTTTATTTTTTGTCTTTTCTAGGGCCGCTTCCCATGGCACTTGGAGGTTCCCAGGCTAGGGGTCTAATCGGAACTGTAGCTGCCAGCCTACACCACAGCCACAGTAACGTGGGATCCAAGCCGCGTCTGCGACCTACACCACAGCTCAGGGCAACGCCGGGTCATTAACCCACTGAGCAAGGCCAGGGATCAAACCCACAACCTCATGGTTCTTAGTCGGATTCATTAACCACTGAGCCACGATGGGAATTCCTTAATCTTTATTTTTAATCTCTGTTTCATTTCAATTTCGTTTACTTAGTTCATGGATCATTTTAACTTTATTTTTAATCTCTGTTTCATTTATTTCCTCTCTGATCGTTATTATTTATTTCTTCCTCCTGAGTTTGGATTTTGCTTTTCCTTTTTCTATTTCCTTTAGGTGTTAAATTAGATAGTTAATTTGAGATTTTTCTTGTTTTCTGAGATAGACCTGTATTGCTCTAAACTTCTCAGAGAATTCCCTTGTAGCTCATGGGGTTAAGGATCCAGCATTGTTTCTGCTATGGCTCAGGTTGCTGCTATGGCGGGGGTTTGATTCCTAGCCCTAGAACTCCCACATGCCATGGCCAGAGCTGAAAAGAAGAAATAAATAAACTTTTCTCTCAGAACTTCTTTTGCTGTATCACAATAGATTTTGAATCTTTGTTTTTCCATTCTCATTTGCCTTCATGTATTTTCAATTTTTTTCCTTGATTTCTTTAGTAACCCATTGGTTGTTTAGTAGCATATTGTTTACCTCCACGTTTGTGTTTTTGCAGTTCCCTCTTTTTTTTTTTTTTTTTTGTCTTTTTAGGGCCACACCAGCGGCATATGGAGGTTCCCAGGCTAGGGTCCATTCGGCGCTGTAGCCTCTGGCTACACCAGAACCACAGCAACTCGGGATCTGAGCTGCGTCTGCAACCTACACCACAGCTCACGGCAACACCAGATCCTTAACCCACTGAGCGAGGTCAGGGTTCGAACCCCCGTCCTCATGGATGCTAGTTGGGTTCGTTAACTGCTGAGCCACAATGGGAACTCCCTCTTCTTTTTTTCTTGTAGTTGATTTCTAGTCTCATACCATTGTGGTGAGAAAAGATCCCTGATGTGATTTAAATCTTCTGAAGTTTGTTGAGACTTGTTTTGATAATTACTTTGAACTTTTTATGGCGTAGATTGCTTATTTCTGCTTCATTTAGTTCTTTTTGTGAGGTTTCTTTTTCCTTATTTGGAACATTTTCCTCTGTCTTTTCATTTTGCCTGATTCTCTGTGTTTATTTCTACATATCAGATAGGTTGTTTACACTTTCCGATCTTGGAGAAATGACCTTATATAGGAGATGTCCTTTGAGGCCCAGCAACACTCTCCTTTCTGATCACCAGAGCTGTAAGCTCTAGAGATGCTCCCTGTGTGGGCTAGATGAGGCCATTTTGTTATTGTGGACTGACTACTGGTGGGTGGGGCTGGCTCTAGGCCCAAAACTGACACAGGCCTTGCCTCTTGTGTTGTCTGCCAGCCCACTGGAGGGTGGGGCTGGATCCTGTCCTGGCTAGCTCTACAGCCCAAGGGTCCCCTGGTTGGTGCTGGCCTGCTGGTGTGGGCAAGGCTGTGTCTTAGAACGTCTGGCTGTGTGGCTCAGGGGGTCCCAAAGCTGGTGCTGGCTCACTGGGCAGGGCTGTGTCCTGGGGCTGGTGCTTGCCTGCTGGTTGGTGAGTAAGTCTCCGTACTAATAGGATAGAGGGAGGACTCCAAAATAGGAATTGTCAGCACCAGTATCCTGTGGTAGAACAAGCTTCAAAAATTGGCTGTTGCCAGTGTTTGTGTTTCTAGGATGAGCTCTAGTTATCTTCTGCTTCTCCACAAGGCTCTCCAATATCAGCAAGTAGGTCTGACCCAGGCTTCTTTGAAATTACTGTCTCTGAACTGGAAATCAGAGCGTGTGAGAGTTTTCACATACCGTTTAAGAGCAGAGTCTGTGTTTCTACAGTCTCCTGCCTCTTTCCTTTGTAAGCCCCACTAGCCATCAAAGCCAGATATTCTTGGGGACCCATCTTCCTGATTTGGCTGAGGAGCCCATGTGGGCTCAGACCCCTCCCTTCTTAGAACCTCTGTAATTCTACTTATCCTCCCACCTGCCTAGGAGTGTGTCTTAACTGTACTCTGCCTTTCTACCCATCTGTTGTGGTTCCTTATTTATACTTTTAGTTATGTAAAACCTTTTCTGCTAGTCTTTAGGTCATTCTCATAGATAGTTGTTTTGTAAATAGTTGTAATGTTTATGTGCCCACAGGTTCTTCTTACTTCAACATCTTGGCTACACCTCCATACTGTACTCTTTGGAGTACATTTCTTTTATATTGGTATGGACTCAGATATTTATTTTATACTTTAGGTTATAATCCAATATTATTATTATTTTTTTTTAAGGCTGCACCCACAGCATATGGAGGTTCCCAGGCTAGGGGTTCAATCCAGAACTGTAGTTGCTGGCCTACATCACAACCACAGCAACACTATCCGATCCTTGTCTGTGACTTACACCACAGCTCACAGCAGCGCCAGATCCTTAATCCACTGAGTGAGTCCAGGGATCGAACCTGCGTCCTCTTGGATGCTAGTCAGATTTGTTTCTGCTGAGCCATGACGGCAGCTCCTACACTTTAAAAAAATTTTTTTGGGGGGAATTTTATCCTTCTCAAATTATTTTAGGTTTAGCTATGAGGAACTCCTTTGATTGTTTCCTATGTCACTTTGATCTATCTCTATCAATTTAAGATTTTTGTTTTGGTTTGGTTTTAGCATTAACTTACCTTCTGACATTATCAGATGCTCCAACCTCATCTTATATATTTCCTGTTCCAGGCCCAGAAACAGCCATTTCTCAGCTGATAGAACAAGTTAATAATATGAGTGTATAATAGACACATATCTATAAATATTTTTAGATGTAACCATAGCTGAACCCAAGTTCATATCCCAACTCTAATCCATATGGATAATTTTAGCCTTTTTCTCCTTATCTGTAACCTCCCTTTCCAAAAGTGAGAAGCCTTGTACCATCTTCCATTCATTTACTTAATTGTGCAATTACCGTATACATGTATAGTGTTTTCAGATTGTTAACTTGTACACCTGTGCAAACAGCTTTACTAGCTAGAATGCAGCGGTAATGTATAGTTCCTTGTGTTTTTAGTCTTACAGACTCTACTCTTTTCTGGAGTTATTTAGGTCAGTTACTTTATCCTCTGTCTCCTTCAGTGAGATTGTTTAATACATTTGTATCTTTTTATTATGGAAGATTTCAAACATGTACAAAAGAAAGAAGAGTACATTGAACCCACATGTACCCATCACCAGCTTCATCAATTATTGTTAAAACACATGGTCATTTGCGTTTCATCTGTCCTTCCCCCTACTCCCTGCTACTCAGCCCATAATTATTTTGAAGGAAATCCCATACATGTTATTTCAGCTGTAAATATTCCCAAATGAGACTTACTGTAATTTAATCAATCCCCTATTGATAGACATTTTTTATAGTACTAGCTGTAAATATCCTTTTACATTATCTTTGCAAGCTGTAGGGTAAATTTCTAGAGGTTGAAATAAAGGGTATAAATATAAACTTTTTTCTTTTTTTGATTTTTAGGGCCGCACCCATGGCATATGGAAGTTCCTAGACTAGGGGTCGAATCTGAGCTGCCAGACTATGCCACAGCCATAGCAACGTGGGATCCGAGCTGCTTCTGTGATCTTCACCACAGCTCACGGCAATGATGGATCCTTCATCCACTGACCGAGGCCAGGGATTGAACCTGCATCCTCATGGATACTAGTTGGATTCGTTTCCACTGTTTCACAATGGGAACCCCAAAATAAACATTTTAAATTGAGAAATACTACCAAGTAAATTTTATTTCTACCAAGGGTGAGTGAGAATTTACCCCTCTCCTCACCTACTCTGATTTTCCCAACTTTTAAATATTTGGCATTCTGAGATGTGAAAAGTGATATGTATTTTCATTTTGCATTTCTTTCTTTAATTATGGATAAGATAGGACATTTTTCCTGTCTTTATTGACTATTTTTTTTCCTTCTATGAACTGCGCAATTTAAATTTTTTCTCTCAGGAGTTCAGGCTGTTTTGCAATGGGATTGGTGGCGTCTTGGGAGGGCTGAGATGCAGATTTGATCCCTTGCCTGGCACAGCAGGTTAAAGATCTGGCATTGATGAAGCTTCGGCTTATGTTGCAGCTGCGGCTCCGATCTGATCTCTCGCCTGGACTCCATGTGTTGTGTGGTAGCCAAAAAAAAAAAAGAAAAAGAATTAAGTAAATTTTTTGTTTAAGAAAATGACACAAAGGACCATTTCCTTTCCGAAACCATTAATACTATGCTGTCATGTCTCCCTTTTCCCCTGTTCCCAGCTCAGATCACCAACTCAGGAGTAGTGTTTAAATCTCTTTAATGAAGGTAAATACTTGTCCATTTTCCATTTTTCCCCCTTCTGTCCTTTCACTCACCAGAAGATCATTAGCTCTCTGTTTTCTTTGCACCCTGAGCACAGTCAGATTGTTTATCAAACAGATGGTTTTAAGTCAGCTTCTTCCTGAGTACACTGGGGAAATTTGCCCAAAAAGCAACAGGAAGGATTTCTTCAGACATGTGGGGGAATGTTTGCAATTGTTTAGCAAAGGGTGTGCCCAGCAAGTATCATTTCAGGCTGCCTCCTGTTCTTTCTTTCCACCCAAACATAAGACTTGTACTCTGTTGCTGCTGTGCCATTTCGGTGGCATTTTCAGCCTTGTTTTTGTTAAAGTGAATTAGCTGTGTCTCTTTACTGGAACATATGTGTGATCAGGCAGTATTACTGTTGGCTTCTTGACTAGGGAAATGGTGACTGCATTCTGTTCTGAACTGAATGACTGTGTCAAAGAGTGAGAATGCCCTGATAGCCTGATTTTCTTGCTTTTGTATTCTTTAAAAACAGATATTCAAAATCTCATACACACAGAAGTTGTTTGCCAAGCATTTGAAGACATCTAGTTCTACCAGGTGGCAGCTGTTGTTGTTTATTGGGAACTAATTAAAACCACAGATATGAAACAAAGTGTCCTTGTTTTGCAAAAGAGGAAAACTGTGATTTTTAAAATAACAGCTTTATTGAGATATAATCCACATACCACACCATTCACCTGTTTAAAGTGTACAATTCAGTGGTTTTTAGTATCTTTACAGAGTTGAACAACCATCACCACAATCAATTTTCGAACATTTTTATCACTTCCTGAAGGAATGGTATTCCTATTAGCAGTCACTTTCCACTTCCTTCACACCTTCTCTCAGCCCTAGGCAACTACTCATCTATTTTTTATCACTGTAATTTGCTTATCTGGGTATTCCATATAATTGGAATCATACAATAGATGGTCTTTGTGATTGGCCTTTTTACTTAGCATAATGTTTTCAAGGTTTGTACATGTTGTAGCATGTATTAGTACTTCGTTTTTAGGATGGCTAAGTACTATTGTATGGTATGAATCACATTTTATTTATCCATTTATCAGTTGATGTATATTTGGGTTGTTTCCATTTTTTGGCTGTTTTGAATAATGCTGCTATGATGTATAGGCTTTTGAGTGAATATAGATTTTAATTTCTCTTGAAGAATATCTCTATCTGTTTATCTTACCTCTAGGAATAGAATTGCTGTGTCACACATTAACTCTGTGTTTAATCTTTTGAGGATCTACCAGACTTTTTTTTTGCTTGGGCCGTGGTCATGGCATGCGGAAGTTCGCAGGCTAGGAATTAAACCCACATCACATCAGTGACCCGAGCCACAGCAGTGACAACACCAAACCTTTAACTGCTGAGCCACCAGGAAATTCGCCAGACTGCGTGACTGCGCCATTTTACATTTTTGCCAGCAGTGTAAGAAGATTCAGATTTCTTTACGTTCTTGTCACCATTTATAATTATCCATATTTTTTTATTATATTCATCTTGGTTTGAAGAGGTGGTTTGGATCTTCATTTCATTGTTTAACTTAACCTGAATTTGTTTTTTAAATTGTTAATAAAATTTATTTTTAGAATAATTTTAGATTTACAGAAAAATCGAGCAGATAGTGTTACCCAATTCAGGTTCTTACGGTTGCTGCTCAAAAGCCATTATTTGAGAGATAAGTGTTGGTTGCGAAGGAATGGTTGCTCTATTCAGGAGGCTGGCAATCTGGGGAGATGGTGGACTTGGGTCCAAAATCCAGCACCAAAGATTCTGCTCCACTGCAAAGGCTTTTAAAGGGAGAATCATTTGGGGAGGGGGGGGTCAGAGTCTTGGTTATTTTCCATTGTGTGCAGACTTTCTTCTAATTGGTTGGTGGTGAGGTAACTGAGTGGTGTTCCAAGAATCTTGTTCTCACCCTGAAGTTATCATTCTCTACCTAGGTGGGGATCTTAAGGTATTATTGTGTGTATTCCTTGAGGAGGAACCAGGACTCTACTTTATTGCTGCATTGTTGTTTCTAGATTGCTCCTCCTCTGTTTCTGCATTTCCTCTCTTCCCTGATAAGCAACTGTTTGAATCTGCCCTTTGGAATTTAGGGAAGGTCAAGGTGACTAAGCAAAGCCTGTTTCTTCCTACAAACAAGAAACAGGAGACAAGGAAAGGAATTGTACCCAGAAGGTCCTGCTCCATTTCAGTGGTAGAGTTCCCATATGGTAATGAAACTGAAATACCTCTGACTTGAACCCAGCCTAAACCCAGATTGGGACTTGAACCCACCTTTTTTTTTTTTTTTTTTTTTTTGGTCTTTTTAGAGCTACAGGTGTGGCATATGAAAGTTCCCAGGCTAGGGGTTGAATCAGAGCTGCAGCTGCCAGCCACAGCCACAGCCATGCTGTATCTGAACTTCATCTGCAACCTACACCCCAGCTCACGGCAATGCCGGATCCTTAACCCACTGAGCGAGGCCAGGGATCAAACCCATATCCTCATAGACATTAGTTAGGTTTGTTACCACTGAGCCGCAACTGGAACTCCAACCGGTAGTTTTTTAAATTGGAATCACTCACCTGGTGTCTGGACTTACTGAAGTTCAGGTTCTTTGTGTCTCAGCCCAGAAGTAATTCAGCAAGAGACAAAGTGCTAGGCAAGAAATAGATTTACTAAGATAGGACACTTGTGAGAGCTACAAGTGGGCTGAGAAGGAGGCTCTGCTCAGAGGATTAGGTGGTATACATTTTTGTAATCCAAGGAAAGTGGGGAGGGGGAAAAGACAGGCTTCTTCCTCATTCTTCAAGTAGGCTCACATCACTAGCTCCTCCTTCACACTGGGTAAGAGAATATTTGACCCTATGAGTTCAAACTAGGACTGTGGGAGTTCCCATTGTGGCGCAGTGGTTAATGAATCCGACTAGGAACCATGAGGTTGCGGGTTCGATCCCTGGCCTTGCTCAGTGGGTTAAGGATCCGGCGTTGCCGTGAGCTGTGGTGTAGGTTGCAGACGCGGCTTGGATTCCGCGTTGCTGTGGCTGTGGTGTAGGCCAGTGGCTACAGCTCCGATTTGACCCCTAGCCTGGGAACCTCCATATGCCGTGGGAGCAGCCCAAGAAATGGCAAAAAGACAAAAACAAAAAAACAAAAAAAAAACAACTAGGACTGTGATGGTGTTTATTCAAATCAGAAGGGTGGTAACATATGTTAAAATATGTTGAATCATCTTAGGTTTCTGTATAATGAGGGTCTCTTACTTCAGAATGTTGTCTTTCCCTTCGATTCCCATCCTTGGTCCTAAGGATCATTACCTTGCGGAAGTTGAATGCATGCCTCATTTTATCTTTCACTTAATGACTGGAGGTATATCTCTTTTACTTATGGTTTTATAGTTAAGCAAGCCTGCTTCCTTCCCCGATGTTCTGGTGGATTTCTTGAGTGATTATTAACTTAGAGTAGTCTCCCAAAGTTCCCTAGGTTTCCCTCTCTGTCTGTGGTCCCCTGGGGACTTCTCCAACTACTTGTGTAACTATTCCATGCTATCCCTATCACTATCTCTCCACACATAGTTTCCTCTATTATTAACATTTTAGGTATGGTACATTTGTTGCAATTAATAAACCAGTATTGGAGTTCCCGTCGTGGCTCAGTGGTTAACGAATCCGACTAGGAACCGTGAGGTTACAGGTTTGATCCCTGGCCTTGCTCAGTGGGTTAAGGATTCGGCGTTGCCGTGAGCTGTGGTTTGGGTTGCAGCTGCAGCTTGGATCCTGCGTTGCTGTGGCTTTGGCATAGGCCGGCGGCTACAGCTTCCATTAGACCCCTAGCCTGGAACCTCCATATGCTGCAGGAGTGGCTCAAGAAAAGGCAAAAAGACAAAAAAAAAAAACAACCCCATAGATACTGGTTGTGTTTGTTACCATTGAGCCGCAACGAGAATTCCCTTATTACCTTGATGGTGTCCATTGAAGCATGAAAGTTTTAATTTTTATTTGTTATTTATTTTTTAGTAAAGTATAGTTGATTTATGATATTCCTTCAACTTCTGCTGTACAGTAATGTGACCCAGCCACACATACACATACATCCTATCTTACATCATGGTCTAACCCAAGAGACTGGGCACAACTCCCTGTGCTATACAGAAGGACTCTGTTACTTATCTGCTATAAATGTATAGTTTACGTCTACCAACCTCAAACTCCCATCTGTCCCCTTCTCTCTTCCCTCCGCCCTGGCAAATGCAAGTCTATTACTTTTTATTTTTTAATTTTTTTGGCTATACCCATGGCGTACAAAAGGTCCAGGGCCAAGGTTGAATCTGCACCACACCAGCGACCCTAGCCACTGCAGTGATAAATAGTGCTAGATCATTAACATACTACACCACAAGAGAACTCCAAAAAGTTTTAATTTTTAAGTCAGGTTTATCTGTTTTTCTTTATGCTGCTTGTGTTATACCTAAGGGGACTTTGCTGAACCCAAGGTCTTGAAGTTGTATGTTTATATGTATAAATTTTTATAGTTTTAGCTCATTTATTTATTCAATCCATTTTCAGTTAATTCTTGCATGTGGTGTGAGATAAAAGTCTAGCTGCATTCTTTTGCATATGGATATCCAGTTGCATTTAAGCAGGTAGGGTAGGGGGTCCCGGGAGAAAGAAACAGGCATGGCTTTCTTGACACAAGAGAAGGCATTTTTGGCCTAAACCATTTTGTAATCTAATCCTGGCTACAAAGCCTGTTTTTGAACAGGTCTCTGTAATTAAGGATTCTAAGGGAACAAAGGAATGCAGAAACAAATAGACTTATCAGATAAGAGAGGTGACAGTAGCGAAGATAATGGAACAATTGTAAAGACTCCCAGTGCTGGAGTTAAGGAACCAACTAAGAACCCTGAGGACATGGGTTTGATCCCTGGCCTTGTTCAGTGGGTTAAAGGATCTGGCGTTGCCGTGACCTGTGGTGTAGGTCGCAGACGTGGCTCAGATGTGGCATTGTTGTGGCGTAGGCTGGTAGCCATAGATAGCTCCGATTCGACCTCTAGCCTGGGACCCTCCATATGTCTTGGGTGCAGCCCTAAAATGACAAAAGACAAAAGACCAAAAAAAAAAAAAAAAGACTTCCAGTTCTTTTCCAGTGGTAAAAGGTTAGCAAAGAAATGTTCAACGACCAGATCAACTGGAACCCTAGGGATGTTGATGTTGACTTTTCTGACCCTTATGACTTCAGAGTCCACTAAAGCTTGGACTCTGTCATTGGCCCAAGCCTCTTCATGAATATACATATAACCTTAGCTTAAAACTTTCCCACTGTTTGGGAAGACACTGCTTTGGGAAAGATCTGTGATATTCTCCTTACTTGCTGCAAGTTGTAAAACCTTCCTCCTGACATCTGGCTTTGTTGTGTCTTTTGGCTTTATACCCAGTAAGAGGCAAACCCAATTTTGGGGTAACAGCTTCAATACTGTTTGTTAAAGAGACTATTCTTTCCCTATTGAATGGTCCTGGCACAATTGTATGATTTTTTTTTTTTTGTCTTTTTGCCATTTCTTGGGCCGCTCCTGCAGCATATGGAGGTTCCCAGGCTAGGGGTCGAATCGGAGCTATAGCCACTGGCCTATGCCAGAGCCACAGCAACAGAGGATCCGAGCCGTGTCTGCGACCTACACCACAACTCATGGCAATGCCGGATCATTAACCCATTGAGCAAGGCCAGGGATCGAACCCGCGACCTCATGGTTCCTAGTTGGATTCGTTAACCACTGCGCCACGACAGGAACTCCCAATTGTGTGATTTTTAAGGTTCAGTTGAACTTGGGGAAAAAGTTGGCATGCATATCTTTTTTTTTTTTTTTTTTTTAGGGCTTCCTGTGGCATATGAAAGCCTGTGGGCTAGGGGTTGAGTCACAGCTGCAGCTCTTGGTTTACGCCATAGCCACAGCCATGCCAGATCTGAGCCTTATCTTCAACCCACACCACAGCCTGTGGCAACGCTGGACCCTTAACCCCCAGAGCAAGGCCAGGAATGGAATCTGTATCCCTATGGACACCTGTCAGATTTTTAACCTGCTGAGCCGCAAGGGAACTCCCTACATGCATATCTATCCCAAATCAGTTATAGTTTGCGGAAGTGTGGTAGAAATCTCAGAAGCTTTCACTTCAGCTAGAGAAGACCAGAAACGGTTCAGGAAACAATATTAAATCACACTGTGGACAGCTTACCACAACTGCAGACTCAATTTTCAAAAGATTCTTTTGAAACCTTTTATTTTAGGGCCACACCTGTGACATATGGAAGTTCCTGAGCTAGGGGTTGAATCGGAGCTGCACCTGAGGCCTACACTGAAGTTTGCAGTAACGCTTGATCCTTAATCCACTGAATGAGGCCAGGGATCAAACCCACATCCTCATGGTTACTAGTTGGATTCGTTTGTGCTGCGCCAAAACGGGAACTCCCTGATCCTTAAACTTTTTAAGGAAAATTTTTGCCTTTAGAATCTTCTGTTTTAGCACACATAATCATATCAGTGACATAGGGAGGGGTTATCAGAACTGGGAGCAAATTGCTCTTCTGATTGTTCCTGAATTAAATTTGTGGCCATCCTGAACTTTTGCCATTGTCGTCACTGTCCTTTAATCAATCCTTTCATTATATGCCTTCCCTAAATCTTTATAGATTTGGAATAAAAGCACTTGAAGAAGGAGCTCTAGAAATGGATTTGGGGTCTGAGGGTTTGAAGAGCTTTAAGATAAGGACAGAGCAGGTGAAAATGAGAAAAATATAGAATTAGGGGTCGGACATGTTCTGAGGAAATGTGATAATGTAGAAGCAGCATAACTGTGCCTCAATGTCTACTTCTCCTTTCAGGAAGTAGTAATTTCAAGCTCTGTATGGTCTCATGAGATTGCATGGGCAGAGTCTGTCTAATCTGTTCTGGAGTCTATAAAACAGGAATAGGCTAGCAACATAATTTTTACTGGCACTCAATATTTGGTCAGCTTTCCCCCCATCATCATTTTCTTCTTTCTTTTTTTCTTCTTAGGCATGCCTCTCTTCTTCCTTGATTGTGCCTTAAACTTGTAGTCTTAAGATTTAAAAAAAGAATGAAAGGTTCACATTTTTTACCACTTTCTGTGAGACTGATATTTAGGTGATTCTCTAGTATCCTTGAGAGATACCTATATTCTTACTCCTCTCAAGGAGCTTTCAGTCTATTTGAAGAAATTTTAAACCCTTGTTCTAGAGATATGTTGGCTGTGATCATAGTGACATGATGCTATTTCAAATAATTTTTGGGATGATGCAAGTTGTAACTGAACATATGAATTTAAATGATACTATTTAAAACATTAGAAGCCCAAATATGTGGCCTCTGACTGCCTTTGCTCTTTTTTCGGAATTCATTTGTGTGAGAAATACAGATATGTTTTTGAATGGCTTTGTTGCTTAGGTCTGTGATTAACAGCTAGAGCTTCTCCAAAGTGTGTCTTTGGGATCATATTTTTTTTTTTGTTTTTGCCTTTTTCTTCTCCCTTCTTTCTCTGCAATATACCTCTTTTCAGTAATGTGTACTTGAGTAAAATAATGACCTATTTAAGGTACATAAACTATTTTCTAACATTGAATAAAACTCAGAGTAAAAACTAGATACAAATTAGTATGAAAATAAAAGTTTTTACCATTTTCCATGGACTTTCCAGTATATTCTTCTTTACAATCTAGAATCAAAGGCTAGAATGTTTTCTCTTAGGTTCTTTGTTAACTAAGATAAAGTCCGTATTCTAGTTTCATTTTCTAAAACTCCAGTTTAACAGAACTCCATTAAACTTTTTTCCCCATGTGAATATACAGCCCAGAAATCAAATGCTACTCTTCTGTGGGCTTCCACTTGATATAAAGCAGCCTCTACCCTGCCCCTTCCCACTTTAGTCCTTCATAGTTTATTTAAAAGTCCCCACATTTTCTCATTACTTTTAGAGTGCTAGAATCAAGAGATTTTATTTTATTTTATTTTTATTTATTTATTTATTTTTTCTTTTTGTTTCTTCTAGGGCCGCACCTGCGCCATGTGGAGGTTCCCAGGCTAGGGGTCTAATTGGAGCTGTAGCTGCTGGCCTATGCCAGAGCCGCAGCAACGCAGGATCTGAGCCGTGTCTGCAGCCTATACCACAGCTCACGGCAATGCTGGATCCTTAACCCACTGAGCAAGGGCAGGGATTGAACCCGAAACCTCATGGTTTCTAGTTGGATTCGTTAACCATTGAGCCACGACAGGAACTCCAGAATCAAGAGGTTTTATTTTCTAATTTGGCTCCTACTTTGGAGCCACTCACTGTCTTTACTGCCAACATCAGCATTATAATTAGCATCTCAGAAGTAAAAATTAGCAAAAATGGCTTTGCTTTGAGGTTACTCCAAGAAAGAGTCACCTTGGTGTTTCTTTAATTTTGGTCAGTTTGATTAATATGTGTCTTGGAGTATTCCTCCTTGGGTTTATTTTATATGGTACTCATTGCGCTTCCTGGATTTGAGTGAGTGGTTTCTTTCTCATGTTAGGGAAGTTTTTGGTTATTATCTCTTTGAATATTTTTTCTGTCCCCTTCTCTCTCTCTCCTCCTTCTGGCACCCCTATAATACAGATGTTGATGCATTTAACGTCCCAGAGTTCTCTGAGACTCTCTTCATTGCTTTTCAATCTTTTTTCTCTTTTTTGTTTCACAGCCATAATTTCCACTAATCTGTCCTCCACCTCGCTTATTCATTCTTCTGCCTCCTATATTCTGCTGTTGGCTGCTTCTAATGAATTTTTTATTTCAGTTACTGCATTTTTCATCTCTTCTTGTTTTTTTTTTTGTCTTTTTGCCTTTTCTAGGGCTGCTTCCTGTGGCATATGGAAGTTCCCAGGCTAGGGGTCTAATTGGAGCTGTAGCTGCCAGCCCACGCCACAGCCACAGCAATGTGGGATCTGAGCCATGTCTGCGACCTACACCACAGCTCATGGCAACGCCGGATCCTTAACCCACTGAGCAATGCCAGGGATCAAACCTGCAACCTCATGGTTCCTAGTTGGATTCGTTAACCACTGTGCCATGATGGGAACTCCCTGCATCTCTTCTTGTTTAAGTTTTATATCTTGTATCTCTTTGCTCAGTGTTTCCTGTAAATTATCCATCTTTGCCTCCAGTTTATTTCCAATGTCTTGCATCATCTTCAGCATCAACAGTCTAAAGTCTTTTTCCTGGAGGCTGAGAATATCCTGATCACTTAGCTGTTTTTCTGGTTTTTTTTTCTTGTTCCCTTAGCTGAGTTATAGTTTTCTGTCTTTTCATTTTTATAGGTTTTTGGTGTGGTGACCTTTTTACAGATAATAGAATTGTAGCCTCTCTTACTTCTGGTGTCTGCCCCCCTAGTGGCTGAAGTTGGTGGGGGAGGGGGACTTGCTGTAGGCTTCCTGATGAGAGGGGCTGATACCTGCCCACTGTTAGGTGGAGCTGATTCCTATCCCTCTGGTGGGTGGGACTTTGTCTCTGGGTGAGATTAAATGTGGCTGTGTGCCTGGGGGGCCTTTAGGCAGTCTGTTTACTGTTGGGCAGAGCTGTGATCCCACCTGGATTGTTCTTTGGCCTGGGCCTTCTCAGGCTGATGGGTGGGGCCAGATTTTCCCAAAATGGCCACCTCCAGAGAAAGGCACACTGCTGAATATTCCCAAGAGCTTTGCTTCCAATGTCCTTCCCCCACAACAAGCCACATTCACCCCTGTTTTTCCAGGACATCCTCCAAGAACTGCAGTCAGATTTGACCCAGATTTCTATGGAGACTTAGCTTTGCCCTGGGACTCAGTGCACATGAAAGTCTGTGTGCATCTTTTAAGAATGATATTTCTCTTTCCCCCAGTCCCATGGAGCTCCTGCACACAAGCCCCACTGGCCTTCAATGTCAGATGCTCCAGGGGTTCTTTCTCCCAGTGCCAGATCCCCACACATGAGGGTTTGATGTGAGGCTCAGAATTCTCACTCCTGTAGGTGAGTCTTCGTGAAACAGTTACTTTCCAGTCTGAGGGGCTTCCCACCTGGGAGGTATGGGGTTGCTTATATCACGTAATCACCCCTTCTACCTCTTGATGTGGCCTCTTCTTTGTCTTCTGGAGTAGGATATCTTTTTGAAAGTTTCTGGTCCATTTAGTTGAAGATTGCTCAGCATTTGGTTTTAAATTTTGTTGTTTTTAGGAGAGAAGTTGAGCTCCAGTCCTTCTATTCCACCATCTTAATCGCATCTGCACTTCGGTGTTTCTTAGAGAAATTCTATTGTCTTTTACAGCTCTAAGAAAAGCAAAATATTATTTTATTAAATTGAACATTCTGCAAGAGCCCAGAAATGAACCCACACACATGTGGTGAATTAATCTTCAACAAAGGAGGCAAGAATATACAACGGAGAAAAGATAGTCTCTTCAGCAAGTGGTGTTGGGAAAGTTGGACAGCCCTATGTAAATCATTGAAGTTAAAATACACCTTCCCACCATACACAAAAAATAAACTCAAAATGGCTTAAAGACTTAAATATAAGACAGGACACCATAAAACTCCTAGACGAGAACATAGGCAAAACATTCTGTGACATAAATTGTACCAGTATTTTCTTGGGTCAGTCACCCAAGGCAATGGAAATAAAAGGAAAAAAAAAATGAGACCCAAACAAACTTATAAGCTTTTGTACTGCAGAGGAAACCATAAACAGAACAAAAAGACAACAAAAAAACTGGGAGAAAATGTTTGTAAATGACATGACGGAGAAGGGCATACTTTCCAAAATTTAGTAACCAAAAAACCCAAACCACTGAACAGTGGGCAGGGAGTTCCCACTATGGCAGAATGGGTTAAGAATCCAACTGTAATGGTGCTTGGGTTGCTGAGGAGGCACAGGTTAGATCTCTGGCCTGGTGCAGTGGGTTAAAGGATCAGGCATTGCTGCAGCTATGGTGTAGCTTGCAGCTGGGGCTTTGATTCAATTCCTGGCACAGGAACATTCATATGCCTCGAGTGTGGTCATAAAAAAAAAGAAAGGAAGAAAAGTGGGCAGAAGAACTAAATAGACACTTCTTGAAAGAAGACAGACAGATGGCCAATAGGCACGTGAAAAGGTGCTCAGCATAGCTCCTTATTAGAGAAATGCAAATCGAAACTGTAATTAGGTACCACCTCACACCAATCAGAATGGCCGTCATTAAAAAATCTATAAGTAATAAGTGCTGGAGAGGGTGTGGAGGAAAGGTAGCCCTCTTACAACTTTGGTGGGAATGTAAATTCTTTTGACTACTCTAGTCATTAATTGGTTGAGCCTGCTGTTTGGAACTCTGAGAATGCCTAGGAGACTAAAGGCTTTTTTCCGCAAACAAGAAACAGGGGACACGGAGGGGCTTTTGTATCTGGGAAGGCTCTGCAGGGTCCTGCTCAGTTTCACTCATATAACCAGTGTCATCCAATTTCAGGATTCTTAGACATTTAAAAATGACATCTAAAACCATGTATCTCTCTCTCCTCCTTGACCTAGCAATCATGCCCACAGAAACACTCCTACAAGCAATTTGGCACTCTTCCAGCACAAAACTGTAGTTAACTCAATTTATTTTGGGTTGAGAGATGCAGTAGTTGACAAAGGGTTCTCTTTCTATATGAGACAGAATCTCTTGTGTAGTCTTCAAAAAGAAGTAAGAAATGTCCAAAAATAACTTACACAAGACACAATGTAAGTATGTAGGAGAGTTTTGGGTGAAGTTTTTTCTGAGGGGCTTCAAAAGAGGTTAAAGTCCATTAGGATGAGATTTCCCTGTGGATCACCTCTCTTGACTGGCTGAAATTAAAAGTCATGTTATCTAGTTGCATTGTAACCAGAGTTGAAGCTCTATAACTCTGCCCCAGTTCAATAGTTTTATTTGATTAATTCCACAATTAATATATTTTTTAAAGATTTTATTGGAGAGTTTGACCTTGATATTTGTTATGTTCTTTTTTTTTTTGGCCACTGCATGTGGCTTGACGTGGGATCTCAGTTTCCAGACCAGAGATTGAGCCCAGCCTACAGTGGTAAAAGCACTGAATCCTAACCACTAGACCACTGGGGACCTCCCCCAAGTACATTCTTTTTTCAGGGTCACACCTGCAGCATATGGAAGTTCCTGGGCTAGGGGTTGAATTGGAGCCACATCGGCCAGCCTATACCACAGCCACAGTAATGTTGGATCCTTAACCCACTAAGTGAGGCCAGGGATTGAACCTGCATCCTCATGAATAGTAGTTGGGTTTGTAACCCACTGAGCCACAACAGGAACTTCCAGTTACATTCTTTTTTTTGGGGGGGGGGTATATAGCATTGATCATAGAAATCCTGTGTTTCACATTTTGAAATGGAAGTAACATTCCCTTTCCCCAGCAAGTGCTGGGAGACCTGAAATAGAATGCTAATGGTTAGCAAAAGAAAAGCTGTTGTATCTTTTTCTTTTTTTTTTTAATTTGGGCACTTCCCATGTTGGGAAAGGACTAATGTAAGAGCTTAATTAGTTTTGGGCAGTGTCTGAATTTGTTTAATTTTCCCAATAAATCTTAATTAAATCTTAAAAAATCAAAATCATATATTTTCTCTTAACCTGTAGAAATACAACAGCTCTTTCTATTTGGCAAGAATTGTGCTGATGAGTATTTTTTATCAGTAAGCTTATAGAAAAACTCCTTTCAATAAAGCTGTTTTATAACTGAGAGTAATACATAGAAGGGTGTGTATTGGTCCTCTGGGGCCTTTGTGCCCTGACTGCAGATGTAAGTTCTGGGTGGACTGATCACATGTTTGGGGGTAGGACTCTGCCTGCTGTTTGTTCTTAGTGATATAATTTGGCCTCTTGGAGAGGGAGGAGGGGGAAGTGCAGTGTGTGTGTGGGGGAATCTTTTCACTATCCTTGCCTTTCCAGTTGGGAACTTTTAAGATCTCAAGCTTTTTAAAATCAATTCTTGAACCCAGCAGCTCAGTTTACACAATAATTTTCTTTACGAGTGTGTCTTAAGACAGTTGGAGGAGTTTTACCTATTAAAATGAATTAATTCAATTTAGGTCTAGACAGTCCTGGAATTATGAATTAAGGAGTTGAACAATGACATTGTTTTGGTTATGCTCTAAAGCACTACGAAAGTGTCTTGTAATGTTCCTTTTGACTGTTAGTGCAAAGGACTGTCCTTTAGTGCTGGCCCTCCATTTAAAAGCAGCTGCCACTCTGCAAACCTTATTGTTACACTGCTGACCTTTGTCATCAGGAATGCCCCAGGAGGAAACAGTCTCCTAAATGTTTTTTTTAACCATCTATGAAGTTTGTGATGTATCCTTTCAAGTTCCTTTTGGTTAGTTTCTTAAGTTTACTTTGTGTTTAGTTGGAAGCCCATCTTTTTAGCTTTATCCTGAATTGTCAGTGCTGAGTTCCTGGTAGGTGGTAAAAAGAATTGCCCTTTCCCCGTGATCCTGTTCTGTGGGAAGCCTTTGTGGTTTAGATTCACAGTTTCCCATTGTTGCTAGCTGCAGTCCTCTCCTCCCTCCGTACCCTTCCCTCCCCAGAACTAGCTCTTCCCTTGCCCCTCCCCATTCCTGTATCACTCGTCCCACAAATGCCCTTGTGATAGCTGGAGGCCTTTTTCTGGAGGTTGAATGTGCTGTCTGGTAAGCACTTGTGGTTAAACTGGGTGGATGTAGGCATATAGAGAACTAGTCATTCTTTGTGAAGTGTTGCTTTTAGTGGCTAAAGTTTAAAACCTTGAACGTGAGGTTATAGGATTCTCTTAACTTTCAGAAGGCTTCTTTAATGCTGTTTTTTCTCTTCTTCCCTCCTCTCAGATTCAATTTTTAAGGCTTTGGAAATTTGATTTTTATTATTGCTTTAAAAACCCATCCTCATAAATTATCTTGACCTTACAGAATTAAAGGCAAGGGTTGTGGGTTTAGTATTTTAAATTTTCTTCAAATAGAAGGTTATTTGTAATTTCTTTATAACTATTTTTAGTATTAACATACTGATAAAAATAATAAAAGATCTTATTTTGTGGCTAAGCTGGAAAAATAGCATTTACTTCCAGAATGGGAATGATTCTTTTTCCCTCTCAGCAGAATGTTGGCAAAACTCACTAAGATTTTGGCAATATACTGTCAATTCTGGGAAATGGTTTGCTGAGTACTTGAGGACAACAGATGCTTCTGGGAATTATTTTTGGGAAGTTAGATAGATTTGTTCATTAGTACCTTATTTCTTGAGGTGTAAGATCGATAATCCTTTTGAAAGTAAAATATTTAATATTTGGTGTTGAGCTTATGTCAAATATCACTTTTAAAATGGGCTTTCTATTTCCTTGGATTATACATTTTGATCCTCAACTAAGAAATAGTGTTTATGGGTATGCGTGGGTGTGTGTGTGTATTGACACTAAATGGATGATACTCTGGTATTTCAAGCACTTATAAAGTTGTGAGCCTTGGGTTCTCAGGAAGTACTGCTCATTAAAGGTCATTTTTCGAGTTCCCATTGTGGCCCAGCGGGTTAAGAACCCAACACAGAATTGAGGATGTGGGTTCAATCCCTGGCCTTGCCCAGTAGATTAAGGAACCCTCGTTGCTGCAAGCTGCGGTGTAGGGCACAGATGCTACTCAGATCCCCCATTGCTGTGGCTCTGGTATAGGCCGGCAGCTGCAGCTCTGATTCAACCCCTAGCCCAGGGAGTTTCCAAATGCCGCAGGTGTGGCCCTGGGAAGAAAAGAAAAAAAAAGTTATTTTATGGTAGACACTATGAGGAAAAACTTGTTTGTGAGATTTCATTGCTGTTCAGTAGAATAACTTATCGAGTGATAGGTACACTTTCATGATTATTTCCTGAGCTCCTACTATGTTGGCAAGTGCTAGTTTCTTTGCCAAAGGGTGTTTTTTTGTTTATTTTTTTATCTTTTTAGGGCCGCACCCTTGGCATATGGAAGTTCCTAGGCTGGGGCCAGTCTGAGCTGTAGCTGCCAGTACTATGCCACAGCCACAGCAATGAGTGATTCTAGCTTCGACTGCAGCCTACACCACAGCTCATGGTAACCCTGGGTCCTTAACCCACTGAGCCAGGCCAGGGATCGAACCTAAGTCCTCATGGATATTAGTCAGGCTCGTTAACCACTGAGCCACTGACGGGAACTCCAAAGGTGTTATATTTACTTGTAAATATTGTACAATGTTGTCAGGTAGGTGGTATTATCCCTCTGAGAAACAGTCATGCGTAGGTAGAATGTGGGCTTTTCTTTTCTTCAAAATAAGGAAAGTAATCCCTACTTGGTAGATTGTGAGAATTAAAGTATAAACCATGTGTCTGGTGCCTAGCGAGAGCTGGTGTTGACTAAATGGTGGCTACTGTTATTATAATTTTACTGCTGAAAGAGCTGGAGGGCTAAGTAATTTGCTGAAGATCTTTCTGTTGTTATTAACAGAGGTAGGATTTGAACTGGCTTAAAACAGGGAGTCTGTTAAAATGTTTTTGTTTGAGTATTGTGAAGGCTTTTAGAGTAGATTTCAGTGGATCCCTGCTCATCCTTCCACTCCTTTCCCCACCCTTCTTTCCTTGGTATCCTCTGTCACCTTCTCAGTCATGTGCTTGGTCTCTCACACTGAAAGTGCTTGTGCCATTCAGTGCCAGTGTTCTCCCAGCAGAAATGAGTCAGGCCAGTGCAGTGAGTGGCTTCCCTTCCTATTTCCCGCTTGTTGATAGAATCATCATGCTTTCATTGTTGTTTGTGCTGAAATAATTTCGGTAGTGGTATGTTTATAATGATTTATAAATAGTGCATGGTTGCAATCATGCATTTAAATTCAAAAACCCGGAGTTCCCGTCGTGGCACAGTGGTTAACGAATCCGACTAGGAACCATGAGGTTGCGGGTTCGGTCCCTGTCCTTGCTCAGTGGGTTAACGTCTGGCGTTGCCGTGAGCTGTGGTGTAGGTTGCAGACACGGCTCAGATCCCTCTTTGCTGTGGCTCTGGCGTAGGCCTGTGGCTACAGCTCCAATTCGACCCCTAGCCTGGGAACCTCCATATGCCGCGGGAGCGGCCAAAGAAATAGCAAAAAGACAAAAAAAAAATAAATAAATAAAAATAAATTCAAAAACTCTTAGTAGGGTCTTGCTTGGTACAACAGGATGGGCTGCGTCTCTGCCGTGCCAGGATGCAGGTTCGATACCCAGCTCAGCATAGTGGATTAAAGGATCCAGTGTTGCCGCAGCAGTGGCTTGGATATGATCCCTGGCCCAGGAACTCCATGTGCCGTGGGGCGGCCAGAAAAAATAAATAAATTAAAAAAAAATTAAAAATAAAAACTCTTGGTGGTTTAAAATATTAGCAAAAAATTCTCTGGTCCTAAGTTACTGAACTAGAGGGTAATATAAAGCAATTTTATGGAACTCAGAGTATCATTTTGCTATCCTTGGACCTAATATAATTGCTGTTGCTGAAAATGACAACCTTTATGGCCTGAACCTAGCCAGAACCCAGATTGGGGCTTGAACCCACGGGCCGGGACTAGAACCCAGCCAAAGCCACATTTGGACCTGAAACCACTTTTTTTTTTTTTTGCTTTTTAGGGCCCTACCCACGGCACATGGAAGTTCCCAGGCTAGGGGTTGAATTGGAGCTACAGCTGCTGGCCTACACCACAGCCACAGCAACTTGGGATCCGAGCCACGTCTGCAACATACACCACAGCTCACGGCGGTGCCGGATTCTTAACCCAGTGAGCGAGGCCTGGAATTGAAGCTTTATCCTCAAGGATACTAGTCTGATTTGTTTCTGCTGCACCACAATGGGAACTCTGAACCCAAGATTTTGTTGTTGTTGTTGTTGTTGTTGCTATTTCTTGGGCCGCTCCCGCGGCATATGGAGGTTCCCAGGCTAGGGGTCTAATCGGAGCTGCAGCCACCGGCCTACACCAGAGCCACAGCAACGTGGGATCCGAGCCGCGTCTGCAACCTACACCACAGCTCACGGCAACACCGGATCGTTAACCCACTGAGCAAGGCCAGGGACCGAACCCGCAACCTCATGGTTCCTAGTCGGATTCGTTAACCACTGCGCCACGACGGGAACTCCCCAAGATTTTTTAATTAGAATCACTCACCTGGTGTCTCGATGTACTGGTGTTCAGGTTCTTTGTGTCTCTGTGTGGAAGGAATCCAGCAAGAGACTAAGTGATAGGAAGAAATAGATTTATTAATGCTACGGCAGCTGCCCAGCAGCCCTGGGCTGCAGTGTGTCAGCTCTAGTGACGGCCCTGTGGTTGTAGCGTGCCAGTTCTGGCGACAGCCCTGTAGCTGTAGTGTATCAGTTCTTTTACCCAGCGAGAAACCAAGCAAGCACTCAGAGAGTTGGAGAACTCAGGTTTATTACACTGGAGGGCTCAGAGGAGATTGATCTCCGGACTCTGAGCCCTGAAGAAGGGTTTCACAAGGCTTTTATGGGCTAGCTCTTCAAGTCCATGCTTGGCAGACAGGAGTGAGGTCAGGCAAGGTAGTAGATGGGGAAGCAAGTTTACTGAAGTAGATGTGTGGGGGAGGGGTGGTTAGGAGTGGTTGGCTGGACTTTGCTTAGTCATCATGGCGGGCGGGGGTGGGGGGGGGTTGTTTCTCTCCTTTCTACCTTTTTATTGGGACATTTTCTCCTACATCAAGATAGGATACTTGTGAGAGATACAAGCAGGCAGGCAAAGAAGCACTGCTCTGAGGATTAGGTGGGGTACATTTTTATAATCCAAGTAAAGTGGGGAGTGGGAAAAGACCACCTTTTTCCTCTTTCTTCCGGTATATGTCAGGCTTACATCATTAGCTCCTCCTTCATATCCAGTCGGAGAGTGATTGAGCCTAGGAGGTCAAACTAGGACTATCATGGTGCTTATTCAAATCAGCAGAAGAGTAGTAACATATGCTAAAATATGTTGAATCATCTTAGGTTTCCTTGTAAAGAGGGTCTACTACTTTGGAATGTCATCTTTCCCTTAAATTCCTGTCCTTGGTCCTAGGGATCATTATCTTGTGGAACTTGAATGCAGCCCTCGTTTTATCTTTCACTTGATGACCTGAGGCAAATTTGTGCTTTTACTTTTGGTTTTATAGTTAAGCGAGACTGCTTCCTTCACTGGGAGGATGGGGATGGAGGGAGGGTAAAATAGATGACCCTTGAACAACAGGGATTTGAACTCTGTGGGTCCACTTATATGCAGATTTTTTTCAATAAATATACATGTTCCTTATTGAGCAGAAATGCTGTGCCTAGGAGTTGCCATTGTGGCTCAGTGGTTAACAAACCTGACTAATATCCATGAGGACTCAGGTTCCATCCCTGGCCTTGCTCAGTAGATTAAGTATCAGGCATTGCTGTGAGCTCTGGTGTAGGTCACAGACGGGGCTCAGATCCCAAATCTCTGTAGCTGTGGTATAGACAGGCAGCTACAGCTCCAATTTGACCCCTCGCCTGGGAACCTCCATATGCTGCCGTGCAGCCCTAAAAAGACAAAAGACGAAAGAAACAAACTGACAAACCAAAAAAACTCCCCTCTGTGCCTATATGAAGAACAAATCTTTTTTGTGTTTTAAGGGGAGCATTTGTAGATAAGATTGGAAATGTGCATGGGTTAAAATTGTGGAAGGCCATGGAGTTTTGGGGTTTTTTTGGTCTTTTTTTTTTTCTTAAGGTTGCACCTGCAGTATGTGGAGGTTCCCAGGCTAGGGGTCGAATCAGAACTGTAGCTGCTGACCTACACCACAGTCACTGCAACAATAGATCCGAACCTCATCTGTGACCTACACCACAGCTCTCGGCAATGCCGGATCCTTAACAAACTGAGCAAGGCCTGGGATTGAACCTGTGTCCTCATGGATACTAGTCAGATTCATTACTGCTGAGCCATATCGGGAATTTTAACTGTAAGTATTTTATCACTAAAGTTTTCTGAGCTAAATAATGATTGATCTGACATTGCTTTTGGCAGTGTTTTATAGATAGGATTAGAAAGGGAAGAATAGTTCGAAAGTTCTTAAAATAGTCTAGGTGAATTGTATTGAGAATGAATTATTTTTAGAGTACATTTTCCCTCATTTTGATATGGCTTTCTGTTAGTGCTATCAATTACAGTTTAATCAAATAGAATTTTCACAGTAATTATATATTTGTGTGTTGGTATGTGTAAGAGAGAAAGAGAGAAAAAGGAAAGAGAGAGGATGGGTATGGAGGTGCAGTCATCATAATCATAGCTGCTATTTATGGCATTCATATTTTGTACCTGGCCTTAAGTATTATAATTTTGTTGCAGTACAGTCAATAAATCACATTTATTACAGGTACTAAATGACCTGAAAGTGATGGAGCAGAATTGTAATGTAGATTCATCATCTTTTTCTTCCTTATAATCATCATTGAAATATTTATACCTCACTTAATAAAGTCTAGATACCAGGCTAATTGTACATATATACATTATTTCATTTAATCCTCATAACAATCGTATGAGATTTTATTTATTAATCTCATTTTACTGATGAAATACCTAAGACTTCAATTATCGATTCAACACAGTTGTTAGGCGGTGGAGCCCAAACCTGTTCTACCATGTGAATTCTAGGTCCCTAAAATGTATAATCCATATTGAGTTCTCTCTGGGAATGATGCCTCATGGATCTCCACTATGAACGTGGTGTTTCCTGAGGTTATGTAATGTGGTTGGTCCTGAAAAGCCTGCACTTTTAACCACTGTATTCTTTCTATTCCCTTTCTGCCTCCTTTAGAAGTCAGTAAATTATCTATATAGCCCTGGATTTTTATAAGGAGGGACTAGGTAGCCCGCAGCTGTCATTTCTTAGTTCTTAAAGTTTGTCAAGTATAATAAAATGAAATATGTCTTCTTGTTTTTAAAATTGTTTTTCCCCTGGAGTTCCCGTCATGGCACAGAGGAAATGAATCCAACTAGGAATCATGAGGTTGTGGGTTCGATCACTGGATTCGCTTAGTGGGTTACAGATCTGGTGTTGCCGTGAGCTGTGGTGTAGGTTGCAGACGTAGCTCGGATCCCTCGTTGCTGTGGCTGTGGCATAGGCCGGCAGCTGTAGCTCCGATTAGACCCCTAGCCTGGGAACCTCCATATGCCATGGGTGCAGCCCTAAAAAGCAAAATAAATAAATAAATAATTTTCCCAACTGTTTTTGGACAAATTTATTATAAATAACAGTTTTCTGAGTTCTTAGAAAAGAAAAAAATCAGGCTTTTATCAGCATATAATTTTTCATGTTGTACATGATGTAATAATTTGAAGCTGCCAAAGTCCAACCCTCAGGAATTTGAGTAACTGTATTCAATGGTTTGAGATAACCAGTTCATAAATCAACATATAGTCTTTTTATTGTTGTAGATGCTTATCTCTTTTTATTTTTAAGTTTGGATCAGAAGCAAATATAGATTCAATTGATAGTCTTCATTAGAAAAAACTGTCTATAGTATCTCAAGCTAGATATGGAGATTTGGGGAACTCTTATTTAAGGAGAGTCAGTTTCGGAGTTCCCGTCGTGGTGCAGCAGAAACGAATCCGACTAGGAACCATGAGGTTTCGGGTTCGATCCCTGGCCTTGATCAGTGGGTTAAGGATCCAGCGTTGTTGTGAGCTGTGGTGTAGGTTGAAGATGCAGCTTGGATCTGGTGTGACTGTGGCTTCGGCGTAGGCCAGCAGCTGTAGCTCTGATTAGACCCCTAGCCTGGGAACCTCCATGTGCCGCGGGAGTGGCCCTAAAAAGACAAAAAAAAAAAAAAAAGTCATATCAGTATGTTGGAATTGGTTGTTCTAGGTACTTATCCTTTCAAACAAAAAGTTTTCTCCTTAAACTTTAAATGATTCAATGCCTATTATATTCAACCTCTTTGTGGAATAAAGATACTCTTAAGGAGTATATAATATAGTCCATGTACTCAAGTAACCATGATATGAGGGAGGATAGGAATACTATAATTTAAGTCCCACATGGACAAAGAGCACAGAGAATGAAATAAATGAAGAGATTGGAAAGGTGAGAAAGGGAAATGATCTGAGAAGGCTTTTGATGCAGCCATTCCTTATAGGATAGTTATGATTTTTTTTTTTTTTTTGGCTTTTTGTCGGTCTTTTTAGGGCTGCACCCATGGCATATGGAGATTCCCAGGCTAGGGGTTTAATCAGAGCTGTTGCTGCCAGCCTACCCAGAGCCACAACAACGCCAGATTCAAGCTGTGTCTGCAACCTACACCACAGCTCATGGCAACACTGGATTCTTAACCCACTGAGCAGCAAGGCCAGGGATTGAATCTGCAACCTCCTGGTTCGTAGTCAGATTCGTTTCTGCTGCACCATGATGGGAACTCTTTTTTTTTTTTTTTGTCTTTTTGTCTTTTGTTGTTGTTGCTATTTCTTGGGCCGCTCCCGCGGCATATGGAGGTTCCCAGGCTAGGGGTTGAATCGGAGCTGTAGCCACGGCCTACGCCAGAACCACAGCAACTCGGTATCCGAGCCGCGTCTGCAACCTACACCACAGCTCACGGCAACGCCGGATCGTCAACCCACTGAGCAAGGGCAGGGACCGAACCCGCAACCTCATGGTTCCTAGTCGGATCCGTCAACCACTGCGCCACGACGGGAACTCCCTCTTTTTTTTTTTTTTTGTAGTAGTTATGATTTTTGACAAGAAGAGTGGAGAGGAATGCACTCCAGGTAGAGGTAATGTTAAAGCCATGCACTGAGAAAGTAGAGTATGAACGTATCCATTATACACAAAAGGGTCCAGTTTACCTAGAGTGGAGGATTAGTGAGGGGTACTTAATATGTGCTCAGCGAAATGTCTGATCAATGAATGAGTGAATAGGTGTTCCATTGTGGCTCAGCGGTTAACAAAACTGACTAGGACCCTTGAGGATGCTGGTTCCATCCCTGGCCTGGCTTAGTGGGTTAAGGATCTGGCATTGTCATGACCTCTGGTGTAGATCGCAGACGTGCCTCAGATCTGGTGTTGCCATGGCTGTGGTGTAGGCGGGCAGCTGTAACTCTGATTGGAGCCCTAACCTGGGAACCTCCATATGCCGCAGGTGTGGCACTTAAAAAAAAAAAAAAAGACAAAAAAAAATGAATGAGCGAATAGAAGATGTACCTGGAAATGATTCTCAAAGTTTGTGCAGGTATCAAACATAATACAATTTTATAAATTAGTAATTAATTTTACTAGCAGAGTATAGGAATATAAAAAATGCAATTTAAAAGTTCCCACTGTGGTTAAGGATCTGGCATTGCTGTGAGCTGTGGTGTAGGTTGCAGAGGCTGTTTGGATCTGATGTGGCTGTGGCTGTGGCTGGCAGCTGTAGCTCTGATTGGACCCCTGGCCTGGCAATCTCCATATGCCCCAGGTGTGGCCCTAAGAAAAAAAAAAAAAAAAAAAAGAGTTCCTACTGTGGCGCAACAGGATCTGCAGCATCTTGGGAGCACTAGGACGCAGGTTTGATACCCTGCCCTGCACAGTGGGTTAAGGATCCAGCACAGCCATGACTGCGGATAGAATCTGATCCCTGGCCGGGAAACTCTGTATGCCACGGGGTGACCAAAAAAGTGAAAAAATATGCAGTATAAAAGTCACAATCATGAACATGAATCAATAAGAAAAAAAGCTATCAAAATAGGTCATATTGACTGCTTTGCTGGTTTTTTTTTTTTTTTTTTTCTTTCCAGGGCCTCATCCAAGGCATATTTCCCAGGCCAGGGGTCAAATCACAGCTGTAGCCACTGGCCTACACCACAACTACAGCCACACCAGATCTGAGCTGCATTTGTGACCTATCCACAGCTCACTGCAACACTGGATCCTTAACCCACTGATCGGGGTCAGGGATCAAGCCCGCATCCTCATGGATCCAAGTTGGGTTCCTTAACCGCTGAGCCACTACAGGAACTCCTGCTTTGGTTTCTTTTTTTGTTGTTGTTGTTGTTGTTGTTATTTTTTCTTTTTTGTCTTTTTTGTTGTTGTTGTTGCTATTTCTTGGGCCGCTCCCGCGGCATATGGAGGTTCCCAGGCTAGGGCTTGAATCGGAGCTGTAGCCACCGGCCTACGCCAGGGCCACAGCAACGCAGGATCCGAGCCGCGTCTGCAACCTACACCACAGCTCACGGCAACGCCAGATCGTTAACCCACTGAGCAAGGCCAGGGACCGAACCCGAAACCTCATGGTTCCTAGTCGGATTCGTTAACCACTGCGCCACGACGGGAACTCCCTGCTTTGGTTTCTTGAAGTTTACTATTCGTTCATGTTTTTACCCTGTTAGCAGTGAAAAAAGTGAACAGGAGAAATTATGGGAGAGAAGCTTATGAAAAATCCACCCATGAATATCTGCCTCTGCCTTGTGAATTAGAAAAATACTGTTTTTCTCTAGCCAAAAAAACACCTATTTCTGGAAGCTACTGGAAGGTTTTGAAAAGCAGAGTGGCATGGCATTTTAGGAGTCCTCTGGTAGTTCAAATATATAGGAAATGAGGTCTGGCAGTGAGCCAGTGATGTGGGGCAATAGTCCAGAGAGGGGAAGATCTGAACCTCAGCAGCATCAGCCATGAGAATAGAATGAAAGACAATAGAAATCCAAATCTGGCCCCCTATTTCTAAGTAGGGAATAGTTACCCATTATTAAATAGCTTTCATATTGTTAGGATATTAAGTATCTCACTGATTGGTTAGCTCTGGTCCAGAGTCTTTTTGTCCTATTTTTAGGGAAAATGAGTTTAAATCTCAATTTTAGTTTTGCTTTAAGTAAAGAAATTATAAATCGTAGATAATTTATTGATGAAATATATAATTTAGAAAATAGAGAAAAGAGGAAAAAAAATTCTTCATCCTAAGACCTCTCTTCTTTTTCATTTATTTATCCTTGATCTTGTAGATCTAAAACCTTTTCTAATAAGCTCTGAGAATCAGCTTTCTGATTAAAACTTATTAACTCATTAAGGGCTAAACTGTGACATTAAACATGGTAAACCCAGAGATTTCACATGAAGCTTTCATTGGTCTCTGAAGCTTCTGGGAATCACAAACTATTAGTCCACCTACTATTATAACTGTAGATATTAATCCTCCAAATGCCTTTCTTCACCACTGATTCCAGGCTTCCATCTATTTCAATGAATTATTTGCACAACTAAAACATTTTTTCTTTTGAATCAATTTTAGACTTACAGAAAATTGCAAAAATAATACAGAGTTTTTATATATCCCTCACCCAGCTTCCTCTAATGTTTTCATCTTATATAACCATAGTATAATGATCAGAACCAGGAAGTTAACATTGGCTCAATACTTTTTTTTTTGTCTTTTTGTAATTTCTTCGGCTGCATCCTTGGCATATGGAGGTTCCCAGGCTAGGGGTCTAATCGGAGCTGTAGACGCCGGCCTACGCCAGAGCCACAGCAATGTGGGATCCGAGCCGAGTCTGCAACCTGCACCACAGCTCATGGCAACGCCAGATCCTTAACCCACTGAGCGAGGCCAGGGATGGAACCCGCAACCTCATGGTTCCTATTCGGATTCGTTAACCACTGATCTATGACGGGAACTCCTTTTTTTTGCTTTTTAGGGCTGCTCCCGTGGCATATGGAGATTCTCAGGCTAGAGGTCTAATCAGAGCTACAGCTGATGGCCTACACCACAGCCACAGCAATGCCAGATCCAGGCTGTGTCTGTGACATACACCACAGCTCTCGGCAACGCCGAATCCTTAACCCACTGATCGAGGCCAGGGATCGAACCCCGTGTCCTTATGGATACTAGTCAGGTTCATTACCACTGAGCCATGACAGGTACTCCTGTTTTATTAATATGAAGTAAATTCATTTTCTGTCCCCTTCTATGATTCCTGGACCTTACTCCTTGTTTCATCGAAGGGTTCTCAGCTTCTGCAGGAACAAATCCTTTCCAGTCTTCATCAGTCTCTGTCACACTTATATCCCATTCATAACAAAGTCCCCAGGGCTCATAAGCTCTAGATCTCTGAACGTCATTTATCCCATTCTCTCTAGGGTAACGTGCCTTTCCTGTGGTAACAGCCCTTTCCTTTCCTTTCAGGCCTGATCCCTCTGTTCACAAGCCAGTTTTATTTCGGCAAACATTTGAGTGGTGACTTAAGGTTTTATCAGAAACAGAGGCTAAGAGAAGGAGACTTTGTTGTTGAGGAATACGATAATGAATAATTGGGGTGACTGCAGCTGTAGTCTGGTTTAATACTTTGACCTGAAAAAAATGGCAGCACATTTTGATGTACCGTGTACATAGGGTGACGTAATCATTCTCTGTATTTCAGTAATACAGAGAAATAAGATTTTTTTCTAAAGATCATCAGCTTGTAGAGCTGTACCTCTAATGCTGGAAGTCTTGAGTCATGTTTTTTTTTTTTTAATTATAGTTGATTTACAATCTTCTATCAATTTCTTCTATACAGCAAGAGCCATGATCTTTTAAATTTAGCCCTACCATTTCTACTGTCACTGTGGATCCCTGGTAGTAGTATTATAGTAGGCCCAAGAATGCAAAATCTAAATATACATCAAAAGTACAATTGAGGAGTTCCCATCGTGCTAGTGGTTAACGAACCCACTAGCATCCATGAGGATGCAGGTTCGATTCCTAGCCTCGCTCAGTGGGTTGAGGATCTGGCATTGCTGTGAGCTGTGGTGTAGGTGGAAGATGTGGCTTGGATCTTGTGTTGCTCTGACATAGGCTGGCGGCTACGTATCCTATTCAACCCCTAGCCTGAAAACCTCCATATGTTGCCAGAGAGGCCCTAAAAAGGGGAGAAAAAAAAAGTACAATTGAGATCTAAAAAAACAGTGCAAAATTTATATGATGTGTAACATATTAGATGGCTTTGATTAATAAAATAACAAATTTATTAGTACTACTAAATTTAAAGTAGCTTAAAAAAATTTTTTTTAAATGATTGCTTCCTTGTCATATGGAAGTTCCTGGGCCAGGGGATTGAATCTAAGCCCCAGCTGCAACCTATACCACAGCTTTGGTAATGCCTGATCCTTTAACCCACTGTGCCTGGCTGGGGATCAAATCCAAGGCTCTGTAGTGACCCAAGCTGCTCCATTCAGGTTCTTAACTCACCGTGCCACAGCGGGAACTCCCTAAAGTAGCCTTTTTTTTTTTTTTTTTTAATTGTCTTTTTAGGGGCGCACCTGTGGCATATGGACGCTCCTAGGCTAGGGGTTGAATTGGAGCTGTGGCTACTGGCCTACACCATAGCCATAGCAACATGGGATCTGAGCTTCATCTGTGACCTACACCACAGCTGATGGCAATGCCGAATCCTCAACCCACTGGATGAGGCCAGGGATTGAACCTGTGTCCTCTTGGATACTAGTCAGGTTTGTTACCACTGAGCCCATGATGGGAACTCTTAAAGTAGCTTTTTGAATTATGTATTTTCTCAAGTAACATGTAGTATAAAAGCCAAGTTTCTGCAATATGATTCAGGTACTGTGGGACCTGGAGCAAATATGATTCGGGGGCCCTTTTAAAGAAACATTTTTAAAAATAGAAAATTAGATATGGGGCCTGGAGGCCCATGCAAGAGAGGGGCTCTGAAGCTTAATCTTCATGGTTTCTTTGTAAATCTGCTTCTGGATGTGGGGTCTGCAAGAAGGTTGTTACCAACTATTTTTCATCATATTACAGATGAGAAAGGTTTTTAACCCATCCATAGGATGTTACTACGTTCAGATTGGGAACAAAGTGGGACATACAACTTAATACTCTACTACATGAAGAAATAGTTGTAGGAAGTAATAAATGATGTGACATACTTCTTTCTCAGTTTTGGCTTCTAACTTCCTACAAGTTTACCTGATGTTAGGGGCAACAAAGTAATGCAGGATGTTTTGACTCAGTAAATCCTAGGAGCTAGGTAGTAATGATGTTTAAATAAGTATTAAACAAAGACTAAATAACTATAAGAATTTATGTTCAGATTTTTTTTTATTTCTTCATAATTTAGTCTTGGTAGGTTGTATATTTCTAGGAATTTATTTCTTCTAGGTTATCTATTTTGTTTGTGTATAAGTGTTCATAGTTTCTTTTTCTTTTCTTTTCTTTTTTTTTTTGCCTTTTAGGACTGTACCTGCGGCATATGGAAGTTCCCAGACCAGGGGTTGAATCAGAGCTACAGCTGCTGGCCCACCACAGCCACAGCAACTCCAGATACAAGCCGAACCTGGGACCTACACCACAGCTCACAGCAACGCTGGATCCTTAACCCACTGAGTGGGTCCAGGGATCAAACCAGCGTCCTCATGGATACTAGTTGGGTTTATTACCACTGAGCCACAAGAGGAACTCCTAGTGAAACATTTTGAATTTCTTTAATTGCTTTGAGAATCAAAATTCTAACCTTATTTATTTATTTTGCATTTATTTATTTTTTCTTTTAGGTTTGCACTTTTGTCATATGGAGTTTCCCAGGCTAAGGGTCCAACTGGAGCTACAGCTGCTGGCCTACACCACAGCCATAGCAATGCCAGATCTGAGTTGCATCTGTGACCTACACCACAGCACACGGCAATGCTGGATCCTTAATCCACTGAGCCAGGCCAAGGATCAAACCTGCAACCTCATGGTTCCTAGTCAGATTCATTTCTGCTGCGCCACAACGGGAACTCCATTTTTTTTTTTTTTAATTTTCTTTTTATGACTGCACCTGCAGCAGTGCAAGTTCCTGGGCTAGGGATCAAACTGGAACTGAAGCTAAGACTTACACCACAGCAACACTGGACCCATGCCACATCTGCAACCTACGCCAGGGCTTGTGGCAACGCTGGATCCTTAACAGGCCAGAATTGAACCCATATCCTCAGAGAGACAGTGTCAGGTTCTTAACCCACTGAGCCACAATGGCAAGTCTCCAAGGTTCAGTTTTTTGAATGTGTGTGTCCAGTTCTTTCAGCATCATTTGTTGAAAGAACCATCCTTTCTCCATTGTGTTGCTTTTGTATTTTTTATTAAAAATTGGTTTACAGGAGTTCCCTTGTGGGTCAGAGGGTTAAGGATCTGGCATTTGCGCTGCTACAGCTCTGGTCATAGCTGTGGCACATGTTTGATTCCTGGCCTGGGAACTTCTGCATGCCATGGACATGGCCAAAAAAAAAAAAATCAATATATGTGTAAACCTGTTTCTGGACTCTCTGTTTTGTTCCATTGATCTAGATGTCTGTCTTTTTACGAGTACCATATGGAGTTGACTACTTGGTTTTCCAGCTTCTTTCTTCTGCCTCAAAAGTATTTTGGTTATTATAATTCCTTTGCCTTTCTATATAACTTTTAGAATCAGCTAGTCAATTTAATTTTTTTTTTTTGCTGCATCCTTGGCATATGGAAGTTCCCAGGCTAGGGATTGAATTGGAGCTGCAGCTGCTGGCCTACACCACAACAACAGCAACACAGGATCTGAGCTGTGTCTGTAATCTATACTATAGCTCACAGCAATGCCAGATCCTTAACCCACTGAGTGAGACCAGGGATCAAACGTGCATCATCATGGATACTAGTTGGGTTCATTACTGCTGAGCCATGGTGGGAACTCCAGCTAGTCAATTTCTACAAAAAGAAAATCCTGTTGATATTTTGACTTGTAATTGAACTGAATCTGTGCATCAGTTTGGAGCGGATTGACATCTTAACAAAACTTAATTTATGAATGTATATGCCTATTCACTTATTTGGGTTTTGTAGTTTTCAGGGTGTAGACTGCAGAAGTTCTCTTGAGGTACAGCAGGTTAAAACATCTTTGCCTTTCTTGGGACCTGAAAAAGTGGACATGACCCTACTGAAAACCTCTTTTGGCTGAGCGTCTGATATTGTTCTACTGCTGAGTGATTTGAGCTTTCAGCCTTTTGGTGTGTGAAATGCATACAAATATGTAATGTGATATGTTAAAGAGAAATATTAATTAACAAAAACTAATTATAAGAGTTCCCGTTGTGGCTCAGGGGTAATGTACTTGACTAGTATCCATGAAGATTCGAGTTCTATCCCTGACCTTGCTCAGTGGGTTAAGGATCTGGTGTTGCCCTGAGCTGTGGTGTAGGTTGCAGACTCAGCTTGGATCCCGTGTTCTTGCGGCTGTGGTGTAGGCTGGCACCTGCAGTTTCAACTTGACCTCTAGCCCGGGAAATTCCATATGCTGCAGGTGCGGCCCTAAAAAACAAACAAAAAAACTAGTTATAGAAATGAATTGCAGTAGCAAGAGACAGGAGGTCAGAAAGATTATATATATATTGTTAATAGTTTAAATGGGAGGTAGTTGTGGTATAAACCAGGTGATGACAGTGAAAGTGAAAAAGAAGCATCAATGTAAGAAATTTTTTTGGGGGGGGGTCTTTTTGCCTTTTCTAGGGTCCCTCCCATGGCATATGGAGGTTCCCAGGCTAGGGGTCTAATCGCAGCTGTAGCCGCCGACCTATGCCACAGCCACAGCAACACCAGATCCGAGCCTCGTCTGCAACCTGCACCATAGCTCATGGCAATATCAGATCCTTAACCCATGGATTGAGGCCAGGGATGGACCCACATCCTCATGGATCCTAGTGGGGTTCATTAACCACTGAGCCATGAAGGGAACTCTAGGGAATTCTCACTTTTAAGAAAGCAGCAGGAGTTCCTGTTGGCTCAGTGGTTAACAAATCCAACCAGGAACCATGAGGTTGCAGGTTTGATCCCTGGCCTCACTCAATGTGTTAGGGATCTGACGTTGCTGTGGCATAGGCTGCTGGCTGCAGCTCCGTAATTACCCCTAGCCTGGGAACCTCCATGTGCTGTGGGTGCGGCCCTAGAAAAAGACAAAAAGAACCCCCAAAAAACAAAAAAACAGCAAGGGAAAGAGAAAATGGATGGACAGAGGAATTGGAGAACCAGTGTTCATTTGTTATTTTTTTCATTTTATTCATTCTCTCGTTTTTGTATTAATTCACCCTCTGAATTTAGGATCATATAGCATCAAGGCAGCCAGTGTTAAGTGCTTCAGGAAAGTTAAGAAGAATGAGGCCTGTGGATAAAGGCAGTAGGTTTTGAAATTAGGAGATTCCTTTAGTAAGTGAATGTCCCATGAAGTAAAAGTGAGGTAGTAGAGTGAAGGAGCAGTATCATGTTCTTTTTTTTTTTCCGTTTTTTTTTATTACTCAAATGAATTTATCACATCTGTAGTTGTATAATGATCATAACAATCTGATTTCATAGGATTTCCATCCCACAGCCCAAGAGATTGATGGTGAACAGGAGAAACACTAGTTGTAAATTGTTAATTATAGAGACATTTAGTAGTCAAAGGTTAAAAAAAATTTAGGACAGTAGACGCAGGAGTTAATAAGTTCAAGGTGGTCTTTGCTGTTACTGATTTTTTAAAAAGAATTTAGGATATCTGTATGTGGTTATCTTTAAAGGGAGAAGAGCTCACAAGAAGAGTATGTTTGAATGGTAATAATAACAATAAAAATTTATATAGCAATTACTATATGCCAGACGTTGATATCTTCATAATAAGCAGCAAGTTACTATAGATATGGTTTGAAATTATTGCTCCATGGAGCGTACTAAGGAATTGAGATAATTGTCTCTTGGTTTATCTGTACAAATATAGATTCTTTTTTTTTTTTCTGTCTTTTTGCCTTTTCCAGGGCCGCTCCCCCGGCATATGGAGGTTCCTAGGCTAGAGGTCTAATCAGAGCTGTAGCCGCCAGCCTACGCCACAGCTACAGCAACACGGGATCTGAACTGCGTCTGCAACCTACACCACAGCTCACGGCAATGCCGGATCCTTAACCCACTGAGCAAGGCCAGGGATCGAACCCACAACTTCATGGTTCCTAGTCGGATTTGTTAACCATTCAGCCACAACGGGAACTCCCAAATATAGATTCTTAAGTAAATCATAAGTAAAAAGCTATAGAGTATAATAGAAACCAGAAATATGAGCAAATTTCCTGGTTAAACCGTTTGGATATCTCAGTGTAGTGCAGTTTGATTCCTAATGTTTGGGTTACTTTTGACTTCAGTCACTACTAATGGGTGGGGCTGCTGTTCCTTCATTAGAAACTGAGATACTCTTTTGTGCTTTTTCCATGTGAATCATTTTATTATTATTATTATTATTATTATTATTATTATTTTGCTTTTTGGCCATGCCTATGGCATGTGGAAGTTCCTGGGCCAGGGAATGAACTCGTGTGCCTGCAGGACAATGCAGATCTTTAACCTGCTGTGCCATAAGAGAACTACCACTGTGTGAGTCATTGATCAGTTGAACATGGTCATTCTTTGTAGACCTTCTAAAATGTTACTCTATCCCTTATAATAGACTCATTTGTTTGCCTTTTTTCAGTTAAACTTTGTATTTTTAAAATAAATAAAAATGCTTGTAAAATTCAAATGTTTCTCCAAGTACACAGCTAAATCAGGCTGACATGCGCCTTGTTCTATGTGAGACCTATTGTAGTTTTTAAGCAGTTAGTAGATTTATTCCTGTTGGCTTGGAATTTTCTAGTATCTTGAGGTTCCCAAACCAAAATTTACTTTTCTGTTTTTAGGCACAGTGAACTCATTATTCATTCTCTATTTTGAAAACTTGCTTTCACATATCTATCATGCCAAATCATATTCACTGTTTGAAATTGTTATTGTGGCACTGTTTTATAGACCCAGAAAACAAAGTTTAGGACACCTAGTCATTTGGGAATACATAAAGTAAAAATATGGAAATTGAACCCATGCCTTCCAACTCCAAATCTAGTCCCAGTCCTCTGAATAATATTACAATTACTCTACATCACTTACTCCTTGCAACAGCTTGATGTTTTACTGTATTTTGAGCTCTCCTTTTCATAAAAATAGTTCACACTTTATTCTCTTTTACTTTGTCCTCATGATTATACATTTTTGTATTTTTTTTTCTTTTTTTTAAAGTTTGGAATTGCCTGTATCATCTGGCATGGTTATTATCTACCAGCTTAATGATTTTAGTCATGATTTTGCATTGAATTACTAGTATTACATATAGTATAAGGTAATTCTTAGGTAATTTTAAGTTCTTTTATTATTTGCAGATATCAATTCCTTTTCAACTTAAAAATAATTTAAAACTTACAAGTTACAAAAAATGTAACAAAGTAGAGGGAAATTGTAAAGGTAATTTTTTTTTTTCTTTTTCTCTTTTTAGGGCTGCACCCGCAGCATATGGAGGTTCCCAGGCTAGGGGTCGAACCAGAGCTCTGGCCACTGGCCTACACCACAGCTGTAGCAACGCCAGATTCAAGCCACATCTGTGACCTACACCACAGCTCATGGCAATGCCGGATCCTTAACCCACAGAGTGAGGCCAGGGATCGAATTCAAAACCTCATGGTTCCTAGTTGGATTCGTTTCCACTGTGCCAAGACAGGAACTCCTAAAGGGAATTTTTTTTGATTAACATGTGTCTTGGGATGTTCCACCTTGGGTTTATTTTATATGGTACTCATTGTGCTTCCTGGATTTGAGTGAGTAGTTCCTTTTTCCATGTTAGGGAAGTTTTCAGCTATTATCTCTTTGAATATTTTTTTCTTTCCCTTTCTCTCTCTCTTCTTCTGGCATCCCTATAATTTGGATGTTGGTGAGTTTAATGTCCCAGAGTTCTCTTAGACTGTTTTCATTTCTTTTCAATCTTTTTTTCTCTTTTCTGTTTTGCATCAGTAATTTTCAGTAGTCTGTCTTTTTCTTCGCTTATTTGTTCTTCTGCCTCCTGTATTCTGCTGTTGGCTGCTTCTAATGAATTTTTTTATTTCATTTATTGTGTTTTGCATCTCTGCTTGCTTAAGTTTTACATCTTTTATTTCTTTGCTTAGGGTTTGCTGTAAATTATCAGTCTTTGCCTCCAGTTTATTTCCAATGTCTTGCATCATCTTCACCATCATTAGTCTAAAGTCTTTCTCCTGGAGGCTGATAATCTCCAGATCACTTAGCTGTTTTTCTGGGTTTTTTTTCTTGTTCCCTTAGCTGAGTTATAGTTCTCTGCCTTTTCATTTTTATAGGTTAAAGGTGGTGTCCTTTTTGCAGACAGTAGAGTTATAGCCTCTCTCACTTCTTATGTCCGCCCCCTTGTGGCCAAAGTTGGTATGGGCGGCTTGCTGCAGGCTTCCTGAAGGGAGGGACTGATGCCTGCCTACCGGTCAGTGGGGCTGATTCCTATCTCTCTGGTGGATGGGCTTTGTCTCTGGGTGAGATTAGAGGTAGCTATGTGCCTGGGGGCTCTTTAGGCAGCCTGCTTACTGATGGGTGGGGCTGTTTACTGATGGGCGGGGCTGTGATCCCACCTGGATTGTTCTTTGGCCTGGGGCTTCTCAGCACTGATGGATGGGGCCAGATTTCCCCAAAATAGACACCTCTAGAGGAACACATGCTAATGAATGTTCCTGAGACATTTGCCTCCAATGTCCTTCCCCCACAATAAGCCATAGTCACCCCCTGTTTTTCCAGGACATCTCCAAGAATTGCAGTCAGGTCCAACCCAGATTGCTCTGGAGCCTCTGCTTTGCCCTGGGACCCACTGCACATGAAAGCCTGTGTGCACCTTTCAAGAATCCAGTCTCCGTTTCCCCCAGTCCTGTAGAACTCCCAGGCACAAGCCCCACTGGGCTTGGGGGCACAAGCCCCACAGATGCTCTGGGGGCTCTTTCTCCCAATCCCAGATCTCCAGGCATAGGGACCTGGCATGGGGCTCAGAACTCTTATTCCTTTGGGTGACTCTCAGTGATACAGTTAGTTTCCAGTGTATGAGCTTCCTACCTGGCGGGTATGGGGTTGTTTATGTTGTGTAATCACCCCTCCTACCATCTTGATGTGGCCTCCTCTTTGTCTTCTGAAGTAAGATATCTTTTGGAAAGGTTCCAGTCCATTTGGTTGACTGTTGTTCAGCATTTGGTTGTAATTCTGTTGTTTTAATGAGAGAAGGTCAGCTCCAGCCCTTCTATTCTGCCATCTTAATCCTGTCTCCTATAAAGGGAAAATTTTTTTGTGTGTTCTGAAGTTTGACAGTTTTACGAATTGACTTTTATGTAAAGAGTGCTATTGTTATAAAGTTGTGGAAATTATTTCCATAAAAAAATGAAATGTGGAGTTCCTATCGTGGTGCAGTGGTTAACGAATCTGACTAGGAACCATGAGGTTGCGAGTTCGGTCCCTGCCCTTGCTCAGTGGGTTAACGATCCAGCGTTGCCGTGAGCTGAGCTGTGGTGTAGGTTGCAGACGCGGCTCGGATCCTGCGTTGCTGTGGCTCTGGCGTAGGCCGTAGACCCCTAGCCTGGGAACCTCCATATGCCGCGGGAGTGGCCCAAGAAATGGTAAAAAGACAAAAAAAAAAAAAAAGAACTGTAACAAAGCATTTCAGTATACCTTTAAACCAGATTTATGTTAACAGTTTGCTCTATGTACTTTACTATTTTTCTCTCTTTCTCCACATACACACACACACACACACACACAAAACTTTTTTTTTCCCTGAACCACTTCAGAGTAAGTTTCAGATATGCACTTTTAACCCTAAGATTTTAGTATTGCCTAGGAAATTCTTTTTCTTTTTAAACATAGGTCGTTAGAGCCATATGGGTAGAACTCTTAATTTACTTTCTCATGTATCTTTAGTAGATGGATTATATTGTTTGGTGCTAGACCTGCAATTCAAGTGAAATATTTTGTCATCAGTATTTCTTTGGACTATTTGTTACTGCCACTTTTGGCTTTGTTCTTTTTGGCTCTTACCTCTGGTTTCTGACACACCTAGCTCAAGTGTGAGAGCTTTTTGCCTTACCCTACATAATGTTGCCATTCAGAGAATCTTTTTTTTCTACCACTGCCTTTTTTCCTTTGCTCCCTGAATTCTGGGGTGTGTATCATAGGGCAGGCTGAGTTTCAGTGAGCTCTTAATGCAGATACTGGAAACCCCACCTGCCTGCCAAGTCTTTTTGGCTTTGAGCAAAGTGGAGGCTTGGTGCTTGTCATTCCTTTGCAGCAGTTGAGCTGAAGGAATGCTGCATATCTTGTTGGAAGTTGCTAAGTGGCCTTGAATGAGGTGTGTTTTAGGGTGTGTGCAGAGAGTTGAGGGTCTCTCCACAGTCTGTATGGAAGACATGGTATTCTTCCTTGTACTATATACTAATCATCAGGCAGTATTTATAGAGTGCCTCCTTATGACTAGACTAGCACTGTGACAGGAGCTTTTGGAATAGTATAATAAAATACCTAAGTCATAGTAAGTAGTCCAAAAATTCTAGCTCTACCACTTACCAGCTTTGATTTGGGCAAAGTTAATGTCTTTAAACCTCCCGTTAACTCTTAAGTGGATCTGTTAATATTTACATGATAGGGCTGTTGTGAAGATTAAATAAAGAATGTAAGTATTGTATTTAGCACATGTCTAACTAATTAGTATTTCATTTCATACAATTATAGTCAGGACATATGACTGACACCATATAAAATGGAGAGTAATCAAAACAACTAGAATAATAAGACACTATAATGTATAATCAAATACTTTAATAGTGACTTGTACATTATAAATAGTCTGGGAATTTTGAGATGGGAAAGAACAGTCTTGTGCAACCATTTAATGTTGCTGTGCCTTAGTTTTTCTACTGCATACACTGTGGACAATGCTATGTGATCTAAAAATAATTAAGATGTTATAGCATTTTTGCTTTTTTTTTTAAAATGGCCACCCCCACGGGATATGAAAGTTCCTAGGCCAGGGATCAAATCCGAGCTGTGTAGCTATGACCTATGCCACAGCTGCAGCAGTGCAGGATCCTTAACCCACTGCCCTGGGCTGGGGATTGAACCCACACCTCTGGAGTGACCTGAGCCACTCCAGTAGGCTTCTTAACCCACTACACCACAGCAGGATCTCCACATTTTTTATTTTTTAGGTTTTCTATATGATGGTGAGAAGGAAGGAGAAGCTTGGGAAACTTGTTAGAAACCAAATTTAATATTCAACATTCTTAATTTTTTCCTTGTGTGGAAATGGCAGCCTTATAGGAAAACTTAAAGCTGGATATTGAAAGCATTTCCTTGCAAAGAACTTTTTCCTTATTGCCTCACTTGCATTTTAATTAGTTGAAAACTAATGTTGGTCAATGGATAGCCTCTGATTGTGAGTGCCCTGGATATAATCTGAAGATTAAGTGATTTGTAACCCAAATTATCTCTCTGATCCTCTGGCAAAAAAATGTAACATACAAACAAACAGGGCAGAAGAAGATTTAGTTCTTTAGGACTGGATGTTAAGGACATATGGTTCACCCACCATGAATGTTTATCTGAGATGGGACATCTTTGCTCAGAACAGAGTCTCAACAGATGATTTGCCCCACCCACCTTTAAATAGACTTTATAGCCATGATCATGTAAAACACCTTTACAAATTTCTTTAATCACCATATTCAGAAGAAACTTTTTTACTTTGTTATGTAAAAACTTTGGTTTTTTACTTTGGTTTTTTTCTTGGTAATTTTTTTGTTAGCTTGATTTTAGAAAATTTGTATTTGATTTTTACTTTTGTCTAGATCAGCTTCTCCTAGAAAATTTCAGAGAAGTCTCCTATGAAAGCAAAGCTGCTCACATCTTTCCCCACTTCTTTGGATTGAGTGTTTCTCCTTTTTGTTGTTGTTAGGTTTTTTGTTTTTTGGGCTTTTTTTTTTTTTTTTTTTGGTGGGAGGGGGCATTGTTTGCCAAGGTTTCAAGTTTATAGTGAGAAGTGAGGCAACGTTGATCTTGGCAGAACAGCACAAAGCTAGTAGGGTCATTAAGTGACGCAAGCTTTTGATTTTTTTTTTTTTTTCTTTCTGTTAAAGCTCTCTGGCACAGCTGGGTAGTCTAGTCACAGAGGAAAAGAGAAGAGACTTTCTGAAGTTCTGGATGGAATAATAGAAGATGTTCGGGTGTATATTTAAAAACAGCAGCAGAGCAACAACAACAGGAACTCCGTATATTTTTCACAAGCTTCTTTGCTTTGTGGAATCTATGTCAGTTACTTTGAACGTGGATTTTTATTTCAGAGGATGATGGGACAAGGCAATAGAAGGAAGGAAGGTTGTGGTGGATTCTTGCTTTCTGTCTGCCTCTCCTTTGAGTTGGAAAAATCTTCAGTCTACAAGAAGCATTATAAACAAGCCTAAAGGACATATCCTGCCCTGATCCTGCATTCTATTGGAGTTGAAGATTACAGCCACTTCACAAGAATTTTATGAAGGCAGTTCAAGAAAAATAGAAGGAAGCAGCAACACTTAAAGATTTCTCTTGTACCATGTTAAATTTTGGGCATTGCTTGAATCAAGCAGAGGACAGCTCTGTCATGTGGATCTAAGGATACCTGAGTTCCTTGACCTACATGTATGATATTTTTGAAAGGTTGTAAATTTAAAGTCTTTCAACATAAATTTGTTCAATTCTGGATTCTCTTTATATTAAAGACTTCAGCAGACAAGAAACGCCCTCCCTAAAAGATACAAAACCTTCTCTGTGTTTTCAGGTTAAATGTGAACAATAATGTCTTGGAAGAGAAATTATTTTTCAGGGAGCCGTGGCAGTGTCCAAGGGATGTTTGCTCCTCGAAGCTCAACCTCCATAGCCCCCAGCAAAGGCCTCAGCAATGAGCCAGGACAAAATAGCTGCTTTCTCAACAGTGCCTTGCAGGTAAGGGTAATTTCTTTTTGGTGAACTTTGATTTTCAATTGCTGAAGCTATATTTATTACTCTTTTAAATATAATGCTTGATAGTCTCTGTTTGAAGTCAGCAGCCTAAGATCATTTTTTTATAAGTTCACCTGTGTGATTGTGGGCTGGCACTTTCTCTCTTTTAGTTTCAGTTACTTCTTTTGTAAAGAGGAGATATTAGATACTAGAAATAATAACTGTTATAACTACTACTCATCTGCCTAAAAGGGAGGTATGTGGACAAGATGATCTTATTATTTGTTTATTGACTTTTTTCCTGAACAGTCTCTGTTTCTTTTTTTTATCTATTTGAGACCAAGGTGTCTCATCACTCTAGTTGCTTTCCTCTAGTGTAGAAAAAAAAAATTCTTTCCAAAGTCAAAGATTGTCAGGAATGTTATTCTTGTCTCATAATTATTCAGGCTGTCGGCACACATACTGATTGGGGTCCAGTCTATGGTCTTCATCTCTTTCCTCTGAACTCTCCCATAGTGGCTGATGCTTGGTGTCTGGTCAGAAATGCTTACCCAGAGTTAGTAGAAGATAAATTCTCTTTCGGTGATTATCTCCTCTAGATTTTCCCTTTTGGTCTTGCTTGCCACCTTAGTGGTTTCAGAATCCCAAAGCTTCCTGTCTGTCTGCCTGACCTGCCCATTCAGGGCCCCCCTTGGCCTAACTTTCAAGTAATTACTTTCTCCTTTTTTCTACTCTTCAGAGTAAAAGTAAATGAAATTTGCCACCCAAAATAATTATGCTTCGGTAAAATATTAGCTTTACACCTCAAATGTATGGGAAAATAAATTGTTATGAGAGAAAAAAAAAGGCAGGACAATGTATTTAGTATAGAAAACACTGGATTTAGGAATTAGGAGAACTGGGTTCTAGTTTCAAACTTTCTATAGACCACCCTTGTAATAATGTTTTAGTTTTCTCATTTGTAATACAAGAATCTTGTCAAGCTTACTTACTTACTTATTTTGGATTATGAATCTTCAATGCACATATCAACCGAATTCAGTAATAATAGCATTTGCCATTCTAATTCATCCCTCTTCCCCTTTTTTGCTGAATTATTTTATGCTATGCATCATGTGATCTTTAACTACTTCATTGTATATCTCTACTACAGAAGGACTGAAAAGAACTTCATAATCTCAATAACTTTATGACACTTTAAAAAATTATCTAAAATTACTAAAATTATTAACTAATACCACAGTCATGTTCAGCTTTCCTAGTAGGGTAAAAATGTGTATTGTAAAAATTTTAGGTAAATTTGATATACAACATTATATAGGTTTTGGGTGTACAACAGAGTGATTCACAATTTTTAAAGTTGTACTTGATTTATAGTTACTATAAAATATTGGCTATATTTCATGTGTTGTATAATATATCCTTGTAGCTTATTTATTTTATTTTATTTTTACCTTTTTTGTCCTTTTTAGGGCCACACTAACGGCATATGGAGATTCCCAGGCTAGGGGTCGAATTGGAGCTGTTGCTGTCGGCCTACACCACAGACACAGCAATGCCAGATCCGAGCCACGTCTGCATCCTACACCACAGCTCACGGCAACTCCGGATCCTTAACCCACTGAGCAAGGCCAGGGATCGAACCTGAAACCTCATGGTTCCTAGTCGGATTCATTTCTGCTGTGCTATGATGGGAACTCCAGCTTACTTATTTTATACATAATAGCTTATACCTCTTAATCCCCTAACCTTGTCTTGCCTACCTCTTTCCCTCTCCCCACTGTTAACCACTAGTTTGTTCTCTGTCTGTATCTGTGGGTCTCTTTTTTGTTATATTCACTAGTCTATTTTATTTTTTAGATTCCACATATCAGTAATATCATACAGTATTTATCTTTCTTTATCTGACTTATTTTACTTAGCATACTACCCTTCAAATCCATTCTTGTTGTTTAAATGGCACAATTTCATTGTCAAGCTTATTAATGTGATTGAAGATTCATACTCTCTGTTTTCAAATTTTTATTTGAAAATATTAAAAAATTCTTTGCTGTCCTAGCCTATAGACAGAGTTTAAAGACAAAGTTTAAAGACAATGGTACTTAAACTCTTTCTAGCCTATAGAAAGAGTTTAAGTACCTTCCCTAATTACTACCACAAATTGGTGGAGTTGGCTAGGTTTTTTTTTTGCTTTTTAGGGCTGAACCCTAGGCATATGGAGGCTCCCAGGCTAGGGGTCTAATCGGAGCTACAGCTGTCGGCCACAGCCACAGCAACACCAGATCTGAGCCACCTTTGTGACCTACACCACAGCTCACAGCAATGCTGGATCTTTAACCCACTGAGTGAGGCCAGAGATTTAACCTGCAACCTCATAGTTCCTAGTCAGATTCATTTCTGCTGCCCCACAATGGGAATGCCTAAACTTTTTTTTTTCCAGGTGATGCATATTAGCAATTTGAGTTACTTTGCATTAGTAATACTTTCGTAATTTGAAAAGTAGGCAAAAAGAGTGTTGATGTAGATATGTTTGTGTTTACCTCCTTCATGGCTATAGTCCTTTTTTTTTTGTTTTTATTTTTTGGCTGCACATGCGGCATGCAGAAATTCCTTGGCCACGGATTGAACCCAAGCCACAGAGGTGACCATGAGCCACAGCAGTGACAATGCTGGATCCTTAATCACTAGGGCACCAGTGAACCATTTTTATAATTCTGTTAGTTTTATATGATATTTTTTTTTGTCAATTGAAACAATAATATTTATGACTTTATGTTCTAATTGCCAGTGACATTTAAAACATATAATGTACATACACACACACACACACACTCCTCTACCTATACTTGAAGACTGAGTCATTGATAGCTTTGGGGTGCCTATAATAATCATGTTACAAGTTGAAAATTATTGTTTTTATGAGCTAATATTTAACTTTTCATATGAAAGCTATGTTCACCACAGATATGTTGAACCCATTATGTTTGTTATAAAAAGATGTTACTTATTTGGGAGTGTAGCATGTTTCAGAGAACTTTTGGAAATAAGTATCTATGGACACTTAAGTAAGAAGAAGCTCCAGAAGTGTGCTATGATCTGGGGCTGCAAAAGTGTAGTGCTTTTTTTCTTTTTCTTTTTTTTCTCTTTTTTTTTATTACTCAAATTAATTTATCACATCTGTAGTTATGTAATGATCATAACCATCCAGTTTCACAGGATTTCTATCCCATAACCCGAGCACATCCCCCTACCCCACAAACTGTCTCCTCTGGAGACCATAAGTTTTTCAATGTCTGTGAGTCAGCATCTGTTCTGCAAAGAAGTTCAGTCTGTCCTTTTTTCAAATTTCACATGTCAGTGAAAGCATTTGATTTTGGTGTCTCATTGTATGGCTGACTTAGCATGATAATTTCTCAGTCCATTCACGTTACTAAAAACGCTGGTATTTCATTCATTTTTATGGCTGAGTAATATTCCATTGTATATATGTACCATATCTTCTTGATCCACTCCTCTGTCGATGGACAGTTAGGTTGTTTCCATGTATTGGCTATTGCAAATAGTGCTGCAATGAACATTGGAGTACATGTGTCTTTGCAAGTTGTGGTTTTCTCTGGATAGATGCCCAGGAGTGGAATTGCTGGATCGAATGGTAGTTCTATGTTTAGTTTTCTGAGGAATCTCCATACTGTTTTCCACAGTGGTTGCACCAATTTTCAATCCCACCAACAGTGTACTAGGGTTCCTTTTTCTCCACACCCTCTTCAGCACTTACTGTTTGTAGACTTTTGGATGATGACCATTCTGGCTGGTGTAAGGTGGTACCTCATTGTTGTTTTGATTTGCATTTCTCTGATAATGAGTGATGTTAAACATCTTTTCATGTCTTTTTTGGCCATCTGCATGTTTTCTTTGGAGAACTGTCTGTTTAGATCTTCTGCCCATTTTTTGATTTTTTTTTTTGTTTTTTTGGTATTGAGCTGCAGAAGGTGTTTATAAATTTTGGAGATGAATCCCTTGTCAGTTGATTCATTTGTAAAGATTTTCTCCCATTCTGTGGGTTGTCTTTTCGTTTTGTTTAGGGTGTAGTGCTTTTTCATATATCATGCCATTTAAATGTTTTCTTGGTAAAGGGGGCTTCCTAAGGTGTTTATGCTTATATATATTACACTGTATCTTTTTATTTTTTAAATTTTTTTGTCTTTTTTTTCTAAGGCCACACTTGTAGCATATGGAGGTTCCCAGGCTAGGGTCGAATCACAGCTATAGCTGCTGGCCTGCACCACAGCCACAGCAATGCCAGATCTGAGCCATGTCTGTGACTTATACCACAGCTCACGGCAACGCCAAATCGTTAATCTACTGAGCGGGGCCAAGATTTCAATCCTCCATCCTCATAGATATTAGTCAGATTCTTTTTCTGCTGAGCCACAACAACAGGAACTCCTCTTTTTTTTTTTTGTCTTTTTGCCTTTTCTTGGGCCGCTCCTGCGGCATATGGAATTTCCCAGGCTAGGAGTTGAATCGGAGCTGTAGCCGCCAGCCCACACCAGAGCCACAGCAACGCGGGATCCGAGCCACGTCTGCAACCTACACCACAGCTCACGGCAACGCCGGATCGTTAACCCACTGAGCAAGGCCAGGGATCGAACCCGCAACCTCATGGTTCCTAGTCGGATTCGTTAACCACTGCGCCATGACGGGAACTCCAGGAACTCCTCTTTTTAAACTAAGTCCAAAGTTTATTCAGATTTCCTGAGGTTTTTTATTTTTTGTCTTTTTAGGGCTGCACCCGTCGAATTGGATGTTCCCAGACTAGGGGTTGAATTGGAGCTACAGCTGCTGGCCTACACCACAGCCACAGCAACGTGGGCTCCATGTCGCATCTTCGACCAACACCACAACTCATGGCAACGTCAGATCCTTAACCCACTGAGCGAGGCCAGCGATCAAACCTGCTCCCTCATGGATACTAGTTGGTTTGTTAACCACTGAGCCACGACGGGAACTCCACATTTCCTGAGTTTTTTATGTAGTATCTTTTTGTATTCCAGAATCCCATCCAGGAAACCACATTTAAATTTACTTGTTGGAGTTCCTGTCATGGTGCAGCAGAAATGAATCTGACTGGGAACCATGAGGTTGCAGGTACCATCCCTGACCTTGCTCAGTGGGTTAAGGATCTGGTATTGTCCTGAGCTGTGGTGTAGGTCGAAGATGCAGCTTGGTTCTGATGTTGCTGTGGCTGTGGCATAGGCCGGCAGCTGTAGCTCCAATTCAACCCCTAGTCTGGGAACCTCCATATGTGGTGTGTTCAGCCCTAAAAAGGAAAAATAAATAAATAAATTTACTTCTCATGTTTCTTTAGGCTCCTCTTGACTGTGATAGTTTCTTAAAATTTCCTTGTTTTGGGTAATTGTAACAGTTTTGAAGAATACTAATCAAGTATTTTGTAGGATCCCACTATTGGAATTTGTCTAATGTTCTTCTCATGATTAGATTTGTTATGGGTTTTTGAGAGGAAGACCATAAAAGTAAAGTGCTTTCTCATCACATCATATCAAGGTTACATATTATGAATAAATTCATCACTGTTGATATCACTCCATTGTTTTTTTATTCACTTAATGAGGTCACACCTTTCTCAGAAATGTCCAAAAATTGAGAAGTCTAATGAAGACAAAATTCCACTTTATATTTCAAGGTTCTAAATAACTTTTAAAATATTTTTGCTTTTCCCATGTGGACCATTAAAATAAATTCTTATTCTGCAGCATTTTTTTTTTTTTTTTTTTAGGGCCACACCTGTGACATACGGAGGTTCCCAGGCTAGGGGTCTAATTGGAGCTGTTGCTGCCGGCCTACGCCACGGCCACAGCAATGCCAGATCCGAGCCGTGTCTGCGACCTACACCACAGCTCACGGCAAAACCAGATCCTTAACTCACTGAGCAAGGCCAGGGATCAAACCCTCAACCTCATGGTTCCTAGTTGGATTTGTTTCCACTGCGCCATGACTGGAGCACCTATTCTGCAGTTTTTAACCCATAAACTTCCTCTTTATGGTCACATTTTAGTATGTCATACCGTATTTTCTCTGAGTGACCTACTTTGTGCTCAAATTAGTATCTTTTCCAGAATATGGTCATCTGTTGCTCTTGTTAGATACGTCTCTTCTTTTGACTTTTTTTTTTGGTCTTTTTTTCAGGGCCACACCTGTGGCAAATGGAAGTTCCCAAGCTAGGGGTCAAATCAGAGCTGTAGCTGCCGGCCTATGCCATAGCCACAGCCACACCAGACTCGAGCCATGTCTGCGACCTACACCACAGCTCACGAGCAACCCTGGATCCTTAAGCCACTGAGCAATGCTAGGGATCGAAACCCGCATCCTCATAGATACTTGTTGGGTTTGTTACTGCTAAGCCATGATGGGAACTCCCTGACATTTTAAAAAATACACTAGAATTAGCTTTTCTTTTGGAGTCATGATATCTTCTGAAATCATTACCTATGTTTGCTTGACCTCTTAAATTTAAAATTAAATGTGGGTAGGTTCGATCCCTGGCCCTGCTCCGTGGGTTAAGGATCTGGCATTGCCATGGGCTGTGGTGTAGGTCGCAGACTTGGCTCAGATCCTGTGTGGCTGTGGCTGTGGTGCAGGCCAGCAGCTGCAGCTCCAGTTGGACCCCTAGCTTGGGAACCTCCATATGCTGTGGGTATGACTCTAAAAAAGAGGCAATAAATAAATCTTAAAAATGGTTTTTTTTGGTAGAATAATGAAGTATTTTCCCATTTTTTAGGTTTTATGGCACTTGGACATCTTCCGACGTAGCTTTAGGCAGCTTACAACTCACAAATGCATGGGAGATTCCTGCATCTTTTGTGCTCTCAAGGTAAGTACTTCAGATTTTTTTCTTCTCACTAACAGTCGGTGGCCAAATGATCAATATTAAGGTGGTTTAGTTATTTAGAGTGATGCTAAAGAATTTGTGACTAAATTATCTGCCTGTGGTTTAGTCCAAAGGATAAATATGCTTAGTTTTACTTGCTTCAAAGAATCCTATTTGGTTTGGGTAGTCTGTTTTTCTGAACCTTTTGCCCGTATAATTCTGTTCAGTTTGACAGGATGCTATTCAAATGTGCCTAGACTTTGAGTATTTATCTGCAAAACTAATACTGAATTTTCACTTTGAAAGAATAAACAACCATTTTTCATGGAATTAACAAATTTTGTATTAAAGCTAAATTTAGCAGCAAATTCTCCCTTTCTTTCTTTTATTAAAGTATAGTTGATTTATAGTGTTGTGCCAATTCTGCTGTACAGCAGAGTGATCCAGTCATATGCGTGGTACATTCGCTTTCTTTTTTTTAATATTTATTTTTATGTAATAATTTTTATTTTTTTCCATTACAGCTGGTTTACAGTGTTCTGTCAATTTTCTGCTATACAGCATGGTGACTCAGTTACACATACATTCTTTTTTCTCACATTATCATGCTCCATCATAAGTGACTAGACATAGTTCCCAGTGCTACACAGCAGGATCTCATTTCTAATCCATTCCAAGGGCAATAGTCTGCATCTATTAACCCCAAGCACCCCATCCATCCCACTCCCTCCCCCTCCCCCTTGGCAACCACAGGTCTATTCTCCAAGTCCATGGTTTTCTTTTCTGTGGCAAGTTTTGTTTGTGCCGTATATTAGATTACAGGTAAAAGTGATATCATATGGTATTTGTCTTTCTCTTTCTGACTTACTTCACTCAGTATGAGAGTCTCTAGATCCATCCATGTTATTGCAAATGGCATTATTTTGCTCTTTTTTGTGGCTGAGTAGTATTCCATTGTGTATATATACCACATCTTCCTAATCCAATCATCTGTCGATGGACATTTGGGTTGTTTCCATGTCTTGGCTATTGTGAATAGTGCTGCAGTGAACATGCGGGTGCATGTGTCTTTTTCAAGGAAAGTTTTGTTTGGATATATGCCCAAGAGTGGGATTGCTGGGTCTTATGGTTGTTCTATGTATAGTTTTCTAAGGTACCTCCATACTGTTCTTCATAGTGGCTGTACCAGCTTACATTCCCACCAACAGTGCAGGAGGGTTCCCTTTTCTCCACCCCTCCAGCATTTGTTATTTGTGGAGTTATGAATGATGGCCATTCTGACAGGTGTGAGGTGGTTTCTTGTGGTAGTTTTGATTTGCATTTCTCTAATAATCAGGGATGTTGAACATTTTTTCATGTGCTTGTTGGCCATCTGTGTATCTTCCTTGGAGAAATGTCTATTCAGGTCTTTTGCCCATTTTTCATTTGGGTTGCTGGCTTTTTTACTTTTGAGTTGTATATGTTGTTTGTATATTTTAGAGATGAGGCCCTTGTCAGTTGCTTCGTTTAAAACTGTTTTCCCCCATTCTGTAAGTTGTCTTTTTGTTTTCTTTTTGGTTTCCTTTGCTGTGCAAAACCTTATCAGTTTGATTAGGTCCCATTGTTTTTTTTTTTTTTATTTTTTGTTTTTACCATTAGTTTATTTTACTCTTATTTCTGTTGCTTTGGGAGAGTGACCTGAGAAAACATTTGTAAGGTTGCTATCAGTGAATTCTTTGCCTATGTTCTCTTCCAGGAGTTTGATGGTGTCTTGTCTTATATTTAAGTCTTTCAGCCATTTTGAGTTTGTTTTTGTGCATGGTATGAGGGTGTGTTCTAGTTTCATTGATTTGCATGCTGCTGTCCAGTTTTCCCAGCAATACTTGCTGAAGAGACTGTCTTTTTCCCATTTTATGTTCTTGCCTCCTTTGTCAAAGATTAATTGACCATAGGTGTCTAGGTTTATTTCTGGGTTCTCTGTTCTGTTCCATTGGTCTGTATGTCTATTTTGGTACATTCCCTTTCTTATATTATCTTCCATCATGGTCTATCCCAAGAGATTGGATATAGTTATCTGGGCTATACAGTAGGACCTCACTGCTTATCCATTCTAAATGTAATAGTTTACATCTACTAATTCCAGACTCCCAGTCCATCCCATTCCCTTCCCCCCACCCCTTGGCAACCAACAAGTCTGTTCTCTTTGTCAGTCTGTTACTGTTTTGTAGATAGGTTCATTTGTACCGTATTTTAGATTCCACAAATAAGTGACATCAAATAGTATTTGTTTTTCTCTTTCTGACTTCCTGCACTTATTATAATAATCTTTAGGTGCAACAAACTCTGTTAAGAAAATCCAGGAGTTCCCTGGTGGCTCAATGGTTTAGAGATCTGGTGGTGTAACTGCTGTGGCACGGGTTTGATCCCTGGCCCCAGAACTTCTTCATGGTACAGGTGGAGGTGCCGCCAAAAAGAAAGAAAGAAAGAAAGAAAGAAAGAACGAAAAAAAGAAAGTGAAGCCAGTACTAAAATTTTCTATTTCCTAATGTTTCCCATTGTTATATTTAATAGACCTTTTTTTTTTTTTGCTTTTTTTGCTTTTCAGGGCCTCACCCTTGGCATTTGGAAGTTCCCAGGCTAGGTGTCAAATCGGAGCTACAGCTCTTGGCAACTGGAGATCTGAGTTGCATCTGTGACCTACACTGCAGCTCACAGTAATGCTGGATCCTTCGATTAAACCTAAGTCCTCATGGATACTAGCTGGGTTTGTTACTGTTAAGCCACAACAGGAACTCCAATAGATTCTTTTTTTTTTTTTTTCCTTTTTAGGGCGGCATTTGGAAGTTCCCAGGCTAGGGGTCGAGTCAGAGCCACAGCTGCCGCCCTCACCACAGCCATAGCAATGTGGGATCCAAGCTGCATCTGTAACCTACACCACAGCTCATGGCAATGTGGGATTCCCAACCCACTGACCGAAGTCAGGGATTGAACCTGCATCCTCATGGATACTGGTCGGATTCATTTCTAGTGCACCACAATGGGAAGTCCCAATAGTAGATTTTTTTTTGTTTTTTTCTTTTTAAGGCTGCACCTATGGCATATGGAGGTTCCTAGGCTAGGGGTTAAATTGGAGCTACAGCTGCCAGCCTACACCACAGCTCATGGCTGGCAATGCCGGATTCTTAACTCCCTGAACGAGGCCGGGGATTGAACCCTCAACCTCATGGTTACTAGTCAGATTCATTTCCCTGGTGCCACAACAGGAACTCCGGTAGTATATTCTTTGTATCAGTTCTCTACCCCATTCTTTGACTCTTTTTTTTTTTTTTTTTTTTGCTTTTTAAGGTATACCAGAGGTATATGGAGGTTCCCAGGCTAGAGGTCAAATCAGAGCTACAGCTGCTGGCCTACACCACAGCCATAGCAATGTGGGATCCCCCACCCACTGATCAAGGCCAGGGACTGAACTCGCATCCTCATGGATACTAGATGGATTCGTTTCCACTGCACCACAATGGGACCTCCCCCATTATGACATTAACTTTTTCATTTCTGAATAAAATGAAACAGGATTTATTTAGAGACAAATGAAATGGCCTTATGTAAGAGAGTTTTGACTCAGATATTTTAGGTAAGCTGCTAAAGAGAAAAACTAGGATGTATAAAGGGTCCATTCTCCATTGCTTTTCCAACATGTAGCTTCTCTGTGTTTTCTTGGTCCAGATATGCAATGTATTATTTGTGGTTGCATGAGTATGCTTGAGTTTTCAGTAAGTTTCTAGTCTTATGATGTCTGAACTCTTAGTTTGTCAAAGGGACACATTGTTAAATTTTTGGTTTTTATAGTTGAGGGTAGAAATTGTGATTGAAAACTCCAGGAGAATTTCCCAGTTTAATTTGTAACAACTGACTCAAAACAGTGTTTTGAACAATGTCCCCCCCCCCCCTTTTCTTTGCTTTTTAGGGCTGTACCCATGGCATATGGAAGTTCCCAGGCTAAGGGTCGAATCAGAGCTACAGCTGCTGGCCACAGCCACAGCAACACAGGATCCAAGCCGCATCTCTGACCTACACCACAGCTCATGGCAACACCGGATCCTTAACCCACTGAACGAGGCCAGACATTGAACCCACAACCTCATGGTTCCCAGTCAGATTGGTTTTCACCACGCCATGACGGGAACTTCCTGAGCAATGTCCCTTTTAAGTTTTAGTCCATGATAGACAGATATCTTTGGGAAGATATAACTGAGTTTTCTGATCTTTGGCCACTAGGGTCACAAATGTCTTTTTTTCCCACCATTTGTTTGGAAGCATTATTACTTTTAGCAAAATATAGAATATAAATTATTGGTTAATTGTAGAATTTAAATAGGAAATTTTAATAAAAACTAGATTTTTTTCAGGTTGTAACATTTCTGATTATGCCCATTCAGGGAGAATTCCATCCAAAAGAGAATTTGGCTTGATTTTCTGAAAGGTACATTAAGTATCTAATTTTAGATAAAGAAGAAACGTAGTGATTCTTTGGTTAGCAAGTCCAAGGGAAGTCTGGTTCATGGCATTAAAACCCTAAAAACAAGACAAGTTACTTGGCTAGAGAGAAGCGAAACCTGGAGAAATCCCTGGCAGAAGAACCTTCTGAAACTGGAAACTCCCATATGTACCAGGAAGGGATGACGGAACTTACATGAACCCCTTCCATGTCTTTGGTTAGTCAGGACTTAGTCATCTTCTTCACTGACTTAGATGGAACTCTTGAAAAGTGGCTGTCACAATCTTATGTTTGTTTCATTTTTCACAGGAACAAATTTGTTACTTTAAAATAAATCAATGTAATTATAAAATACAGAAAGATAAAGATAACCGGCCATCAGACCTTATGGGACACCTTCTGAGACAATCAAGTATAGAAAGGAAGTTGTTTTTCAAGCTAAAGGGGCTGAGGATATATCCTGGGACTCTTTCAGAGAAGCTCATGATAGATAGTAAGTGGACTTAAGGAATTAATGGCTGTGTTTTGGGTCTTTATAACTCTGAGGATTTATGTTTCTCAGCACATCACTGCCTGATCTATCTATTAGATTTCTTTTTCTTCACTGACTCTTTTGCTATATTGGAAGTATATTAAAAACTTAAATTTTTTTCCCTCCCATAGTGCTTTTTAATCCCTTAATGCTAAATATATGCTAAAAATTAGACTCTAGTTTGCACATACTTGGTTGTAGAAGGCATTTTTTGCATTTTAAAAATTATGCATGTAATTTGAAAGTTACAGTTTTAGACTTTCCAATAAATATGCTTAGAGAATTGGTTATCTGTATAGAAAAAAATAAGTTAGATCCCTATTTCATATTATACCTAAAGCATGAATTTCAGATGAATTAAGGACTAAAATGTGAAAGATAGGAATTCTCTTTTGGTACAGCGAGTTAAGGATCTGGCATTGTCATTGCAGCAGCTGGGGTTGCTGCTGTGGTGCAATCCTTAGACCAGGAACTTTCCAATACTGTGCCCCCCCCCCCGCCAAAAAAAGTGAAAGACAATGTTTTTTTAAGTTTTAGGAGAAAATGTGGGAGAATATCATGACTCCTCTATCATGAAAAATACAAAGTTAAAAAATTTGATGCATTCTACTATAGAAAATTCAATAACTTCTGTTCATCAGATGATTCCATGAATATAGTAAAAGACACAAAGCTACAAACCAAGAGAAAGTATCTGCAATATATAACCAACAAAGATTGCCATCCGGTACAGAACTCCAGGAAAGAACTCCCATGAAGAATAAGTAAAAGGTAAAATGAGTCAACAGGAAAATGGGTAAAAGACAAACAGGAGTTTTTGAGAATGGGAAACCCAATTGACTTTTAAGCATTTGAAAAAGGCTTTCCCTCTTTAGTAATCTAAGAAATGTAAATTAGGACTTCCAGTGTGGCTTACAACATAACTACTCAGCCGGCGTTGCTTCTACAGTGGCTGTGGCTTGACCCCTAGCTCAGGGACTTCCATATGCCACAGGTGCGGCCACTTGTTTAAAAGAAAGAAAAAGAAATGTAAATTAATCATAACCTTCATATTGTAGAAATTGGAAGATTGGATAAAGTTGTTACCTAAAAGGTGGAATAATGACAATTTACATACATTGTTGGGTATAAATTAAGTTGATACTGCTATTTAGGAAACCAGTTTGTCTACATTTGTCAAGTAAAATTGAAGTAGCAGGTACCCTACTACTCACTAATTTACTTTTGAGTATTTGCTGTAGAAAACTTCCTTGTATGTACATACCAGAAGATATGTTTAAGAATGTTTAAGATAGTATTTTCGTGATTACAGTTGACCTATGCCAACTATAGGAGAATGACTTGACAGATGGTTTATATCCTCAGAGTAAAATGCTATATAGTAGTGAAAATAAATAGCCTGCAGCTACGTATATCAACTCGAATTAATCCCAAAAGCATTACACACATTCCTCGACTTATGATGGTTTGACTTAAAATTTTTTGACTTTGTGATGGTGTGAAAACAATATGCATTCAGTAGGAACCTTACTTTGAATTGTGTTTTTTTGTTGTTGTTGTCTTTTAGTCTTTTTAGGACTGTACCCTCGGCATATGAAGGTTCCCAGGCTAGGGGTCGAATCAGAGCTGTAGCCGCCAGCCTTTGTCACAGTCACAGCAACGCCAGATCTAAGCTGTACCTGTGACCTACACCACAGCTCACGGCAATGCTGGATCCTTAACCCACTGTGCAAGGCCAGGGACTGAACCTGCATCCTCATGGATGCCAGTTGGGTTTGTTAACTGCTGAGCCACGACGGAAACTCCCTTATGTTGAATTTGAATTTTGATCTTTTTCCAGGCTGGTGGTATGTGTTATGATACTTTCTTATGATGCAGATCAGTCAGCCACACAATCACAAGGGTAAACAACTGATACACTTATAACCATTCTGCACCCATACAACCATTCTGTTTTTCACCTTCAGTATATACTCAATAAATTACATCAGATATTCAACACACTTTATAATGATGTAGGCTTTGTATTAGATGGTTTTGCCCAGCTCTAGTCTAATGTAAATGCTCTGAGCATGTTTCATGTACCCTAGGCTTGTCTATGATGTTTGGTAAGTAAGTTAGGGTGTATTTTGAACTTACAGTGGGTTTATTGGAATGTAACCCCATTGTAAGTCAAGGAAGATCTGTACATTCAATGAAAAAAGCAAGTTATAAGTGACTGCTAAACTACGATTCCATTCACATACAAATCAAAAATAGGCAGAGCTAAACAACATCTTATTCAGGAATGCATACACGTGACAAAACTGCAGAGAAAAAAGTAATGATTTTTACAAAATTCAGGATAGTGGTTACCTCTGGAAGAGGGAAGGGAGAGGATGTAATCAATTGGGGAGTCTCAAACTCAATTTTCCCATTTCTTAAATTGTGTGGTAGGCACATGGGCATTTATTTATTATTCTCTGGCTGTGTATACACATCATGTTTGTTCTTTATTTGAATGATTGTTTTTATTATAAATATAGAAAAGCACTGTAGTCATTTTGGAAAGCATACTGAAGTGTAAAGAGGAAGACTGAAAATAGCCTGAATTCTACTACAGGGATTATCGTTTCTCTTTTACCTCCTCTCAAGTCTATGATATTTCTAGTAATAAATCTTTCTGCCCAACATTTTAGTAAAAAGAGTATTTTCCCCCTCCAGATCCTTAAATTGCCTTTCCATCTCTAGTATCTTCCTATTTCGTTTGTTCTAACCTAAGACTACCCTGGAGTGCTATTTTGAAGTTACTCTCTTCTTAAAGCCTTGAAGTGATTCCCAATAGTGTTTCTTAAATCACTTTTAAAAAGCAGGATTATAGACATTTAAAAAACTAATTTCATACTTTCTTTCCCCTTCCTCTCTTCCCTAAGCACTCTCCCTGTCAGCTATGATGGCGGATGGTACACTTAACCATGCCTACCTCGTAGACATTGCATTGTATAGTTGTTCTACTTTGCCTGGATCCCTTGGTACCCAAAACAAGAACATAACAATAAAACAATAACACATCCCTTTTAAACCAAATCACATCTACCTTTCAGAAATTATATTAGAAATTTATCTTCTTGAAGTTTTCAAAATGCTGTCTCTATCTAGATCCATGATTGACCTAACAGTGTTTAGCATGGCAGAATAGGTTTTTGGGAAGGTGGCCCAGCTTTTCTTCTCTCTTGGTGCCTGGGCCATAGTATAAGCACAGCTTTTCTGGGTTCATATTGTTTTTTAATAGTTTTTGGGTTTTGGTTATGGAGTTTTGAATATTGCCTTCTTCTTCTCTTTTTTCTTTTGTTTTTTATGTTCTCTTGTCCTATTTAATAGAAAATTTCATGTTATGTCTTTTGGTCTCCTACTTTGGTCTACTAATCTAGTCATTCATGCCTCATTTAGTAAGGGGAGGGAGAGATGTGGGGCAGGGCAGGGAGAATAGTTGATGGTGGGAATGATCTGCTGCAGGAAGAATGAAAACCTGGAATTCTTTCAACAGAGCAGTTATCTGGTGTCCTGTGGTTAAGTTACATGTTAACTTTGTGGTGTCCCAGTGTGGGTATAATTCTGTATTATTTTTCCTCTGTGGGTGTAATTTTATATATTTGTTCCTAGTTTTTCTCTGCCTCCTATTTAAAAATTAGAGAAGTATGGAGTTCCCGTCATGGCGCAGTGGTTAACGAATCCGACTAGGAACCATGAGGTTGCGGGTTCGGTCCCTGCCCTTGCTCAGTGGGTTAACGAGCTGTGGTGTAGGTTGCAGACGCGGCTCGGATCCTGCGTTGCTGTGGCTCTGGCGTAGGCCAGAGACTACGGCTCCGATTCGACCCCTAGCCTGGGAACCTCCATATGCCACGGGAGCGGCCCAAGAAATAGCAAAAAGACAAAAAAAAAAAATTAGAGAAGTATTGGTGAGGCTAAAAATAATTTCCTTTTGCTATACTCATGACCAGTTTGCATTCTTTAATGCTAAGTTTGATATGTAAAATTCTTATTTCTTAGAATTTTTTAAGTGATTTTTAAATTTTTTCCATTATAGTTGGTTTACAGTATTATTTCCTAGATTTTTTTTAAAAACAAGAGACTCCATGAGTTCCCTTCGTGGCTCAGTGGTTAACAAACCTGACTAGGATTCATGAGGATGTGGGTTCAATCCCTGGTCTTGCTCAGTGGGTTAAGGTTCCAGCATTGCCTTGAGCTGCGGTGTAGGTCTCAGAGATGGCTCGGATCCCAAGTTGCTGTGGCTGTGGCATAGCCCGGCAACTATAGCTTTCATTTGACCCCTAGCCTGGGAACTTCCATATATCATGGGTGTGGCCCTCAAAAACAAAATAAATAAATAAGTAAAAATAAAAAAATAAAAAACAAGAGATTCCAAACTTCCTGAATTTGAAGTATTCTCTATAAAACTTACCAATTCTTTATTTTTTATTTATTTATTTTTTTAATTTTTTTTTGTCTTTTTGTCTTTTTGTTGTTGTTGTTGTTGTTGTTGTTGTTGTTGTTGTTGCTATTTCTTGGGCCGCTCCCGCAGCATATGGAGGTTCCCAGGCTAGGGGTTGAATCGGAGCTGTAGCCACCGGCCTACGCCAGAGCCACAGCAACTCGGGATCCGAGCCGCGTCTGCAACCTACACCACAGCTCACGGCCACGCCAGATTGTTAACCCACTGAGCAAGGGCAGGGACCGAACTCGCAACCTCATGGTTCCTAGTCGGATTCGTTAACCACTGCGCCACGACAGGAACTCACAATTCTTTAAAGTTAAAATTCTTTATGTTATAGGATAATTGTTTATATCTATAACCCACTGTTAAGGGCAAAAAACCCACAAACATGCTCTAGATGAATCAGAAGCTAGCCAGCTTTCCTTTAATATGTTGTTTGGATGAGGGATCTGCCTTTCATACCTAGATGAAAGATGTATATCCCTGCTCTTTGTCCAGTTGTGTACTTTACCTTGCACCTTACAATGCACTTACTATTGGCCTTATGTGAACACATTTTTAATTATGTCTTTGTTTAATATTTTTGCTTTTTTCTTCTGATTTATGAATGTGTGTCAATAGTCCTATGCCTTGTGGTCTTCATCAGGTACCGTAGTACATGTTACCATCCAGCCCTGTTTGGTGGTTTGTATGCATTGTTTGTAATAATGCATTTCTTTTGGTCCAGTAAAATGTACTGGTGTGTTGTTTTCTTTTTCTTTTCCTGTGTTACTTGCCACTAAGTCCCTAAAGTAATTTCAGCCTCAAAATCTTTTAAAGAAATTAAAAAAAAAATCTTTTTTGGGGCTGCACCCATGGTATATGGAAGTTCCTAAGGAAGGCTAGGGGTCTAATTGGAGCTATAGCTACCAGCCTTCACCATAGCCACAGCAACACAGGATCCAAGCCATGTCTGTGACCTACACCACAGCTCACGACAACACCAGATCCTTAACCTGCTGAGTGAGGCCAGGGATAGAACCCTCATCCTCATGGATACTAGTTGGGTTCATTAACCACGGAGCCATGACAGGAACTCCTCAGACTCAAAATCTTGAATGCAGGAGTTTCCATAGTGGCACAACAGAAACGAATCCAACTAGGAGCCATGAGATTCTGGGTTCACTCCCTGGCCTTGCTCAGTGGGTTAAGGAGCCCACTTTGGCATGAGCTGTGGAGTAGGTGGCAGACGTGGCTCAGATCCAGTGTGGCTGTGGCTGTGGCTGTGGCTGTGCCCAGCAGCTGTAGCTCTGATTCAGCCCCTAGCCTGGGAACCTCCATGTGCTGCTGGTGTGGCACTAAAAAGGCAAAAAACAAAACAAAACAAACAAACAAACAAACAAAATTCTTGCATTCAAATTGATAATGAAGAATTTATATTAGTTTGCCTTTCTGGTCCCTTTGAACCACAGTGCCTTTCAAGTCTGACTTAGCAAATAGAGGAGGTTTTTGTGCTCATTATAATGTCTCGTCTACATCAAATTTATTCCCATCTAGTGTTATTAAAAGATTTTTCCTGACCTAAGTTGTTGTCATGCCTATAGCCCAGAGCTCTTATTTATTATTCATATTGAATCTGCTCTTACACCCCAGCCCCCAGGGTATGACTTAACTTTGGTGTTGGTTTATTTATTTATCTCTGTCCAGAGGAGGAAATCCGTCCTCTGTACTTAGTATGCCACAAAGATTTTGTTCTCCTTCCAGGGATTGTACTACAGGCTTTGCAGTGCCAGGATGTAGGGGACAGAGTGTTTTTTGTTATAGGCAAAGAAGAATGCTGCATTGATTGATTAAATCCAACAAATTTTCTCAATTAGTAATTTTTTTTTAAGAGTGTTAGTGTAAGGCATAAAAGCTGGGGAACGGTGGTGGTGGTGAAGGTTGGTAGGGAGGAAATAGGTTTTTGTATATAGGGTGTCCTGGAATGTAAATCTGTATCTGTAGAGCAGCAATAAGACTCTTTCAAAGAGGCAGGAAAGTCTCTTCTCCTGATAGCTCACTTGTTAATTGGAAGAAATTTGAAAGTTCAGGAAAAAAAAAAATCTCTCAATATTTTTTGATTATGTACTGTATAGTTGTTCCTCTGCTAGGGGGTTGAAGCATAAATATAGTGTGTAAAGTGGTATAAGAAATTACATTCCATTCATTCTTTTGGGTAGATATTAGGAATGGAAGGTTCTTCATGTCCCCTATCAGAGATGAGTAAACCCATTATCCTGGACTGGCTGTTTAATCCAGGGAATTAGATTTCTAGCATGTTCTCCGGAAATGTTATTTTTGCTTTTTAGGGCTGTACCCAAGGCATATGGAAGTTCCCATGCCAGGGGTCGAATCGGAGCTGTAGCTGCTGGCCTATGCCACAACAGTGTCACATCTGAGCTGCATCTGCAACCTACACCACAGCTCACGACAACACCGGATCTTTAACCCACTGAGCGAGACCAGGGATCAAACCTGCAACCTCATGGTTCCTAGTCAGATTGGTTTCCACTGAGCCACAACAGGAACCTCCTCCCCGGAAACTTTAACTAGTAATAAACAGCTCTCACATAAGGAGGGTATGTCCTCATGTCTAATGCGCATATCATCTGCTTGAGTTGAACTCCCTTGTTTTGCTTATCTATTGGATGTGAACATATTTGTATGGTCATTTGAACAACCTTTCTTAGTCTTAAAATCCCATCATCCATACCTGAATATTCTCAACTAATTTAACCATTGACAAAACTTGGATAGTATAAATTCAAGATTTTATCCTTTTTAATTCTGGAGTTCAGTATTTTACATGATATTTAAATCGAGGGGTATGACTACAAGGAAAAATATAGTAGATTATCATGATTCTTTCCTTTCCAGAGTTTATGACAGAACCTAAAACTTATACAATTTCAAAATCTTTGTGCATGTCCAGAAGGGTCCCCCTTTTCCTTTCCCTTATGGGGTAAGTGGTTATGGCATTGATTCTCAGAATTCGATTGGAATACTGTTGGTAATCTGTAAGGTTCTATATTTTTGATCTTGTAGGAATTAGCAAATTGACTGTTATCTTTTATAAATCTCAACAATAGTTTGTGATTTCCTGCTAAAAGCAATGTTATTCTCTGGTGAATTTGTCCTGTCTCTACCTCTGTGTCTATCTGTCCAGTGTCTTGAGGTCTTGGTGTTTCTTTGTCTCTGTCTTTGAGTGTGTGTGGGTTATCTGTTTTGCATAGGTAGTAGGAATGAGTGTGAAAGGTAGTTTATGATGATCTTTAACTTCATCACTGAAAGTCCAAGGTATTTGTTATGAATTGAATGCAAATAAAGCCCTAACTCATGGGGATATATTGTGTTGATAACTGAATTTCATTTAAAGGGACTGCTGCAGAATATGTGGGTAATTTTCTAATTAGGAAGTCTAGAAGGTAGCTATTTTAAGACATAAGGTTAAAAAATTACAAGAGAGAAGCTAGCCATCTATTCTCTGTTTTCCCCAAAGGTGGACCAAAATGGAGATTCTCTTAATCTATTTGGTGATACTGAGGGATTATTAATTACCTTTTTCTGAATGTGGTAATGATATTATAGTTATCTTTTAAATAAAAAGAGTTCTTATTTTTTTAGAGGCATATCCTGAAATATTCATGGATGAATTTATAGATGACATTTCTGGCATTTGCTTCAGAATGATCTGGGAGTAGGGCAGGTGGTATATATGAAATGGGATTGGCCACAGGCTAATAATCATTGAGGATGGATGATAGGTACATGGAGTTTATTGTATTCTTTACCTTTGCATGTTTGAATGCTTCTTCAATAAAATGTTAAAAATCCAAAGTTACTGTTTTGGTTGCCAAAACAGTTATTTCCTTTCTTGAAAGAGAATGTTCCACATTCTTTTGAACACACAAAACTCTTATCCAGTAGTCAGTGGCCCACAAGGACTAGTTCCTTTGTCTTCCTTTCAAAGGGTTGGTTTACAAACAGCCTTTAATTGGCCACATTTAGGTTTATGATATATTTAGGTCTGTGCTTTTCAGTAGGTGTGGAAAAAAGATGTAATTTTGAGAACCAAAATGACGAGACATGTGGGAGCCCAGATTAAGAAGAGGAAACTTCGAGTTCCCATTGTGGCTCAGCAGTAATGAACCCGACTAGTATCCATGAGGATGAGGGTTCGATCCCTGGCCTCACTCAGTGGTTTAAGTATCCGGCATTGTCATGAGCTATGGTGTAGGTTGCAGAAGTGGCTTGGATCTGGCAGTGCTGTGGCTATGGTGTAGGCTGGCAGCTGCAGGTCTCATTCTACTCCTAGCCTGGGAATTTCCATATTCTTCAGGTGAGGCCCTAAAAAGCCAAAAGGGGAAAAAAAAAAAAGAGTTAGTAGCAGTGTATAGCATACCTCATGCCTTTGCAGAGGGTATTGCTAGGCACTTCTCAGGGATGACTTGGACTGCTGACTGGAACACTTTCCAAAGATCTTGGGCTGATAAAGCATCAAATTTAGTGACAGCCCTTTTCCTTGACCTGTATGTTCTCTACTCATGACTTCTTTTTGGTGCAAGGCTAGGAAATCCTGAGAGAGAAATAAACAGCTGTTTTTTGCTTAAAGACAAAGTATGTGTTTTAGGGGAAAAAAACTTAAGCAACAGCTGCGTTTGTAGATGCCAGAGCACAAAGAGTTTCTGTCTTTATGGCACTTTTATCTTATTTACATGGTTTTTACTAATCCAAATAATTATATGCTTGTGTGGGTAGAATTGTTTACTGCTTGATCCAAGAGAGATGGGTGGGGAAGCACCTGCTTTTAGTCGTTAAAGTGTTTTGCTTTTGTACTGCATCTAAGAAAATAGTCAATAGGCAAAAAGTAATTTGCCTTTTCCTGAAAATGAAAAGGAAGACCTCTTTGGTTTCACTCTGTGAAGAAGAGCAGAGAGAAATCTCAAAGGTGGATTTTCTGTGTATTGAAATGAAACCATTGGAGACCCCACAGGGGAAAATGATTCCTAGGTTTTGGTTCTTCCTGCCCTTTCTCCCTTTCTGCCATAGAACTCAGCAATTGGAAGAATACCAGTTTTTGTTCCTTATTGGTGCTACCACCTGTTCTTATTGCTGAACTAAATGTTCTTGGCTTTCTTTGGTGTGAACAGGATCTCCCTCTGGGAAAGGTGGGAGGAGGGTGAAAAAGGGAACAGGAGGAGGCCAGTTCCAGCCTTCTGCTCATGTGAGAGGGACACACAGGGGTTAGTGTGCTGCCCTAACAGAGGGGCTTTGTGCTACAGCTTCTTCCAGAGCTGCGGCTCCGCAGATGCATGCTGGGCAGGCTCAGGATTCTTCATCCCTGATACACTTGCTTCTTCCTAATAATAGCAGAGCAAGACTGATAACAATAGCTAAAATAAGAAAATAAAGAAGATGCAGGCAGAGGCTATTCTGAATACATTCAGATACTTAGTGTGTATGGAGAAAGCTGTCTGTAATTAAGAGGTTAAACAATGTTTAGAGTAAGACAATGCCACTGAACGCAAGACCCAGATTGCATATCCACTGTGGGGGCAGGCAGAGCTCTGACTTTTTAAGTCTTTCCCTTTAAGTACTAAAACCCTTGTTATCTAGGTCATGGGAAATCTGTCTCTTTAGAATACATCGTTTATACCCAGATCTCAGACACTGGGATGGTAGTTTAAGGTAGAAACATTTCTGATTCAAGACCTCTCTTCATAGGTCAGTGGTAGACATTAACCCAAAATGACTCCCAAACAGGATGATAACAATAATAATTAACACTTAGCACTTTCATACTGTCAGACTTCAGGCTAATATATAAATAGACAGCTGATAGAGATATAGATAACTTATTTAATCCTTAAATAGCCCTAGGAAGTAAATTCTATTATTAATTTTCTGTTAAAAGAGGAAATTGAAGTCTAGAGAAGTTAAGTAACTTGTCCAAGTTTATATAGTTGGTAAGTAACAGGGCTGGGAACTACTACTCTATGCCGTCTCTCAGTGGAGCCCTGTCATTTCTCAAACAGGGTCATATGAACTACCAGACGCAGTATTTTGTGTGACTGTTTTCTTAATTCTCTCTAGGATGGTAACATAACTAGTGGTATGCATAGGAGAGAAGTTAATCCATTAGGAACTGTTGATGCCTTAGAGTATTAGGGCTTAGTTCCTGAGGAAACCCAGTTGAGAAAGATTAAAGGGGCTGTAGCTTGCATATGTTATATTTGTACAGAACTATCCTGGAACTAATTTTCCATTGGTTTGTTTCAGAACCAATTTTGGATTCTGAATAAAAGATCAGACTTCATCCATCCTTTGCTCTAGAGTTGGAGCCTTTGTGAACAGTTATGTCTTACCCTTAATAACTGAGAAGAGCAGCAGATTGGGGTATGATAGTAATTACAAGTATTGCCAAGCTGAGGTGATTTTATTTCAATATTTCATCAAGTGTTCAGATCACCATATGTAAAAGCAGTCACTACTTCTTTTTCCATCTTCCTTTTTCTTTGTTTCTTCACATTTCCCCAAGTTCCAGAATCTCATTGGTCACTTGGCAGATATCCAGTTGCCTTTTGTGTTTAACTGTGGTCATAGACCTTTCCTTTGGGTCTAGTTTAAGGGGTCACTGATAGACATTCTTCTGCTTCTGACAGCAAATTATGGAAGGTCTTCCCCAACCTTTACTTGATTCTAAAATAGATTTGTGAAAATGTTCTAGGTCAATCTAAAATAACATAGGAGTTCCCATCATGGCTCAGCAGTAACAAACCCTACTAGTATTCATGAGGATGCGAGTTCTATCCCTAGCCTCACTTGGTGGGTTATGGATCCCATGTTACCATGAGCTGTGGTGTAGGTTGCAGATGTGGCTTGGATCCTGCATTGCTGTGCCTGTGGCATAAACTGGCAGCTGCAGCTCTGATTTGACTCCTAGCCTGGGAACTTCCCTATGGTGAAGGTGCGACCCTAAAAACGAAAAAGAAAAAAAAATGTTAAAAAAATAAAGTATCTTAAAGTAATTATAATAGACTTTCCCCCACATCCTAGCTTATTAAATAATACTAAATATGCTTTACTGGTCCTACCTCCTCCATGTCAAATGGACTTGTTTGTAGGGAAATGATAGTAGATTACACAGTAAATTTCTCCCAAGTTGCTGTAGGGATAGATGTTCAATGTTTATGAGGTGGGATGATGCTAGTAAGGGAATAGAGTGACGAAAACAGTTCCAACTTGAAATGAACAGAAGGAGATTTAGTCCCATTGTGCATTACTTTAAGAACAGTTTTTATCTTTTCTAGGTGATTCTTTTATCTGCTTAAAAAAAGAGAAGGGACTTAATATTTTCCCTTAATAAGACCTACCCATATAACATCATTTATTCATTAATTTAAAACTGGTTATTGGTTGCCTTTTACCTGCCAGTATCATTCTAGGTGCTGGGAGTGTAGCAAGGAATTAAAGGACAAAAATTTCTGTCCTTATAATCTAGAGAGTCCAGTTAGACCATAAGTAAGTAAAATACATGATATGTATTTCCTTGTGGTAACTGTACCACAAGGAAAAATAAAACAAGTAAGAGTGGGAGGTTTGGGAGTTTGTGGCACAGTGTAAATGAATATGACTAGGAATCATGAGGTTGCGAGTTCGATCCCTGGCCTTCCTCAGTGGGTTAAGGATCTGTCATGTGGTGAGCTGTGGTGTAGGTCGCAGACCAGGCTCAGATCCGATGTGCCTGTTACTGGCACTGGTAGCTCCGATTAGACCCTTAGCCTGGGAACCTCCATATGCCCTGGGTGCAGCCCTAAAAAAGCCAAAAAAAAGTGAGGTTTGGCAAGAGTGTGTACAGCTTGCAATCTTAAATAGAGTGACCATGAAATATTACATTGAGAAGGTAATATTTGAATAAAAATCTGAAGGGAATGAGTGACCAAGCTATTGCAAGTAAAATATCAAGTAAAATGAGGACAAAGAATTAGCTATTCTAGAGAGTTCCCGTTGTGGCTCAGTGGTGTCGAGCCCGAATAGTGTCCATGAGGATGCAGGTTTGATCCCTGGCCTCGCTCAGTGGGTTGTGGATCTGGTGTGGCTGTGAGCTGTGGTGTTGGTTGGTGGTGTTGGTTGTAGATGTGGTTCGGATCTGGCGTTGCTGTGGCGTAGGCTGGTGGCTGTGTTTCCTCTTGGACCTCCAGCTTGGAGACTTCCATATGCTGCAAGGTACGGCCCTAAAAAGACCAAAAAGAAAAAAAAAAAAGAATTAGCCATTCTAGGTTGGTGAGACCTTCTATTCTTAGCTCACATAGGCAGGTTTATAAAGTAAGTCTGAAAAATAACCCTGGAATTTTTTTTTTTTTCTTTTCTTTTTTGGCTGCTCCATGGCATATGGAGTCCCTGGGCCAGGGATCAAATCTGAGCAGCAGTTGTGACCTACGTTGTGGCAGTATCAATGCGGGATTCTTACTGCTGTGCTGGGTCAGGGATCAAACCTGTGTCCTAGCACTGCAGAGATGCTGCCAATCAATCCTGTTGTGCTACAGTGGGAACTCCAACTTGGAATTTTTTTTTTTTTGGTCTTTTTGTCTTTTCAGGGCCGTACTCCCTGCATGTGGAGGTTCCCAGGCTAAGGGTCTAATCAGAGCTATAGCTGCTGGCCTACGCCACAGTTACCAATGCAGGATCCAAGCTGCATCTGTGACCTACACCACAGCTCACGGCAACACCGGATCCTTAACCCACCTCAGGGATCGAACTCGAAACCTCATGGTTCCTAGTTGGATTTTTGTTTCCGCTGGGCCACGATGGGAACTCCGGAATTTTTTTTTTAATCTGAAGAAATTACTAACAAGGATTTGAAGCGAGTGACATTCTTTGGCATGTTGATATATAACTCATTGCTGGTTGAGTTGTTTGTCTGGGTGGTTTTGTCTAGATCGGAGCCTTGTGATGTCAAGGAGCACTTCGCAATCTCTGAGTGGAAGGTCTGATACCACTTGAGAAGGACACCCCAATCCAGATGCCACTTGTCACCACTCTTTGTTTCCATTCTCAGGATATCACATTAATCATTGTTTTTTTTTTGTCTTTTTGTCTTTTTTTGTTGTTGTTGTTGTTGCTATTTCTTGGGCCGCTCCCGAGGCATATGGAGGTTCCCAGGCCAGGGGTTGAATCGGAGCTGTAGCCACCGGCCTACGCCAGAACCACAGCAACTCGGGATCCGAGCCGCGTCTGCAACCTACACCACAGCTCACGGCCACGCCGGATCGTTAACCCACTGAGCAAGGGCAGGGACCAAACCTGCAACCTCATGGTTCCTAGTCGGATTCGTTAACCACTGCGCCACGACGGGAACTCCTAATCATTGTTTTAGGTGAAGGTAAAGATGGAGACAATAGATACATTTAAATACACCAAAAGAAAAAAACAAGACAAAACAAAACTGCTGCACTTGAAAGACACCAGAAAACTAGAAGAAGGTATTTGCTACAAGTGGTACTCAGGGAAGAGCCAGAAAAACTAAATGTAGTTAGAAAGACTAAAATTAACAAGTCTGACTTTAGTAATTTCTGACAAAGATAAGGAGAAGTTTATTCATATTCATGAAGTGGTGAAAATTTAAGTTGGCATAGTAAAAAATTGGAGATTGCCAAAATATCTGTCAGTAAAGAAATGCATAGGGATTCCCTGGTGGCTCATTGAGTTAAGGATCCAGCATTGTCACTGCATTGGCTCTGGTCACTGCTGTGGTGAGGGTTTGATCCCTGGCCTTGGAACTTTTGCATGCTGTGAGTGCGGTCAGAAACAACAAAAATAGGATGATAAGTTCCCTGTCGTGGCGTAGTGGTTAATGAATCTGACTAGGAACCATGAGCTTGTGGGTTCCATCCCTGGCCTCGCTCAGTGGGTTAGGGATCCAGCCTTGCCATGAGCTGTGGTGTAGGTTGAAGACGCGGCTCAGATCCTCTGGCGTGGGCCGGCGGCTACAGCTCCAATTGGACCCCTAGCCTGGGAATCTCCATATGTCACGGGAGTGGCCCTAAAAAAGGCAAAAAGACAAAAAAAAAAAAGGATGAGAATAGATAAATAGGTATGATATAGTAACCTGATAAAAAATACTATACAGCAGCGGAAAGATATGAAATATGTGGGTAACCTCAAAAATGATGCTGAATTTTTTTTTTCTTTTTAGGGCCGAACTTGTGGCATATGGACGTTCCTGGGCTAGGGGTCAAATCAGAGCTGTAGCTGCTGACCTACACTGAAACTTGCAGCAATGCTGGATCCTTAACCCACTGAGCGAGGCCAGAGATCAAACTGCGTACTCAAGGATACTGGTCAAGTTCTTAATCTCCAAGCCACAGCAGGAACTCTTATGCTATCCATGAGGATGTGGTTTCAATCCCTGGCCCCGTTCAGTGGGTTAAGGATCCAGCAGTGCCGTGACCTGTGCTGTAGGTCACAGATATGGCTCGGATCTGGTGTTGCTCTGGCTGTGGTTGTGGCCCCTAGCCTAGGAACTTCCCTATGCTGTGGTGTGGCCCTAAAGAAAACAAAAAAAGTAAAATTCAATGTGATACTTTTTTTGTTTGTTTCAGGGCCACAACTATGCATAGGGAAGTACCCAGGTTAGGTGGTCCAATTGGAGCTGCAGCTGCCAGTCTATGCCACAGCCACAGCAATGCCAGATCCAAGCCACATCTGCGACCTACACCACCGCTTGCAGCAAGTCTGCATCTTTAAGCCACTGAGCAAGGCCAGGGATCGAACCCACATCCTCATGGATACTAGTCAGGTTCTTAACCTGCTGAGCCACAATGGAAACACTTTAGTGTGATCCTTTTTCACATAAACAAAAAATACATACACACAGGCATTCTATGTGTTATTAAGGGATATATACATATACATGTACATACATATGTAAAAGTATTCAAAACAGAAGGTTGTGCAACAAACTCTTGATAGTGAGTAGTGATAGTGAGTGGCTGGTCTGAAATGGGATTTTAGCTTTATCTGTAGAGTGGAAGTAAACATGATGGATTTCTTGTTTCTAGGGGTTAGATATATAGATGTTTGTTATTTCACTCATTTTATTTTTTGGTAATTTAATGTAGGTAAACAATTTAAAAGAACGGGACCAAGTTTCATAGGATGAGCCCCCAGAGAATAATTTACCAATTCATTTATATGTAATTTATCTTTTTGCAGTAGACAATATACCTCTGTCTATATCAGAGGAAAGGAGATAACTGCATTACATTAACTCATGACCTTGATCTGTCTTAATATGTCCTTGATGGTGGTGTCACACTCAGATGAAAGAACAAAAAGTAAAGATTCTTTATTATGGATCTTGATTTTTAACTCTTTTATTAATAACCACAAGCATGTCAACTTAGGGGAAGTACATTTGATTCCATAGCTGTAAGTACAGAAATGCTAGCATGACAGACTGAGGTGTGTAGAAACTCAGTAACAGCACTGTATTTTTCCCCTTGTCTAACCTTTTCCCTACAGGGAATCTTTAACCAGTTTCAGTGTAGTAGTGAAAAAGTGCTTCCATCTGACACTCTCCGCAGTGCTCTGGCAAAGACTTTTCAGGATGAACAGCGTTTCCAGCTGGGAATTATGGATGATGCTGCGGAGTGCTTTGTAAGTGCTGGCCTCTGGTCCTCTTTGATTTGGGTGAGACTGTTGATGGTCTCCATCAGGGACTAGCTGCTTTACCATAGTATTTACTGTGCTCCTGGTCTTTACAATTAGAACTAGTTTCTCAGAGCTCTAAGCTATCTTTGCTAATGCAGTGTGCATTGCCTAGTAGGTTTATTCTTTTTCCTTCAGGCTTAAGGTAGTTTTGTGCTTGTTACCACACAGAACAGTAGCTCTCACCTTCAAAGGAGATAAGGCTTGTTAAAATACAAGTTACTGGGCCCCACTCCCTTGAGTTTCTGATTCAGTAGATCTGGATTGGGGCTTAAGAGTAGCTTTAATAAGTGCCCAGGTAATGCTAATATGGATGCTGCTAATCTGGGGACTGCACTTTGAGAACTCCTGTGTTACTGAAGATAATTAAACAGAATAGTTGAGTCCTTAGCACAAGTGTGATGTGCTGTTTAGATCGCTACATTACTCCCAGTAGCTTTTAGTAGATGACCCTCACTCTTCTGAGTTCTGGGTTCTATCCGTTCACCTTCAAAAGCCTCTGCACAACCACTAAACAATCTGAGAATGATATACATCTCATTACAGGGTAAAATCTAGGCTAAAATCAGGGGTACTCCTGAGAAACTGGATTGCTGATTTGTTGCTGGTGAGAATGTAGAATGTTATAGCCACTCAGGAAAACTGGTAAAAAACTAAACTTCCTGAGGATAGGGGTTTGCTCACTCACTCATTCCAAGGCCAGCCAGGGCTCCTAGGAAGCCAGCTCCTGGGACTGGCTGTCTAAGCCTAGGGTGCCCCAGGATGGGAAGAGCAGCCTGGGAAAGTAGACACCAATCCTGAACACACATGCCAGCTCCTCTCTGAAGTGACTCTCTTGTTTGGAACAGTTGCAAAATTTCCTCTTTTTGGTGTTGGTTAAAAGATAACACAAAACATTTTAATAAAACTTTCCAAATATTTCTGAGGACAGGAAAAAAAAAACTAAAATAAACTTGGAAACTAGCATGATTCAGCGGTTGCATTCCTGAATGTGTATCCCAGAGAAATGAAAATGTGTGTTGATACAAAAACTTGTACGTGAATGTTCATACATGCTTTATTTGTGGGGTTTTTGTTTGTTTTGTCTTTTTAGGGCCGCACCTCTGGCATATGGAAGTTCCCAGGCTAGGGGTTGAATTGGAGCTGCAGCTGCCGGCCTATGCCACAGCCACAGCAAGACCACATCCGAGCCGCATCTGTGACCTACACCACAGATCAGGGAAATGCCCGATCTTTAACCCAGTGAGTGAGGCCAGGGATTGAATCTGTATCCTCATGGTTACTAGTCAGCGCTACAATGGGAACTCCCAGATGCTTTATTTATAATAGCCCCAAACTAAAAAGTCCCAAATGCTTTATTTTTTTCTATTTTTTATTTTATTTTATTTATTTATTTATTTTATAATTTTTTTAATTTTCCCACTGTACAGCAAGGGGGTCAGGTTATCCTTACATGTATACATTACAATTACATTTTTTCCCCCACCCTTTCTTCTGTTGCAACATGAGTATTTAGACAAAGTTCTCAATGCTTTTATTTTTATTTTTATTTATTTATTTTTTTTTATAATTTTTTTATATATATATATATTTTAAATAACTGAACTTGTGGCATGTGGAATTTCCTGTGCCAGGGATTGAATCTGCGTGGCAGTGGCAGCAACCCCAGATCCTTTAACCCATGGCACAGGCCAGGGTTTGAACCCGAAACTCTATCATGACCCAAGCTGCTGCCATCAGATTCTTAACCCACTGCACCACAGTAAGAGCTCCCCAAATGCTTCTAATGAGTAGATGGCAAAACAAACTGTGGTACTTCTATACCATGGAATACTGTGCAGCAATAAAAAAGGGCTGAACTATTGATTTATGCAACAACTTGAATGATTTAAAGGTATCAAGCTGAGTAAAAACCATAATGTCAAAAGGTTATATACTACATGATCCCATTTAGGTAACATTCTTGAAATGATAAAATTACAGAGATAGGAGAACATATTAGTGGTTGCTAGGTGTTAGGGCTGGAATTGAGCAAGTAAAGTTATAAAGGGATTGCATGAGGGAGCCTTGTGGTGATGGAATGGTTTTATATCTTGATTGTGGGAATGGTTACATGAGTATACAAATGACAAAATTGCATAGAGCTACACACATAAATGTATGTAAAACTGGTGAAATCTGAATAAATTCTGTGGATTGCACTGATGCCCATTTCCTGATTTGGATATTGTACTATAGTTATGTCAGATGTCACCAGTGGAGGAAACTGGGTGATGGGTACGTGGACCCCCTGTACAATTTTTTTGAAATTTTCTATGAATTTATATTTATTTCAAATTAGAAATTAAAGAAAAAAAAACACAAAAAACAGAGGTATTCCTACCTTCCAAGAGGATTACAGTTTCTCTGAGTAAATTGCCAACCAGTTTGTACTTTTGTTTGTTAAGTATTATTGATATACTGCTTTTGTTCTTTATTAGGAAAACCTCCTGATGAGAATTCACTTCCACATTGCTGATGAAACCAAAGAGGATATATGTACTGCCCAACACTGCATCTCCCACCAGAAATTTGCAATGACATTGTTTGAGCAGGTGAACCTTATCTCTATCCCCATCACTTCTTAGACCTTTTCTTCAAGAACACTTTATCCTGGGATGTAGGGTGTCAAATGGGTGCCAAAACAGTTAATGACTGTGGCTGCTGGTTTTCCTTTCTTCTCCCCGGGCTCAGTGTGTATGTACTAGCTGTGGCGCCACTTCTGATCCGCTGCCTTTCATCCAGATGGTGCATTATATCTCCACCACTTCCCTTTGGTGAGTCTTACAGGGTTCTCTGTTTGTATTCTTAGGCACTCCTTCAGTTGACTAAGTTTAAACTGAAGGCACTCAAATAGCTCGTATCCTTATTGCTGAGTCTTTGCTCCATTGTAGGAACTCAGAGCAATAATTTAAAAATAATTTTTGTTCTCCTTCTTTCCTCTCCCTCCCCTTTTCTTAGTCTCCGTTCTGGCCAGCAAAGTGGGAGGAGGAGTGGGGATTCTATGAGCTTTGGATCTGGGGACAGGCAGAGGTACTCACTGTGTTTGTGGGACACTAAGGCTGGTCAGGACAAGGGTCTTTGGCATTGTGGGCAGAGGAAGAAAACCAAACATGTGAGTTAGGAATTTGCATGAATGATTTGTCTGCTTTATAACTCTGTACAAGTCCCAATGTCATCCCCATTCAATTCCTCATCTTGAAGCAATCAGGCTATTTGTATGCTGGAAAGACGAGAAAAACCCTCACCAAGCATGTTTGGTGAGCTGCTGCAGAATGCCAGCACCATGGGGGATCTGCGGAACTGTCCGGTGAGTTAAGTCAAGGGTGGGGTTCAGAGTGGGGAGGGGAACTGAGGCAGAGCCAGTGGGAAACATGTCAAACTAGCCTCATGTATGTATTTCAGAGCAACTGTGGAGAGAGGATTCGGATTCGCCGTGTGTTGATGAACGCTCCACAGATTATCACAATAGGACTGGTATGGGACTCAGACCACTCAGACTTGGCAGAGGATGTCATTCACAGCCTGGGCACCTGCCTTAAGCTGGGTGATGTGAGTGTTAGTTATCTTTATCTCTCATTTAGTGTTTTTGTATCTTAGTATTCCTCAAGGGAAAAGGACTTTGAACACAAAGGTATATCCTAAATGACAGATATGAAAGAATTTTGGGAGTTCCCATTGTGGCTCAGCGGTAACAAACCTGACTAATAACTACGAGGACACAGGTTTGATCCCTGGCCCCACTCAGTGGGTTAAGGATCTGGTGTTGCCGTGAGCTGTGGTGTAGGTTGCAGGTGTGGCTCAGATCTGGCCTTGCTGTGGCTGTGGCATAGGCCAGCAGCTGCAGCTCCAATTCGACCCCTAGCCTGGGAACTTCCATATGCCATGGGTGGGGCCCTAAAAAGACAAAAAAAAAAGAATTTTGGAAAATAAACTGTGTATATACATACCTATACATGTGCATGGATGTCCATGCTTACATACCTCCTTTGCATGGGTGGCAAAGGCTTTTTAGAAGACATGATATGATCTTGGCCTTGAATGGATGGGCAGAGCTTAGCTACTGATAAAAATCAGTTAATTCAGGAGTTCCCGCTGTGGTGCAATGGGTTAAGAATCTGACTGCAGTGGCTGGAGTCTGCAGAGACGTGACTAGAGCTACTATTGGGAGGTGAAGGAGGTAGAAGCTGGTGATTCGAGTCCTAGAATATTAAGTTTATAATGGGGAACCATTATAAACTTAATGGTTTGTTGGGAAGGTAAAGAAGTGGTTTGGATGAGAATTCTAGTGGGTTTTCCATGCATCTGCAGGGAAATAGGTAAACAGACTTTAGACTTGGAGTCTTTACCTTATCAGCTGCATGCCCTACTAGCCAGGGTTTCCCTTCAGTTCAAGAGAAGAGCTAGAAGTTCTATGCTTTTCCTTTCTACTGATTTTCCTCTGAGGTGGTCCTTTGACTAAGGAGATCCCTTGCTGTTGTAATTATTTTTTTGTCTTTTTAGGGCCTCACCCATAGCATATGGAGGTTTCCAGGCTAGGGGTTGAATCCGAGCTACAGCTGCTGGCCTACACCACAGCCACAGCAATGTGGGATCTGAGCAGCATCTGTGACCTACATCACAGCTCAGGGCAACGCCAGATCCTTAACCCACTGAGCAAGGCCAGGGATCAAACCCTAGTACTCATGGATACTAGTCGGTTTCATTAACCACTGAGTCACGGTGGAAACTCTCCTTGCTATTATTTTTTAATGTCATTAAGCTATAGTTAAGGATAAGTGACTTATCTGGGATCTTATTTTATGTCTCTTTGCCAGGGAATCTCTGACACGATATACACAATAAAATCTCATTTTTCTAAATTTCTATAGCCTATGTATTCTGTTCTGTTCTAGTTTTGTTTTATTTTTATGCTTATTTTCTCAACCAAATAAATTTCTCAGTGCAAGAGTCCTTTTCTTCAGTTATTTTCTATGTCTCTTAGTACAGTGCTGGACATCTAGGAACTGAAATACTGGTAAGCAGATCAGATGGCCAGATTGTTCTTTTTTTTTTTTTTTTTGGTCTTTTTAGGACCACACCTGGGGAATATGGAGGTTCATAGCCTAGGGGTCGAATTGGAGCTATAGCCGCTGGCCTATGCCACAGCCATAGCAACACCGGATCTGAGCTGCATCTGTGACCTACATCACAGCTCACGGCAATGCCGGATCCTTAACCCACTGAGTGAGGCCAGGGATTGAACCTGTGTCCTCATGAATGCTAGTCAGATTTGGTTTCCACCGAACTACGATAGGAACTTCCAGATTGTTCCTTTTAAGGGCTTTCTTACCCTTTACTTAGTTTATCAGCAGGAAATTTTTATTTGTGGGACCAGCTGATAAATATCTTTTGAAACTTGAGAGTGTTCTTTATTTTATTTTTTCCCAACTTTTCTGACTCTCCTATGATAGGCCCCAGCAAGAAAATATTGTTAAAAGGTATGAAGAAACATTATGACCTTACCAGTAGGCCATTATCTGTCTTACTTTTTGCTAAATTTTGCCTTTTTAGGTTCATTTCTGATGATTAATGTGGACTGGCAAAAAATCTTAGCTGAAGGGTAGAGAAGCAAGTCAGTAGCTTAATTAAGAAATGATGGAGTCTGCTGAGAGATAATGTGAGAGGGTTGACTATGTGACTCTTCTTTCCTTTCTCCTCTTTCCCCACAGCTGTTTTTCAGAGTGACAGATGACCGGGCCAAGCAGTCTGAACTGTACTTAGTCGGAATGATCTGTTACTATGGCAAACATTATTCTACATTCTTTTTCCAAACAAAGATCCGCAAATGGATGTATTTTGATGATGCTCACGTCAAGGAGGTAGGAATATTTAAGCCCTTCTTGACATGTTTGGTGACTGGAACAAAAAACTACAGTTATTTGTCTTCAGTGATTCATTTTCATAATTTTAATGTCTGCCTATCTATTGAATTTATGAGAGTATCAGTCCTGTCTTTAACAACAGAGTAATAAGATCCTTGAGGATAGGAGCAATATACCTTCTACTGTTTTTTCTAAACCCCTATATCAAACATTCAGCACAGTTTTGTATTTAGAGTGAAAAGGCTTTTTGAAAAATATGTTAATTGGTTGGTTTAAGCAAAGACGGTCTAATGCCTCAAGTTAGGTTATAAGCTTAGCACGAAGTTCAAAATTCCAAATCTTGGAATTAACAGTGTATAATACTTTGTCTTAGGGCTGTTATGAATTATTCTCTGATTGTTATCTCCCTGAAGTACTCTATCCTAGGTTGACAGATTCTGTAGAGAAAATAAGGCTATGATGATATTTAAAGCTGGAAACTTGGTACTATCTAAACCACAGAGTCTGTGGCTGAAGTAGTTTGGTTTAGGTGATCTGCCTCAGTAAGGAACCCTCTTTTGATGCCAGTAGCTAGGAGACTGCTGACTATAATCTATACCAATCCATGGATCTTACATAGTCTTTACTATTTGTCTGCCACAAATAGTAAAGTCTTTGTCAAATTCTCTGATTCTCTTCATATCTTTTTTACTGTTTTAATTTTGGGCAACTTACATAAATTCTTTGAGCTTTAGGTTTTTATTTGAAAAATAATACCTGCCTTCTAAAATATGAAATAAGACTTGTATGTAAAAGGCATATAAATGTGTTTCAGTTAAAATAACTGTCATAAATTTATTAAATGTCCGTTATGAAATAAGCACTATGCTAGTTTTCTGACTCCGAGAGCACATCATCTAAGAATGCGACTGGTTCAAACTTCAGAGAGGATGAGTTTGGGGATTTGGTTGGATTGTTGTTTCCATGGCTATTCTGTCGCTCTTTTCCACTGCCGTGGCAGCGCTGAATCCGGCACAAAGCTAAGGCTGAGGGGTTCAGCTGTCTATTCTAAGCAGTTTGACATTTTATGTCCTGCTGTGTGTGAACTCTGAAATGGAATGTCATTTTTCAGTCTGTGAGAGTGTTTCTGCCTGATCTTTAGCTTTATAAAAATGATTTTAATATTTAGGATAAAATTATAAAAATACAGATTTCAAACAAGGACTTTTATTTGATGTCTGTGAAAAGATTGATCACCAAGGCAGCTGAATTCACCTTACATGACATATTCAGCTTTGAGAACTTTTATTCATATTTCACAATTGAATTGATGTTTTACAGAAATGAAAGTAATTTCATTCATTATTCCTATCTCTTATAGGGTTTTTAGTGCTTTCTAAAAGGATTTAACAAAAAAAGACAACAAAAAATTCTATTAAGTTTAGGTCTGAGATCTCCTTTGTTGTCTCTTTGGCCAGCTCTTGTCTTTTCATCTCTTTTATCTTCTTTAAAAATAGAACAGAAAGATATGTGTTGAATTGTGGATATGAAGTATATTTGCCATGCCTTTCTGGTTGTTTCTGATTCAGATTGGGCCCAAATGGAAGGATGTGGTGACCAAATGCATTAAGGGGCATTATCAGCCTTTGCTGCTGCTTTATGCAGACCCCCAGGGTACCCCAGTGTCTACCCAGGACCTGCCCCCCCAAGTTGAGTTCCAGTCATACAGCAGGACGTGCTACGATAGTGAAGATTCAGGTGAGCAGCCTAGCCCTTTACTTCTCCCTCCCCCTCCAACGTGATCACTGGACAGTTGGGTCTCAGCCCTGAGCCTAGCACAGAACCCAGCTTGGAGGAACCCAGTTTCTTTCTTATCCCTGAGATAAGAAAGAAGTGCCAACTTGTGCGGAAGCCCAAGTTGTGCCAGCCTTCGTTTCCTTCCAGTGTTCAAGAATGTGTTACCTAGATAATCTGACCCCGATTCAGAAGTGAGGAGGAGTTCCCATCATGGCTCAGTGGTTAATGAATCCGACTAGGAACCATGGGGTTGCGGGTTCGATCCCTGGCCTTGCTCAGTGGGTTAAGGATCCGGCGTTGCCATGAGCTGTGGTGTAGGTTGCAGACGTGGCTCGGATCTCGTGTTGCTGTGGCTCTGGTGTAGGCTGGTAACTACAGCTCTGATTAGACCCCTAGCCTGGGAACCTCCATATGCCGAGGGAGCAGCCAAGAAATGGGAAAAAGACAAAAACAAACAAACAAACAAACAAAAAACAAAACAAAACAGACGTGAGAAGGAGATTGTGTTGATTTAGACTGAGATGTTAAGTTTGTGAGAGAAACCTCACTATTTAATCTTCTAATATTGCTAAGGTGACTGATTCTTACTAGCAGTTTAACAGTGACATACCAGAAAAATAGTATGTTACTATAAAGCTAGTCATTTTGTTTGAGATGAGATACTTTTATTTTATTTTATTTTATTGGTCATGCCTGTGGCATGCAGAAGTTCCTAGGCCAGGGATCAAACTCCTGCCACAGCAGTGACAATGTCAGATCTTTAATGTGCTGCACCACCAGGGAACTCCAGAGAGAATTTTGTTTTAAAATGCCAAGTGCAGTAGCAATATTCCTCAGCTTATGACTCAGTCGTTCACTTCTAATTCAATTGTTTGGAACTTAAATCATGTTTTCCTGTAGAAACAATTTGCAGCTTGATGGGCTAAAGTCTCAGGCTATCCCATAGAAACTCATCCTATACTAGAAATATAACCCTAATGGTTTTGGCTTGATTCCTAAAAGGAGGGAAAAGAAATGTTCTTTTCCCCTTCTGGATCTAGGGCTGGCCCTGAGTATAATTTCAAAAGAGAAGATACTTGTCTTTGGAACCCTTTCCCCTCCCTTTTATACATGCCTCCTGCTTGGTATGTTCTTCCTACGCTTGTGTCCTGCCTAGACTTGCTCTCCTTCTTCCTTCAGTCACATTTCCACTGTTGTGCTTCTCTCAGCTAGGTATTCAGAGGAAAGTAGTCTAATTGAACTGATTCACACTAAAGTAGAAATAACTGCCTTACAATGTCTCAGAGATATTACAAGTGCTTATAATTTGTGATGTCAACTATATTTCTTAAAGTGACTTTTCTGGCAGTATCGGAGAAAAATTATGGGATAGGGAAACAACTGGTTATGTGTACCAGGTCGGCCTAGGACTCTCCATCTAAGTAGACCTTACTTTTCACAACTTTTCCTTTCTTCTACTTTTTCCCCCATAGGTTTTCTAAAAGCCCCACAGTTATTCTCAATGGCAGGCAAAGTGAGGGCTTCAGCAAGGTAGGGGCAGGAGTGGGAGGAATTGTGTGTGTGCCTGGGTTATCTGAAGTTGGGTGTTGGGAAGACTGGCTCTGGTATAGCCTTCTCACCCTTCTGTCTAGTAAGTTCTTACCTTATGGACCTTTGTTGCCATCCAGCTCTTTGCCTTGTCTCTTTTCACTGTCCTCTCTTTCCTCACCTTTGCATGTGTCTCCTTCCCTCAGGGAGGGAGCCCTCGATCTCAAGTGATACTCGAACAGATTCCTCAACGGAGAGCTATCCCTACAAACACTCCCACCATGAGTCTGTGATCAGTCACTTCTCTTCTGATTCTCAGGGGACAGTCATCTATAATGTGGAGAATGATTCCACGTCTCAGAGCAGTCGGGACACAGGTAGGGACTAATACAGTGGACCCTGCTTGCCTGATTCAGTTCTGCAGAGAGGGTCTCCTAAGAAAAAAGAATTGGGGCAAGTCAGAAATGTTTGTCATACAGAAGGGGAAATGCAGAGAACTTGGGTAACTGAGTGGGAAGAAAAGAAGCAACATAATTCTGAATGAATGGTGATGTTCCACTGGACATGGTCCTGTCAATCAATAAAGACCATTGTAATGTGATTATTGATGTGATTGTTTCTTCTGAAAACTGCTTTTTTCCTGTTCCATCCCTGTCATTCTCATGGTGCTCCATTAAATCCCTGTGGTCTTGCACCTCGTGGTGTTCTCATGCCAGACTTTGTTTCAAGTGAAGGGCTTTGAGAGAAAGGGCATATTTATGGGTGGTAAAACCTGCTCATCACATTGGTAGGCTTGCTGAAGGGCAGAGAAACAGAAGAATGGAAAGCTAGCCTGTTGGTTATTGTGAGTTCCACACAGAGACCATTCTTCAATTGCTATATTAATCTGTATAAGATTGTGCCTCTGTCAGTGGAAGAAGTCATTACAGGGCATAATAGGAAGAATAGTGAGTGACTGACTACTGAGATGAAAAGTTCATCGCCTGAGGTATAGAATAGTGCCCATACTCTCAGACACTTGGGAATTAGTGATCCCATGGCCCTAGGTTGGTGCTTTACATCCTGCACATGACATTTTTTTTTTTAATAGAGAATTTCAAACATATTCAAAAGTATGCAGAATAATATACAGCCCCTTCATGTGCCCATCACCTATTTCAATAATTATAACTTGTGGCCAATCTAGTTTTATCTGTACCTCTGGTCACTTCCCCTATTCATGGATTATTTTGAAGCAAATCTCAGATGTTATATCACCTTTTCCATAAATATTTCAGTATGTATCTCTAAAAGAATCATTTTTTAAACATATCATTATCACACTTAAAAATATTAATAACTCCTTAAAACTACTTAATAACCAATGGGTGTTCAATTATCCAATTATCTCATAAATGTCATAATTTTTTTTAAATGTCTTTTTTTTTTTTTTTTCCTTTTTAGGGCCACACCTGCGGCATATGGAAGTTCCCAGGCTAGGGGTCAAATCAGAGCTACAGATGCTGGCCTACGCCACAGCCACAGCAAGGAGAGATTCGAGCCGCATCTGGACTTACACCGCAGCTCACAGCAGTGCTGGATCCTTAACCCACTGAACGAGGCCAGGGATCGAACCCACAACCTCATGGCTACTAGTTGGATTCATTTCCACTGAGCCACAATGGGAACTTCTAAAAATGTCATAATTTTTTTTTTTGTCTTTTTGTCTTTTGTTGTTGTTGTTGTTATTGTTGTTGCTATTTCTTGGGCCGCTCCCGTGGCATATGGAGGTTCCCAGGCCAGGGGTCGAATCGGAGCTGTAGTCACCGGCCTACGCCAGAGCCACAGCAACTCGGGATCCGAGCCGCGTCTGCAACCTACACCACAGCTCACGGCAACGCCGGATCGTTAACCCACTGAGCAAGGGCAGGGACCGAACCCGCAACCTCATGGTTCCTAGTCGGATTCGTTAACCACTGCGCCACGACGGGAACTCCTAAAAATGTCATAATTTTTTAATGATTTGTTTGACTCAATCCAAATGAGGTCTACATGTCGTTGGATTCATGTTGGATTTCTTTTGAGGACTAGTGCATAGATGTCTGCTACAAAGTGTGATTGTTTTTTTTTTTTTAGATTATATTTCTGAAACTGTGAACCAGCAAGAAACCAAGTCAATAAGTAAATAAGGCATATTTTCCAGGAGAGGCAGGTGTATTTTAAGAGTCTATGAATGATTGGGCATAGGGGAACATGCCCATTGGTTTAATATTTGTAGATTTAGTTGTTCTAACGGATTTCTTCATTTCTTAAATCTTTCTTATGGGCCCAGAAATAGCAAATGATTGGATAAAAGCAATACAGGATTGCATGGATAATTGAAAATATGTAGCCCCATCATTACACTGCTGATAGCTGAATATGTAGGTATTTCATAAACTAACATATGAAAACAAATTTCTGTTAGCTTTCAGACATTTCAGATACCTAAGGGATTTTTCCACTTTAATTCAGTTGCTTAATTCATCTCTGGCTTCTAGCACCTTAGACGATTATGTCCTTTAGAATCTGACCTTTGCTGTTGTCAGATCATACTCATATATTCACATACTGTGGGTATGAAGTATGGCAAGTTACATAAAAGAGCCCAGATTTCCCAAGTTTCCCAGTGATTAGCATTGAGGAACTAGGAAGTATAGTCTCTGGGTGAAGTCAAGTTTGGTAAAGCATAGGTTAGGGCTGGGGATGAGAATTATTCAAGGTTCAAATGTCCTTTGAAATTGTTCATATTTAAGGAATGTTTAGAACTAGTTCTTAAAACCATGTACAATCACAACTCTTGGGGAGAAGGCTGGGGTACCTGGAATGATACCAAGTATTATAAAAATTTTACTTGGTGTGTGTTGGTGAATAAAATAGAAGGAAAGCTCTGTCTTCAGTTTATGAGAGTGAAAATGTATTGGTACATGACATTCTTTTATAATCTTTAAAACTTTGGCCTTTTAAAAACTACCAAGTAAGGTGTCCTGAGTCTCTGGGAAGGATTATGAGCAGAATTGAGATTGGTAATTGCTCAGGAGACATTGTATATTTGGAAGTTCCCATTAAATACTTTATCTTTTCTGCATTTATGTATTGAGAGCTTCCTGCTAAGTCACATGGCCTTGGCCTCTGCAACTTCTGATCCACTAAGTTTGTGGCACTGCTAAAAATCCCAGAGGGAGAATACGTTCTCAAGAGGATGGAAGTCAGTCTCAGATACCAGCTTACCCCCATTTCTTTGTGTTTTTCAGGCCACCTGACTGATAGTGAATGTAATCAGAAACTCCCATCCAAGAAAGGGTCACTGATAGAGCGCAAGAGAAGCTCTGGCCGGGTCAGGAGGAAAGGTGATGAGCCACAGGCCTCAGGCTACCACAGTGAAGGCAAGCACCCTGCATAACTTCTCTTTATTCATCTGTTTGTCACACTTCAGCCTGTGGCTTCTCCTGTCTGCAGGTGTCCAAGATGACTTTAGACATTTATAATTATTTCATTCTTTGTGTTTTTAGGAGAAACACTGAAAGAGAAACAGGCTCCCAGGAATGCCTCCAAGTCATCCAGCGGCACCAACAGACTAAGGGATTTTAAAGAAACAGTCAGTAATATGATCCATAACAGACCATCCCTGACTTCTCAGACCAACCTAGGAACTCCCTGTGGAGGGAGGGGAGGAGACCAGACTGACAAAAAACCTCCTCGGAATCTGCCTTTACACTCTCTTGACTGGGAAGTGGAGAGTACCAGCAGTGAGTCAAAATCCAGTTCTTCAAGCAAGTATCGTCCAACATGGAGACCCAAACGGGAGTCTCTGAATATTGACAGTATCTTTAGTAAGGACAAAAGGAAGCACTGTGGCTATACCCAGCTTAGCCCCTTTTCAGAGGATTCAGGTGAGGGAAATAGTCCGGGAAGAATTGAGTTTCTGAATAAAGTTGATTTATGTATTAAAAAAAAAACAACCCTGGGTTTTCTAGTAGACTTGGCAAGGTACCTTTTTACCTTGAAGGGTAAAAATTCGGAGGTATGAGTTCAGTAAAAGTGTAACTAGAGGGAGGGGTTAGTTATGTCTTGATTTGAGGCAGATGGTAAATCTACCTCCTTTTTCACACTTGTCCTTTGATTGGGATAGCTAAAGAATTTGCTCCGGACGAACTAAGCAAACCACCTGCTTATGACATTAAAACTGGTGGACCAAGCTCCCAGTACAAGATCTGGGGCCCAGCACGGCCAGGCTGTCACCTTTTAGAGCAGCATCCTCGCCTAATCCAGCGAATGGAATCTGGCTATGAGAGCAGTGAGAGGAACAGCAGCAGCCCTGTCAGTCTGGATGCAGCCTTGCCTGAGAGCTCCAATGTCTGCAGGTATTGTTTGGCTTTTGTCTCTTATAGAAATCTGTGCCACCAAGAAAGAGGTTTTTCTCCTCTGACAGTGGAGAGATGGACTTTATTACCATCTGGTGGGCAAGCAAAGTATTGTGTTCAATCAACTTTCTGTGACAACACCACCCTCTGCTGGGAGAAAGAGCAAAGGTGTTTGAGAAAGGAGAGACAACTTTTTTTTTGTTTTTGTCTTTTTGCCATTTCTTGGGCCGCTCCCGTGGCTTATGGAGGTTCCCAGGCTAGGGGTCAAATCTGAGCTGTAGCCACCAGCCTACGCCAGGGCCACAGCAACACGGGATCCGAGCTGCGTCTGCAACCTACACCACAGCTCCCGGCAATGCCAGATCTTTAACCACTGAGCAAGGCCAGGGATCAAACCCCCAGCCTCATGGTTTCTAGTCGGATTCGTTAACCACTGAGCCACGAAGGGCACTCCAACTTTTAAAGTTATTTACTACTTTGTTTAGTAAATAACTTAATGAAAGAATGAGTTAGTGAATCAAAACTTATGTAATCCTGTGATTAGAGAGAAAATCCAATTGTTATTTAGGATTTTTTTTGAGGGTCACTGGAGATTCTGTATCTTATGAAGCCAATGATATTCATAATTCCATAAGATAAGGATGACAGTTTAATAGTGGTCACTGCACCCTGTACATACGGCCCATTTACTTTATAAAGTTTAAATCTCCATACATTGCTTTTACTGAATTGCCTCAGAGACAAGTTTCCTAATAGTGTAGCTGCTTTGAAAGGAGTGATATCTTCTAGAGGAGTGATAACCATATCCTCATACTTTTCCACTGCTCTTCCCTGGCCACAGGACCCTGTTCAGTTTTATACATGTGAAGATGCTACAAAAGTGTAAGAAAGAGGAAGGCAGTCCATATGAGAGCATTTGTTTATTAATTCATTAAATAAGTTTTGTGCCAGATACTGTGCTAGATGCAAAAAAAAAAAAAAGTGAATGAGGTGAGATAAGATGGAACAAGTGGGTATTTCAATTTTTCAGTAATTTAGCAGATATTTTTGATTATATTAGTTTGATGTTTTGTGGTTTTTTGGTGGGTTTTTTTTTTTTTTATCTGTTTTTGGAGGGAATTTGGTCCTAGGAATGTTGCTAGTTATCAGCCTTCTGATGCTTTCACTAGACTCTAGTTTCTCTTTTGAAGGGATCCAAATGCTAAGAGATCAGCTGGGTTGGTACCTTCCTGGCGTCACATCCCAAAGTCTCACAGTAGCAGCATCCTAGAGGCAGACTCCATTGCATCCAGGAGTGGCTGGACAAAGAATCAGCCCCCATCAGGTAAGCAAAAGGACATGAGATTTGGAGAACTGAATTTTACGGCCAAATCTGTTTAGAAAACAGCCTAATCTGATCACATTTGAAATTAGAGAACAATTGTATTTTGGGTATCCCATCAGAATGTAAATGTGAAGGCATTTGATCGGCTTCATCTCTGGATTTACTTTTTTTTGTTGCTCTCTGTCATGGCTTGCCTGGTTGTTCTTTTCCACCCTGAAGAGAGCCCTGGTGGCACCAGGAAGGAACAGAAATATGATAAAGAATTAGTAGCACCTGCTTTCCTCAGAAGAATAAGTCCCAGGGCTTTCTTTGGTATAGAGGCATCCTCTTGGTAATGGATTTTTTATTGTTTAGTACTATGAATTGAGAAAACAAGGGGAACTTGTAGGCTGTCGGTAAAACTGGGAAATAAGCAGGTCAAAATTACTTTTTCCCCTGCCTCTATAACACTGGAACCGCGGCAGTGCAGATCTTTTTTTAACCCACTGTGCTGGGCCAGGGATCAAACCCATACCTCTGCAGTGACCTGAGCTACTGCAGTCATTGTTTTTCCTTTTTGAATGTGCCTGTGTGCCTCCTTCACGAGGTAAGTTCTAAAGGAGTGATCTGACTCTCTGACACTAGTTGTAAATGACTGAAAATAGTTTAAAGTATGCTTTCTCTAAGAGAAACAAGCATTTTAACAAGTCAAAGCCTGAAGATAAAGGAATATTGGAATTTTAAGTATGAGACACTAAGTGTAGAGAGAGTTGAGGTGGTTATAGGTTTAGTATCCTTTTTACATTCTTTCCACACACACATATTTATAGTTCATATTCAAACAAATAAAATAAATACATCCTTTACTTACTCAGAGCCGAAAATTGAGGTAACTATGTAGTTTTCCCAGCATGGAGATGTTTTGTAATGCTTGAGAGAAACTGTGAGTATTTAACACTGTTTAATCAGCTGAGGACTTCTGGGATCTACTCGTCTGACTTAGAGATCAATCTTCTCTGAAAGATGTATTTCCTTTTTTCCCTGGTCTCTTAGACCATTTGGGAGTAGAGTGTGTGGGAAGAAACCTAACTATGGTCTGATTTAATGAGCTTCTGTGTATAGATATGTGTCCAGCTCATTAGGGAGATGAGGATAGAATACTATGTGCTAACCTGTAGAGGTGAGACCAGGAACATCACTGGCCTGACCACCAGTTCTCTTTTTTCTTTAAATGTATAATTAAATATATTTAATTAAAGTATAGCTGATTGACAATGTTGTGTCAATTCCTGCTGGACAGCAAAGTGACTTAGTCATGCATATATATAAGTTCTTTACCAGTTTTCTTGATGGCCACTGAAGGTTCTTAGAGGTGGCTGAAAGGGAAGTATACAGCAGGAGTAAAAAGGCATGAACTCTCTTTTAAGTATGATTGCCTTAGGTTGCTGACATCTGGCAAAGCAGAACAATGCCTGTAAAAGCAGAAAGCTCTGAAATCCTGGGCGGGAATAGGTTATAGTGAGAAACACATGGAAGAAATTCATGCTTCCTAATAAAATTATATGCTTGGTTTATTTCCCACGCTTTATTTTATTTTTTTGTCTTTTGTCCTTTTTAGGGTCGTACCCACAGCGTATGGAGGTTCCCAGGCTAGGGGTCTAATCGGAGCTATAGTCACCTGCCTACGCTGGAGCCACAGCAATGCCAGATCCGAGCTGCGTCTGCGACCTACCCCACAGCTCATGGCAACGTCAGATCCTTAACCCGCTGAGCGAGGCCAGGGATCGAATCTGTAATCTCATGGTTCTTAGTCGGATTCTTTTCCGCTGTACCACAATGGGAACTCCCTATTTCCCACATTTTAATTTGTCTCATATTAACTACATTGCTTTGAGAAACTTGTGATTTTGCACGAGCCTATTCTCCCTTCTCTTTTCTTTGATAGCCAGTAATTTTTCAGCACAGTAAAGATTGAGTCTCATGATTTTACTGATAGCCCTAATTCTGGACAAGTTGGATAGAATTCACCAGCTGGATCCCCCAACTGGTAAAAGATATTTAGCAAGGAGTTAGAATAAATTACTCACATACCATACTACCTCACTATCCTCTTTGTGTAATAAACCCTATTTTTTTATCTGGTGACTTTGATCACCCTTTTAAAAAATTACAGAAAAATGAGTTCACCAATTCAGTAACTTGCCCTTTGCATCCTCAAATTGAAGGAACCAGTGTCACCATTATGGTATATATCTTTCTACATCTCTTTCTATGTTCGTATAAGTGTATAAATAAGTTTATTACTATCATTTAAAAATAAAAGTCGTGGAGTTCCCGTCGTGGCGCAGTGGTTAACGAATCCGACTAGGAACCATGAGGTTGCGGGTTTGGTCCCTGCCCTTGCTCAGTGGGTTAACGATCCGGCGTTGCCGTGAGCTGTGGTGTAGGTTGCAGACGCGGCTCGGATCCAGCGTTGCTGTGGCTCTGGCGTAGGCCGGTGGCTACAGCTCCGATTCAACCCCTAGCCTGGGAACCTCCATATGCCACGGGAGAGGCCCAAGAAATAGCAACAACAACAACAAAAAAGACAAAAGACAAAAATAAAACAAAACAAAACAAAAAAAGAAAAAAATAAAAGTCGTACTATACATACTCTGTCACTTGATTTTTCATTCAATGTATCATGGACAGCCATTGTTTTAGATCTATTTGGTCCATCTGTGAATACTGATAAAATTAAATTTTTACTACTATGGATATTTTACAAACTCACTAAAGAGGTAGTGGAAATTAAGGGGGAGAAATTGACTTGCTTGAGGCTTCCTGGTGAGTCGGTGGCAGCAAGTGGTAGAGAATGCTCCCTGAGGGTTAAAAGCATGGCTTGTGAATTTAACCTATCTGACTTTAATTCAGCTCTGTCACTTGCCATCTTTCTTACTTTGGACAAGTTATTTATCCTCTTTATGACTCAGTTTCTTCATTCCTAAAATGTGGGTGATAATAGTATTAACCTTATACATTATGGTATGTACATTAAATGAAATAATATGTGTAAATTTACATACTATGCCTGTCACATAGTAAATACTCAACAAGTGTTAGTTGTCATGTTGTTATTGTTGTTATAAAGCACTCAATTATAAGAATTCCCTGGTGGCTCAGTGGGTTAAGGATCTGGTGTTAGCTATGGCTCAAGTCACTATTGTGGCTTGGGTTCATTCCCTGGCTTAGAAACTTCCGCATGCTGTGGGTGCAGCCAGAAAAAAGCACTCAATGATGATAATATTAATTATTCATGGCTCAAGTCTCATCTGAAACTCATAGTGGAAAGCACTATTCAAAGATAAACTCCACATTGAAGCCAAGAGTTACAAAGGAAAAGCAGTGCAGTGGCCATAAATAACAGCAAGTGCTTACTCTCGGTTATGGAAATGTGGCGACTTATCTTCTTCCTTGTTTATATTCCAGGTGGGGAGATGCCTTCCAAAAGTGAACTGGATGAATTGCAAGAAGAGGTGGCCAGAAGGGCGCAGGAACAGGAACTTCGAAGGAAACGGGAAAAGGAATTAGAGGCAGCTAAAGGGTTTAACCCTCATCCCAGCCGCTTCATGGACTTAGATGAACTTCAGAATCAGGGTAATTGTTGTGAGCGTTAGGTTGTGAGTGACAGGGTCAGAGAGAGAGAGGGGAGAAAAGAATATTCAAGCTCATAAATCCTGTCTTCTCTTTAGCAAAGTTTTATTTTATCTTAATTCAGCCTTTCAATGAGAGCTAAAGTAGGAGGTAACAAGCCTATTGATTAGAGACAGGCACTGATTTGGGGCCCATTTATTAAAAGTCTATAGGAGTTCCTGTCGTGGCTCAGTGGTTAACAAATCCGACTAGGAACCATGAGGTTGTGGGTTCGATCCCTGGCCTTGCTCATTGGGTTAACGATCCGGCACTGTGTGAGCTGTGGTGTAGGTTGCAGACACGGCTCGGATCCGGCATTGCTGTGGCTGTGGTGTAGGCCGGCGGCTACAGCTCCGATTTGACCCCTAGCCTGGGAACCTCCATATGCTGCAAGAGTGGCCCAAGAAATGGCAAAAAAAAAAAAAAAGTCTATAGATTAGAGATAGTGTATTGTTCATGAAAAATATTTCTGATAAACATCTATAGAAGATATAAATTAAACTACTCACACTTTAGAAGCAGCAGGAAAAGACAGTGAGTGAGCCATACTGACAGTGAAGGGAATTGGTCCGCTCAGCAGAAACATGCCCTTGAGAGTTCCCACCTGCATATCAGGCGAGTGGGTCTACCAAACCGGTTCTAGCAACACGGAGCCTGATTTGCCTTTTGATCCTCTGATCATTTCCCTGTCTCACACGATTTTCATGGACTTTATTTAAGCTTTCCCAGCTGCTCCACGTTAGTTACTTTCTTTTCTTCAGTTGCTTTAGGGCATCACTTTTTACCAGCAGAGATTAGCCTTCAAAATAGGAGTTCAGAAAGGCTGAGGTATCTATTTTCAATTGGTCCTGAAACCTGTACCTCTGTTTTTCTTTCTATAAAGTGAATTTATTATTTAGAACCTCCAAATGCAACAAATTGTGCTAAAGCAGCATAAAGAACAGGAGCCAATGCTGTCTTGGGCCGCTGCTTTCTATTCATGTCTCTCATCAACACTTAGAGAAGCTTCCTGGGCTTATTTGGGGGCTGCTTTTCTCCTCTAATCCTACTGTCTTTCGATTCAAGGAAGTTGTTACGTTATCTTCCCAAGGCATTGTATTTGTCTCCAAATTATCATTCCTAATTTCTTAGCTGTCCCTGTATTTGGATAGTTTGTTCTTCCTTTTTATCCTTAAGCTACATCACATTGGTGTCTCAGGTTTATATTACTTCTGAAAGAGGGGTCTTGTCATCTTCTTCTCTTGCTTTTCTCCCCATCTCTGTCATTTGGGTCTAGTGCCTAAGAGTTGAGAGGGGATCCCTCTGGCTCCATTTCATTGTCACTTCTCCATACACTTTGGTTTAACATCTCCTGGAAGAGCAAGGAGTGGAGTGCCAAGATTCTGGAGGATAAGAATTAAAATCTAGTATAATGATTGATCAACTATGGATTGCCTGTATTTCTGTAAAGAACTTTTTCTGTATTAATTGCTCTAGCCGTCACCTAGATATAATGATAAAATTTGCTGCTGAGAGGTAGGGGAACCATATATCTGGTGGTGGAGTAGAACCCAAATGTCAAGTTCTTCAGAACCAACCTGCTACTTCCCTTTTACCTTCCCACTGCTCTATGGTGAAGCTCTGGAGAATTAGGGAGTGATGTTAGGGGTATGGAAGAGCTTTTCTTACCATATCCAGCTGGAAGTTAATGGAGGATGGGGACATTATGGGAGAAATGATTTTTTTTTTCTTGTGAGCTTGTGAAAACTGACCATTATTCTCAATTGTAGGTGAACTTAGATTACTACCACTTTATGGTTATGAGTGAATAAAAGACAAAGAGGTACACAAACTTGAGGATTCTTTTACAAACATTGCCCTTCTAATACCTTCTCACTTTTTCATCTGGCACACATTCAGTTTCAGGGGAGGAAGCAACATCTCATGCTTACTGTTATGGGAAGCTGAGTTTTTTATGGTAGGTTTGGTGAGCAATCACATGATAAAAGTGAATACTTGCAGTGCTAATGAAAGGTGTGTGTGCAACCCAACCACAAAAGCGGTCCCTGGTTGATACAGTAAGTTGGGAACTGTAGAGCTCCTGTGCTCGAGAAGGGTACTGATTTTCCAGGTGCAGGTGGTACAGAGAGGACTACAAATTAATGTAGGACGTAAGTGTTACATAAGGCTTTCCACAGAGTAGTGAAGCTACCTTTGCCTTAATACAGCAGTAGAGGTCTCAGTGGAGATCTGGTGCATTGGACACTGGTTGCCAAGATGTATCCTTTTGCACCGTGGAAAAGCAGGTCCGTTCCAGCCATAAAAACCAACCCTTCTGCTATCGACAACACTTTGTTTTTTTCTTGAGGGATTCCCTAAGAGATCTTGGAGTTGGAATGTGTGGTGGACTATGACATGCTCCTCTTTCATGGCTTTGGTAAGGTTAAGGCAATGTTGGATGTCCTACCTGTTTCAGAGAATTTTTAATAGTAATGATCAGTTGGAATAAGGGCGAAGCAGCAAGGATCTGTGTACACTGAAGGGAAATAATAGCACATAGGAAAAATTGGAACGGATTGTAATGAAAATGAAAAGTGCTGGCCCTTTCAGGGAGGAATGACGGCTTTGAGAGGTCCCTGCAAGAGGCAAATTCAGTGTTTGAAGAGTCACTGCACCTGGAACAGAAGGGAGACTGTGCTGCGGCTTTGGCTCTCTGTAACGAAGCTATCTGTAAGTAACTCTAACCGCTGTGGCTATGGCACATTTGACTAACTTCACAGTAGGTATTATTAGTCACTCAGATAGGATAAAAACAGCTTTTAAGTCTCCTTACTCTCACTTCCCAAAAGCTATCTTTTGTCCTTCAAATTTCTAAATGTGCTAGGTCTTGTCACTTTGGCTTATGGATATTTACTGGAAAAACCTCAGTAGGAATCCACAGAATAAACCATCCAGCCATGCCTAACTTCTAATCCCAAGATAAAGTTAGGCCTCAATTGTGAGGTTAGTCTGCTTTTTCTCTAGTCACTGACTAGTGAGGTAGAACTTAGGGCAGGAAGAAATGAATAAATCGGCTGTGACTTTCCAGGCCTGTGCCTTTGCATTGAGTATTTGATTCTTTATGTTTCTCCCCTGCCTTCCTGGTGTACTGCACCATAACGTTACAGCAAGGGACTAAGGCTTAGAATTTGTATCCTGGTTCTTAAATGTGACCCACAGGAGCCGTGTTCTATAAAGACAGATGCAGGTTTGGATCTTACTTCCGCTGTTGGCCGTTGGGAAAGGGGAGTTGGGAGCAGAGCATGGAGACCAGAGTTGGACAGGTCAGTTGCAAAGGACAATGAGAGTGGCAATGTCTAAGATGGAAGCACCAGTTTATCTTCCTGACTCATTTTAGTTTAGCTTTTTGTTTGTTTGTTTTTAAAATTTGAATTAACCTATTTGGCCCCCATGGTTTCCATGAATGTTCCTTACAGCTAGCCAGAGGCACCTCTGTGCCCTGGACAGCATATGCATGGTCCACGCCTTGCATTCCTGCTGCATATTTTGAGTTTCACTGCCTATCTTTGCTCATTTTTGGTTCAATTTTATTCTTTTTCTTTTGTTTGCATTTTGGGTTCTGTTTCTGCTATATTTTCTTTTGCATTTTAGCTAAACTAAGACTTGCCCTGCATGGTGCCAGCTCTAGCACGCACAGCAGAGCCCTAGTCGATAAGAAGTTGCAAATCAGTATTCGAAAAGCACGGAGCCTGCAGGATCGCATGCAGCAGCAGCAATCATCTCAGCCGCCGTCGCAGCCCTCAGCCTGCCTCCCCTCACAGGGGGGGGCCCTCCCTCAGCCAACAAGGTAGTGCCTGGGAATCATTGTAGATTTTGGACACCAGGGGAGGAAGTGACGGTGGGTGCTCCATAGCCAGCTCTCATTGTCTTGGCGACTACAGGGAAGAGAAGAGTCCTCTCAAAAATTTTTTTCTCTCTCAGGTCAGACATACCATGAGAAGCTCATCCCACTACCGGTTCTTTTCTTAATAGTTCCTAGAAAGATGCAGAAAGTATAGTGCAATAAATAGACCACTTGTCCATATTTCCTGTGGGTGAGTTTGTTCCTGGAGTTGTGTAATAACAAATTACTAAATTTGTACATATTATGGTCTTGTACATGGCAATCTGAGTTACATTTCACTTTACAGTAGAAACTGTGTGATTTATGGGAGTTCCCATTGTGGCTCAGTGGGTTAAGAAGCTGACATAGTGTCCATGAGGATGCGAGTTCAATTCCTGGCCCTTCTCAGTGGGTTAAGGATTCAGCATTGTTGTGAGCTGTGGCGTAGGTTGCAGATGTGGCTAGGATCTGGTGTTGCTCTGGCTGTGGCAGGCCAGCAGCTGCAGCTCTGATTCTGCCTCTAGCCCAGGAACTTCCATAAGAAAAAAAAAAGTTAAAATAAAAAGAAGAAACTGTGTGACTTATTTTGGGATTTCGGTGTGTTTCCTCTTCCTCATGTAAGCAGAGAAAGCAGTCTTCCTTGCTCTGATTGAACCATTGAAAAGACACAAAGATTCCCTTTGTTTTGCTCCCCTATGGTCAGGACTGAGAAAGAAGTCCCCATGGCCATTGGTGTAGTTCTTCCTATTAGCCCTTGAATGTGGCTGTTACTTAGAATAGATAGATTTAAGTAAGAATAAATTTTGGCTGTTCATAAGCCTGAATAGTTTTCAGAATATGAATATTATAAAAGGAATAATATAACCAAATATAACCAAATCCATATTACAAAAATACACTTGAGGAGTTCCTGTAATGGCTCAGTGGTGACGAACCCGACTAGTATCCTTGAAGATGCAGGTTTGATCCCTGGCCTCCTCAGTGGGTTAAGGATCTGGCATTGCTGTGAGCTGTGGTGTGGGTTGCAGCTGGGGCTCAGATCCTGCGTTGCTGTGGCTGTGGCCTAGGCAAGCAGCTGCAGCTCTGATTCAACCCCTAGCCTACTAACTTCCCTGTGCCACAGGTGCAGCCCTAAAAAAAACCCCAAAAAAAACCCCAAAAAAACAAAAAAAAAGAAAAGACATTTGAAAAGGTTGATTTTTTTTATATTAATCCCAGGAGCCTGAATCACCTTATACTCTGTAAATATGGCCTTTTTCTTTGGCTGATCTGCCTTTTAGGATCCCAGGTATGAGTAATTCCTAGGCTTTGCTTACCTTCCATTGTCATCTACATGTGGGACTAGCAATTTTTGTTTTTTAATTTACAGGTAGAATTTGCTTGGAATGAGACTTTATGAGTAGTAAAGAGTATTGGCAAGAGCTTTACTCACTATTACTGTGTTCAACTTTGGTGAGGTTAATAAAGAGAATTAATATTACCTGTTACATAGGTGTGAGCTGACCTTGTGCCTTCTCTTGTGAATCTTTGGTCTGTTGTCTCTATTTAGGTTTGTCTTTCCATTTATTTTCGCCATTCCCTCTGTGACTAGCTAGAAATGGGAACTAAATGTATAGTTCTTTTTAAAGTGATCTTGTCAATTAAGACAGCTTATGACTGATTTTCTCCCATTTATTTCAGTGAACAGCCTATCCCGCTCCAAGTATTGTTAAGTCAGGAGGCCCAACTGGAACCCTACACGAACACAGAGTTTGGGGCCAGTTCTTTCACCTTCTCACCTGCTTCCTGCCATGAGTCACACTTGCCACTATTCCCAGAGTCATCTTCTCTGTCTGCTCCACAGCACATTTCCCCCAGTGGGTCTGCCTCAAACCTTCTTACTTCAGTTGAGGTGGACAGCATTGAACCCTCTGTGTTCCACAGGCAGAACTTACCTAACACACCGGGGAGAACTGAGAAGAATTCTCAACATGGTTGGGAACCAGAGGGTGAGCTGCAAAGCTGCAGTGGTGACAATAGCAGCTGCACCAGGTATCCCCCACAAGAAGGAAGAGGTGTTGATCCAGAACAGCTATTCCAAGAACAAAGGGATGCTGCGGACTCATCCCAGGTGATGCCTTGGTTACACCCAAGTGGAGCAACCACCTCTGAGAGAGGAAATGCACACAGCCTAGGCTGCAGTCCTTCAAGTTCATCAGCTCAGCCCAGCCTTTCTCTGTACAGGGCCTGCCACCCCATAACGTCTGCTGCTTCCTCGTCTATGCTTCACTCTCCCAATACTGTACAAAAAACTAACCAATGCCTCCAAACCCAAAGCCTCAAAACTTCATTGATTTCAGAAGTGGACAGAGGCAACGAGGATCCCTATAGGCCAGAGTGTCCCACCACAAAGGGGCTTGTCCGCTCTCTCGCAGAGCAGTTCCAGAGGATGCAAGGCAGCTCCACAAGGGATGGTACAGGTTCTCAGGACAGAAATTTGGCAGATAGTCTAAGGAAGGACTCTTCGCCTTCTGACTCTAAGCCTTCTTTCCCACAGGGTCAAGGGAAAGGCCACTGGCCTTGGGCAAAACAACAACCCTCTGTGGATGCTAGGAACAGACTGCCTTCCTGGGAAGAGTCTAATGATCATCTGTCTCTTGCCATGAACTCTGGGGTGCCTAAGGGTAAAACTTCTAGGGGAGAACAGCCCAGGTTGGCAGAGCCAGGTATTTACCATGGGAAACCGTCTCAAGTGAGAGATGCTAGGCCTAAGGAGCTGGGCAGCACTGACGACTTGGGGACTTCCTTGCCTTTGGATTCCTGGGTGAATGTCACAAGGCTCTGTGATTCTCAGCCTAAACATGGGGTCCCTGGGCCAGGAATGAAGTTCTCCTCCCATGATTCTCATACCTGTGTAACCTATCCAGAAAGAAACCACATCCTTTTGCATCCCCATTGGAACCAAGACACAGAGCAGGAGACCTCAGAATTGGAGTCACTCTACCAGGCCAGTCTTCAGGTTTCTCAACCTGGCTATCCTGGATGGGGGCAGCAGGATGTGGCCTGGCACCCACTGAGCCAAACTGGTAAGAATGAAACCAGAGGAAGTGGGAGTAGGGGACATAGAAAATCTGAAAGTAGGAGGATAAGATCAGAAGGGGACAACAGTGTTCTATTTAAATAATATCCTCAGGAGGTAGCAGTACAAGTTCTGATTTTATTCATAAAGACTTCTCAGGACAAGGGCTAGATATTTTTCTGGCTAGAGTGGAGAATGGAGGTAGAATCATCGCTCATAGGTTAGTTTGCTCCTTCTAAAGAAGGAATCCATTGAGTATATGCCCGGGGTGCTGCAGTATGCCTGCTAAGGAATGGTTCCTTGGCCTTTGAGAGTGACTCAGTATGAGGCAGAGGAGGATGAGAGGGAAAGTCACCCCACTATGGCTTAGGAGTTGAACTAATCCCAAGATGCAGCTTCGAGATCCAACTTGCAGTGAGGATGTCCACACTGAGCCAAGTCTCCAGTATGGCATTTCCAGATCATATTGAACCAGCAATATCAAGACCTCCCCTGATGCGTTCAGGAACTATGAGGTTTTGAATTTTCAAGGTAATACGCCTGTAGGGTACCTGTTCACAGACTTTCTCTGGTATTATATTGTGTGAAGAGTGAAGTCTATACTTTAGATGCATAGCATAGACTTAGTTCTGTAAACTAAAGACATAAATGATATTTATAAAGTACTCCATAGGTATACAGGATAGGGCAGTATGGGAAGGTTCTAGAGAATGAGGAAAAGTTGGAGTTTGCCTCAGTCAGCTTCCTGTCTAATATAAGGAAGAAGGAATACAAATGTCGAGTGTTTTAAGAATAATAAACACAGGAGCTCCTCTTGTGACTCAGCAGTAATGAACTGACTAGTGTCCATGAGGATACGGGTTCAATCCCTGGCCTCTCGCAGTGGGTTAAGGATCCGGGGTTGCCATGAGCTCTGGTGTAGGTCACAGACACAGCTTGGATCCTGCGTTGCTGTGGCTGTGGTGTAGGCTGGCAGATGCAGCTCTCATTCAACCCCTAGGCTGGAGCTCCCATATGCAGTGGATGCAGCCCTAAACACACACACTCACACTAATAAACCCATATTAAAAAATACATTGTAATTAAAATTGAACTAACCAATTGCACGTCAAACATTGTTACAGATAAAGCAAAACAGAAAACCCCTGTATTACCCCTAAAAGCAAAATTTTTCATTGTAAATAGTTTTGAAAATATATAAAGTAACAAAAATCATTGATAATTACACTCTAATTTCCTGAGTTTACATCTGGCTTGGCTTTGTTTTTTATACACATATACTATTTTTTTTTTTTTTACAAAAAGCAAGGTTATTATATATGTAGAGTTTAGTTCCATGATTTTCTTACAGTATATCCATGAGCATTTTCCCTTTGGGAATGCTCAGGCCCAGGGATGGAATCTTTCACAGCAATAACCCAAGCCATAGCAGGCTCAATGCAGGATCCTTACCACTAGGCCACCAGGGAACTCACAGAAAAAAACTACTTTTTTTTTTGCTTTCTAGGACTGCATCTGCAGCATATGTAAGTTCCCAGGCTAGGAGTTGAATTGAGCTACAGCCACTGGCCTATGCCACAGCCATGGCAATGCAGGATCCGAGCCAGGTCTGTGACATAGAGCTCAGCTCACAGCAACACCGGATCTTTAACCCACTCAGTGAGGCCAGGGATCCAACCTGCATCCTTATGAATGCTAGTCAGAATCGTTTCCGCTGAGCCACAATGGGAACTCCTATATTTCTTTTAATCTGTAGGTTTTTCCTCAGTTATTCCAGGGATTGAACCTGCATCCTCATGGATCCTCATTGGGTTCATTAACCGCTGGGCCACAAAGGGAACTCCAGAAAAAAAACTACTTTTAATGATTATGATATGCTGCATAAATTTACCATAATATAGTCAATCATTCTATTGTGGTTGAATATTTAAATTACTTCGAATTTTTTGATAACACAGCACTGTAATGAGTATCTTTATGCTTAAATGGCCACATTTCCGATAAACTCCTTAGAATGAACTTTTACGAGGGTATTATCTAGTCAAAGGTTATAAACTTTAAAAAATCCTTGATACATACTACTAAATTCAGAAAAATTATACTTCTATAAACAATATGAAAGAGTACCTACTGACTGTTAATTTTTACTTGCTAGTGAATGAAAACTAATTTTTTAAATTCGTTAGGTGAATCAGTTCCCAAAACCGATTGGTCAAACCAAGCTAGAATTTATTTTGGTTAAAGTCTGTGGTTTTTTGTTTGTTTGTTTTGTTTTTTTTAGAGCCACACCCATGGCATATAGAAGTTCCCAGGCTAGGGGTCTAATTGGAGCTACAGCCGCCGGCCTACGCCAGAGCCAAAGCAAGCCATATCTGAGCCGCGTCTGCAACCTATACCACAGCTCACAGCAACGCTGGGCCCTCAACCCACTGAGCTAGGCCAGGGGTCAAACCCGCAACCCCATGGTTTCTAGTCGGATTTGTCTCTGCTGTGCCATGATGGGAACTCCAAGTCTGTTTTAAAGTGAGTCTTGGGAGTTCCCATCATGGTGCAGCGGAAATGAATCTGACTAGGAACCATGAGGTTGCGGGTTCTATCCCTGGTCTTGCTCTGTGGGTTGAGGATCCGGTGTTTCCGTGAGCTGTGGCGTTGGTTGCAGACGTGACTTGGATCTGGCGTTGCTGTGGCTGTGGTGCAGGCTGGCAGTTGTAGCTCTGATTAGACCCCTAGCTTGGGAACCTCCATATGCTGCAGGTATGGCCCTTAAAAAAAAAAAATGCAAAAGACAATAAATTGAGTCTTTAAGAACTGACATGATATAGAATAAGGAAGAGATTAGTGGAATAAATCAAGAAGTAGGTGATGAAGGAAAATGCCAATTAAGATCTATATGTGACAGAATTTATTTTTAGGAGAGTCCTTCTTTATCTTACTGCAAAGCATTTATTAAGCACTAAATTACCCCTCTTAACTTTATTGATATAGTTGGCAAATAACATAAGTTTAAGGTGTACAGTGGGACAGTTTGATACAGGTATATACAAAATAATTATCACAATAATGTTAGTTGACACAACCATCATCATGCCTGATCACATTTTTTTGTGTGTGTGTGGTGAGAACATTTAAAATCTACTGTCTTAGCAACTTTCAGAATATAGTAATACAATGTTGCTAATTATAGTCACAATGTTATACATTAGATCCTCATAGCTTACTCCTTTATGTAACTGGAAATTTGTGCCCTTTGATCAGCATCTCCTCATTTCCCCCAGCCTCTATCCTCTGGCAACAGCCATTCTGTTCTTTTTTTTCCACCTTTTTCAGCCACACCATGGCATATGGAAGTTCCTAGGCCAGGGATTGAATCCGAGCCTCAGCTGCAACCTATGTTACATCTGCAGCAATGCTAGATCCTTAACCCACTGCACTGGGCTAGGCATTGAATTGTCTATGGAGACAGTGCTGGATCATTAATCCTCTGCACCACAGCGGGAACTCCACGACCAATCTATTCTGTTTCTAAGAGATTGGCTTTTAAAATATTATTATCATTATCATCATCATTATTATTATTATTATTGGCCTTGCCCATGGCACATGGAAGTTCTGGACCAGGGATCAAACCCACATCACAGAAGTGACCTGAGCCACAGCAGTGACAATACCAGATCTTAACCCTCTGAGCCACCAGGGAACTCCAAGTTTGGCTTTTTTTAGTTTCCACATATAAGTGCAATCATATAGTACTTGTCTTTCTCTGTCTGACTTACTACTTTTTTAAAAAGTGTTATCGATACATAATGTACATACTGTACAACTCACCTGTATAAAATGTACAATGCATTAGTTTTTTAGAACATTCATAGAGCTATTCATCCATTACTAAAATCAGTTTTAAAGTGTTTTTTCATCACCCCAAAAAGAAACCCTATATCCATTAGTAATCACTTTCCAGTCAACCTCTAATCTATTTTCTGTCTATAGATTGCCTGCGTTGGACATTTTCTATAAATAGAGTCATACAGTATATAGTGTTTTAGGACCAGATTAATTTTGACATGATTATAGTTCCTGAAGTATAATATGAACACTGCCCTTGACCTGTATTCTAAATTTCATAGTATTTAGAAATTGATCAGACATTATGTTAAAAATAAAAAGTAAATTTTTGTTATGGAAAATTTCAAATATATTCAAAAGAGTAAATGTTATAATAGCTCTCCATGTACTTATCATTTACTTCCATGGTGATTATCTTGGCTGGTTATCAGCATATGGCCAATTTTGTTTTAGCACCCCCCCTTTCACACACGCACTTTCCTTTTTTTCCTTCTCCATTAGTTTATTTTAAAGCAAATCCCAGACATTATATCATTTCCTCCATAGATTAGTTTGGAATATATCTTTAAGAAATATGGATTCTTGGAAATTCCTGTTGTGAGTCAGTGGGTTACAAGTCCGACTAGTATCCATGAAGATGCAAGTTCGATCCCTGGCATCACTCAGTGGGTTAAGGATCTGGCATTGCTGTGAGCTGTGGTGTAAGTTACAGACTCAGCTCAGAACCTACGTTGCTGTGGCCGTGGCGTGGCCAGCAGTTGCAGCTCCAGTTTGACCCCTGGCCCTGGCCTAGAAACTTCATATGTCGCAGGTGCGGCCCTAAAAGGAAGAAAAAGAAATATGGACTTTTTAAAAAAGACAGAACTATAATATTAACATACTTAAAAAATTAATAATATATATATTTTTTGGCCATGCCTGCATCATATGGAAGGTCCCAAGCTGGGAGTCAAACCCATACCACCGCAGTGACCTGAACCACAGCAGTGACAATACTGGATCCTTAAGCTACTAGGCTACCAGGGAACTCTAATAATAATTTTTTAATATAACACAGTAACTAGTCGTATAACTAGTCGGTATTCAGATTTTCTCAATTGTTCCGCAGATGTTGTCAGTTTATTTCAAGTCAGGTCCCAAATAAGATCCACACATTTCATTTTGTTGATATGTTTCAAGGTATTTTTTTCTGCCTGTAAGACTCTTTTTTCCTCTTGCCACTTATTTGTTGAAATTTGGTCTTCTATCTTCCACATTCTAGATTTTGCTGATATTACTGTAGAGTTTTTTTGGGTTTTTTCCTAAACGTGTTCATCTAGACTTCTTTTTTTCCCTATAACTTGGTACTTGGGGCTCAAAGCCTTGATTAAAATGAAATTTAATTTTAAAAAATAAGAATATAGGTAGTACTTTTTAATCAAGAAGTACATTATGTCTGGTAGTCCTTTTTAAAAATTAAAAAAAAATTTTTAATTTTATGGTCACACCCATGGCATATGGAAGTTCCTGGGCTAGGGATTGAATTCAGATTGCAGCTGCGACTTATACCACAGCTGCAGCAACACTGGATACTTTATTTTATTTATTTATTTGTTTTTAGGGCTACACCTGTGGCATATGGAAGTTTCCAGGCTAGGGGTTAAATTGGAGCTCAGCTGCCAGCCTACGCCATGGCCACAGGCACAGCAACGTGGGATCCAAGCTGTGTATGTGACCTACACCATAGCTCATGGCAATGCTGGATCTTTAATCTATTGTTCGGGGCCAGGGATTGAACTTGCATCCTCATGGGATTCATAACCCGCTGAGCCACAACAGGAACTCCAACGCTGGGTCCTTTAACCCACCTAATCTCTGCAGTGACCCAAGCCACTGCAGTCAGAGTCTTTTCCCATTGGGCCACCACAGTGGGAACTCCTGGTAGTCTTTCTCCTTATTACTATTGATCAGTGAGTAGATGTCACCTAATTCTACTTTCTATCAAATCCAGAAATTCCTTCAACAGTACTCCTTACACATGGCCACTTCTACCTCTGTGTAAATTACTTGAAAGGAATCAGACTCTGCTTTCTTTAGGGGGTTCCAATGGCCATCTCCCTGTCTAGGTAGGAATCACACTTGACTTGATTAGATGAGCAGCAAATTCTAACCATTATAGCTGTAATTCTTAAACCTAACTGCCCATCTAGTCATCTGAGAAGTGGCCTTTTATAAAAACAGGGAGGAGTACCTATTGTGGCTCAGTGGGTTAAGAACCAGACTAGTGCCCATGAGGATGCGGGCTGTTTGTTTGTTTCCCTTTTTAGGGCTGAACCTGTGGCATATGGAAGTTCCCAGGCTAGGGGTCAAATCACAGCTGCAGCTGTGGGCCTGCACCACCGCCACAGCAATGCCAGATCTGAGTTGCGTCTGTGAACTACCTGCTGGATCCTTAACCCATTGAGCAAGGCCAGGGATCAAACCCACATCCTCATGATTGCTAGTTGGATTTTTAACCCAGTGACCCACAATAGGAACTCTGGGGATTCAGGTTTGATCGCTGGCTTCACTCAGTGGGTTAAGGATCTGACGTTGCCAAAAGCTATGGTGTATGTCATAGACACAGCTCAGATCCTGAGTTGCTATGGCTGTTGCCTAGGCCGGCAGCTATAGCTCTGATTTGATCCCTAGCCCAGGAACTTCCATATGCTGCAGGTGGAGACCTAAAAAAAAAAAAGAAAGAATTTTTTTTTAAAATGGGATCATAGCACATGATTTAAAATTTTTTTAATTTTATGATTTTTATTTTTTCCATTACAGTGTTCTGTCATTTTCTACTGTACAGCAAAGTGGCCTATTCATATATATATATATATATATATATATTCTTTTTCTCACATTATCTTCCATCATGTTCCATCCCAAGTGACTGGATATGGCTCTCTGTGCTATACAGCAGGATTTCATTGCTTATTCCACACATGATTTTTTTAATATAATTTAAAAAAATCTTTTTTTACCCCCCATGGTGGTGCCTATAGATGTGGAAGTTCCCTTGCCAGGGATTGAATCTGTGCCACAACAGCAACCCAGGCTGCTGCAGTGACAATACCGAATCCTTTGCCAGCTGCACCACAAGGGAGTTCCATGATGTTTTTATTATAGAGAATTTTTGTTTCTCTCTCCTCCTTTCTCATCATCGCTTTTATCCCCCTGCCTTTTTAGGCATTTGTCTAATATACATATTGTGTATTTTTCTGTTCATGAAATCCTGTGTAGCCCTACATATACAGTGTGATTTTGTTCAGCGATGATATTACAGATTTTTTTCTTTTAACTCAACAATACTTGATAAAAATCCCTCTGAGTCATCTAGTTTAATTCAGTTCATTCTTTTTGGTGGCTGGGCAATATTTGATATTGAGGATACCATAATGTATTTAGCCATTCTGCTATAGATGGGCATTATTTTATTTCTAGTTCTTGGCCACTACAAACAATGCCATAATAAACTGATATTTTTGCTTTTTATTCCCAGGAGCAGAATTATTGGGTAAGTGGGTAAATATTTTTTCAATCTTAATGTTTATCTCTAGATTGCTTTTTAGGAAGACTGTAGCATTTCCCATTTCCCCCAACAATGTTTAAGGATATTCCCCCCATATTTTTTGGAAACTTTTAAAAAATGAATATTCTTAGGCTCCAACCACAAAGATTCTTGGTTCAGTAGGTCTGTGGAAAGATACACAAAGCTGTATTTTTAAAAGATTCTAGATGAATCTGAGGTAGTTGGAACCACTGCATTTAAGCACAAGAAAATATTAAAAATAACTGGTCTTCTAGCTTAGTATCAGCAATACCATGCTTTAACCAGATATACATATTAGAGTCAAAATATGAAATCAAGACATGAATTGGTTATGGACATATATATCAAATGTAGGTCAAGGGTGTGTGCATTTTCAGAATGGAAGGCTTAATTAGTTGTAATGGGGCAAGCCCCTTGGGAGTCACATATCCAGTTTGGAGCAGCTCCTCTTTTAATAGTCATGTAAGATTTTGACGAAGAGATAAACATTTAGTGATTGCTTAGAACTTAAGTAATTGAGGGAAACTAATAGGGGAGATTGAAGACATTACATATATAAAGTTGTGCTAAAGAGCTCCTGCTCATAGTACATAATTGGAGGTGAAAATTGAGAGACCTAAGTTTCAGTCCTCTTTAAACTACTTACTGCTTGTCAGACCCTGGAACTCATTTTCCTGTTCTATAAATGAGGAGGTTTAACACATGGTTACTGTGATGACTTTCAATTCTTAACTAGACTAGAGATAATTCTTCCTTTGTCAGCACAGATGCTCTAGAGAATCACTATGTCAGATTAATTTCTTCTGTATATATTATGTCTTGTGCCCAAGTCTGACAGAAGCAAAGCCGATTATGTTTATGGTTCAGCTATCTGTCCACAGAGTGCCTTTTCTACCTCTGCAGTGTTCTACAAGGCCTGTGTTGTTGTTGTCATTGTTTGTTTGTTTTTTTTTTTTATTTGGTAGTACCCATGGCATGCAAAAGTTCCCCGGGCCAGAAATTGAACCCAAGCCACAGTAGTGAGAATGCTGGATCCTTTACCTGCTGAGCCACCAGGGAGCTCCAAGGCTCGTGTTCAGATATCCCTGTGGCTTATAGGAGGCTATCCATATTCTGAAACTCCTGTTTCTACATTCTAGGAGCCCATTCTGCTTTGGATTCAGGGATACATATTTGTTATTTAATGAAACAAGAACCCCAGGGTCTTGTGCTGCCAGGCTGAGTTTAGGCTCCAGGAGAAGAGATGGCAATTTATATTTATGTTTTCTTTCTCAGGCTCTACAGATGGTGTGGGAAGGAGGTTGCATTCAGCCCCTGGCCTTGGTCTCTCGAAGACCCCAACAGCCGAAATGGAGCACAGTCTCCATGAAGCCAGCACAGTGTCTGCCTCTCAGGTAGCAGCCTCAAGTGCTAAAGTGCTGGGGAATGGGGTGGTATGTTGGGAATGAATTCTAGAGAGATATGAGTGGTAGGATTGGTAGTAAGGCAAAGGGGTGGTAACATGGGACTATTAGAAGAGGACTTCTTTTGAGTGAGAGGAGATTGCCACATGGCCATCACCTTGCAAGTACATCTAATTCAGATCTCTATTAGTGAGTCTTAACTTGTTCTCTCCCATATCCCTGGGGACAGGTTCTGTGGGAAAACCACAGGTCTGGTGTTATGTGTCTGCCTGTGTGTGTCTATGTTTGAAGGCTGCACCTTGCCGAGGCCCCAGCAGGGAGTGTGGGGAGGATGATCAGTATGGTGCAGAGAACTTTCGCCGCATCTCGCGCAGTCTCAGCAGCACCGTTGTCTCAGAGAGGGTGGAGGTCCCAGTCTCCTCCCACAGTTTTGTAAGTAGAATCAGGGTCTGTCTAATAGATCATCCTCTTTCTCTTGTGAGGTAAAAATATAGTGCAGGTGAAAGGGCAGGAGAAACTCAAGGTTGTAATTTGGGGGAAAATCATGTGCACTCAGCAAAAATGAGGACACATGGTCATTATTTTATTGACACAAATTTATTTGGAGCCTAGAGTGATGTCCCTTCCCTGTAGCAGTTTTGGAAGGTGTGCTGTAGGGTTCTCCAGGATAGAAGAGTCTGAGCATCCTTGAGAGGAGTCTCTGAGAAGTCATGGCTGCTGATTGTATCAGAGCCCATTGCACCAATCAAAAGAAGAATAGAGATGGGATGGAGTATTGTTTTGCCTTTTTGTTCCTACTCTAAGTACATGACTGAGTGGAGTCCAGTGTGCTTTCAAGCTGAAATGAAGCATGTGCATTAGGAGGAAAAGAAAAATGATTTAAAACCCTCGTCCTTGGGGCTTTTCATATGGAATTAGGGCAGTAATCTGTAGGTGAAAGAGACAAGGACACCCAAGTCAGCAGAAATCAGCAAACTCAAATAGTTTCAGGGGTTGGGTTTCTAAATTGTGACTTTTGAGAAATTCAGACACTTGCCCAAGGCAGGTTTAGAGTTTATTATAATAGAGGTCAGGAGGCAAAGCACCAGTGCATTGAAGCTTATTCACCACGTCAGTTTGATAAAAATTAAAAAACAGGTCTTACATATATGGTGCAAAAATATAAAGTACAAAAGAAAAACTAAGTATCTGCTCCACCAGTCCTTCAGATCCAATTTCCTTCCCAGTGGCCATTTTTTCCAATTTATTGTTCAGAAGTTTCTAAAGAACTCTTAAACAGTTGGTCATTCTTGTTTGAAAAACTGGTCTTTTCTGCCTACCATTTGTTTTCATATATCTTTAATGGTAAATTGTTATTTTCCTAGGAGAGTTGGCTTCCTTTGTCCTGACTTCTATTTCATTCATTTATTCACTGATTCATTCTTTTAAATGCTCTTTGAACTTATGTTCTAGGTAGTGTGCCAGATGCTGGGGATATGGTAGTGAGTGAGCTAAGTACAGTCCCTGCTCCATGACTTTAGAGTTTACTGGGGGAGACAGATAAATAAACAACTGTATAATATAATATAACAGGATTTAATGGTTGGAAGCATAGTAGAAGGGACATCTAAACTAAGCTTGAAGAATCAGGGAAGGCTTCCTGTAGGAGGCAAAAATAATACAGCAGATAAAGGGACTTGAAGCAGATATTAACTGTGTTAAAAGGAGCTCACTGGTATGGCAGGATTAGAGTTTGGCGAGGGAAGGATGGAAAGTGTTGACAAGTGAGACTAGAAATATAAATAAGGGTCATATCATGAATCACAGTAAGGCCTTTGGGAGGACCAAAGAAGTGGACATATTGGAGAGGCAATTAGGAAGTAAAAATTAATGTGGTTTGGTGCCTACTTGCATGGATATGGGAAAAGGAGAATCAGGATGATATTCCAGGAATTATGGGTTGGTAATGATTATATTTGAGGGAAGAAAAGCTGGAGAGATATGTGCAATTTTGGATATAGTAAGCTTAAGTGGAGATATCTGGTAGGCCTTTGGTTGTGAGATGTATAAACTTGTAGTTGAAATTCAAGAATCATAGCCAGAGTGAAAGAAAAGAGTATTGCAAAAAGGAGAGGAACCAGAACTTATCCCTGAAGAGGATCAGATTTAAGGTGGTTCTTCTGAAGAAGACTTGTTTATAAGAGACCAGATAGAAGGAAAACCAGCAAAGAGTGGTGTCTCTTTCTTCTGTGGCTGTGTCACCTACTGAAAGGCCTGGCATCTGGTCCTTAGGCTATATGCTCAATGCCTATCATGTGCCATGCTAGTCAGGTGCTATGAACACACACTGATGAAACCACACATAGTATCTCACAGTATAGTAAAGGAAGTAAGATATACTAGCATATAGATTATTTTATTTAATATATTATTTATTAAGTGCCTGTAATATTCCAGATGCTGGGGATATTGGAGTGAAAAGAAATGTATTCCACTAGGAGAGAAAGACAATAAACAAGTAAACGCCAGGCAATGTGTGATAACAAAGAGTAAAACAAACAAGAGAATAAGGAGTAAAGAGGTAATAGTGGTTATTATCAGGGCTATTTTTGATAGAGAAGTGAGGGATATCAGCTCTAAGAAAGTTAACATTTGATCTGAGACCTCAGCGGTACAAAGGTGTAAGTCATGAGAAGAATATTCCCAGTAACAGAAATACTAAGTCTAAAGTTCCTGAGGTGGAATGAGCTTGGTGTGTTTGAGGAACATTAAGATTTGAGTGTAAAAGGCATAGGAAGTGATAAAGATCAGCACTGCTCTACCTTATAGGAACTTGCAGGCCACAGTAAAGAGATGGGGGCTATAGATAGGAAGATTAAATTGAAGCTGCTGCAGTCACCCAGTGGAATTTAAAAGCAACTAATAGAATCGTGGATGAGAAGTGCAAAATCAGAGGCAATGTCAACATTTGAGTCTAGGTGACTTAAGAAAATATGATACCAGGAGGAGGAGTTTGGAAGAATATTGGTTCAGTTTTGGCCATATTGTTGTTTCATATATTAAAGCAGGTATTTCTGAGACTTTGCAACAAAAGTGAATGACTAATGAAGTATAGATCAGGTCTTAAGCATCAAAGGGTACAAACTTGACAGATAATGCTAGAGTGGAGACTGGAATGTAGCAGTAACAGGAAAGAGTAGAGAGTTTTTGATTGCATACTAAGGGAAATATATTTTAGTTCCCAATATTTAGAAAGAATATAGAAATTTATGTTTTGATCTCTCAGGCTTTCTGAATTTATCTCTCTCATTTGTCCTCTCTTTAAAAATTTCGATCTCAGTCTCTCTAATTCCACTTTTAGCATTAAGGAGTTAGCTAGAGACCTTGATATTAGGATGGGAAGGTGAGGATTATGAAGAAGACAGATTAAGGGAAGAGAATCTACAGTTTGGTGTCTCCAGTTCAGAGTGGTCAGGATGTTTCCTAGAGGGACTAATGGGGAGAGTGACAAGTAAATTGAGTCCTTCTCTTGATTAGAGAATGTTTGTACTCTAGTTGCTTCCATCCCACCCTGCTCGCCACACTGTGTTTACCCAGCCATATCCTGCTGTGTGTTAATCCTCATCTCTATGTTTTTTTGTCTTGTCTCATTATAAGGATTCATCAAACTCGAGGAAAAAGCCTTTGGAAACCGGGCACCGTTGCTCCAGCTCCTCTTCCCTCCCTGTCATCCATGACCCTCCTGTCTTTCTCCTTCGTCCCCAACTCTACCCACCCCAACCACAGTTCCTGTCCCCAGATGTCTTGATGCCCAGTGTGGCAGGGGAGCCCCACAGACCCCCAGGTAACTCTCCTCAAATCTAATACTATGTGCCAGAATGTGGTACATTTCCAGGGACCTGAAAGGATCAAACCACTACACCTGTTAGGGTGGGGAGAGAGGGGTCCCAAGGTGGGGTTGTAAAGGGATATGAATTACTGCTTTCAAGATCAGGTATTGATCTAGATGAATTATGACTGAAGCATTTCTTGGGCAACATGGTCTAGACAAGAGTTCCCAGAATCTAACTGCCCATGAAAATGAACTGCTTCAGTCATGGTAGGATATGCTTTTAAGTGACCAAAGGGAGTTAATACCCAGTCTTCAGGATCCCGCAAAACAATGTATCATCTCTATCAGGTAGGTTTCTCTCCTTCTGTCCCGTGATTCTCAGTTGAGGGATGGTCTAGGAGGACAAGGACTGAATGGGAGACTTGGAAAGACCCTATACATGAAATACCTGTGCCATGTATATAGACCCAGCCAGTCCTGGAGGGGGTGGTTGGGTAGCATTCTTCTGGCTTTCTTTAACTCTCCGTAGGAAGACTCATTCCTTTTCTTCCTCATGGGCTGAATCTACAGTTTAAGACAATGATTCTTAATTGGAAAGGGGAGGTGCTACTGGCATCTAGTGGGTAGAGAGGCCAGAGATGCTGTTGAACATCTAGTAATGCACAGAGCAGTTTCCCTGCACCAGACCCCTTTCTCTCCCCAGCAAAACAAAACACCCACAAAGATTTATCAGCCCAAAATATCAGTAGTGCCAAGGTTAAGAAACCTTGTCTACAGATATAAATTCTCAGGGCAAGTGATGGTTGTCATTCTTAGAAGAAAAGATAGAGCAGTATTATTGATATTTGTGTCTAAATTTTAGGGAGCTTTGGATAAGCAAGCCTTCTGGATAAATGGACTTCGTGTTACTCAGGTAGCCAGCCATCTTTGACAGCTGTCAGAGGTTTCTGATTTGTCGGGCAGCATTAATTGCACCAAATGCTACAGTGAATACAGGGGAGAAAGGAGGCAAACTCTCAAAGAGCTCAGAGTCTCAGTAATCATACATACATATAAAAGTATAGTACAGATGTTGATAGAATTTTAAAATAAAAATATATTATTTAGAAGTGATTTATGAAAAACTAGTAAAAGGGAATCAATGTATAGAAAAGGCATTCCACATTATGTATGTGGGAGTAGTGTGAACAAAAGCAGGGATCTGAGAGAATGAGCAAAGTTGTAAGTAGAAACAGCTTAACTGGGGTGAAGGTACCATGTTAAGAAAAACTGAGTGAATGTTTTGGAGTGATGGCTTTAGGAGTAGTTGTCACAATAAGAACATATGTTTGCACTTTTAGCAATATATTTGCAATATATTTGCAGTATTCTTACATGCACAAGCACATGTGTGTGTATGTATTTTGGAGAAGAGATTATAATGCAGTGAGATAGAAGTATGGTAACATCCAGGAGACTGTTTTATTTGTACAGGTTGGAGGTTGATTTTAATGTATATTAATAATTTTTTAAAAATGAAATTAAGGAAGTTCCCTTGTGCAGTGGGTTAAGGATCCAGTATTGCCACAGCTACGGTGCAGGTCACAAGGCAGTGTGGGTTTGATTCCTGGCCCGGAACTTCCACATGCCTCAGGTGCAGCCAAAAACAAACAAACAAAAAAAGAAATTAAGGAGTTCCGGTTGTAACTTAGTGGTTAACGAACCCCACTAGTATACATGAGTACACGGGTTTGATCCCTGGCGTAGCTCAGTGGGTTAAGGATCTGGCATTGCTATGAGCTGTGGTGTAGGTCTCAGATGCAGCTCAGATCTGGCATTGCTGTGGCTCTGGTGTAGGCTGGCCACTGTAGCTTCAGTTACACCCCTAGCCTGGGAACCCCCATATACAGCGGGTACATCACTTTTAGACAAAAGTCAAAAAAAGGAAAGAAGGAAATTAAAAGTAAAGCCAGCTTCCTCCTTGTGTGTATGTTCTTGGAGAGGTGGGAAGTTGGAAGGAAGAGCCAGAAATGTTCTCTGGGAAGTAGAGTGGTTTACTGAAGATGCTCAGTTGTTGGATTTCTCTTCTCTTCCCAGGAACTTCGAGGAGTGTCCAGCAGCTTCTGGCTATGTGTGACAGGAGTGAAACTTCAGAAGGGGTCAAGTACACAGGAAGGACTTTGAACTATCGGAGTCTCCCCCATCATTCCAGAACAGCTGCCTCCTGTGGATCATGGTCCGAGACCAACCAGCATACTGGGGCCAGATTCCTGACTACTCCAGGGTGCAAGCCTCAATTAACCCACACTGCCACACTACCAGAAAGACACCAGGACCTTCAGGTTCCTCATGCTCAATCCTGGGGATATCTTTTCCATTCACCCTCCCACTTTCCTATTGTTGACCCTGTGTCCCCAGCATCAAGCAGTCTTCATGTACCCCTGAGGTCAGCTTGGAATTCAGGTCCTGTTTCAGGATTTCGAGCCCCTGGTCCTCGAAGAGTAGATATGCCCCCAGATGATGACTGGAGGCAAAACAGTTATGCTCTGCAATCTGGGCACAGGAGGACGGGGAGAGAGGAGTTTCTGTTTGTTGTAGCAGATTCTGCTGGAAGAGAGCAGATCAGGGCTAGAGCTCTGCAGCACAGCAGGTGGTAAGGGTCATCCCTGTACTCTTCTGGAGCCACTGCTTTCTCTGGGCTGTGGTAGAGTTGGTACGCTGCATCCCTGACAGGGCTGTGCTAGTCTCATCTCAGTAGAGTTGGCAGTTTCTCCTGGGGGAGCCAGGAACCCCTAAAGGACCTGGCTTTTTGAAAAATATTTGAAATTCCAATTTCCATTCACCTAGCAAAAGGAAGCAGCTGCTGTTTAGGGCTTTATTTGACCCACTTTAAAGATGAATCCATATTACTCTGGAAACTAGCTATTGCTTAGGATCTTAGGGTCACCATTTTAGTTCTGGATATCTATGCCTCCACCTGCACCTAAGCCCTCATCCTCTGTTCCTTACTATATTACCAACATCTGTTTTGTGTTTTATCCGCCCATCCCTGTTACCTGATCTTGTGATTTCCTCACCACCTCATCCTTGGAGGAACATGTAGCTATGTGGTCTTAGTCCTGACCACATCATTCAGGCTAGCCCAACTGCCCAGACTACCAGCCTTCCCTCTGCTCCCAAACCTTAGGCCTAGAATGCAGAGCTGCCAACACAGCATTTGCTCTTCTGAACAGATGGAGTCAGGCACACTAACATACCCTCCTGTTGTCTGCAGCAGAGCCATTACTGCCACTTGCTCAGTCGCCATTGTAAACCCTCAGAGTCAGCTGAACTATTTTAGGGTCAAACATACTGTTTTTGTAAAGTATTTTTCATTAATAAATCTATGAGATAGTTCTATTTAATTTCTTGTCATTTAATTGTCTATTTAACGCCTTTTATATGCTCTCGATTTTTTATTTTGGGGTGGGAGGCCTGGAGAAGCCAGAAATACCAATTCGAAGTGGCCTGGGGCTCTCAGAGAGAGCCATGACACAAAGATATCTATCTGTGATTGACAGTGAGGAGCCAAAAAGGAGCTGAAGGATATTTGAAGGGTGTATATTCAAGGTAGGAGTCGATGGGACCTAATATAGACTGACTTTCCCTATTACTAATTATTATTATTATTTTTTGCTTTTTAGGGCCATACCTGTAGCATACGGAGGTTCCCAGGCTAGGGGTCGAATTGGAGCTATAGCTGCTGGCCTATACCACAGCCACAGCAATGCAGGATTTGAGATGCATCTGTGACGTACACCACAGCTCACGACAACACTGGATCCTTAACCTTCTGAGTGAGGGTGGGGATCAAACCTGCAACCTCATGGTTCCTAGTCGGATTTATTTCCGCTGTGCCGCAATGGGAACTCCTCCTTGTTATTACTGCTATCAGTGTATTTTCTATCCCTTTTCTGCCAAGAGGCACTCAACACATTACACACTTTTTCCTCCCCTCCTTGGGTAGATTTTCTGGGGATTCAAACTCCTCTTACAAACTTACTCCTTATCTTTATACTCTTGGGCCCTTCTACAAGTTTGTGATGTGCCTCTTATCCCTTCCTTGATCTCTTCCCATGGCTACCCCTTCCCTTCCCCTATAGGATTATTGCACTTTCATACCAGAAAGATCCATTTTCACCCTGCCTCACTCCCAAATTTATCTACCTCTTAGAAATATCTTGTGGGCTCCCTTTGCAAAGAATACTCACTGGGCATTTCTCTTCTCTTTTACCTCAGGTCTCAGAATCGTTGAGACCTAACAAAACGAAGAGGTAGAAAGGTGCTCTTTGACATCTTTGGACAACTGTTTACCTAATTATCAAACATTATGAACATAAGCCCATGCAGTCTTGAGCAGGAGGATGGGCAGGAATTTCTCACGCTAAAGCTTGGCTCCTATGTCATCAAGATTATATAGATCTTACTGGACATGCTGGTCTCTGTTCATGATTCAGTACATCTACTGGAGTCATATGCACACTCTTCATCTAATAATTGTTGCTTGAAGAGTTGGTTCCTGTCCCACTACTCCCTTCTCCATGAATATCTGTCTCTATAAAATTTCCGTAAGTCTCCTGAGCCCACATTTCCGTATGTATGCACAGAAATACTCTGAGGTTTTTCTAATGAGGAACTAATTTCCTATTTACACCTCTGTCTTAAAAATCTCTATTTTCTAAATGAATCAAGAGGGAAGCTGTGTCCTTTTCAGGTGAATTCTGTAGACCCTTTGAACATCTCTTGGTGTCATCCCTTCCTTTCCTCCTGTTTTGACTCAACCCTCGGAGCCTCGTCTGCTGTGGCTGCATTTTTATTCCATGCCTTCCCACTCTTGGCAGTTCCAGCCTATAAACACAGGGCCAGATTCTCTCTCAAACTCCATTTTGAACGCTTGCTTTGCTGTAGAACCTACAAAGCTTCCTCTATTTCTCCTGTCTCTTACCAACCAAAGTACGCAGATCTGGTGGCCAAATTGTTATACGTTTGTTTCTCTATTACTAAGAGATTCTAAGGTTTGATTACGTCTCCCCATCTTATTGGAAGCTCCATGAAAGCTGGTGTTCCCAAGCACTCATTCACCCCAGCAACTAGCTATAGACAGCAGGTCCTCTCCCTTCTCTTTTATTTCTGCCTGCCCAGAATTTTAACCTGATCCCTTAGCCTCGTCCTGTTTCTCTCCTAACCTCAGTAATTTTGCCCAAGTCCCTAGAGCCTGCTCCGCCCCCGCCCCCGCACGCGCGGTGCATGCCGGTCTTAGCCCCTCCGTAGGGAAAGAGGGTCCGCCATGTTCCCCGGCGGCGCCGCCGCTTGGCTCTGGTAGCCGCCGCCCCCGCCCCCAACCCCGCCCGGCCCAGCGCCTAGCCGAGCCCCGGGCCCAGCATGGCCGCCCCGGAGCCGGCCCGGGCTGCACCGCCCCCACCCCCGCCCCCGCCGCCCCCTCCCGGGGCTGACCGCGTCGTCAAAGGTGAGAGGTGGACGAAGCCCTGGGGGCCTGGCCTGAGGAGCTGTTGAGGGCGGGCGGGAGACCGTCCCCTCCGGAGCGGGCCCGGAAGGGCGGGCGAGTGACTGGCTGCCTCCCTTGGGGAGTGGCCCCTGGGCGGGCCCCTCCTGGGCTGGGCTGTGGCTCCGAGGTCTCTCGCTTGCCTTGAGGCCGAGGCGGGGGTTTCGCTCTTGAGGTCTCCTAGCTGAAGGGGTGAGGCTACTGGTCGCAGTGAACCCCTTTCTTTTCCAACTCGGCCTGTCAAAGCGACCCAGAGGCCGCGATTAGCTTCCTGCACCGCGACAGCTGCACGCCTGGCTTGCCGGGCCGGACCGAGGGGTTCGGAGACCTTCAGCCACGCGGGGCTGGGCGATGAGCAGTCAGAAATCACCTCGGCTTTGGCCCACGCCTGCTCCCCAGTGACAGCAGTCCGCCCTCTTCGCGCCTAGTTAGCGCCAGCCGTAGGCTTCGCGCTCGGCCCTCAGGTGTCACCCCGCGCGGAAATTAAGGGAACTATATGGGATTGGACAGGGTGAAGGGACGGGCCAGAATGTGGGGGCCCCAGGCTTGACGTGCAGGATAGATGGGAAAAAAGGCAGCTTCAAAGAAAAAGCCTTGTGGATAGGAAGAAACATTTGCTTAGAAAACCGTCAACATTCTTTGGTCAAAAACCAAAAAGGGTTACCCCCTTCCCTGCAGACAGACACCCACACACTCCCCTTAGAAGAAAAAGTTAGATATTTATCGGCTGGGGCAGGATTTATGGATGTTTAAAGACCACAGGTCAGCAGATTCATTTAAAAGAGAAATTGAGGGCTAATTGAGAGTCGCTTGAGATCTCCATACTCTCTGGGAGAGCCCATCAACTTCAAATACTGCTGTGGAGATGAAAAACAATTTGAAATGATTTTTCTTACCGTGTAGCTTGGTCAATAAATTAAAATCATGTTAGAATAAAGTTTTCTCTATTGTATCACATTTACTTTTGAAACAGATACTTCTTTTATTTGTTTTATTTCATTAAGCTTCTCAAATATTCTGGCACAATGTTTAAACACTGTTAGCCCAGTTTTGGAAATCTGACCAGACATATTTCCATTAAAATATTTAAAAACAAGAAAAACTTTTTCCTTGGTGTTTTTTTTAATTTTTTTTTCTCTCCAATTTGAGCTTCCTTTAGTCATAACACTGGTTTGTATCTAGGCTTATGTGGATAAAATGAAAAACTTAGTAGTAGTATGTCTTTTCTGGCCAGGCATTGGAATGAGCTCAATAAAGAGTTTATGGAATCCTTGTCCTGAGAAATCTTTTTAAAAAAGAGAAAAAAGGAGTTCCCTTTTGGCCTAGCGGGTTAAGGATCCAGCGTTGTCACTTTCGTGGCTTGGGCTCAGTGCCTGGTCAGGAACTTTCACATTTGGTGGGTGCAGCCTGCCCCACAACCAAAAAAGACGAAAGATTGGTGGTTCAGGCACTCATCCTGTCCTGAAATCCTGACTTTTTAGGGGGTGGGACTAGGAGACATGGGCTCCTTCTTCATTTTTGACTGTATACCTGTGCTGTATTAATTTCCCTGGACGCTTTTCACCCTACTCTTAGGTAGGACAACCAGTCACATTCCTGAACAGTGAGTTTATGCTATTGTTATGCTTGTGAATCTTCTTGTTTCTTGTCATGTATGTAGTAATGTTTCCCCTGTACAGTGAAAATAAGATTCCAAACATAAGCATGTTCCTTAGTGGTGAGTTGTAAATGAAGACACTTGTATTTGCAGTTTATTGGTGTGAAATAAGTCATTTGGCTTAGGTAAGTAGGAGTTTGTTGGTATAGAAAATCATAGTTTAGTAAAGCTTATGGATATATGATCTCATGTGCTTAGTAGTATATTCTCCAAGACAGCTTTCATTTCTTGATGGAATCGTTAGCCAGTTAGATTGTGCAGCAGACCAGTTTGCACCCTCATGGAATCTCTGACTTCCTTGGAGGTTACTGGGAAGCTTACCTTTCATACAGAAATCTGCTCTTAGATTTCATCTTCAAGCTTCTTGTCTTTGTCATTCAATAATTATACTACACTGTTGCATTTGATGACAGATAACAGTTTACTGAAGAAATATGATCATAGTGCTAGTTCAGTTTAAGTTATTAAAATCCAGATTACTTTTAAGTCCAGTATGTGCTAGTTTTGTATCAGTATTACTTCATAGTAGTGATGTTATGGAGAACATCTTTGATGTTGAATACATGTGGTCTTTTACTCCTTGAAACTTTTCCTTGTTGTCTCATTTTTATGCTTTTACACTTCTAGTTAGGAGGCCCATAGTTTATGGTCACATAGATTTTGAAGGGGAAATAGATACTTCTGTGTTTAATATCAGATGTCTGAAACTCACTTCATGTGAAGTTCGAGATCTTGGAATGCTGTAGGTGATTCATGTATAAATTATCCACTGAAATTATTAGTGGTAATTCCATATCCCAGATTATGGGTGATTAGGTTTCCTGATTATAAATAAAGCATTTCAGTTCTGTGCCTATCCAGCTACTGGCTCTGGTCAAATTCTTGTGTTCGAAAGTTGATGTAGCTCAAGTAGTTTAGGTGAGGTAGTATGCCTGCCTAACTCAAGTATTTTTTTGTCTTTAGCTAAGATAGGAAATTGGAAATAAGAAAATAGAAACAAACTAGAAAAAATAGCTAATTATGTCTGCATGAGTGCCTTACTGCCGTATCAGCAAAATTGCTGTGGGCAAAAATGCATAAATCCCTGAATTTATGTATAATGCTCTCCCTCCTGCAATTTATTTGACCTGAATTGTCTAGGTACTACCTTTTCTTTCCAGGTACTTTTAAAATGTACTTTTTACTCTATGGATGAGGTCCCAATGAGGTCCTAGATTATCCCTTGAGATTATCAAATCTTTTAGTCCTAACACAAAAATTCACCTTTATTGCTTAGAGCATTGTCTATATTGTGCATTTGTACATTTTTAGCACCCAAAATGCAACTCACTTTCTTTTGCATTTAATGTGTTTTCTTTATTTCCTAGGTTATATTAACCCTATCTCTTAAGTTATCAGACTTTCAGATTGAACCAAAATGTGTGGGTGTTGTAAGTTTTTAAAGCTGTTATATGTCTGATGGGCAGCCTTATGATTCATTTAGGTTCTGTTGCCAGCTGCCCTGCTTATAAATCTGAGGTCTTTGGTTTAAAGTGTTTTCTAGTACCTCGGCTTTATTAGGATTACTTATTTTCATTACACATTTTTAGATGACCCAAATAGGTCTTAGGGTCACATAGCTACTTCAGTGTTTTTTACTGGTTCTATTTCGTTATGTTTTAAAGCAACTTGAATTTTAATTTTTGTTGACAAAATCTATTTTGTGGACTTACCTATCTTGAAAAGATAACTCTTGATGGAGTTCTCTTGTGGCTCAGTGGGTTATGGATCCAGCATTGTCACTGCAGCACTTGGGTCATTGCTGTGGCGTGGGTTCAGTCCCTGACCGGGGAACTTCCTTATCTATGGGTGCGACCAAAAGAGAAAAAAAAAAGTTAACTCTTGACAATGATTTTTCTTTTTCTTTCCTCCCTAATTAAACTGTTAAGCATACTAAAATAAATCTTCAGTACCATGTGTCCTAGAGAAAGCAAAGGAACAGAGAATACTGTGTGCGTGTGTGTGTGTGTGTGTGTGTGTGTGTGTGTGTGTGTGTGTGTGTGAGAGAGAGAGAGAGAGAGAGAGAGAGAGAGAGAGAGAAAGAGAGAGAGAGAGAGAGGCGAGAGAGAGGAAAAGAGAACACTGTGATAACAAGCTATCTTGAAGGAAAATGCCAAGGAGGAAATACAGCTGCTCAGTAGTGAGGCAAAAGCTTCAGTTTTCGGAGCTACTGAGTGAACTGGCAAAAGTTGTAAGGAAAAGTTTGGTGAAAGTTTGATTTATTAGATGGAGGTGTGTTTTAGTGCCAATTGTGTGACTTCATTTCATTATAAAAATGTTTATTTATATACAGATGAAATAAGCTAAAGCTAATTGGCATCTTTGTATGGTATATAAAAGTCATTTTGGGGGAGTTCCTGTTGTGGCTCAGCGGTTAACAAACCTGACTAGCATCCATGAGGACTCTGGCTCTATCCCTGACCTCGCTCAGTGGATTAAGGATCTGGCGTTGCTATGAGCTGTGGTGTAGGTCACAGATGTGGCTCGGATCCTGAGTTGCTGTGGCTGTGGTGTAGGTCACAGATGTGGCTCGGATCCTGAGTTGCTGTGACTGTGGTATAGGCCAATGACTACAGCTCCGATTGGACCACTAGCCTGGGAACCTCCATGTGCCACAGGTGCGGCCCTAAAAAGACAAAAAAAAAATTTATATTTTGGAAATTCAAAGTAATCAAATAGAAGATATTTAATGCCTGCTATATAGCTAAAAACTGTAGGAAAACCACAGAAGTATACAAGATAAAATACAGCCTTGGTCCTTGGGGAAATAAGTACTTGTGAAAAGTTAATCATTTATGTTGTAAGGCTGGATGTGATTAATAATTGCCAGATAAGTGGCAGGTGCAGTGAGTTCAGTTTGAAGGAGGTAGTGATGACTCTGGATTGGAGTGGTCTAGTAAGGATTTGTATAGGAAGAGGCCTTGAAGGATGGATAGGATTCAAGTAGGCAAAAGATTGAGACCTTTTATTTGTGCAACATTTATTGAGTACTTGCTTTGTATCAGATACTATACTAGGCATTAGGATACAGAATTGGATTAGAGACATTAAGTAAGATTCTCTTGGAGGCAGTCTAGTAGGAGAGACATTATTGCAAAAAAATTATAATGAATTAGGTACAAAGTGCTATTGGAGCTGTAAAGAAGGAGTTGACTATATTACTGGAGAGGGCCTCACTGAAAGGATTATGTTTTGAGGTGGGCCTCAAAGGATGAACAGTTTCTCCAGATGTAAAGTAGGCTGGGATAAAGAAAATATTTTCTGGTACAGAAAACAACAGCAGAAATTCACAGTTTGAAAGAAGCCTGAAATGTGTGGCAATATTATGTAAAGTTCTTTGCAAGGAGTAGCAGGAGGTGAAGCTGGAAAGGATCTTTTGTACACCAAGTAGAGGATCTGAAATTTAAGCTGATAAGTAGTGTAGCCTCTGGATGAGTAAGGCTTTGGAGTCAGACTGCCTGGGTTTGAATCCTAGTTCTGTCTTAATAACCTTTTCATTGAGGACAAGATACTTAATATCACCAACCCTCAATTTTCTCATCTGGGAAATAGAGTTAATTAAGTATTATTATGGGTTTTTTGAAAGATTATTAGAGACAATTCATGTAAAATTTGTACCACAGTGCCTGGCCTGGCACATGGTAAGTACTCAACCAATGGTAGCCATCACCATTATTATTATTGAAGGTTCTAAAGTAGAGGAATTACTCAATATCTTGGTTTTTAAAAGCTAATGTGATATTGTATATAATGAAATACTAGAATAGGAGAGGCTTAAATCAGAATGTCAGAAGATTAATGGAGAAGTCCAAGTGCAGAATGACCATGGAGTGAATTAAGAGAAAGAGAGAATCAGATATGATACAAATTCCAGGTAATATTAGAAAGTGACTGTGAGTGACAATGAAACAGGTGGAAGAGAACCTTTTAAGAATACAGTAATCAGGCTAATATTGCTTTAATGATTGTTTAAATTGAGCAGTTGTAGGTAGAGGTAAAGATTGGAGTGACATGCAGGAGACTGGGAATGGTTAAGAAGGATTTCGAAAATAAGTTTCAGGCATTATTTATTTATTCTTTATTCTTTAGTCCCTAAGAAACTACCCAGAATTTTTGAGGGTATTAATCTAGCTGTGCTTTGTACAACAAAGGGGGAGGAAAAGTAGAGCTTAGTTAGATTTTTCTAGTATACAGAGTGATAAGAACTTGAACTCTTGCACTAGTATTGCAGCAATGGAGATGTTAAAAAAAAAGAATTTGAAGAATTTATAGGAGGGCTTGGAGTCCGGAAAGAGAAAAGTGACACCAAAATATTAAGTCCGAGTAACAGAAAATGATGATACCATAACAAAAATAAGCCAGGGAGGAGAATCAATTTAAGGGAAATGTATTGTATTCAAAGAACAACCACAAATGAAAAGGAATCCAAGAGATACCTGGAAATTTTGAAGACAGTGCTGTAGGATTTATTGAATCTTTCCTTAGAGCATGTGGCCAATGCATCCTTTACCCCTGGCAACTGAATGGGTTATACCATTTTTCATGATGAGGAGATTTGATGACTCCAGTCAGAATAGCATTGTCATTGTTGGTAGACAGATGGTACTGCAGGAGCATTCTGAAGACCTCAATTTCAATCATGGCTCTACCCCTTACTGTTTGAAACACCTTGAGAAAGCCATTAACTTATCTGAACCTGTTATCCCATTAGTGAAATTCAGATAAAACTTTTCCTACCAAACTCATAGCATGTCTCTGAGAATCAGAATTATGTATGTGAAAGCAATTTGTAAACTATAAATAAAGCCCTATAAATGTATTCTTACTGCTATATAAATTAGTGTAAAGATAAACAAGCAGTTTAGAAAATAATATATCATTGGAGTTCCCGTTGTGGCACAGCGGTTAATGAATCCGACTAGGAACCCTGAGATTTCGGGTTTGATCCCTGGCCTTGCTCAGTGGGTGAAGGATCCAGCGTTGTGGTGAGCTGTGGTGTAGGTTGCAGACACAGCTCAGATCCCACATTGCTGTGGCTGTGGCCTGGGCCGGTGGCTACAGCTCTGATTAGACCCCTAGCCTGGGAACCTCCATGTGTGGCAGGAGCGGCCCTAGAAAAGACAAAAAAAAGAAAAAAAAAGAAAATAATATATCATTAATTCAGTAAACAGTCATTAGTACCTGTGTTCTACTCACTATGTGGAGTTGAAAGTCCCCTCCCTTCAAGGAGCTCATAAGCTTCTGAGGGAGACAGGTATTTACACCTCATTTGGTAAGTGCCATGATGTAGGTATGCATCATATGCTTTGCTATGAGACTACAAAAGAGAAGGCACCATTAACCTAGCCTGGGAACAGGAAAAGTTTTCCAGAATTGGAACATTGAAATGAGGTTTAAGGACAAGGAGGAGTTAGGCAAAAGTGAGAATAGTGTACCCCCAAACAATAGGGTATGCAAAATACAGAGACTTTAAAAGCAAAGTTATTTTATTTTAATTAATTAATTTTTTGTCTTTTAGGGCCTTACCCATGTGTATGGAAGTTCCCAGGCTAGGGATCAAATTGAAGCTGCAGCTCCCGGCCTACACCACAGTCACAGCAACGTGAGGTCTGAGCCTCGTCTGTGACCTACACCACAGCTCACGGCAATGCCAGATCCTTACCCACTGAGTGGGGCCAGGGATCAAACCTGAGTCCTCATGGATGCTAGTCGGATTTGTTAGCACTGAGCCATAATGGGAACTCCTTATTTTGACTTTTTAAAATTTTACTGAAATATAGTTGATTTACAAAAAAGTGATGTAGTTTTAAAAATGAAAATAAAGTATCTGGAGTGTAATTGTCTGAAATGTGAATGGCAAAATAGGAGGGTTGGGAATATAGGCAGAGGTCAGATTACAAGGGATTTCATATGCGATACAGAATCTGGATTTTATATGATGAAGGCAGTCTTGAAACAAGAATGATGAGATTTAAATTTTAAAGAGTGTTCTGAGTTATTGTGGAGCATGGGCAAAATTGAAAAGATTGTAGTAATTTTAGGAAAAAGAAAAAAGTCCTCATACAGAGATTCAGGACTTAAGGGACAACAACAGATTAGAGAATTGTTTAGGACCTATTAGCCACTTTAGGGTGAGGAAGAAAGATACTTCTAGGATAATATCTAGATGAGTAACTATATTGGTGATGGTTTAGAGGGAAAGATCATACATTTACTTTTGGACATACTAAGTGTTTTTTTTTTTTTCTTTTCTAGGGCCACACCCATGGCATAAAGAGGTTTCCAGGCTAGGGGTCGAATCAGAACCATAGCTGCCTGCCTACACCACAGCCACAGCAATGTGGGATCCTAGCCACATCTGCAGCCTACACCACAGCTCATGGCAACGCCAGATCCTTACCCCACTGAGCAAGGCCAGGGATTGAACCTGCAACCTCATGGTTCCTAGTCGGATTCGTTAACCACCAAGCCATGACGGGAACTCCTGGACATACTAAGTTTAAGATATCTATAGAACATCCAAGTGGAGATATTTGATAGTTTAAAAAGATCTGGAGTTTACAGGCAAAGTCTGGACTGAGTAGTCTGGGAATCCACAAAATACAGATTTTAGTGGAAGCCATATTATGGATGAGAGAAGTGTGATATGATAGCCAAGGACAGAATCCTAGGCCACACTGTCCTAGGATCAGGAAAAGGACTAGAAATTCATGAAATAGGCTGATCTAGTGTGACAAGAGAATTAGGAGTAAACCAAGTGATTTCGAGAATCCAAGAGAGGAGAGAATTACAAAGTGAAGGAATAGAGCAGAGGCCAAATAAATGTGGATTGAGGAAAGTAGACAAAAAAGTGATAAAATTAACATATCCATTGTAGAGTACTCTTTCAATAAGCTTAATTGTAAAATAAGGGACATATATAGCAAAAACAGGGTTGAGGATTGAAGAAGAGTTACTTCTTTGGGTTATTTTTTAAGCTCATACAGATTTAAGTAGGTCTCCCCTTGGTATCTGTGGGGGTTTGTTTCCAGGATACCCTTTCCCATTCCAGAATCCGCAGATGCTTAAGTCCCTTTATGTAAAATGTTTTCGTATTTGTATGTAACCTACCCACATCCTCATGTATACTTTTTTTTTTTTGGCTGCACCTGCAGCCTCACATATACTTTAAACCATCTCTAAATTACTTATAATACCCAATGCATTGTAAATGTTACATACATAGTTACAGAGAGGTAAATTCAGCTTTGCTTTTTGAAACTTTGTGGATTTTCTTTTCTTTCTTTTTTTTTTGGGTCTTTTTAGGGCCATACCCTCGGCATATGGAGGTTCCCAGGCAAGGGGTCGAATTGGAGCTGTAGCTACTGACCTACACCACAGCCACAGCAATGCAGTATCCAAGCAGTGTCTGCGACCTATACCACAGCTCACGGCAGGCAAACTGGATCCTTAACCCACAGAGGGAGGCCAGGGAATGAACTCGCATCCTCATGGATACTAGTCAGGCTCCTTACCACTGAGCCACCGTGGAAACACCTGGAATTTTTTTCTTTTTTTTTTTTTTAATATTTTCTATTTGTGGTTGGTTGAATACACACATTTGTGAACTTGTGGTTTTGGAGAGCCAACTATATGTTTATCTGCTCAAAGGAAAGACCCAATGGAAAGAGGCAGAAGAAACAGAATAGGGGCATGGGTGGGGTGGGAAGGGTGATTAAAGCAGTTGGGGGAGTAGAATTCAGAGCACAGTAGAATGCTTAGTATTGGATGGGAGGAATACCTCTTCCTTGAGACAGGAAATGTGAAGATGGATACTGGCATAGATGGGGATGGAGGGAAGCAGAAAAGTGAAATTTGGTCTGAAGGCCTCAATTTTCTCTGAAATTGATGCAAAGTTAAAACCAAGTAAGAGATAAATTAAGTGTAGGATTCATTGAAGAGGTGACCATTTGATATTTCCACTGAGGAGAATGGGAGAGGCACAGACTAGAATGTTTAATAGGATTGCTGGCAAGAGCCAATGACCAGCTTAGTTGGAGACCATGAATTTGTGGTAGCACTGAGTCATTTTGTTGATTTTATATTTAGCATCCAACTTAGCATAAAATCCATCATTATTGGATGATTCCACCCATCATTCTTGGGTGAGAAATGAACTCATCCAAGAACTGGAGTTTTGAAAGTAGAAGGACAAAAGGACAAAACAGTTCAGGCTGTTGTTTTAAAAGTGATGATGGGGAGTTCCTGTCATGGCGCAGTGGTTAACGAATCCAACTAGGAACCATGAGGTTGCGGGTTCGGTCCCTGCCCTTGCTCAGTGGGCTAACGATCCGGCGTTGCCATGAGCTGTGGTGTAGGTTACAGACGCGGCTCGGATCCCACGTTGCTGTGGCTCTGGTGTAGGCTGGTGGCTACAGCTCTGATTAGACCCCTAGCCTGGGAATCTCCATATGCTGCGTGAGCGGCCTAAGAAATAGCAAAAAGACAAAAAAAAAAAAGTGATGATGGAATAGCTTCAGAATTGTAGGAAGCAAAGATATCCAGAAGGGGGTTGATTAGGAGAGGCTGTCTAGGTTCTTGTTATAGCTGGAGAACAGATGGAGAAAAGGGAGTAAATCTGAAGGATTAGAGGTTTTTATTATGGAGTAAGAGATTGGAGTTCAGGATTTCAGAGGTGGAGCAGAAATTATGGTCAAGGTCGGAGGAGTTGAAGTAGAGTGGAACTCAAATCTCTTAGTTTTTGAGTTTTATGTAGGTCATCCATATGGACATTGATAATGCTGGTACTTGGAATAGAGAGGACTTAAGAACCAGGAACCTGAATTTCATGTGAACGATGACCAGAAGTTTAGTAGGTGGCAGGGACAAGGATAAACTAGCCGGAGGCATGAACCTCAACGGAGGAAGCATTTTCTTCTTCAGTGGAGTGATAATGTTGAAAGGGTAATGGGAACTAAAAGAAGACTGTAGCCTTTTCTTCTAGGAGTAGTGGAGTGTGGAAAAATGAGCAGTGTCCACTTTGGAAAAAAAAGTGTTTCAGGGGTGTTGTCTTGGGAGTTCCCATTGTGGCACAGGGGAAATGAATCCGACTAGCATCCATGAGGATGTGGATTCAATCCCTGGCCTCACTTAGTGGGTTAAGGATCCGGTGTTGCTGTGAGCTGTGGTGTAGGTCGAAAACCTGGCTCAGATCCTGAGTTTCTGCTGGCAGCTGTAGCTCCGATTCGACCCTAGCCTGGGAACCTCCATATGCCTTGGTGCAGCCCTGAAAAGCAAAAAAAAAAAAGTGTTGTCTTTCAGGGGAAATAAGATTTAATTAAGCAAGAGAAATGAAGACAGCATTCTGTGAAGAGCTATAAAGTAGGTGTTTGTGTACACACACACACACAGAGCGACTCATGGTGGGGAAGGCTGGAATTCATTCTTTTTTTAATTTCATAATGGGAATTCTGGAGGCCTCAATGAAAAGTGTTAGCAGGGAAGAGGACAGCCTGAGGGTTGCATGGTGTGAGTAAAGGAAATACAGAGAAAAAAAAAAGAGTATAAACGGAGAAATTTTATTTCAAAAAGTTGCCAATAATGGTAATGGTGAGAATTACAGACATCTGAGTGATACTTTGAAGTAGAGTTTTCAGGTGGTACAGGCTGTACCCCAGTTGGTGTTGAAGTTCTCGTGCGGCTAATAGTTTGTTTTGAGTTGGGGAATAGGATTAGTTAATTCCCAGGATTTCTTACCCAGTAGTAGAAAAAGTAAGATCTCCTTCCCTTCCCATCCCTGGTAAGTCTGTGTCCCTGGTTTATTTTTCTACCTTCGTAAATTAAAATTTTTTAGGCCATGCTTTTTAGCCACCATATATTAAATCTGAATGAAAATACTTTGTGAGTATTATTGATTACAGATATGACCTTTGTGCCAAAATTTGTGTTAAAGGAAAATTTTCAACAGAACAGTTTGGTTAAAATGAATATTACCAAGTCAAGCTTTCTAGTTGGAAACTTGGTGACTAAGGTGATTTTGTTGCTCTTTAGGTTGTTTCAGCTAATCTTCTATTTTAGCCATTTAGGTTACTGACCATTCACATTATATTTACATGTACTTATGTTCTGGATTTTCCCTATCTCAAATATAGAAGAGTAGTAAAAATAGTCTGAAAATAAGGAGAAAAAAATACATAGGACAAAAACTCTAGAAAACAAATAGCTGGCTGAAGAGGAATTAGAAATTTAAAAAACTTTTTATTTATTTATTTATTTTTGTCTTCTTAGGGCCGCACCTGCAGCACATGAGGTTCCCAGACTAGGGGTCAAATCAGAGCTGTAGCTGCCGGCCTACACACCACAGCCACAGCAACAAAGGATCCAAGCAACATCTGTGACCTATGCCACAGCTTATGGCAAGGCTAGATCCTTAACCCGCTGGACGAGGCCAGGGATTGAACCTGCGTCCTTTTGGATGCTAGTCAGGCTTGTTAGCCACTGAGCCATGACAGGAACTCCCTAAAAACCTTTTAAAACCTGAAGATAGATGGAAATGCTTTAAAGTGTCTTAGGAGTTGAAAATACGAATATTTTTTTCTTTTATGGCTTCACTTGCAGCATAGGGAAGTTCTAAGGCTAGGGGTCTAATCAGAGCTGCAGTTACGCCACAGCCACAGCAATACAGGATCCGAAGCTCCTCTGTGACCTACACTGCTGCTTATGGCAACGCTGGATCCTTAACCCATTGATCAAAGCCAGGGATCGAACCTATGTCCTCATGGATACTAGTTGGGGTCGTTACTGGGAACTCCTGAGAATATTATTATTATTTTTTTTGCTTTTTAGGGCTGTACCCGAAGCATATGGAGGTTCCCAGGCTAGAGGTCCAATTGGAGCTACAGCTGCCAGCCCACACCCCAGCTGCAGCAGTGCGGGATCCAAGCTGCGTCTGCGACCTGCAGCACAGCTCATGGCAATGCCAGATCCTTAACCAACTGAGCGAGGTCAGAAATCGAACCTGCAACCTCATGGTTCCTAGTCGGATTGGTGGATTGGTTTCCACTGCGCCACGAGGGAAACTCCTCTGGTGGCATTTCTTCACCCCTCAACCTGTACCCATTCCTTATAAGGTGTCCCAGCTGGTCCTGAAATTTATAAGAATGCCTTCAGTTGAAAAAGAAGTAGAAAGGATAAATCTGAAGGCAGTTTATGCCTTTTTCCCAGGTGAATAAGGACATTCTGGCTCTTGGTTAAAGGGGGAAAGGGCAATATCTCACTGTGGCTTGTGGTGGGCATTCACAATGTGCATGAAAACATGCAGTACTGCAGGTGACTGGCTGAGCTGAGGGAGGAGGAGGAGGTCTCCCAGATGGGTTTTTAGGAAGTTGTTATTTTGAACAAAACTCAGCCATTTAGAATTATGTTGTTGATTATTAGGAAGTATAAATAATCTGGAACGCATTGTCTTAAACAGTATCTCTTTTCCTTAGTAGACGAAAAATCCTCTTGGCCTGATGAGAAAAATATAGATCCCATTTTGATCTCAGAAATTTGTATTTAAAAAATATTTAAACTTTTTATATTTACAAAGTCCCATCAGTAATTTTTATTTAGTAATCAATTATTAAATTCTGCAGTTTTAAAACAGTTGGTTTACTGATGGGGCAAATTTGGTTATAGTATATAGTGTAATGGTTTGTTTAATCTTTGGTTGGAGAAAACTATTAACAGAGGTTTTTATTTTATTGGAATCTAGACATACTGTATTTGGAGGAACAAAATTATTTTAGTGTCTTTCTAGATGCAGGAAAAACTAATAGGAATATATATGTTCTGATGGGGGAAAAACAAGTTCAAGTTTTGTTTTACTAAAGTATCAAAGATGAAAGCAAGAGGGCTTGATGATTTCAAAGTCTTTTACAAATGGTTGAATCCCTCTGCTTCAGTTCTTATCTCACTACTAAAGGATTGAGTTCTTCCTAATGTTTTTCCTACTATGAGAACATGTTTGTTTTTTTAAATTATTCTTTCTTAGGTAATTGATAGAATTCTATCCCAGCCCCCAGTTTTTAGTTTTTAAGTTGAACTGTGAAGAAGCTGTTGGTCCCATACTTTTCCAGTATTTGGTTATAATAATTGATAATCACAGTGATGGCCTTGAAACATCAAGAAAATACTATGTACTATATGCCCAAATATAAAGTGATTTTTTTCTTTAAACATGTTATTTCAGAGAGTTCCTGCTGTGGCATGTTGGGTTAAGAATCCAACTGCATTGGCTTGGGTTGCTGCGGAGGTGCAGGTTGGATTCCCGGCCCAGTACAGTGGGTTAAAGATCCGGCATTTCTGCAGCTGCAACGAAGGTCGTAGTTGAGGCTTGGATTCATTTCCTGACCTGGGAACTTCTATATGCCGCAGGTGCGGCCATAAATTTTTTTTTTTTTTTTTTTCCAGAAAAGAGAGAGCTGCCTTACATTTGAGTCTATATGTAGACTAGATTCTTAGTATAAATTTCTCTCTTTATTTTGAAAAACAAAAGTTCTATTTGGTAAACGGCTTAAAACTGCTTCAGTCCAAGCTGATTTTGGATGCATAAAGAGGTAATTTGTTGGATTCCATAAAAAAGGAATAAAAAATTTTAACAGCTGTATAGTAGTTTTTCCTGGCCGTGTGACATCAGAATTGTGGTAGATATATTGAAAATGGACCTTCCTGTTTTCCATTCCATTTACCAAATACCAGTTTTAAACAATATGGTTGGTGGGATTACTTGTGGAAATCATAAATGTATGTTACAGTGGTCAAAAGGCCAACTATTTCAGAAGTTAGACAAATGGAAACTGTGGCTTGTGATAAATTTGCAATGATAGCATTTTATGTCTATCCAAAAAGTGCTGTATCTTAAACAGCTTAAATGGAAGTGAGGATGATTTACTTTTGAAAAATGTGTAAGATGACTCAAAAAGGGAATCCAGTGATAGAGAATACACTCAGGACAAAAATGTGTGTAAAGGTTTTGAATGAAAATGTCTTGTGAAACATGAACTTAGGAAAAAAGTGGTATTTCAAAACTGACATCATTTACTAGTGTTATTTTAAATCTATATGTGCATCAGAATTAATTTAAATTCCATAAGTAAGCATTTGGCTGTTTTATCTATATCCCTAGAAATTTCTATTTAAGTTGGCCATAGGCATTGTTTTATATATTTTTATTAGAAAGCTGGAGGATCACTCTGTATTGGGGATTTCTTTCTATTCAGGCTTATGTGGTAGGTATTAAGTTATATTTACTGTACCTCATTTAAGAAGAAGGGTGTGTAATATGTTTTGAGAGTTCTGCCAAAAAATGTTTTGGCTTAAAGAAAAAATTTTGCCTTGATTGTGCTGAGAGAACTTTTAATTTTGTGAGAAAATTCATTTTTCTAACAATTCTTTATGTGTATTCAAAAAGTGCTGTAATCAAACAGCTTAGTAGATTAATATATAATCTATATTATATGCAGATTATTAAAAGAAATATAATTTGATTGCTCTTCTTAAAGTTTAAAACTTTAATACCTCTATCCACTAAATGAAGAACCAATTGGGGTTAATAGATGCAAACTATTGCCTTTGGAAATGGATAAGCAATGAGATCCTGCTGTATAGCACTGGGAACTATATCTAGTCACTTATAATGGAACATGATAATGTATGAAAAAGACTGTATATATGTATGTGTGACTGGATCACCTTGCTGTACAGTAGAAAATTGACAGAACGTTGTAAACCAGCTATGATGGAAAAAATAAAAATCATTTAAAAAAAAAAAAAGAATCAAGGCGTTCTCGTCATGGCTCAGTGGTTAACAAATCCGACTAGGAACCATGAGGTTGCAGGTTTGATCCCTGGCCTTGCTCAGTGGGGTAAGAATCTGGCGTTGCCGTGAGCTGTGGTGTAGGTTGCAGATGCGCCTTAGATCCCACGTTGCTGTGGCTCTGGCGTAGGCTGGTGGCTGCAGCTCCGATTGGACCCCTAGCCCAGGAACCTCCAATGCCACAGGAGTGGCCCAAGAAATGGCAAAAAGACAAAATAAATAAATAAAAAGAATAAAAAACTTGAGCTTTTCAGTTTTTACTCTTATTTACCTCAAGCCGTTGGTTAGTTTTTATGTTAACATATTAATAGTGATTTTTTTTATTAATTAAAAAATTGCAGCGGTCCCTTTCCCCCCAACACATCGTTTGACATCTGAAGAAGTATTTGACATGGATGGGATACCCAGGGTTGATGTTCTGAAGAACCACTTAGTAAAAGAAGGTCGGGTGGATGAAGAAATTGCACTTAGAATTATCAATGAGGGTGCTGCCATTCTTCGGAGAGAGAAAACCATGATAGAAGTAGAGGCTCCAATTACAGGTACACTTATGTGTATATAAATATAAAGCTGTTTCCTCTTCATTCATATTGTATACTAAATTAGTATTACATGGACATTATCTCGAATTTGCAAATTGTTTCTGTAACTTTTAAAAGTTTTTGCCTGTTTTCAATGAATAAACATGATCTTGAATAATCCTAAACAATGCAGAAGTCAGCTTAATATGCTTTTGTGAAGGTTTCATCAGTTGTGTTGGCCATAATTGAATTTGATTCAAGGAAATACTTAGTAACTTTGCTTTCAGTCATTAGGGGCAACTACCTCAATGCCATAACAGATATCAAAAATGATCATTTAGAAGTCAACAGAAAATATTGAGTTAGAATGGAGATTTTATTGCCACCATTATAATTTTGTCATCCTAAGACACTCATGCTTGGCTTCCAAAAGAGGAGCTTTATAAATTTAGATGAAAATTTGGTCACTGACTACAAATTTCATTACTTTTGTTATATCTTGTTCTAGATCTGGAGCCCGTGGACACTTGGGTATACATCATCCCTATTATGACTCTTCATAGATTACTTCCTTCTTAGACCTTTCTGGATAGACTTTTATACGATCTCTTATGTAAAACAAGTTAGAATTTAAGTAAAATTTGTTATTTCAGAGTTTTTTTTCATATCTGATAATCTTCTTGTTTCAGTGTGTGGTGACATCCATGGCCAATTTTTTGATCTGATGAAACTTTTTGAAGTAGGAGGATCACCTGCTAATACACGATACCTTTTTCTTGGTGATTATGTGGACAGAGGTTATTTTAGTATAGAGGTAATAATCATATACTGTCATTTGATTTGCTTTTAAGTGTTATCATAGATGATTTACATTAATTCTTAATAAAATAACTTCCTTAAATTAGCTGTATTGGGTTCTTTTTAATACCTCTTTATAGTCTGAAGTTTTTAGGTAAAGCTATTGTTCCTCTTCTGTCTTTTAAACTATTCTTTTAATTTTCTTTGTATTACTCTTAATGTAATGTTAATTGCTGTTTTTCCCATTGGAAGAAATTATAAGCAAACTGAGAAGGTCTTTGTTGCCCTGTTACCTAGTGTCCTTAAGGAGCTAGTGCCAATTTCTCTTTCTTGCCCCTAAAGGCATTCACCCATGTAAAAAAGCTTAAAAGTCTGATGAAATAAAACATAATGCTTTTTATTGCTTCTATCCCTCCTTCTGAAGTTATTAAGACCCAAGTATATCATAATCTCTATGTATTCTGAAATTATTCATTTGTTTTAAAAAACTTGAGAGGCATTAAAAGGACCTGTTTATTATCACTTAAAAGTAGGTGGTTCTTTTTGCTCCTTTTGCTTTTGTAATGATATAAGTTAAAGTAAGATATAATTATCGAGCACTTTCTATTTCCTAATGTATGTATCTTTCTCTCTCCTCTTTTTAAATGAAATGGGATCATATTATAATGTTCTGCAACTTGCTTTTTTCATAAATCTCTATGCTCTGATGTCATTACTGGTCAATAATGGTAAATTTACAGCATAATTTTAAATAACTGCATTAACTAAACAAGTCACACTTAATTAAATCAATCCCTTATTGTCATACATTTAAGATGTTCCCAGTTTTTTGCCATTACGAATGATGCTTCATTGAGCTGTGTTATTTATACTTCTTTATATACTTGCCTAACTCTTTCTGAAAGACAGATTCCTAGGGGTGAAATTGTTGGGTAAAACTCTACAAATAGATATGTTAGCAATGATGTATTTTGAGCATATTCTAAGCACTTAACATTGATTAATCTTCACAACAATGTTACGAGGTAAGTACTGTTATTTTACTCATTTTATAGAGGAGCCTGAGGCTTTGAGAGGTTAAATAACTTGCCCAAGGTCATACTTTTAGTAAGTGGTAGAGCTAGGCAGTCTGCCTCTAATCTTGTGCTCTTAACCACCTTCCTCACAAGATATTGAAGCCTTACCTGGCTAATTTCCATGCTGAATAATGTTGTTTAAATCTTCTTCTCCAGTACTTTTAACTTCCTTTCTGAGGTATGCTAGGTCCTTAGTAGGGAAGGGAGCTCAGGGCTCTGTCCACCTAAATTCCCTTGGGAATTTTATTATCCTTCATTCTTCTTTCTTCTGTTCAGTTTTGTCATCAGCCCCCTCAGTTTTTTCTCAAGCCTTCTAGAAAACCTGAAAATGGCCCTTCTTAACAAAAAGTTTGGGGGTTTTGGCAAAAAAAAATAAAATTTAAAAAATTTAGGAAGCTTAGGTGGTAATTGAACATGTTGGTATGTATGTCTTTGTATTAGAGCGGTTTGTAGTTGACTCTTTTAATATACTGTGTTGTTATAAAAGGAAAATAATAAAGAATCAAAATAAGCAAAAAGGACAGGTGTTTAGTAAGCATTTCCCGATTTAATTTTTTTCTTGTGAATAAAATGAAGGTGTGAATAGTTACACATTTCAGTTAACTTGTTTAAAAATAAAGTTTTTGGAGTTCCTTTGTGGCACAGTAGGTTTAGGATCTGGCAAGTGTCACTGTAGTGGCTCAGGTTGCTGCTATGGCGTGAGTTTGATCCCTGGCCCAGGAACTTCCACATGCCACGGGTTCGGCCAAAACATAAATAAGTAAAATAAAGTTTGTTTTTTCTTTTTACATATGATTATATAAACTAAGCTTATTTCTGTATGAAACAGCTCTTCCTTTTTTTTTTTTAACCAAATAAGTAAAAATGTGACTCTATTTCTTAAATTAGCTCTATTTAAAGAAAAAACTGCTCTACTGTTTTAATATTCTTTGTGTTATAAAACTGCACTTTCTCAGAATCAGTGTAGATATTAAACACCTACATTAGATAACATTTGTAAACAAAAAAAAATATTAAATATGGCTGTTCCCTTCGTTAGGCAGCATGGCATAATGCTTAAGATCAGAGGATCAGAATCCTATCTCCATTACTTATAGGTTTTGTGTTATCAGAGGGGTTACTTAAGCTCTGCTTCAGTTTCCTCATTTGTAAAATAGAAACTATATTACATACTTAATAGGGTTTTTGAGGAGTAAAGAAGGGGGATTAATTATTTAGTGCTTGATGTATTATGAGTACTTAGTAGATGTTAGCTGCTATTATTTTTGACATTGTTATTGTTTTATTTCTTGGTGTACGGAAGGAGAAGACCAATCTGCTAATTATTTTTACAGTAAATAATCTGTAAATCTAAAGGAATTAGATTATTTGACTCATTCATTCAACAAATATTTATTGCTCTTCTACTGTTTACTAGGTACTTTCTAAGAGTAGAGGATCAAAAGTAATGACAAAGTCTGATTTCATGGAGCTTATATTTTAGTAACGGACAAAGAGAAAAGGATAAAGAGTAATATGGATTGTAAGGGTTATAGGGTTAGAAGAAAAGCTCAGTTAAACAAAAATATAAGATTAATTTACTGGAAACATTTTCTTTTGTAGTGTGTCTTATATTTATGGGTCCTGAAGATTCTATACCCAAGCACATTATTTCTTCTGAGAGGCAACCATGAATGCAGACACCTTACTGAATATTTTACCTTTAAACAGGAATGTGAGTACTGCCATGAGAAATATTTTCACTTCCTTAGTGTTCTTTTGGAGTGGTGTGGGTAGTAAGAGTTGGAATTTTTTGCAGTGCAACATGTAAGAACAAATTTTGTGTCCAGTCACATAAAGCTTTGAAGTGGATTGTGTAGGGTTCTCTTGCGTTCAATTTTATTCAGATATTTTTCTTTCAGTATTTCCTATTAAGTTTGACTTTTTTACATATGTGCTTAGGAAATAATTTTGGGTTCTGTGTATAGTTTTTTTTTTTGTTGTTGTTGGAGAGGGGAGTTGTTAACACAACTTCATTTTATGTAGTTTTAAATGTTACAATTACTTTTTCTAACAGGAAGGATTTCCCCCTCTGCCCCAGAATGCCGAATTGGAGATTTCTCTCCCCAATATTGAGGCATTCCCATGAAAATTCTTAACAAACTATTCATCCTGTCAATCATTGCAGATTATTTTAAACGTGCCATTAATGAATTAAAGGTCTTAACCTACAATGTTCATCTCATTTCTCTCTGAAATTGTTATAGCAGAGGTAATCTTATAGCCTTAAGCAACCATATGCTATAGAGCAGTGTTTGACCTTTTTTCACGCCTCAAAGCTGTATACTTGTTAATATCCATGACTATATTATGACATCCTAGAATTAAGATTTAAAATTAGAAATAGGAGTTCCTGTCATGGCTCAGTGGTAACAAACCTGACTAGCATCCATGAGTATATGGGTTCGATCCCTGGCCTCTCAGTGGGTTAAGGACCCAGTGTTGTCGTGAGCTGTGGTGTGGGTCACAGACACAGCTTGGATCCCACATTGCTGTTGCTGTGGTGTAGGCAAGCAGCTATAGCTCTGATTCGGTCCCTAGCCTGGGAACTTCCATAGGCCCCAGGTGCGGCCCTAAAAAGAGAAAATAAATAAGTAAGTAAGTAAGTAAGTAAATAAATAAATAAATAAATAAATAAAATTAGAAATAATTTCAGAATTACTGACTCAAAGCCTGATTCAATAAAGATCATATTGGTAGAGGCTTCCAGTAAAGGAAGAAAAATAGTAGTGATAGATAATTGCAGAGATGGCAAACTCATAACTTCAAGAATCAGGTGGGTAACCTAAATAAAGTTAAGACCTGGGAAGTGCATGCTAGACCTTAAAGTAATCTAATTAAAATTTTTGTTAAACCACACTGTTGGAAAACAGGTCTGTCCATGGTCTACCAGTTTATAATCTTTTGTTACTGGATGTAGATTTTCTCATACTTGAATGTAATAGTGTTAAAAAGAGAAATAAAGATTACCCTGGTGGCCTAGTGGTTAAGGATCCAGCATTGTTACTGCAGTGGCTCAGGTTTGCTCTCTGGCCTGGGAAGGTCTACATGTTGGGGGCAAGGCCAAAAAAAAAAAACCAAAAAACGAAAACGGAAATAGGAACTGAGTTCTTTTTTTCCCTTCGATAAGTAACAAACCATCCACCAAAGTCCCACCATAAAATAGCCAGGGATTTAAAGGTATAAATAAACAAAGGAGTATGTATGATATCTACTTAAAATAAATGACAGTTTAATTTCGTGGAGTCTTTCTTGTGTTATATTGGCTTCTTGCTTCACTGCTCATTTTAAATGTTCATCATAGACTAAAGGAAACTCTCTGCTCGTCCAACATATGAGTAATATATTTCTTTTCTATTTTTTTTAATTTTAATTTTAATTTTGGCTGCACCTATGGCACATGGAAGGTCCTGGGCCAGGGGTTGAATCTGAGCCATAACTGCAAACTACGCTGAAGCTGTAGCAACACCTGGATCCTTTAACACACTGCAGTGGGCCAGGATTGAACCCACATCTCCACAGTGACCTGAGCTGCTGCAGTTAGATTCTTAACCCACTACCATGGCGGGAAGTCCCTCTTTTCTTTTTTTTAATTGAATGGACTGTGAGTTTTATTGTGATGATATAGTGGTCTTGCTTGTAACAACAAAGTGGTCACTGACTCTTAGAATAAAATAAAATATTAACTATTAAATATTAACTATTTTACCTTTAAATATAGATCTAATTTGACTTTACTTGGCCTGTAAGGGTAAAGAGTTGAGCTATTTTTAGAGATTTGACTTATTTATTTTTAGTAATATTTTATGACTATCTGCTGCATTACTCAAAATAAATTTAGAGAGAGCAAATTTTTTTTTTCGTAAGACCAATAACATTGGTTATCTTTATTGATTCTTACAGAGCAGAATGCTTGCCTTTAAAAAAAATTTTTTTATGCAGTATATTTTACTCTTTGTGGTGTTTAGTTCTGAGTTTTGACAAGTGCATAGAGCCGTCAGCCACCAGAGTCATGCTACAAAAGTTTTATCATCTCATAAATTTCTCCTTGCAGCCTTTTTTTTTTTTTTTTTTTTTTTGCTTTTTAGGGCTGCACCCAAGGCATATGGAAGTTCCGAGGGTAGGGGTGCAATCAGAGCTTCAGCTGCTGGCTCATGCCACAGCCACAGCAACATTGTGGTATCTGAGCCACGTCTGTGACCTACACCACAGCTCATGGCAATACTGGATCCTTTAACCCACTGAGCAAGATCAGGGATCGAACCGGGGTCTTCGTGGATGTTAGTCAGGTTTATTACCCCTGAGCCATGATGGGAAGTCCTTTGCTGCCTTTTTATACCCAACCTTTTATCCACTTTCCTTTTTTGTCTTTTGTCTTTTGCTTTCTAGGGCCACAGTCATGGCATACGGAGGTTCTGTGTGCTAGGGGTCGAATCAGAGCTGTAGCTGCCAGCCTACACCACAGCCACAGCCATAGCAATGCCAGGTCCGAGCTGCATCTGCGCCCTATACCAGAGCTCATGGCAATGCCGGATCCTTAACCCACTGAGCAAGGCCAGGGATGGAACCCAAAACCTTATGGTTCCTAGTCGGATTTGTTTACCACTGAGCCATGATGGAGACTCCCCTTTATCCACTTTCAACCCCTGGCCACCACTTGACTTGTCTCATATCTTTTTTTTTTTTTTTTTTTAGCATTCTTCTTCTTTTTCTTCTTCTTTTTTTGGCTATGCCCATGGTGTACAGAAGTTACTGGGCCAGAGCTCAAACCTGTAGCATGGGAGTTCCCGTCATGGCTCAGTGGTTAACGAATCCAACTAAGAACCATGAGGCTGAGGGTTTGATCCCTGGCCTTGCTCAGTAGGTTAAGGATCTGACATTGCTGTTAGCTGTGGTGTAGGTTGCAGACTCGGCTTGTATCCCGCATTGCTGTGGCTCTGGCGTAGGCTGGCAGCTACAGCTGTTTGGACCCCTAGCCTTGGAACCACCATATGCCGCAGGAGCGGCTCTAGAAATGGCAAAAAGACCAAAAAAAACCCAAAAAATCTTGTAGCATGGCAGTGGCTTGAGCTATAGCAGTGACAATGCTGAATCCTTAACCTGCTGAGCTACCAGGGAACTCCCTTTTTCCCATATCTTTAATTTTCTTGCCTTGGTTTTAATAGTCATTTACATATATGTGTGTATATATGTACAAATATATATATATATATATATTTACCTTCAGAATAAAAGTATGTAATTTTCAATTACTATGTTTTCTTTTTCTAGGTAAAATTAAATATTCAGAAAGAGTCTATGAAGCTTGTATGGAAGCTTTTGATAGCCTCCCTCTTGCTGCACTTTTAAATCAACAATTTCTTTGTGTTCATGGTGGACTTTCACCAGAAATACACACACTGGATGATATTAGAAGAGTGAGTATATATTTTAGTTCCAGGAGTTGATACCTATTTGTAGTACTTTGTTGGGTAGAGAGTAGAAGCTTCTCTTCCTTTCTTTACTGCCAAGATTAGGGTAATGGTAAAAATTAATATACTGATATTTGAAGGAAATATCTTCTAACCATTCAGAACAATGTAGTATAGACAGTATTCGAAGTTGGTACCACCTTCATATGTCCATTCCCATTCTCACTTTTTGACAAGTTATTTCTGTTCTTTATTTCTTTTCTTTCTTTCACAGTTAGATAGATTCAAAGAGCCACCTGCATTTGGACCAATGTGTGACTTGCTATGGTCTGATCCTTCTGAAGATTTTGGAAATGAAAAATCACAGGAGCATTTTAGTCACAATACAGTTCGAGGATGTTCTTATTTTTATAAGTAAGGAAAAAATCCAAGTTTAATCACATTTTAGTTGTTAAAATAGCATATGCTTTATACAGAAACTCATTATTTTACTTAATTTACTTTCCCCCCCCACAGCTATCCAGCAGTGTGTGAATTTTTGCAAAACAATAATTTGTTATCGATTATTAGAGCTCATGAAGCTCAAGATGCAGGGTAAGAATTCTGTTTCCTGACCCAAATTAACACCTTATGTACAAATCAAACTTAGTAACCATGATTGATGCTTTACGATGCATATTAAGCTATTTGTTTTGCAGCTATAGAATGTACAGAAAAAGTCAAACTACAGGGTTCCCTTCATTAATAACAATTTTTTCGGCACCTAATTACTTAGATGTCTACAATAATAAAGGTAAGATGTTGTTGATAAAAAATTGTTAAACACCTTAGTATTTTAATTGACTTACTTTTTTGGAAAATATATTAGAAAAGGGGCATTGTTTGAAACTGTAATTATTCAAATCTTATTATAAAAAAGTATAAGATATAAGGGAGGGGAGAGAATAGGAAATAAAAATTCAAAATATGAAACTTAAATCATATGTAATCATTCTATAACTTGTCATTCACAAAAGCTGCCCTGTAAAAGAATGTTCTGGGTTAATTATGTCATGCAAAAGTAAACATGATTTTCTCAAACCTCCCCTTTCTTAAATCTTTCCTCTTATAATAAAGAGAATGTTTTCTTATTTGCATAAAGCTGCTGCTGCTGCTTTGACCATTTCATATATTTGCATGGTATAGCTGTTTAGTTTATTGTGTTTCTTGTTTTACATTCACTGATTTAGGTTCTCTCCCTTTCTTATTCCTTATTTTTATCTCCACAGTCTTATCACTGCCCCATAAAGATTTGTGCTTGAGCCTTTGATTGATTCAATCTGACCTCCTTTCAGGGATATATTCTTTCCTCTCTTTTCTTTTTACTTCTCTTTCTTCCTACTTTCTTATGTCTTTTTTTATTCACCTTCTGTTTTAGTGGTTTCTGTTCCCTCTCCTTCCTTCCAGATTTGATCTGTCTATAATAACTGAGTTTCCTTTAACTTTGAATATAGTTTATGGAGAGGTAATACCAAAGGGTCTTCATCTAGTTAAGTGTGTGCCAAGGACATTGAAGATGAGGTTGGTTATGTTTATGCAGTTCACATTTTCAGAAGAGGAAATTAAGAAGCCAGCTCCTATTCTGTCTTGACATGTCTAGAATTCAGCTGGCTATGCCATAGTTTCCAGGGTCAGACTGGAGGGGTTGTGCCAAGAGGAAAGAACAGAAGGTTAAAGACTTTTAAAAGTACTTTTAGAGAGATAATGAGGTCACTGCTAAATATGGGTCGTGGTGTGAGTTCAAAAGAGGAGTGGAATAAGAATATTTGTAAGATTGGAGGTGATGGTGAAAAAGATTTAAACATTTGCCTGAGATCAGACATTAGCAAGCTGTGTAATAACTTTGATACAGAATATACTGCAAGAACTCAGTACTGTGTTAATTACCAGAGCAGCTATACCATTCACATTACCCTAGTTGCTAATCTTTAGAAACTAGTATCAGTGCAGCCTCTATAAGGTTTATGCCATTGCTAAGATATCCTTTATACTTTGGTTTACAAATTTTGAAACTGCTCTACAGATACCTAATGAAGTGTGGCTTCATTTTTGAAGAGAAACATATCTAAGTTTGGATTCCATTTTCAGAATTGATTTGCCACATTTAACTTTCAACCTATACCCTCCCCTTGTCAGTATTAAAGGAGCTAGTGTTAGGTGCTCAGTTAATTACTGTCTTACTGGTTGTCTTTTGTCACTTGGACTCAGGAGGTTAAGGGATCACTTTTACTAGTACTCAGAAACTGCAACCATTGACTCTTTTGTCAAAATCAAATGTCTCTTGGTAGTTCTGAGTCTGTACATAGTGTTAATGATTTGGGTGCTTACGTGGTATGGGATATGTTTGTAATGTTTCATTCCATCTATAAGGTACTTTTCTAAATTCTTTCTATCTTTTTAAACTGGAAACTTGGTATCAGTCTTTAATTCTTGAGGCTTAATTTAAAATACTTTTATTTCATGGGAGTCATACTACTTGTGACTCTGTATTAGCTAGAATCCCAAATCTTAGAATTTACCATCTACATTTCATTGCTTTTCATTAAAATGGAACAAAAAGTAACCACATAATTATTATAGTATCTACAAAACATTTTATACTTTTATGTATTTGCACGTGAAATACATTCTCTGACATTAAACTTCTGGGGTAAGCAAGGTGAACATATTAGTAAGGTTTTATAAAAGAGAAACAGATTAATTTACCATTACACAGCTAGTATATGCTGTAGCTTAGATTAGAATCTAGCCCGTCTAATCCAGTGATCCATGAAATAATATAGCCAATGAATGAAATCTGTCAGGTTAATTTAAAGTATTATTTATATCAACTAATCATTATCATTAGAAAGATACCTGAAATTGAGATAAGTAATTTACCTTTGGGTTATTTAGTTATAATATTTTCTCTTTTTATATTTTAATGAATTTTTTTCTAAATGAACTAAAATATTTCTTTTTAGTAGTTTCATTTGATTTCTCATAATACATGAAATGAAAGTACCTTCATACATTCATAAATAAAATGTTCCAAATTGGTTTTCTTCTTTTCTGTTTTTTTCTTTATTTCCATTTAGCTGTCCTTTTTAAGTTGTCTACAACTAAATTAAATTTCTTAAGTTAAATTCCAACCTGTATGAACTTTTAAACGTAGAAAATTGCTCATTGCCATTCTGTGTTTCTTCTGAAAATTGAGCTTTCATAATTTTGGATTTAGTAAAAGCGCATGTTTATCATTGGATTACAAAGTAAAACAAGCATCCTAGAAAGACTCTGGAAATGTCATTAATAATAAGTGAAGATCTGACTATGCCCTACATAAATGTGTGTTAAAAACAGTGTTACTACTAAAAATTAGTTCCTACCTCCCGTACTAGCCCTCATTCCTCTTACCCCTTGATTCCCCAACCTCTTAAAAGGATATTTCTCAGATTTTATGTGTTTTAGACTTTGGGAACTAAAGACATATTGTTACATTGACATTCAAACTTACCTTGCAGCTGCTGTATTAAAGTATGAAAATAATGTGATGAATATTCGACAATTTAACTGTTCTCCACATCCTTACTGGTTGCCCAATTTTATGGATGTCTTCACCTGGTCTTTACCATTTGTTGGAGAAAAAGGTATGATTTTTTTACTTTAAAAAATAAGCAATTGTTTTATGACTGTTACATTTACTCCAGTTTACTACTGCAGGCACATACTACTTGCTGAAGTCTAGTTTCACTGTGGGTACAGCTCTACTTGTGTTAGTGGGTGTGGATGTGAGAGCCTCAAAGATATTTTAGTTAGCTGTTTACAGCCCCCACGTGAGGGTGTCTGGGGGACTAGGAGAAAACTTATATAAATAGCTTGACGTTGTCTTCAGCTGTTGGGTTTTCTTTCTTTTTTTTCCTTAGTTTAAATCTTTTATGAAAGAATGGAGGGTAGCTTCGCTTTTGCATATTTTAACACTCCTTTTGGGGATGTCATGGCAATTCATGGGAGAAGTTAATAACCCTCGTTTGGGGCAGTGCTAATCATTTTTTAGGAAGTTTTGTATTCTCAAAAAATGACAAAGAGAAATTCAGGTTCTGACCTAATAATTTCTTCTCCTGTATAAAAAATATGTTTGCAGTTTTAGTTGCAATGCTTTTCTGGTAATTTAGAGAGATTCCTAATAGTATATACTTATAGGCTTTTTTAAAAAACATAAATGCTATCTAAGAAATTTTGTTTCTGTATTTTATTCTAGTTCTATAGAGTTCTTAAAATCTTCTTATTTCATCACATTATTCTTCTTCTATTTAGTGCTAATTTACCTCTGAGGCCTAAGTTTCCATATGTGGAATATAAGAGTATGATAGTACAGATATGATCATAAAACATTTTGTTCTATATCCCTGTCTATTTTTTCTCACCTCTTCTGTGTTACAAAACGTTCCTTTCTGTTTGAGACATGCTACTCTGCCAAGGCAATTTTTGGTTCTGAAATTCAGAGTTAATACTTAAACTGTGCATCTTAAACAGGTTTTTTGCTTTTGGTCTTTGTCACTTACTCGGTAGGTCAACATTAAGTTAACATGGAGATAGAATTACTCACTTTAGCATTTGAGAAGGGGGCCAGTAAAGGGCTTAGGTGCAAGGGATGCATTACACTTATAACCTTCTATCTTTGGTATATGAGAAATAGTTCAATCATAGCATCATCAGGCTAAAGAGAATTTAAGAATTCATTTAGCTCATTCGCCTGCCTCCAAGAGAGGCCAGCTCCTATTTTAATGAGTGGAATGAAGGATGGAAAAAGCAGGAAGGATAAGATAGGAATAAAATGGATATTTCTGATTTGATTTTCTGATGCCTCCACAAAAACGAAATATTTCTTTATATCTAATCTAAATGTTTATGCTATGAGTATTTAATCAAGGAAAGAAATTGAAGATACTGGGTTTTCTCAACTAATACACCTGTCAAAAACCAGAACAGCATAGAATTTTTGACCTCATGGTGAATTTAATAGTCATGTAGTCTAACTCTTTTTGAGAGATGAGAAAATTTAATCTGGTTTCTGTGGATCTCTTATAAGTGAAGAACTGTGGGTTTCTTTTAGTGATCCTACATTTGAAGTCTGCTACTAAGTGATATTTTGTTCTTTTTTTGACACTCTAAATCATCTTAGCTATTGTGCGGAATTAAACCTTTTGACCATTTTTGTTTTTCTGTGGATCTTCTCTAAGTTATTCATATCTGTCTAAAAATGGGTAGCTCAGATTTGAACATTTTATACACAAATAGAATCCTAACCAGTGTTGAGCACAGTAAAAAAATCTTCTCAAATTCTTTGCATATTTTCCATTTTAATACATGTTAGCTGTTTCAGTCGCCTAACTGGTACTTCATTCTAATGAAAATTTTTTTTTCCTGTAAAAAATAGCAGATGACACTTCATTTGGTTCCACATCGGAAAGGCTAGTTTGATTCTGATCTAGTCCCTGGGAAGCAATTAACCTAAACTAGAGGCTTCTTTAGAGGCTGGCTTAATCCTAAAGTTAGAAGAAATTAGTGTTTTTTAATCTTTGGGGGGCTTTTAATTTCATTTTTAAAAAATCTTGGCATTCCTGTTGTGACTCAGTGTTAACGAACCCGACTAGTATCCATGAAGTATCCATGAAGTTGCAGGTTTGATCCCTACCCTCGCTCAGTGGGTTAAGGATCCAGTGTTGCCGTGAGCTATGGTGTAGGTGGCAGATGCGGCTTGGATTGCACGTTACTGTGGCTGTGGCATTGGCCGGCAGCTGCAGCTCTGATTTGACCCCTAGCCTGGGAACTTCCACATGCTGCAGGTGCAGCCCTAAAAAACAAAGCAAAACAAAACAAATTTATGTTGTAAAATTTCCAGCGTGTTCAAAGGTAGAGTGAATAATATAATGAATTCGTATGTACTAATTACTCAGCTTTGACAGTTACCAAAACATGGCCAATATTGTGTCATTTATATCTGCATCCACTCCTCACCACCCTATACCTCAGTTATTTTGAATCAAATCTCAGCTCTTATTATTTTTTGTATCTATAAATATAGATTTGTTTCTGTTGAGCCACGACGGGAACTCCTATAAATTTCTTAATACAAAACTCTTTTGAAGATCTGGTGAAAGTTATGGACTTTTGCCCCAGAATATTTCATGTTTGAAATATATGTACAACTTATATATACATTTATAACATTTTGAGGACACTCCTAGATCTGAAGTGGATTGGTTAAACCCCCCCTCCCCAGGTTTATGGGCCCCAATTTAAGAAACCTCTGTTTCAGAGAGTATGGAAGGTCATACATGTAAGATTTATTCATTCACTAGATTTTTTGGGGAACATCTGTTTTATTCAGGATAATAAGGATACAAAAATAGAAGTAAGATATAAGAGTTCTCACTGTGAGGTAATGGGATTGTCAGTGTCTGTGGAGTGCAGGAGCTCAGGTTCAGTCCTTGGCCCAGCATAGTGGATTAATGATCTGGTGTTGCTGTAGCTATGCCATCGGTTATAACTGTGGCTTTGATCTGATCCCTGGCCAGGGAACTCCATATGCCATGGGGTGGCCAAAAAAGGAGATAAAAAAATAAGATTTTTTTTTTTTTTGGCTGATTAATAGGGGACTTAAGATACATAATGATAAACTATAATATGGTAAGTGCTCTAACACAAGCTTCATTTTATAGGAATTAACAGGAGAGATTATATCAGAGGAATTCCAGTAGCATTTGAACTGAAGCTTAAAGAATGGTACAGTGGTACTGGTCACTATGGGCAAGAGAATTCTAGGTGAGAGAACTTCCCAAGCCTGAGTCTGAAAGGAAGAAAGTATAATGTCACTGACAAATGTTGAGGCATTCAGATTGATTAGCAAATAAGATACAATAGTAGAAAAAGAATGAAAAGTTAAGTCAGGATTACATCATGATCTTGATCACGTACACAGAGAATCTGGAACTTTGATAAATGGTGGGAAGCAACTGCAACAGAATATGACCATGATAGTCATTTGGAAAAATTACTCTGGTGAAGTAAACTAGAAGGAAAACTGGATTGGGAGACCTGTTTTGAAGCTTCATCAGGAGTTAAGTGGAAACATAATGAAGCCCTGGAAACGTTAAGAATGGGAAACAAGGGAGAAGAGCAAGAACTGTAAAAGTAGAATCTGTGGACTTAACAAGATTGCATGTTTAAGGGGAGGGAATGGTTGATGATGATTTGAATGTTTTGAATCTGATAATGATAGTGCCATTGACACTCTTTGATGAAAAACCCTGTTATTCTAATAAGTCCTCACTTCAATTAAGGCTGCTTGTCATCTTTGCTGGGATTGCTGGTCCTTTGACCATGTTTTTTGTTTTTTTTTGTTTGTTTTTTTTTTTGTCTTTCTTTGGCCGCACCCAGGGCATGTGGAAGTTCCCAGGCTCGGGGTCAAATTGGAGCTGCAGCTGCCAGCCTACGCCACAGCAACGCTGGATCCAAGCCATGTCTGTGACCTACACCACAGCTCACAGCAATGCAGGATTCTTAACCCACTGAGTGGGGTCAGGGATCGAACCAGCATCCTCATAGATACTAGTCAGTTTCATTACCACTGAACCACAGTGGGAACTGTCATTTTCTTATTAGTCAGATCCCACCTTCCTTCTCTTTCTTCTTAGTACCAAACTCCTGTCTCTCTTGTTTCTCTACTTTGTCCTATAAGTCTTAGCCCTAGTCAGGATGTAGAGTACTGGTCGAGATATTTATACAGCCTTATGGTTTAGTACCACCCTTTGATTTCTGGCATTGCTAGGCTCTCAGTAGTATCCAGACATCCTTTATGTCCCTAGTCTGCTTCCTCATTTCCCTTAGGATATATTCTAAAATTTTCATCTTTTTTTCTTTAGACTTTTTCTTTTTCTAGTCACTTCCCTTATTCTCATAGCAAACACATACCACAATGGGAACTTTCTCTGCTTACTGTTCCCCTGCTTTATAAACTATACACATCATGACTTCTTAACCTGTCAAAGGTGTGACTCCTTTATCCAGGACTAGTCTTTCTAATTTGTCCTTAGAGTCCATTACTCTTGCTCTTTCAGGAAACTTACTTCATTAGTTAGGTCCTCTCTATCTTCAAGCTCTCTCTACTAAGCTCTTGTAAATTATTTATTTACAATACCTGGTCTTTATTTTTGTTTTATTTTTAAATTTTTGGCTGTACCCATGGAATATGGAAGTTCCCAGGCCAGGGATTGAACACATACCATAGCAGGGACTGGAGCCACAGCAGGGACAATGCTGAGCCCCCAGGGAACTCCCACCTTATCTTTAAATAAAAAATAACATTTTCCCCGTATGATATCTTTCATGATTCTCTTGCCTTTCATTCACAGCTAAGCAAGTACAATACACACTTAAAAGCTACTGCTTAGTATCCATTAGTGATTCTGGTAGCTTTCAAGATAAACCTTAACCTGTCACATGAGGTTTTTGGACCCTCTCTACTTTCTTTAGCCTTGTTTTTTGTCTTTCTCTTTCATATTCTTTATGTTCCAGCCGTGAAACAGTACAGCCAGTCTCCCGAATGTACTATATATGCTCTTGAGTTCTCTTGTGGCACAGTGGATTAAGGATCCAGCATTGTCACTGTAGCAGCTTGGCTTGCTGCCATGGTGCAGGTACAATCCCTAGACTTGGAATTTCCACATACTGAGGGCACAGCCGAAAAGAAAAAAAAAAAAATCCATGCCTTCATACTTTATCTTTATTTTTTAAAATTAATTAATTTATTTTTGTCTTTTTAGGGCTGCACCCATGGCTCATGGAGGTTCCCAGGCTAGAGGTCTAATCGCAGCTGTAGCTGCCAACCTATGCCACAGCCACAGCAATGCCAGATCCAAGCCGTGTCTGCAGCCTAAACCATAGCTCACGGCAATGCGGGATCCTCAACCCACTGAATGAGGCCAGGGATCAAACCTGCAGCATCATGGTTCCTAGTCAGATTTGTTTCCAGTGCACCACGATGGGAACTCCTTAATTTTTTTTAATTTTTATTTTATTTTTTGTCTTTTTAGGGCCACCCCTATGGCATATGGACATTCCCAGGCTCAGGTCTAATTGGAGCTGCAGCTGCCAGCCTACACCACAGCCACAGCAACTTGGGATCCGAGCCGCGTCTACACTTCAACCTACACCACAGCTCATGGCAATGCCAGATCCTTAACCCACTGAACAGGGCCAGGGATTGAACCTGCTTCCTCATGGATCCTAGTCAGATAAGTTACTGCTAAGCCACAATGGGAACCCCCTTTTTCTTTATTTTTTTACAACAGCTTTATTAAAGTATAATTCAAATACCATACAATTAACCTATTTCCATTGTATAATTCAGTAGTTTTTCATATATTCAGAGTTGTGCATCTATCACTACAGTCAGTTTTTTTTTTTTTTTTTTTAATGGTGGAAGTTGCCTAGTCAGAGATTAAATCTGAGCCACAGCTCTGACCTACACTGCAGTTGCAGCAATGCAGGATCCTTTAACCGGCTGCACCTGGCCAGGGATCAGACCCACAGCTCTGCAGTGACCTGAACTGCTGCAGTCAAAGTCTTAACCCATTGTGCCACAGCGGAAACTCTGCCACACAATCAGTTTTGAAACATTTTCACCATCCTCCCAAAGAAACTTTGTGTCCACACAATCAGTTTTGAAACATTTTCACCATCCTCTCAAAGAAACTTTGTGTCCAGTTCCCCCCACATCTTTCCAGCTGCATGCAACCACTAATCTACTTACCATTTTCATAGGTTTGCCTATTCTGGATATTTCATATAAATGGAACCATGCAGTATGTAGTCTTTTGTGACTGGCTTCTTTCCATAATGTTTCAAGGTTTATGTTGTAGCATGAATTAGTACTTTATTCCTTTTTATGACCTAATAGTGTTCTGTTGTATGGATATACCACTTTTGTTTATCCATTCATCAGCTGATGGACATTTGGTTGTTTCCACTTTTTGACTACTGTGAATGATGGTGTAGAGGCCATTCCTGTACAATAGTATAGCTTCCTTTTTCTTAGGTATGTACTGGGAGTAGCACTGCTGGGTCATGTGATAGCTCTATGTTTAACCTTTCAAGTATCTACCAAACCATTATTCAAAGCAGCTATACCATTTTACAATCCTACCAGCAGTGTATAATGTTTCCAGTTTTTCTGTATCCTTGCAAACATTGGTTATTGTGTATCTTTTTTTATTATAGGCCTCATATTGGGTGTGAAGTTGTACCTCATTTTCATAAATTATGTTGAGTATATTTCTATGTACTTAGGTGTCATTTGCATATCTTCTTTTTTTTTGGCTTTTTTTTTTAGGGCTGCTCCTGTGGCACATGGAAGTTCCCAGGTTAGGGGTCAAATTGGAGCCACAGCTGCTGGTCCATGTCATAGCCACAGCAAAAGCCATGTCTGCGACCTATGCCACAGCTTATGGCAAAGCTGAATCCTTAACCCACTGAGTGAGGCCAGGGATTGAACTCAAGTCCTCATGGGTTACTAGTCAGGTTCGTTACCACTAAGCCATAACGTTGAGCCACATTCATTTTTAAATGAAATATTTGTCTTTTTACTATTGAGTTGTAAGAGTTCTCTATATAGTCTAGAAGCAAATCCCTTTTCAAATATATGATTTGCACATATTTTCTCCTGTTCTGTGGGTTGTCTTTTCACTTTATTAGTGGTGGTCTTTGAAGCACAAGAATTTTGTTTTAAATTTTTGGCCACACCCATGGCATATAGGAGTTCTGGGGCCAGGGATTGAACCCATGCCATAGCTGCAACCCTAGCTGAAGCAGCGATAACACTGGATCCATAACCCACTGTGCCACCTAGGAACTCCAAGAGTTAATTTTGATAAAATCCTATTTATTTTTTCTTTTGTTCTTGTGCTTTAGCGTTGTGTTTAAGAGACCTTTGCCAACCTTATGGAGATTTACTCCTATGTTTTCGTCTAAAATTTATAGTTTTAGCTCTTAACGTTTAGGTCTTTGATTCTTTTGGACTTAATTTGTATGTGTGAGAGTGTGTGTGTGTGTTGTGAAGTGAGGAGTCCAACCTCATTCTTTTGTATGTGGATATCCAGTTGTTCCAGCACCATTTGTTGAAAAGACTGTTCTCTCTCCACTGAATTGTTTTGGCACCCTGGGTGAAAATCAGTTGACCTTAAGTATGAGGTTTTATTTCTGGACTCTCAATTCTGTTCCACTGATCCATATATGACTACTTCATACTTTTTTCAACTTCTGTTTAGAGTTCCTTATCTGCTCTCTCCACCTGGCAAGTTTCTACTTCATGATTCCTCTATTAAAAGCCTTCCTTTCTTAATAAGTCTTGTGCATAACTCTACATGCACAAGCATAGTGCTCATCACGTTTTTTGTGATATTATATGTATATAGTAGTTAGTAAGCTTTTGGAGGGTAGAGACTGGAACTTTTATGTCTGAAGCCCGGAGCTTTAGCTCAGTGCCTGGCATGTGGTGTGCTATTAATATATTTACAGGAGATATAATAGGGTCGGCATTGAGTTTTCTTTTGGATGTGTTCATTTCTAGGTGACATCAGGGTATCTAGGGGCTAATATTCAGTAGGAATTTTAATTTATTAATTGAAATTTGCTTATACCTTTCTTTTTTAATTTACTCACTTGTGAGCTACTTATTTATTTATTTATTGCTTTTTAGGGCCACACCTGCAACATATGGAAGTTCCCAGGCTAGGGGGGCGAATCAGAGCTGAGCTGCTGGACTATACCACAGCCACAGCAAAGAGGATCTGAGCCCCAATCTCATGGCTATTAGTCAGGTTCTTAACCTGCTGAGCTTCAGTAGGAACTCCTGTGAGATATTTATTGGATACTTCTCATGTGCCTGGTATGGTACTAGGCTATGGGGATACAGTAGTAAACAGAATAGTATCCTCCATTCATGCATCTTTTATTTTAGTAGGGGAAACAGACAAAATACAAATAGTCTAAGGCAGTCAACAATAAAACTGGCAAGGAAATGCATTGAAGTAGAAGTCAAGACTGGTGATAAAAACTTTGGAATCCTCTTCAAAAAGTGATACTTGAACACTAGAATGTGATGATATCTTTTAAAAGAGCCTTTTTATTTTATTTATTTATTTATTTATTTATTTATTGTCTTTTTTTTTTTTTGTCTTTTCTGGGGCCACTCCCACGGCATATGGAGGTTCCCAGGCTAGGGGTCGAATCGGAGCTGTAGCCACCAGCCTACGCCAGAGCCACAGCAACGCCAGATCTGAGCTGCGTCTGCAACCTACACCACAGCTCACGGTAATACCAGATCCTTAACCCACTGAGCAAGGGCAGGGACCGAACCCAAAACCTCATGGTTCCTAGTCAGATTCATTAACCACTGCACCACAACAGGAACTCCTAAAAGAGCCTTTTTAAAATGAAGGCTGCCATAAATGTAAAATACATGAAAGTACAATTTTAAAATATAATTAAAAATAATTTTGATATTGGGGAAACAAATGATGATACTTGAAACTGTAAAGTAATGGATATAATCACCAAGAGACTGAACATATAAAAAGAACAGGACTAGAGTTCCATTGTGGCTCAGGGGGTTAAGAACCTGACATATTGTCCGCGAGGATGCGGGTTTGATCCCTGTCCTTGCTCAGTGGGTTAAGAATCTGGCATTGCTGCAAGTTGCAGCATAGGTCACAGACGCAGCTTAGATCCAGTGTTGCTGTGGCTGTGGCATAGGCCTGCAGCTGCAGCTCCAATTTGACCTCTAGCCTGGGAACTTCCATGTGCTGCAGGTGAAGCCATTAAAAAAAAAAAAAAAAAAAAGAACAGGCTGCAGAAAGAATCTTGAGAATATCCAAGTTTGGGGGAAAATAGTTTAAAAGGTAGAAATACCAGAGGAGTAGAATCTTGGAAACCAAGTTGGAACAGAGAAGGCAAAAAATACATAGAATGGTGAAGGAGAGTTAAGCCTAAGAAAGAACCATTGATTCTGGTTGTTAGTCATTAATCTTGGATTGCTGGAGCTAGTTTTTATTTTTATTTTTATTTTTTTAATTTATTTTTTATTTTGGTCTTTTTAGTGCTCTTACCCATGGCGTATGGAAGTTCCCAGGCTAGGGGCTGAATCAGAGCTACAGCTGCCAGCCTGTGCCACAGCCTCAGCAATGTGGGGTCTGAGCTGCATCTGCGACCTACACCACAGCTCAGGGCAACACTGGATCCTTAACCCACTGAGCGAGGCCAGGGATTGAATCCATGTCCTCATGGCTACTAGTCATATTCCTATTGAGCCATGACAGGAACTCTTGGAGGTAGTTTTTAAAAGGTTGAATCTTAGAAATTTTTGAAACAGTGGAACTGTGCCACAATTTATTCCTACTCCTTGATGCTATATTCATAAATGAAGAATTTAAATGTATGTATTTAGATTTTATTCATCCCCGTTCTCATCCCTATGGTGCTGCCCCCCCCAAGAGATTAAAAACTTACTCAATAAATAATCTTTCTCAGGCTTGTTAGCCATTGAATTTCTTGCATTTTGAAAGCCTTTTTAGCTTTTAATTACATCATTTCTGCCACCAGAATGTGTTAGTGTTCTTGGGTTAAAAATCTTCTGACCATTTATATGAATACTTGCCCTGTATACATATAGGCAGTTGAATATGATCAGCTAATGTGTAACTTTTTTTTTTTTTAATAGTGACGGAAATGTTGGTAAATGTTCTCAGTATTTGCTCTGATGATGAACTGATGACTGAAGGTGAAGACCAGTTTGATGGTATGATTATTCATTTTACTGTTTTTTTTTTATTGTGAAATGGTATCTTTTAAGTGCCCAGCTTCAGTATTTTCGTATAAAATATAGTCATTGCTCTCAAATGGCTATACTATTTGATAAGTAACAAGTCACTTTTTCAGATGTTGTTTAAGATTTTAAAAGTAGTTGTAATGATTTCATCTTTTTTTCTGTTGGTATGGGAAAGAAAAAGAATTTTGGCAAAGGGGAAATTTGAAAGAAAAAACAGAAGGAAAGGCAAATTGAAGTGCTAAAAGGATGTGGTTCTTCATGAATATGAACACTGCTTAGGGAAGGGTGGATAAAAATGCTTTTTGTTTCATTGATTCTGTATTCTTGGTGCATCAGAAACATACCTGAATCCCCAATGTGGTCACCTCTTCCTTTTCAAATATCAAAGTAGACTCTTCTGAATTTATGAGTGGTTGTGTTCGAAGAGACTACTTTTTAGTTTAGTTTCAGATTCAGAAAGCATTTTTTTCTATAGAAACAAAGTTATACATGGTTGTTAGTTCTGTGTAAGCCAACCAGCCTATGTACCCAATGTGCATTATTAGTATAAATTAATAACATAGAAACAAAATTACTTTTATTTTTATGTTTTGAAGTTTTTATTTAAAACCGGAGTTTAAATATTTATTTATTTAACTGAATAAACAATTTCTAAACTGGAAACTGTTTCCTTCCATATGCCCCTCACATCTTTTTTGCAGCATACTTTTCATAGTTTTACTCAGCATGTAAATGTTTCCATGTATTAAATATGATCTACATATTGGTAAAATTTGATACCTACATATTTCTAAGTATATTAATATGCTATAATCTTTGTAGTTAACCTTATATTGTTTGGTATTTGGGTTATTTTAAATTAGCCTTATGAATAGCATGCAATAAATGTATTTGTACAATAGTTTTTATTTTCCTTTTTGGAATAAATTTCAGAATTACAGAATTAAAGAATAGAAAGAATTTTTTATCTTCATGATTTTAGCTATGAACTGCCAGATTACTTTGCAAAGGAATTGGACCAATATGAAGTGTTTCTAGCAATAAATCCATAGACCTATTTCTCCACGGGCCCACCTAATTGGATTTTGATTGTTTTTACTTATTTTGCTTGGTGACTATATAGTAGTAAATTACAGTTGGTTTAATTTACATTTCTCTGAATTCTAATAATGCTAAGGAAAAAAATTACTCTCTACCTTCCCAACTTTGTAAACTCACCCTCTCAAGTGACCACTTATTAAGTAAAATCTGAGTAAAAACTATTTAGAAATTTCTCTGTTTACAAACAGGTTTGATTCTTAAACATTGTTGTTAAAGTCCATTTGTTGAAAGTACACAGTGACTATGTACAGGTGTCTGCTGTTGCCATCTGTTGGTGGCAGGCAGTGATATGCTTTTACTCTGGCTTATAGTTTTGTTAACTGAAATAAATGGCATATCAGTTTTGTTTTTGATTGGATAATAAGCTATAATGAATAATATTTATTTTTCCTTATTTTAATTCTCTCTCCTTTTGCTGGTTTTGTACAAGTTTTTAGTTCTAACATTTTATCATCGATCTTTTCCATATTTTTTTTTTTTTTCTTTTTTAGGGCCACACTGGTGGCATATGGAAGTTCCTAGGCTAGGGGTGAAATTGGGGCTGCAGCTGCTGGTCTCTGTCACAGTCACAGCAACATAGGATCCAAGCTGTGTCTGTGACCTACGCCTTGGCTCACGGCAATGCCAAATCCTTAACCCACTGAGCGAGGCCGGGGATTGAACTTGAATCCTCATGGATCCTAGTCAGGTTCATTACTGCTGAGCCACAATGGGAACTCCCTTTTGCATAAATGTTTTAAATAGCTTTTTTTTTTTCTTTTTTTGGTCTTTTTAGGGCCACACCTTTGGCATACAGAGGTTCCCAGGTGAGGGGTCTAATCGGAACTGTTGCTGCCGGCCTACACCACAGCCACAGCAACACCAGATCTGAGCCGCCTCTGTGACCTACACCACAGCAATGTTGAATCCTTAACCCACTGAGTGAGGCCAGGGATCAAACCCACAACCTCATGGTTCCTAGTCGGATTCGTTTCCGCCACACCACAATGGGAACTCCTAAATAGCTTTAATTAAATATTTATTTTTCCCTTTTCTTCTACCACTGTCATTAGATTACGTCTGGTTTCAGATTCTAGTTCCTCATAATGGCTGTGTGACCTTAGGCAAGTTACTTAACCTTTCTGAGCCTCAGTTTTCTTATTTTCAAAATGAAAATAATAATACCTACTTCATAATATTATAGGTATTAATATGACTGACATAGTTTTTATACATATCCCACTTTTTTTGATAGAGTTTTCTGTTAATTTGTCAAATTCTGTGAAATATCTAGTAGGAGTTTTAATTGGTATTACATTAATTTTATGTCTGAATCTAGAAGATTTTTTGTTGTTGTTGTTGTTTTGTTTTTTGCTTTTTAGGGCCAAACCTGGAGCATGTGGAAGTTCCCAGGCAAGGGGATTGAATTGGAGCTGCAGCTGTTGGCCTGCATCACAGCAACAGCAACACAGGATCCAAGCTGCGTCTGTGACGTACACCACGGCTCACAGTAACACCAGATCCTTACCCCACTAAGCGAGGCCAGGGATCAAACCCACATCCTTATGGATACAAGTGGGATTTGTTGCTGCTGAGTCACAATGGGAACTCCTGAATCTAGGAGATTTTTTGTTTTTTCTTTTTTGGTTTTTTTTTTGGTCTTTTCTAGGGCCGCTCCCATGGCATATGGAGGTTCCCAGGCTAGGGGTCGAATCGGAGCTGTAGCCACCGGCCTACACCACAGCCACAGCAATGCAGGATCCAAGCCTCGCCTGCGATCTACACCACAGCTCAAGGCAACGCCGGATCCTTAACCCACTGAGTGAGACCAGGGATTGAACCCGCAACCTCATGGTTCTTAGTTGGATTCGTTAACCACTGAGTAGGAGGGTTTTTTTAAAAAAAAATTTAATTGCTAAACTAAGATCAAAATCTCTTCCTTTGTATAATTAGTTCATTTACTATAATTATTCCTTTTGATATATTTAATATATAATTATTCCATTTAAAATTATAGTTTTTCTGTTATTACCAAGTTAAATTAATACTTCAATATATTATATTCATTGCTATTGCAACCGGCATCTCTCAGTATACTTTCTAACTGTATAAAGGAATTATCTACTTGTGGGTTTATCTTATGTTCAGCAACTTGGATCAGCAAAATTACTTCTTATGGTAATTTTTATTTTCCTTAACTTTAAAAAGTATGTCATTTGCATAACGCTGGTATTGTTATTTATTTTCTCCATTCTTACCTTTCATTTCTTTTTCTTTAAAAATTTGTATCAATATTGTTAACAGTTTGTTAAATAGGAATAGTGATAGGTGATGCTTTAGTCCTCTTTCTATAGTAAAAAGGAAACAAGTTTCCTTGTTAAATCTAACATAGTACTTGCTTTAGATCCCAATGACATATATAGTGACAGACATTGAATCTGGGGATTCGACTAGGATTAAATACAAAATTTTATTATATTCCTTCTAAGGAGATTTTATCTATGTTACCAACATTTTTCCTATCAATGATAAATTATGTTTATATATCCACTTGTATATCATTCTTATATACTCTAGTAAAAAAATCAGATTTGATCATTAAAGAGGCACTGTAGGGAGTTCCCTGATGGCCTAGCTGTTAAGGATCTGGCATTGTCACTGCTGTGGCACAGGTGTGATCCCTGGCCGGGGAACTTTTGCATGCCATGGGCGTGGCAAAAAAAAAAAAAAAGCACTTGAGTTTTAGTGAAAAGGATCAATAGTTCAGATGTCTTGGTGCTACCATTATACCAGCTGTGTAATCTTGGGAAAGTCACTTAACTTCTCATAGTCTTCTCATTCTAGATTTAGGGAATAAAGATGAAAATCCTTTCCCACCCTTAAGGAACTTTAAATATTGGTTAGCACCATTTATGACAATGTTTCTTTGGGAAAATACACTGAGTTCCAGCTTTGGATACTAGAAATAGGACTCCCTTCACTGCCAAGAGGCAGGTGCAATTACTCCCAATCTCTTCACCTTTCTACTACCAAGTATTTAGAGCAGGGACTCTAAAAAACTTTTAAGAATAGGATCTGAGAGTTTATATTGAGGAATGAGAGTGGTGTGGGGGAGAAAGCACTTTGGGAAATGGAGGACAGCGGAGGAGTTTTGGATCCGTACTAGGATGGGATAGGGAAAAGAGCTATCAGAATTAGGTTTGTTTCCCTCTCTTATTCATATTCCCTTATTTCTTTCCTTTAACTCTATCTTTTCTCCTTTTCTTTGACCATAATAGCATGCTTTCTGTCCTCTCCTTCCCCTTTTCCTATGCAGCAGTGGAACCATGCTATGGACTGGGCCCGGGGAGAAATCTGACTTAGAAAGAAAACTTGTTGGGGTGGAGATTGCTGTGGAGGCAGAGTAAGGGTTTAGTTTTTCTTTGGGGAAGAGAGAGAGCAGGATTGGAGATTTCCCAGTGGCAGGAAGGAAAGGATATTCAAGGCTGAGATTGGCTAAAGGAAAAAGACTCCTTCTTAAGTGAGGTCTTTGGTATTCTGTATAGTTTAAGTACAAGTGGGTTTATTTTTAAAGGCAAAAATTTTGCATGAACATTTTGCATGTGTAAGTGCACACAGTGTTCCTTTTAGAGGTATTATGTAATCATTAAAGAGAACTTTTGAAAATTGATTTCTGTGATATTTATAATGCATACTATTTATTTCAGTTATTTATCTTTGTCTTGAGTTTGATAAAGGAAATTCTTAATCCATATGTGTTAATAGTTTTACTAAACTAAAACTTTGTTTCCTAAAATGGAATCATATATCTCAGCATTAGAATGGAAAACTTAAATGAAACATTTCTGCTGCCTTCTCTTAGAGCTATTACTTGCTTTAAAACAATCTGCTGCTATTTCTGCAGAAAGATGTCCCTTAAACTCCCAAATTGGATTGGGAACAGAGCACACACTGTTGATCTTGAGTATGTGCAAAAGTTCCACAATTCTAATTCAAGAAATTGTGTGCTCTTCTCATTATGGAGTGTGGGAGTCTTAGCCTTTCCTTTATGGGGAGTGGGTAAGGTTTTCCATTGAGGTAGTTTATAAAGTTACCTACCTTTCTCTGTGTATACTACAGATTTTGCAGATGTTGGTGTCCTTGAAGAACCACATGAGTTTGTATCTCATTTGTGTCATTACCTTTCACTTAACATACTTCCATGGGTGACACATTTCCTTAGGGGTATTAATATAAATGTGTGATTGTTGTTAGCACAGTCTTCTCTCAGTCTTAAGTGTTTTCACGTGTTTTTTTCTGTCCCTAAATTGTCTACTTTCATCAAATATTATAGTCACTCTGTCCATAATTTCTTCTGAACACATATCTTTTAAGAAATCTTTCCTTTAGAGCTCTATCCAGTGGCATTCCTCTTTTATTCGCCAGATTCTATAGTACTACATTTTTCAAGTTTTCAAATATGAGGGCCTTCATTTTTCTCCCTTTCTTTCTACATTCATTCTTCAGTACCACTGCCAAGTTAAATCTCTATCTTTTTATTTGTCTCAACCACCTTTTCCTCATCATTCACTTCCTTTTTTCTGGACTCTCCATCTGAAGAACGGCTCATATATGGCAATAAAAAAGGTACAGACCAGACAGAGTAACATTGTTTTGAAATATGACTTCATAAGTTATCCTCATGTCCATGTAAGTTAGTGTACTCATTGAATATATTTATGCAGAGTCCTCTTGGGCCTTGTGCAAATTTAGTTTAAGTTTTATCTAAGTTAGAATTTGATGTTTTTCGAAGTCATATTCCAAGATATCTGTCTTTCTGTGCATGGAAATATTTTTCCCTCTTTTTCATTCCTCTTGTTTTAAAATTTCATTCTTTTGCTTATTTGTAATGTTTTGTACTTTTCCCTGCATGACTAGGGGTGTTTGATTGTCTGTCTTATTCCCCCAAAGTAATTTTACTGTGGACATTTACTTTAATATTATGCATGATGTGTTTGTAGACTGATTTAAAATCCCGATTTGTAAAGTGTTCTTTATAGTCCAGTGAATTTTAAATTTGCGATCAGTATAGTTTACGTATCATTCAGTTTTATAGATACATAAATTAAGGCTGGAAATATGAATGTATCTCATTACAGCCATCCTCTCCCATCCCCACACTCCCCCCCCAGTCTAGCTATTTAAATACTTGTCAGTTTTAAAACAAAATATCTATATTAATTTATTTGAAGAGAATCAGACTCACCTAGTGTCCTTGGACAAGACACTTAGTAAATTTAGTTTGTCTATAAAATGAGGAGATTGAACTTTGCAATATCTCTACTGTCTCTTCAAATTCAAATAATCTGTGATTTCTGAGACTTCGAGTAATTTTTTTGGCATCTCAAAAATCCTTTTTTAGTTCCATGGTACGTACCTACACAGTTTTGGATTTTTAAAAGCTGTAGCTCCAGTGCTCATAATACTACCCTTAGAGCATTATAAACATGGTTCTGGAGCCCATTTTCTCTAAAACATGTCTTTTGTTTTCATCTTTCAAATTGGATTTCTTTTTCTGTTTCCTTGTAGCGAGGTCCAATCATCATAGTTTTTTAATTATGTGTATTTATGGGCTGCTCCAATTTTAAATGAGATTCTCTAGCCCAAAAGACTTTTGATTGTTCAGACCTCTATATACCTAAGGTCCCTTTTGATCTAGTGTCCTTAGCCTTTCCTTAACCTTCTCCTCAACTGCAGTGCTTCCATATGTGTGTTTTCATCATGTCGAAGCACAGTTCTAAGGAACCACACTCTTGGGTCCAGAGTGATTCTAGTTGCTATATATGAGATAACAGGACTGAGATTGTTGTTCTTTCTGGAGGCCAAGGGAAGGAAGATAAAACCTTCGAGTCTTTCTTCAGCCAAAGATTTTGTTATTTTGGTATATTCTCTTTCGTATCAGTGATAGGCAGCATAGCTAACCCTTTGGAGATGAAGCACTAGTGATCCTTTAGCTATGTTTTTTGGGGAGTCTTTTCTCATTGCTCACTCTCCTTATGTCATACTCACCTAGGGATGTAAGAGCTTGTTTATACTTGCATGACTTTAGAGGACACGTAGTCCATGAGGTTGAGATGTGCATTGTTGAAATGCTGGTATGGTCCTTAGTTCTGGATCACTTGCCCAGTAGTTGCTTCATAATGTTGTTTTCAGACCAAGTTAGAATGAGCTACTTTTGTCATAGGATGATGGGATATTTCTAGCCTGCATGTCCAAAGCTTTTGTGATAACCAGGCAGAAGGCTATAGGCTATTACCAATTCTAGTCTGTTAGTCTGCATGCCATAGGCTCTCATGAAAATTAAACAAAGACTATAGGGATTGTTATCATTTTTTCCCCCCTCTGGTTTGTTATACAGGTTGGGCTCTAGTTTCTTTCCCATTGCTGTTTTACTGATTAGTCAGTAGTATGAGAGTCATAAAGTTGGTGGCTTACTTTTCATTTGTATCTGTATCAGATACCAGTTTTAGGCCAGTGCTGAGCTAAACATTGAAGGACTGAGAAGATTTGTAGCATGAGTTCATCTAGCCTTCTCCATGTGAGCTGATGACAGGGGGCTTGGTATTGGTTCAGATGAGCGTGAAACAGAAACTAAGAGAATGGTGCAACTGTGGATGCCCTAAACTTGAGTCTTTCTTTCTATTTATTCCATTGAAAGTAGGTTCAGCTGCAGCCCGGAAAGAAATTATAAGAAACAAAATTCGAGCAATTGGCAAGATGGCAAGGGTCTTCTCTGTTCTCAGGTAATGACTTTTTTGTTTTACCGCAATTACTTTTATTGTACTTTATTATAAGCAGTGTCCTGTTTGATATCTAGAAGCAGTATAGTAGCATTCTTCCTATAAATAAGTCATATATTTACATGTTGTCATATATTTACATGTTGAAGGAGGGAACACAAGTCCCTTTGAAACTAGTGTTTTTGACCCTTGTGATTATTAATGCTCACCATTGCTATCTCGTTCTACTGTGCTGAAAGTACTAGATCTATACCTTGAAAATTAGAGCAGAATGAGAGGAAGGGGCACTTTTTAGAGTGATGAACTTGCTTATCCTTGTTATCCTTGTTAGAAGTCCTTTTATCCTTGTTAGAAGTCCTTTTTGTTGAAGCCATAAATTTCCTTTCTAGGAAGGGTACCTGTGAATGGCTCAGTCCTTCAAAATTTGTTTGCAAAACTGCTTATATTAGACATTTGAACTTTGAAGCATATACAGTATCATGCTTTCTCAATTTTATAATACCCATTCATGATGAATCTCACTATATATATATATATATAATTTTTTTTTTTGTCTTTTTAGGGCCACATCTGTGGCATATGGAGGTTCCCAGGCTAAGGGTTGAATTGGAGCTGTAGCCGCTGGCCTACACCACAGCCACAGCAATGCCAGATCTGAGCTGAGTCTGCGACCTACACCACAGCTCACGGCAACGCCAGACCCTAAACCCCCTGAGTGAGGCCAGGGATCGAACCTGCGTCCTCATTGATACTAGTCAGATTCGTTTCCATTGAGCTATGACGGGAACTCCTCACCATGTATTTAATAAAGCTTTTCAGGGAAAACAATCTCTCTCAGTTGTAAGGCATGTGGAAAATGTGTATCTTGGAATTGAGGAAGACATGGTCATAACTATGACTGCTGTAAGTTATATGCAAGGCCTACATTTGAGCCCTGTCTCCTTATTTAAATTAAGTACTTCTTGGAAGTCTTTGATGTTGGTTCTCTCTCTCTGCTGTAGGGAGGAGAGTGAAAGTGTGCTGACACTCAAGGGCCTGACTCCCACAGGGATGTTGCCTAGTGGAGTGTTGGCTGGAGGACGGCAGACCCTGCAAAGTGGTAATGATGTTATGCAACTTGCTGTGCCTCAGATGGACTGGGGCACACCTCACTCTTTTGCTAACAATACACATAATGCATGCAGGGAATTCTTTCTGCTTTTTAGTTCTTGTCTCAGCAGCTGACATAGGCAGAACACTATATGATAGGTAGTGTCTGATTAATAACCTGATTGGGGGCAGAAAATTGATAGAATGAGTATTCTTTTCAATTGAAAATAATGGTTAGTCTCTCCGCTTTTCATGAAATGATATGGGAGTAACTCATATCATAATGTCTGAAATATTTATTTATTCATTTATCTAATGCACCCTTTTCTTTTTAAAGCCTCAGTTTCATAATGTGAATCAAGGATATCCATATTATTTAAATGGAAATGTAATTCCAAGTTTCTTATTTTTTTATCTTTTTACTTTATGTAATTGTATTAGACTATGCATATATTTTCAGTTATTAATTTTAGAATTAACAATCTGCTTGGGCCCCAGAACATTACTTATGCACTTCACTTGCCAAAATATTTGTGCAAGGTTTTGTATCCTGGTAATTGATGCCAAAGTTTGTTTTCTGTGGTGTTTGTCAAATGTTCTATGTATAATTGACTGTCTGTAACATGCTGTTTCCTTCCTCTGCAGATGTAGCTGCTTTCCTAAATCTGTCTGTCTTTCTTTAGGTTAGCTGTATGTCTGTAAAAGTATGTTAAATTAAATTACTCTATCAGACACTTGTCTGTCTTTTGATGTAGAAGCAACTTTGTAGCACCTTGTTTTGAGGTATGCTGCATTCGTTGCTGTATTTTGTGCATTCTAAACATGAATGTAACATTAGATATTAAGTCATTGTTATAAGGGGTTGAACTTAAATCTTGTAAGTCAAAATTGAAAGGGTGTTATTAAGTGTGCCTTTATTTTGCATGGAAATAAAAAGAATTATACATAAAGCATTCCTGTAATCTGGCTCATTGAATACTTTATATTTAAAAAACCTAAGTTTTTTTGGCATAAATATTTGTGTAAATACTGGGTTAACTTTTTGAAAGCCCATTACAGATTAAATAGAAGAAAGCGATGTGAATGTTATAGACTTTTCCTTTGTGGTTGGAAAGCAGAAAATGTGATATGGCAAGCCTTAACTTATGTTTTATTGTAGCCACTTTTGACAGCCCTCCAAGGGTTATTGTTGTATTAAAACAGGGAGCAACAGATCTGATGTTTTCCTTAGTCATCATTAACAGTGTCTTTTGGTATTATAACTAGTGAATTTTTTAAAGAAAAAAAAAGGAAATTTTAACTTTAAATTTTGAATACATTTAAAGTAGTTTGACTTTTCACAATTTCATTTTACTCAGTCTCATAATAAATGCTTAAATAAATAAAATTTTTCCTGTAGACATGTAATTTCCACTTGTAGCCTATACATGTTCTATTTATATGTTATTGTGTTGTCTGCTACCACTACTGATATATGTGAGATATACAACTGTGTTTTGATATTACAGATTTCAAATTTTCATTTGGAATGAGATTTCTTTTTTTGATTTTTAAAAAAATTTGCTCTGATATTCTTTATATTTCTTGCCCTCCATTTCTTGTTACATTGTTAACATTAGGAAAGTGAGCTAAAAAGAATTTCATTAAAACAAATTAAGGAGTTCCTGCTGAGGTGCTGTGAGTTAAGAATCTGACTGTGGCAGCTCGGGTCTCTGTGGAGGCGAGGGTTTGACCCTGGCCCTGTGCAGTGGGTTAAAGGATCCGCCATTGCCACAGCTTAGGTCAGTAGCTGTGGCTCAGATTCAGTCCCTTGCCTGGAAACTTCCATATGCCACAGGTGTGGCCATTAAAAAAAAAAATTTAAGAAGATCTTAAACATTTAATAAAATAGCAAAAATGTTAACAGAAAAGGATAAATTTTAATAGCTTGAAAAATGTTATAGCATTCCTCCTCCTTGCTCAGAAAAGGAAAAGAAAACTGAAAGGATTTCATTCTTAAATAAATTTAAACTGTAGTCAGCTCTCAATATACTTGCATGTTGTATCCGCAGCAACCTTTCTTTCAGATTTTGCAGTTAGCACCTGCTAATTACATGCTTTGTTGATAGCTCCGCATTTCTATTTATTCTTAATTTGTATGCAGTGTGAAGCTCAGTCTTCCAACTTTGAAATCACCCCCAACTGCAGGGAAGGATTGAAAGACAGCTTTTCTGAAGGGATTGTCTACTCCAGGCATAGAGTGAGTTGCTGGATGGTGCTGAGCTTAAGGGGTCCATTTTGGGAAACTAGACAAGCTCCCCAGCTCAACCAGTGATAGATCTTGATAGTGTGCTTTGAGCATATGTTTGAAGTGATTTCTTTAGTATAAGGTAAACCCATTTTGAAAACAAACAGCAAAACTCATACAAAAGCTGCACCTGTGTTGATTTTTAAAAAATTTATGTAACATTTAAAATTTTAGTAGACAGAACCCCTGATGTGAATAACTGAGAGCTAAGTATTGCAAAAAGAAAGTTTTAAAATTCTAAGACCTCCATCCTATTGTCAGAAAATAGGAATTATCTTATCAGTGACTTTACAGTTAATTTATGATATTTCTCAAGTGCTTTCACAAACTGTGTAACTCTGTTGGAGTAGGATTTAATAATCATATTTTATGTGCTTTTTCTTCATGGAAGTTTGGTTAGGAGCTAGCTGTATAATACTACCTTCAGGAGGACCTATATAAGAAAATATGTGGCCATCTCTATTATAGTAATGTTAATTCCTCTTTATTATGTAGTCTGTGTAATATTGAGGAACACATTTTAAGACAGCATCTTGCTCAAACTTACTAAGGCCATGTCAGGATGCCCCATAAAATGGAAAAAAAGTTGAGGATAAACAGTGCTTTTCTGGTAGAATTTTGCAATTATCAGATCTCTTTCTTTTCAGCTTAATGTGTAAGCTTCAAATGATCATCATTCAATTCCAAGCACTCAAGCTTGACATGATATGTGGTTTCGAGTGTGATATCTATTTTGCATTCTGAAGAGGATTTAAGACTATTTAGAGGCCTTGAAAAGAGCAGAGAATATAAATTGACCTAAAAATGCTTTTACATGTAAAATTAAAAGCCCACAGAATGATTTCAGAAGTATATTGTCACACTTCATAATTGAAAGTTTATTGATAGACTTTTAAACCATTGATAAACTCAAAGGGATATTAATTCTTATAGTGATAACAGTTTTTATTTTTAATTTATGACTGTGTATAATATAAATTATGAAATATTTCATATAAAAATCACTTCTGTTACCCCAAGCTCTTTAAAAAAACATAGATTCTGATAGGTGTTTTATTTTTCCCCCATTTAATTTCTAAATTATAAGGAAAATAGTTCATGTTTTGAAGACTAGGAGTTCCAGGGCTAATCCAGTAGAGGTGGGTCATTTTTCCCAGTTTTCTGTCTGGACAAATTCTAAGAGTTATTTCCAAATGTACAGGGCTAGATTTTTTAAAATGTTGATGTGTACAGTGGGCATACAAAAAGTATGTCTGCTTTAATTTGTAATGTGATTTAGCAAGTTAAGAAAAATTAGTTTTTCCTTTATTCAGTGTTCATTCTACATTTCGGGGTCCCCACTTTACTTTACTATCTGAATAAGATCAACAAACTTAGCTAATTTGTCTACTTTAATTCCTTAGATTCATCATGTCCTTTCACATTAATAACTGCTTTGGATAAAATGTATCATTTCTAAATCATGTGTACTGCCAAAAGGTCATTTTAGGAATAATTGTTCTAATTGGCCTTATTGTAGAAGTGCACTTTGGGTACAGTGAAGAATTGAGAATTGGCAATATTGTCCTCTGCAATCTTTGATCCTGGTCCTCAATGTGAGTGCTTTATACGTTGTGAACCCAGAAACGAGCTAAAAGAATCTTTGACTCTAAAAATGTACGATTGAGTATGTTGGAAAAAATGGGCCAGAGACAAGTTACGCCAAGAACGCATTTCTTATTTATATGACCTATATGTATGTCCATATCGTGAAATGATTAGGATTTATTGCCTGTAAGACCTTGGCTCTGTCTCTTGATTTCTCCCCAGTTGATAGACAGGCTTGAAGAGATGCTTAGTAGCATTTTTACAACTTCACTTGAGAAGGCAGTCTGTTGGTACCTGAGGTAGATTTGAGTTCATGATACACCGAACATAAATGGATTTTTTAAGCCTGTATGTGTTAATATCTTTAGCCATTTGGAGCACCAATGTTAGACTAGAAAAGAAGTTCCTGGTAGACAAGAGGAGTTCTTTTAGATTACCCACAAAGGGGTGGGTACAGAACTGTGCTAATTAAGAGTACCTTGCCAAGTTTACTGCCCATAAATTTTGCTGTAGCCATACCAACTTTTGCAGCTTATGTTTTTTTACCCTATGATTTAGAAGTGACAGAAAAAGCATTGCTGACCCCTTCTAGTTTATAGAGGGAGCCAACTGGTGATAAGTATTTCAGTTAGACATGAAAGAAAAGAACCTCCTCCTGTTTGCTACAATTCTACCATCATAATTTCACCCTAGGGCATTTTATAATTTCACCCTAGAGAATTTCCTTGTGATTGTGATAGATGTGATATAATAAACATGTTGGAAAACTCTAAGGCTCTCAAAATACTGAATTCAAGATGGGTAATTAATACTAGTGTGCATTTGCATGGATGCTGAGGTGTTTGTGTTTACAGTAGGTCTTTGTGTTCTGTGCTCTGAGCGATGGTGTCTTAGTGCTGTGTGTAAACTGTGCTGTGTCAGGAGTTGGGGGATTGTATGGGGCTCTCTAATTCGGGTACTATATATCTTATATTGTAAATGATGATGTAGTATGGAGTACTGTTATGTTTTAAGTGATCATTGCCTTTTCTGCTGTACAATATGACCCTTCTCATCTCTCTCATTCATTTTGCATGCCTCTGCTCACTTCTGTACAGCCACAGTTGAGGCTATTGAGGCTGAAAAAGGTACGATCAGAGTCCTTGCACTGGGCAGAGATCTGTGGTGTGTGGGTGGGCATCAGAGAATGTCCTGTGGGTGTGTCTTAATCCTAGCTTGCACAGCCCAAGATGAATCAGACTTACTGACTCATCAAGTTTAACAGTTGTATTCTTTTTCTTCTTCTTCTTTTTTTCTTAAATCACAAGGACTGATTTCCATAGTGACAATTTGTTTATTTCCCTTTCTGAGTATAGTAATGAGACTAGCATTTAATGTTCCAGATTTTTTAATAATACTTACAGTTACAAATAAAGATCTGTTCCATATTTTATATGATTCTATGTTGTTACTCAGATTTTTAAATTCCTAAGTAAAATCCTCTCTATTTGGTATACTCATGATATATAAAAATGATATATCCATTTTCAGTAATTCACCTGAGAGTGCAGGAGCTGTCACTGATTTTTTTTTTTTTTTTTTGCTGCAGTTTGGGCTAGTGTTTGCTGATAATATTATATTAATGTGTACCATGTATTGGCTTGGTATTATACATTGCTGAAAGCTTTGCTGCCCCAACCATTTATTTGGTTCGCAGGCACAGACTCTGAGTCCCAGGGATTGCACATATTAAAGCAACCAGATTACAACCAAGAGTATGGAAATCTTTTCTATAAGAGAGGATACATCATTCCAGATGAAGTGAATGAGAAATCACAACAGTTGGAGGAGGATTGCCATTTATTTTGATTTGGGTTTCTAAAGAACAGGCAGTGAATGGTCAGTGAGCTAAGGAAGACAGGTCCTGAAAGAATGGAACTATAAATACTTTTTACTATCAGCCAAACACAGATCTAAGTCCTGGAGGCATTTCCCACCTTTTCCATTTCATATTGGTGGTGATGGGGTGATGATACCTTAGACCTCCAAGATGATTCTGAGCTGCTGAATTTTAATTTTACTTCTGTTCTCCCCCAAACTCTTGGTACGGATTTATATGTTAAGGATTAACCTTGTTTAGCCTCCTCACTTGCCCCTACTCTTGTTGCTGCCTTACTGTGCTAGTCACTGGTAATCTTAGGGCCTGATGAAGGAGATAATTGGGGTAATAGAAGTCAGACTGAGACCTGAAACTATAGCTTGGACGTTGATTTGAGGAGCAAGGGAGGGTTATTTGTGTGTGTGTGTGCGCGCGCGCGTGTGTTTTAAGGCTATGCTAACACTTGTCATCTATGAAGCTATCATTTATATTTAAGTTAAAACATTTCACATTTTAAGGGGAAATCTGGAATGGGGATAGGATTCAGTTAAAGTAACTTTTAAATGTAGCTACAAATAGCTTATTTCTTTCTTCTTAAAAATCATTAGATATGTTTTTTGAAATCTCAGAAATGTTTTTCAATTACTGACTTATCAAATTTGCATTTTGTTAAGCAATACGAGGATTCTCTCCACCACATAGAATCTGCAGTTTTGAAGAGGCAAAGGGTTTGGATAGGATCAATGAGAGAATGCCACCCCGGAAAGATGCTGTTCAGCAAGATGGTTTCAATTCTCTGAACACCGCACATGCCACTGAGAACCACGGGACTGGCAACCATGGTGCCCAGTGACCCACGGCTTCCCAGGGACTCTCACATCTCGGGCCCCAATGGACAGATCACCCGAGGAGCTGGAGGGGTCGGCCAAGCTGACTGTAAATGTCACAGTCCCTCTGGAGAAACCATTGTGCTTTTGAGACCCCAGCCCCCTTCCTCAATGGAGGCTTGAGGGCCCTGGGACATGTTGTGCTATCTGATAAGGTTGGGTCATCGCTGCCAAGGTGGAGAGCAATGAGCAAGGGGCTTGGGGCAATTTCCAGTGGAGGATAACTACACCTCCATTTATGCTTGTGGTTCACACATTTAAGTTTACAAATGATATTTCTTTTTCCCCTCAGTAGAAATAGATTTTGTTTTTCAACCATAACTTCAAATATAATCCTAAGAGCTAATGTGGACTTTTTTTCCCCCCCCATGAAATGTCTTTAAAAGATGAATTAGCATGGTCTTAAAATACATTTCTGAGGTTACTAAGCTGTATTTTGAATTATGGGCAAAATGCTGAGAAACCCAGTTGGCATTTATACAAAATGCTGACCTCAGGTCTATAGTTCTTAAATGTGGCTAATTCTGTAATATAGTCTTGGTATTTTTCAATTATGAATAGATAACCTATTTCTAGGCAGACTCTCTTACTTGAACACAAATCCAAAAACTAATTTACAGTCTTTCTTGCCCAGATCTTTTGAGATTTACATCCTAGAAATTTAAGGAGAAAACCTCTAAATTTCAGAATTATGGAGAATTACAGAATTACTCATTTAAGGTACTTTGGAAGAAGTTTGTACATTGTCAAAGTAAATTTTAATTCAAATCATGTCTGTAAAACTTGACGTATTTTGTGTATGCATGTTTTCATTTTGCAAATATTTAATATATAGACCTATGATGTACAGGTACGACATGTATAGGTTACCTAGATGTTATGAGAAATTTTAGTTTATTGTGAGTACTCAAGTTGCTTAAATAGCCACCAGGGTGATTAACTGCTGGCTTTCTATCGTTTTTATGTTTTGATGCAAAGGAAATTTTAAAATGTTCTGGAAGTGTTTTTGATTAAGCAGTACAGCATAGAAGCAATGGTTCTGTTCAGTCATTCAGATGTTAGTGGAAGCATAAAAGTCAAGACTGCATGTTGAACATTTTCTTTGGATAGTTACAGAACTGCTTGGTTAAACTAAATGGAACCATGTGCTAATTCTTCACAATTACTGACCTGTATTGATTGCCACTGTAGTTTGGTATTTTCCTTTACTTTGGTGGCCTGCTTCCCTCATGCCCTGGAATACAACTCAGAGCTCCAGGCAGCGGAACCATCTATTGTTTGTTTGCCAGAAAGTGCACCCTGTATGGTCTCCTGTCTAAGTTGGAAATATTATGCATGTGCAGGACTATTCGAGTATTTTATAAACAGTAGCACACAATAAATTCCATGCATGGGCCGCTGCTCCTATCTCTGTGTTGGGTTTTATTTGGAAGATGTAGTCTGATTTGACCTTTTCATGCAAATCAGAAAATCTTGTTAATGGAACCGGGATATATCCTTCAGAAAAAAAAAAAAATCTTATGGATAGTTCATGGTAATTTGGTGAATTAAATTCTTGTCTTCATAAGTTTTGCTTTTTTTTTTTAAAACTTTGGTTACACTTGTTTTATATGAGCTTTAGTAACTGAGCACTAGAAGACTCTGGGTATCTATTATAGGCCTAAATCTATTATTTAAAATTACTGTTTCACTTAACTTTTAATTGAAAGAAAATGTTATTGCCTAGAATGTTGTTACAGTACTGTTTGGAATTTATTAGGTGTTTTTTTAACAAGAAGAGAAAATGATACTGCATTTTCCTGCTATTATATTCTTTTCTTTGTCACAATCACAAAAAGTATAGAATTTTGCAAATTGGGGGAAGTTAGGATGTTTCTCAACATTTTATAATAATATAGTCTTATAGCAACTTCACAGTTTTCAACAATAATTATTATGATACATGGAGTTCCCATCATGGCGCAGAGGAAAAGAATCTGACTAGGATCCATGAGGTTGCAGATTTGATCCCTGGCTTCAATCAGTGGGTTAAGGAGCCGGCGTTGCCGTGAGCTGTGGTGTAGGTCACAGACGTGACTCAGATCTGGCATTGCTGCGGCTGTGGTGTAGGCTGGCACCTATAGCTCTGATTAGACCCCTAGCCTGGGAATCTCCATATGCCATGAGTATGGCTTTAAAAAAGACAAAAATATATATATAATAGTGATACACATTATAAAGCATTAATTTAAATTGAAATATATATACTTACCTAATTCTAGGTAGCAAACAAAACACAAATTGTTGATCATTACAGCTTCTACTTGCTGTAATATTAACTTGCATCTCAGTTCAAGTCCTGCCTTTAAAGTTACTATGTACAGAGTTCCCGTTGTGGCTCATTGGTTAACAAATCCGACTAGGAACCATGAGGTTGCGGGTTCGATCTCTGACCTTGCTCAGTGGGTTAAGGATCCGGTGTTGCTGTGACTCTGGTGTAGACCAGCAGCTACAGCTCCGATTAGACCCCTAGCCTGGGAACCTCCATATGCTGAGGAAGCAGCCCAAGAAATGGCAAAAAGAAAAAATAAATAAATAAAGTTACTATGTACTTTTTTTACCTTAAAGATTCTTCTGGATGTTATTGGTTTATAAAAACTCTGCATCTCTAAGTTAAAAGCTTAACTGAGGTATCAGGTACCAGGAACTTTGTTAGCCCTTAGGTCCATCAGTAGGGTTATGTAGTGTTTATGGGAATCATGGGTAAACATAAAGCATCATTAGCAAACTAGAGGAATTATAGGTTAATGGTAAAAATTAAAAAGGAGAAAATAAGAAGTAATGGAACTCAAGGAAGTATACATAAGAGTGGTTGAATCATCACCAAGTGCCTCACAGATCCCTTCCTGCTTGTTGAATAGGAACCTCTTTCCAGTCTGTCTTCTCAATAGTTTCACAACAAACCATAAAAGTATTTTTAAAGTTTTTTTTAAGAAATGTAACTCATGATGAATGCAAATTGTGAAAAGTTCAGATCTTTCTAAATTGTAAATTTAAATGTCTACCAGACCAGGTAGTAATGATGGTAAAATGTATGTTACTATTCAATATAAATTTTTTTCTATGTATCATCTCCCTTTGCATTCAAAGATGACACATCTGACTAAGAAAAGGCATTCTCTGACTTCCTTTACCTTTTGCGGTTCAGCCGTTTTTAACAGACCTCATAACCTTTAAATGTTCTGCTTGTTAAATTTGTTGATTAAATTGAATTGCCCCTATTTTATTCAGGACTTTTGCATATTATGACTGATTTTCCCTTGTCCACAGCTGATCTACGTAATGTTATGTGATGTTTTGTTGCATACTTAACACTTTTCTTCCACCTTCCCTGCCTATAGTTTATGCTTTCTACAGTTTGAGATTCCTTTGGAGTCCATTCTCTGCATCTTTTCATATATAGATTTACTTGTCACAGTCCAGGACCTCACTGCAAGTGGTTTTCTTCCCCAGTTTGATGATGTTCACAGAGGCAGGTAAGTGACATAGCTGGGGCTGGATGTAAACAGAATAAGATCTTACATTTATATAGGACCACTTCACTAACTTCTGCTAAGTTCTGGAGTTTGATAGCTCCAAGGGAAAAGGAGCTAGGAATGTGGAATTAAATTCCCTGGATTAGCATCCATGACAGGAAGGAATGAGATGTTTGAGTTGATTCTTTTTTTGTTTTCTGTTCGTAGAAATAATGTGCATTTTTAGTCATTAACATTTTGGTCTTGCTTACTTTCATATTCCAGAAAATTTTATACCTCTTTTAAAATAAATTGGTGGAATGCCCTTGATGATATTTACCCAGAAAGTACCTTGTTCTCCTTTCAGGGAAATTGAATTTTACAAATTACTTCTGGATGTTTCGTCTATTAATTGATTTCCTTCTGCACCATGAAATGACTGTTTCTTCTCCTTTTTTTTTTTTTTTTTCTTTTTAGGGCCAACCTATGGCATATGAAAGTTCCCAGGTTAGGGGTTGAATCACAGCCACACCTACTGGCCCACACCTTCTGGTCACAGCAGTGCTGGATCCGAGCTGTATCTGTGACCTATGCAGCAGCTTGCAGCAATGCCAGATCCTTTACCCACTGGGTGAGGCTAGGGATTGAACCCGCATCCTCGTGGACACTACGTCGGGTTCTTAACTTGCTGAGCCACAGTGGGAACTCTGAAATGACCGTTTCTATTCTCCTTTTCTGAGTATTACATTTGTACTTAAGCCTGCACTGGTCATTGTGAGTTGTTGAATTAGTTTGTTTCGCTAAAAAGGACTTTTGGCATGGGAGAACTAATCCTGAGTTGAGAATGACATCTAGACCTCCAAGCGTTCCTGTTTCTCTGGGCTAGTGCTTAACCCTTTCTAATCAAATATTGACTTCTGAACTAATCCCAAGGGTTTTTTCCTGACGTTAATGGACTGAGAGCAGAAATGCTGCCTTAGTGAGAGAAATCCAAGAAGCAGTCGGTTTCGTCTTTCCTCAGTCTGCCTGGCCTCTGGTGAGTTTGGGAGTGTTGACAAGTTCTGAGCCTTATTGGCAAAGAAGGAAGGTCAGAAAGAGAGAAGTCCTTGGGCAGGGGGCCAGGTTCTTACTTTCCTCATTAGGGTGAATTCAGTCTTGTCTGTCTGCTTGGCAGGGCACACCTTATCACGGAGACCCAGCATTTCAGCAGTTTGCGAAGGAAAGTGATATGAAGGGACAGCTGCAGGTTAGCCACAAGCTAGATCTGAAGAGATCAAGCATTTATTTCACTTGGAAGAAAGAGAGAAGGAAGGAAGCTGAGGGCTTAGCAGGGTAAGTTACTTTTCCATCAACTCCTCTGCTTGCTTAGTTTATAGTTGAGTAAAGCATTTATCACCCCAAGGAGTGTTAATCACTGATTAAGCAGCTGAATGTTGTCATAATAGCAATGTTCCTAATGTATTTCTCCTTTTCTTTTTCCCAACTCCAATAACTGGCTTATTCACCCTTCTCTTCCCTAATTCCCAAAAGACATTTTTTGTTTGCTGATTAGAGAAAATTAGATGGACCTCCCTGGTTTGGAGATGGCGAGAAGATGACGGATATAGGTGAAATTTGAGACTTTTGGTGGTAAGGAGGCCCAGAGATGGGAGACCTCCCATCCTAGGTGTGGGAATAGGCTAATATTTTAGGGAATTAGGTGATGGAAGGTAAGAGGTTTTGTAGGCCATTCAGTTCACGTCTCCTTTCCTTTCCAGTCCTTGGTATTGGTGTTCTTTCTCTTATATACTGGAAATAAATTAGAGCCCAAGTTACTGTCTTCGTTTCAGTTCAGACCTTTCCCTCTCCCAGCTTGGAGGGTCTTGTGCCTCTCTGGAGGAAAGTTAGAACTGGAGAGCCTGAGTATGCAACTCAGCCATGAGCCTGAATTTGTATACAGACAGAAATGGAAAGACCTGGCTTCTCATTCCCACCTTTTTATCTTCCTGCCAGAAAACTAGTTCATTTGTATCATGAGCCTACTTAGGCACAGAGGATAACTCTGATATCAGGGATTTCACCAATACCATGCCTCCCCAAGATGTGTGATCCCTTGACTTAGAGCCAGTTCAGTCATTCCTCTATTGAAGTTTATCTTCTGTTGGAGGAAGACCTCTCTTTGGAGAAGCAGATAAGTAACTTTCTGGTCTTAATTGGCTTTTATTGCAGTAAAAAGGCCTTTGGTTGAATATCAGGAAGATATTTGTCATTAATCCTAGGATTTAAGACTCGTGAGTTATCTCAAAGATACTTTTCCTCTGTATCTATAAACAAAAGAACTTTCAAAGTGTAAGAAGGTGGTGTCTTGTTTGAGGGAGTTGGGTAGATAGAGCAAGCAGAAAAATGCTTCTTCTAGAATCGCCGTGATTCTGGGAATGTGATGAGGATGTTTGGTGGTTAAAAGTAGAGGTAAGAGGAGTTCCCACTGTGGCGCAGCAGGTTTAAGATCTGCATTGCGTAGCTGAAGCTCAGATTCTGTCCCTGGCCCGGGGAACTTTCATAGGCCGTGGGTGCGACCCAAAAAAAAAAAAAAAAAGTAGAGGAAAGAAGTCAGTTTTTGGAAATGCAACCCTGAGATGTGAAGAGAGTTCCATCCACCCTTTGCTAAAGAGATATGATCCTTAAATCCTAAAATAATGTACTATGTATAGGTCTAGTTTCTTCTTTATTGCTGGGAATATATGCAGATGAGTTTAGTTATCTCTGTTCTGTGGACTTTAAACCTGTCCTTCATCTCTGGGATGAGGGGAGAGAATATAGGGGTGTAATGAAAAGATGAGAAAGAAAGACAAAGGAAGATCAAATTACTTCCCCCCTTAACCTGAGACAGTGGTTTGCAAGAGCCATGTTGTATGATAATGGATAGTAGCTGGATGAGTTGGGGAGGGATTTTATTTGATTATTGTCACCTACATCTCAGCGGAATGATGATTCTGGAGTTTTTTCCTAACACATCTGGTCCAAAGGATTAAATGTCAGACCATTTTTGTACCAAAACACAATCCCTGATTTGAACGTTAATAGTTACTTCATTCATGGTAAAACCAACCTCTGACAACATTTTTATCCTCTGTCATTTCCCTGTCTCTGGAGGTAGTTTACCTGGGAATAATTTTTTACCTCTCTCTTTTTTTACTGTGAAATTCACATAAAATTAATACTTTTAAAGTGAGTGTTTAAATGGCATTTAGTATATTCACATTGTTGTGCAACCACCACCTATATCTAGTTCCAAAACATTTTCATCACTTCCCACAAATAAACACATAACCATTTAGCAGCTTCCCCTCTTTCCCCCTTCAACCCCACCTTTGGCAATCATGGATCTGCTTTCCGTCCCTGGATTTACCTGTTTTTGGTATTTCATATGAAGGGAATTAGATTATTGCGTCCTTTGATATCTGGCTTGTGTTTTTGACGTTCATCCACATTGCAGCAGGTGTCAGTACTTCACCTCTTTTTATAGCCAAATTTGTTTATTAATCTTTTGGTGACCTTTGGTTTATTTCTACCTTGTGGCTATTGTGAATAGTGCTGCTATGAACGTTTGTATATAAGCATTTTGTTTGAGTACCTCTTTTCAGTTATTTTGGGTATACACCTAAGTGAAATTGCTAGGTCATGTGGTGCCTCTATATTTAACTTTTCAGGGAACTGCCATATTATTTTGCATAGCAGCTTCACCATTTTATATTTCTACCATCAGTGCATGAAAGTTCCAGTTTCTGTGGTCTCACCAACACTTGTTCTTTTCTAGTTTTTTGAAAATAGCCATCTTAATGGGAGTGAAGTGGTGATTAATGGCTTAGATTGGCATTTGATTAGTAATGTTGAGGTCATGTACTTATTAGCAATTTGTGAATTTCCTTTGGAGAAAGGTCTGTTCAAGTCTTGCCCATTTTTAAATTGAGCTTTTTATTTTTGTTGAATTTTAGGAGTTATTCACATATTCAGGACATCTCATCAGAAATAATGACTTACAAATATTTTTTCCCATTCTATGGGTTGCCATTTCATTCTGTCCTTTGATGAACTAAAGTTTTAAAATTTTAATGTAGTCCCAATTTATCTGTTTTTTTCTTTTGTTGCTTGTGCTTTTGATGTCATATTCAAGAAATTGCCAAATCCAATATCATGAAGCTTTTCCCCTGTGTTCTTCTAAGACTTTAGTAGTTTTATCTCTTACCCTTAGGTCTTTAGACCTAACAATCAAACCCAAACCCTTCTGTTTCAGTAGTTCCCAGAATATTCCTGTCTGTACATTTGTATGCTCACACTCTTCTTTGTGCTTAGAATTCCTTTTTCCCTGTCTTTGTGTATTCTAAGTATCGACATATTTTATGGTCTATCTCAACTGCTACCTGCTTCATAAAGCTGTTAGAGCTCACCAATTGAAGAAACTTTCTTCTTCTGATCTCTTATTAGTACTTTAGTTTCACTTTTTTTTTTTTTAATATTTCTAAGGCTGCACCCATAGCATATGAAAGTTCCCAGGCTAGGGGTCGAATCGGAGCTGTAGCTTCCAGCCTACAGCACAGCCACAGCAATGTGGGATCTGAGCCACGTCTGCTTCCTACACCACAGTCCACAGCAATGCTGGATCCTTAACCCACCCAATATAGCCCCTTTTGTTTACTCAGCCCTTTTGGAAAAAAAGGGGAGAAGACAAGCCAGGAAAGGAGGACGTCACAGTATTTACTAGGTAATGGGTGGTTCTGAGTTTAATTCTACTTCAAAGCTCACCTTTTTAGGAAAGTTTTCCCAATAATTTGCATAACTTGCCCTGACTACATAACTCTTCAGCATCATAGTGGTAGTAGCATTCATTTTGTATTGCATTTGATTTCTCCTTCTTGGTTTATTGTTTATAAATGTGATGATAAGTCTTTAAAAATGAATATTTTCCTTCCCCAACTAGAGTTGATTGACTAATTCTCCAATTTGATGGTAGTTTTGGACAACCAAAACTTTGGTTGCTTTTTCCTCTAAGTTGATTTTTAAAATACAGTAATAGTATATGAATATTTTTTTGTATAAAAGGCCACACATTACAAATAAGTCTAAACTCCCCTTTGAACAATCCAGTTCCCATCTCAGTGCCTTTCCCTCTTGTATGAGCCCTGCCAGACCTTTTTATAAGCATTTACTCACACATATATTTATATTATATAACGCTTCACATATAACACATACATGTATAATTGCATTCATATGTAATTATTTCTCTATTTTTCACAACTGCTTGTGGTGATCAATAATCCATAGATATGAAATAAATCTTACTGATACCTGGGCCTGAGAGAATGGAATGACAAACGAAAGGTCAAACGTGAAAACACATCCTATGTGTCCAGCTTGCAAAATTCCATTGTGTATCTGTTCTACATACAGTCTCCAGGTATTGTTGGACAGGCCATGGCTCCACGGTCCCGGCGACGAAGGCACAAGAAACCCCCTTCATCAGTGGCTCCCGTGGTTGTGACCCCACCTGCCATTGTGACCCCTATGCCTCTGGCCCGCTCAAAACCTGGCCCTAGCATTGATACGCTTGGCTTCTTCTCCTTGGAGAATAATGTTCCTGGCCTATCCCATCTGATCCTTCAAAAGCTGAACATGAAAAGCTATGAAGAATACAAGTGAGTGTCTAGCTCTTTGAAAGCATGATATGTTGTCTGTGGTGCAAGTAATTTCAGAAGGTGGAAAGGGAGTATAACTTGGGGAACATGAGGTATTTATAATGAGGGACTTTGCTCATCTTTTTGCCAGTTTTATTGCCATACAAGCAGTATAATTTGCTTAAATGAGAAATGATGGGAATAGGAGAGGTGGAAATATATAGGAGGCAATGTAGGGGTCATGAGAAATTGTGGAGGTATTTTTCCTATTGCCACTCCTTTTTCATGCTGTATCTGCAGGTTGGTGCTAGATGGGGGTACTCCTGTATCAGGCTTCGGATATCGCTGCCTTCAAGAAATGTTCCAGAAGATGGAGGACACATTCCGATTCTGTGCCCACTGTAGAGCACTCCCTAGTGGCCTCTCAGACTCCAGGGTCCTCCGGCACTGCAAGAGGTGACTAGTCAGGGGCTGGTAGCAGAGATATTTGGAAATGATCCTATTCTAAGACCTCATTGCAAGAGGAAAGGTCTGAGAATTTTCAGGATGACTTAAGGCTCACTCCTCATTTTGTGTGATTCAGACCAGAGAGAAATTAGACACGTGTTGGGCTCTTTCCTATTTTGGTATAATGGGGAGGTTAGACAGAGCCTAGAGGATAATCCTCTCTACCTCTCTTCTCTTGAGTACTTAAGTGGTGAGGCCCTATCTGTTCTGGGGAGGCTGGGGTCAAGCCATACCTGTGATAAGAGGGCACCACGAACTCCTGGTGGCTTTTTTCTGTAAGGGATATAAAAAGCTAGTTCTAGATAGAGGCTGAGGTGTCCCTCTGACCCAAGAGAAAAATTACATTCCCCCTTTTGCCAAATGTAGTCCTTAAATTTGGTGCAGCGGCTGTCACTCCTCACCTTATCTTCCTTACTCAGTGCTCTTTTTTCCTAGGTACAGGAATATCAGTTCCCCTCCCCAGACATCCCCCAATCACCTTTGAGGTACAGGAATATCTGTTACTGGGGCTCATTCTCTCAGTTGCAGAAATGTCTATTACTGTGGTCCAGAATGCCAGAGGTCAGACTGGCCAGCGCACAGGAAGGTTTGTCAAGAGCTGCGTCTTGTCGCTGTGGACCGTTTCATGGAATGGCTTCTGGTCACAGGTGGAGTGGTGGTATCGGGAACTCTGACGTAGCAGTCATAGTTGGTCATACTTGGAGAAAGAAATGAAAGCATGTTGTCATGAGGAAAAAATGAGGAACTGAGTGGGATGGGGGAGATGGGGCATTCTTGGTGACAGGTTGGGAGATGACCAGGGAGAGAACGTTGAAGCCAGGGAAGGCTTAAGTCACTTCTTACTCCTTCTTTCCTGCAGGTGATTTTGTCCCACCCTCAGGACCTTGGTCACAGCCGACTGAAGTTGTCCAGGGCTGGGACACCTGGTTTTCTATGCGATGTTTGCAGCTAGATGCCACACTGGATGCTGTGCTTAGTAGTCAGGCCATGACCACCTTGTGGGCCAATGTCGGACGGCCAAGGCCAGACCCAGATGTCCTGCAGGGCTCTTTGAAGCGGTTGCTGACAGATGCCTTGTCCCGGCCCTTGACACTGGGCTTTGGGCTTCAGGCCTTGGGGATAAACGTTGGGAAGGTCGGGGGAAGCACAGTGCATGTGATTGGCGCTTCCCATGCAGAGACATTCCTCACTCGCCCCGGGGACTATGATGAGCTTGGCTACATGTTTCCTGGGCACCTTGGCTTCCACATAATCATGGTGGGTGTGGATGTAGCTGCTGACTTTTCACAGAGCCCCTCCGCTTCACTCCCAGAACCTGGCACAATTCAGCTTAGTAGCCACAGGGGCCTCTATCATGACTTCTGGGAGGAGCAGGTAGAGACTGGAAAGATACCTCATCCAGATTTGGTGGTGGCATTCCATCCAGGTAAGAGTCATTGGGTCAGGGGAATCCAGGGCAATTTTTGGGAATTTTCCACCCTGACTCTTGTACCTTCGAAACCCCATTCATTTGTTCAGGTTAAACATAATGTAATGAAGACCTTGGTTGATCATTAGCTGTATGTGCTACATCTGATTTCGTAATTTTCCATTGAAGAACCTGGGGTGGGTAATGGTGGTAAGTGAGCATTGGAGGTGAGCAAGGTGAGGGCTAGACACAATCAAAGAAGAATATTTCTTAGGGTCTACTGCAGTCCTTCTGCTTTCTATTCCCATCTGCATTTTTTCCTCCATAGGTTTCCATGCTTCTGCGGACTTGATGGAGGCTTGGCTGCCCACTCTCCTGCTACTTCGTGATTATGAGATCCCTACAATGATTACTGTTTACAGGTTTTGACCTCTTTGTATTTGTGATCTTCCTATTTTGACCTCCCTGACTTACTCACACCTTTCTTTATGTAGATGAGCTCATTTCTCTTCCCCTTGCTCAACTTCTGCCTTCTGGTGAGGATTTTCTTCCTTCCCATACTTAGCTTTCTCATCCCCTTAAAACAGAGTGCTGTACTAGTTAATTGGGGAGTTAATATAAACATTTGGGAGAAAGGGATAGCCAGTGCCTTGTCCAACCTTCGGTAAGTTTGGAGATTGACGAGTTCAGAAATATCAAGTTCTGAGCAATTCCTCTCTCTGTCATAATCAACAGAGCACTTTTTCTTATCTGTCTCCCATAGCCATCAGGAGTTGGCAGCCTCTTTGCAGATCCTGGTGGACCTGGATACACACATCACAGCCTATGGAGCAAACCCTTTCGCCTCCCTCAAACCTGAGCAGGTGTACTCCAACCCCAACAAGCAGCCAGTATATTGCAGCACTTACTATATTATGTTTCTCGGAAGCTCCTGCCAGCTGGATAAGAGGCAATTGGAAGAGAAAGTAGATGACGGGGTATAAATAGCTGTGCCAGATCCTGACTGGATGTCTAGAAAATGGAGAGGTTGTGATGAAATGACATGTTGATGCCAGGTTATTACCGACTTTAAAACCCGCTAAATCCTAAACCTAATACACTTGTCTAGGTAGATTCTAAACTGAACGGGAGCTCCTCTATGATATGACTCATTTCTAAGAGGTTAGCCACACGTAGCTTCTAGAGACAGGATTCTTGATTTAGTGTGTGGCAAAAGGCCCTAGTATCAGTCTTTAGAGCCTAAAGTTCCTAAAAGATTCCTTTGTGAGAAAGTTATACTTTCTGACTTGAACCACATGGCACGAAGGAGAAGAATGGCACCTTATTCTTCCAAAGAAAAAATTTTCTTATGTGGCAATTTGAGCTCAAAAATATAGAGGTATTAATGACTTGAAGTGGTGGAAGAATGAGTAAGTCAGAAAAGTGGTTGGGAGCATTAGGGAGGTTGTGAGGATTGCTACCTTGTTCTACCTTCTGACATTACTTGAATATACTGAAGTTTGTTATCACCTGGTCTATACCACAATAAATCTGTTTGGAGCTGCTGCTGCTGTTTTTTGTTTTTGTTTTTTGTTTTGTTGTTTTTTGTTTTTTTTTTTTTTGCCTCACCCTCAGTATGTGGAAGTTCCCAGGCCAGGGATTGAATCTGTACCACAGCAGTGACAATACCAGGTCCTTAACCTGCTGAGCCACCAGGGAACTCCAGTTTGGAGCTTCTTAAGTCACTTGTTTTATTTCTGACACGTGTTGCTTGTCTGCATAGAACATCTCAAGCTGGAGGTTTCTCTCTTGCCAAAGGAGTGATGAACATCAGCTCTCTATTTGGGCCTGTACTCTACCATACACTGTATTGTCATCCTTCTCTTATCACATTCTCAGGATTAGGATATTCCCTAGGTGTTCTTTCCTACAACTTGCTGTGACCTAAACCTCTCCACACATATCCAGAGTATATCTATAGAACTCTTACAACTCACTCAGTAATAAAAGGACAAATAAGTCAATTAAAAAATGGGCAAGTGATCTGAACAGATATTTCTCCAAAGAAGATATACCAGTGATCAATAAGCACATGAAAAGATGCTCAGCATCATCAGTCATCTGGAAATGCATATCAAAACCATGACAGCACTTCTTTCACTAGAATGACAGTAATCAAAAAGACAGTTAATAACGTGTTAATGAGATGGAGAGAAATTGCAACCCTTATACAATGCTAGTAGGGATGTAAAGTCATGTAGCTATTTTGCAAAACAGTCTGGTAGTTTTTCAAGAAGTTTAATGTCATGTTACCACTTGATCCAGCTATTCTGATCCTATGTGTATACCCATTAGAAATGAAAACATACGTATATAAATTCATAGCAGCATGTGCATAATAGCCAAAAGGTAAAAATAACCCAAAATGTCCATCAACTTGTGAATAAAATAAACAAAATGTGGTATATGCATATAGTGAAATATTTGGGCATTAAAGGAATGAAATACTGATTCATGCTACAACGTGGATGAATTTTGAAAACATGTTCATCCATGTCCATGTTAAGTGCAAAGCCAGTCACAAAAAAAACCACGTCTTGTCTAAGTGCATTTATATGGATTGTGCAGAATAGGCAAATCTCTGGAGATAGAAAGTACATTGGTGGAAGCATAGAGATGAGGATGATGAGGGTATTGGAGGCGATGGGTGAAGGTATGGGTTTATTTTGGGGGTGATGTAAATATTTTAAAATTCATTGTGGTGATGGTACAACTCTGAATATATTTAAAACTATTGAACACTTTTTTTTTTTGACCGCACTCCTGTTGTGCAGAAGTTCTCAGGCTAGGGATTGAACCCATGCCACAGCACTGACCTAAGCCATTGCAGTGATGGAGCTGGATCCTTAACCCGCTGATCCACAAAGGAACTCTACACCCTATTTTTTTGGCTGCACCTACAGTGTGTGGAAGTTCCCAGGCCAGAGATTGAACCCAAGGCACAGTAGTGACAACGCCAGATTCTTAACTGCTAGACCACCAGGAAACTCGAATTGTACACTTTACAGCAGTAAGTGCAATTATATCTCAGTAAAGCTGTTACCAAAAAATATTTTTTAAATCGTAGTGTGAAAAATGAGAATATTTATTAAGTGCTTAACACAGTGCCTAACACATAGTATGTATTCAATCAGTGGTAGGTATTATTGAAAACACTTTTTTAAGGGCTGCAGGTGTTGGCATATGGAGGTTCCCAGGCTAGGGGTCGAATCAGAGCTGTTGCTGCTGGCCTATGCCAGAGCCACAGCAACCCCAGATCCGAGCCATGTCTGCGGCCTACACCACAGCTCACGGCAACGCTGGGTCCTTAACCCACTGAGCGGGGCCAGGGATTGAACCCGTAACCTCATGGTTCCTAGTTGGATTCATTTTTGCTGTGCCAAGATGGGGACTCCTATCTTCAATGTCTTAAACATTTACATTCCCTTAGAATGGCACTCCATTGTGGATTCTAACATATCCTTCTCTCAGCAAGTCTGTCAGAGCCCATTTTTTTTCCTCCAGTATTGGAAACAAATTTATGTTTTCTTAGCTGATCACTGGATTATGGTTGCCTTGAGTCTGGGTGGGCCTGTTCTAGTCAATCAAATATTTATTGAACATTTATGTCTAGACTCTAGAGATATCCCTGTTCTTGAGGGGTGTACATCCTGGGAGCGGGGACAGGAGTAGACAACAAACCATAAATGCAGAACTTGAGATGCTTTAAATTCCTACAAAGAAAATAGGGTAGTAAGTGTGTTTAACTGGTAGTGGTGTTGGTGGCAGTGGTGGCTACTAATGTTACAATGTTAGGGAATACCTGCCTTCCGAGGAGATGGATGATGACATCTGAGATGTAACGTGCAGTGGAGAACATTCCAAGTAGAAGCAATGACACTGAAAAAATCCTAAGAATCTCTGGTGTGTTTGGTCACAATCTTGGTATGTTTAGACAGAAGGCCATTTTGACCCAGAGTTTAGTGGTTGAGCAGGAAGGTAAAGAGGGATGAGATCAGAGAAGTGGGCAGGGGCCAGATTATATAAGGCTTAATAGACCATGGCCAGGAGTTTGTGTTTTATTCTGGTTCCATTGGGCAGTTAATTGAAGAAGTTTAATCAAGGAAATGATATGACCAAATCTATTATTTAGAAAGATCATTCAAACAAAAGAGTTTCTTAACCTCAGCAGAATTAAGAATTGGACTGAATAATCCTTTTTTTTTTCTTTCTTTTCTTTTTTGGCCACTCTGTGGCATATGGAGTTCCCTGGCCAGGGATCCAGTCCAAGCTGCAGTTGTGACCTACAACTGCAGCGGTGACAACACTGAATCCTTAACCCACTGTGTAGGACTAGGGATCGAAGCTGCATCCCAGCACTCCAGAGACACTGCCTGATCCTGTTGCACAACAGCAGGAACTCCTAGGCTGAATAATTCTTGTTTTGGGGGGATGCCCATTACATTGTAGAATGTTTGGTAATGTCTCTGGCCTATCCCCAATGATACCATTAACACTTTCCTCTCTAGTTGTGACAAGCAAAAATATCTCCAGACATTGCCAAATGTCCCCTTAGGGACAAAATTACTGCTGTATAAAAGTTATGTGTGTTTAAACACACTGGGATATTGCTTCCTATTTCACATGAACTCTGGAATATATGATTCCCTTCAGAGGTGTTTTGTTTTTGCTAAGTAAATGTGGTTGAATACAGGTAAGTTAAATACTCGTGTGCTGTGACTACTGTTAAATGTGCCACAGCAGACATCTATAAAAGGTGCAAAAAGAGTTTACTCGAAGGAACAGAAAAGGAGAAAGTCAGGAAAAGCTTCTTGAAGCAGGAAGGAGATTGGTAATCTTTGAGTTGAATCTTAATTCATTGTTGTTAAAAGGCAGGCGTGGAGTTCCCGTTGTGGCTCAGCAGATTAAGGACCCGATGTTGTCTCTGTGAGGCTGTGGGTCACTACACAGATGCAGCTAGGCTTTGGTGTTGCAATGGTTGTGGTGTAGGCCTCAGCTGCATCTCCGATTCAACTTCTAGCCTGGGGACTTCCGTATTCCTTAGGTATGGCCAGTTAAAAAAAAAAAAAAAAAAAAAAGGCGGTGCTTTCTAGATGGAGGAAGCATGAGAAAAGATCTCTGATCCTGGAAGGCCTCATGTGTCAGGAAAGAAGGACTGTTGCGGAAACCGCAAAAACTGTGGCAACGGAAGGAGACAAACAGCACTTGGAGATATGGAAAAGCAAGGTTTATTCAGCACCGGTACAGGCTCAGAGGAGTCACCTCCAGAGTCTGAGCCCCAGGTCTTTGTTCTCAGTAACTTTTATACACTACAAGGTCTTGATTTTCCCATGTAAGCATCCCGGACCTCCCCTATCCCCAAGCAGACAGTGTTCCTCCCTGAGAAACTGAGCAAGCAAGGTTACAGAAGCAGAACTGATAAGCAATGCTGGGTACCTGATTAGCAGGGCTGCTGGCTTGGACAGAGAGCATACAGTTGTTACATTATTACAAGAAGGGTGGCATAGTGATGAGCACAGCTGGAAAGGCTTGCAGCTGCCTTCTTAGCCGGGGGGCGGGGGGGGGGGGGTTGTTCTTTAGTAAAAATTCCATTTCAGGACAAACAAAGGATTAAGTGGGAAATCTAGTGTTCCTGCCTGAATAGGCTTTTGGATATTTTGGCCCTAAAACTCGGGAAAGTGGGCTTGGAAATACAGGTTTGGGAAATAACCTCTTAAGGTGATAGTTAAGGCAGAGAGAAGGGTGAGGATGAGGTCACCAAGGAAGGAAGGTTGAGCAAAGAGGAGTGAGAACAGGCTTCTTAGGGAATGCTTAAATTCCAGAGGTCTCCAGGCAGGTTGGACAGAAAAGCCCAATATTTGCCAGACAGACTGGTGGGAGCTGGGAGATTAATGCTGGGTACCCAGAGTGTGGTGCAGTTTTGTTTAAATTCCACAGTGATCTTCCTCAAGTACCTTCCACTTTCCCCTGTTTTAGAGACATGTTTATCTTGCTCTTCCCACCTAAAAATTTAATCCACCCTATTTCACCCCCGTGGGAAAGATTTCTGGTGGAAAAGCATATGAAGTAATAGGTTGATGGTTCTCCAACTGGTGTGCATAGAACCACCTAGAGGGCTTGTTAAAATAGACTTCTGGACTTCACCTTTAGAGTTTTAATTCAGTCGGTCTAAGGTGAAGTCCAATAATTTGCATTTCTAGTAAGTTTCCAGGTAATGTGGTGGCTGTTGGTTTGGGGGCCACAGTTTGAGAACCATTGGAAAAGGTAGCCAACTGGTTTTTGCTCTGGATTAAATTTCCTTAATGAGTTTAAGATACTGATCTGGGCCCTTGAAATTGCCTCAAATGTTTAATGCCGCGGTGTATGTCATGATAGGGCTCTAGTGTGAGGGGAGCCTAGAATCACCTTGCAACTCCCTTCTGGAGTGGTATTGATTAGTGTATCTCGTGTTGTGCCTATTAAGGATCTCCATAAATATTAATTTATTTCACGCCGTCCTTGGCCTTAGAACAGGCGAGGGAAGATGGCATATCAGGCGGAGAGGCTGCACCTGGCCTCCCAGTCTTGAGTCCATCTCTGCCGCTCACCACTAAAGGGGCGGCAGAGAACCCTCGTTAGACCCTTTCAACGGTTCCCTTGGCTTTAACGGCTTTAACTTCCCAAGGGCCTTGAGAGTGCCCAGAAGGAACTGGCGCATGGACCTTGGTACCAAGAAGTAAAATTAGAACTGGCTTTTGCGGCCGAAGAGAGCGTCCTCTCTCAGGTGGTGGGGCCCCGGCTGGCCCTGCGGCCCCGCCCCCTCCTGCCCCAGGGGCGTTCCCGGCAGCCGCGGCTGCGATCCTAACGGGCTCCGGAGGCGGCCCTGGGCGCCCCGCCTTTCCCCCCGCCCTCCCCGCCTCCATCTTGCCAGCGACCGATCCCGAGTGTGTGTGACGCTGCTCCCCGGGTTCAGGTGAGGAACGGCGCCCCCTGCCCTTGCCACCGCGCGTCCCCCTCGGTCTTGTCGCCGCGGCCCGCTCCGAGGCCTGCCATCCGGGGGAGGGCGGGGCCCCGCGCGTGTCCTGGAGCCGCGGGGCGGTGGAGGGGCCTGTGGGCCAGCCGGGTGGCGGGCGTCGCGGTGTGCGCGTCGCGGGACCCAGGATGCCTAGTGGGGGCGTTGGGCCGGGGGCGTATTGGGGCGGAATCGGCGAGGCGACCCGGCTACCGGAAGACCTGTTCACTTGTCTGTCCACAGTTTGGAGGAAGCAATGACGCCTCCCACGCAGGCAGGTGGGCCGCAGGTGGAGGGACTGAGGCCAGGGCACGGCCCTGCTGAAGCGGCCTCAGGGAGGGCTGAGTAGGAAAACCAGCGAGCAGCACCGAAGGCTAGTCCAGCCGGGGGGGTCTAGACTTGCTGGTGACACAGCAAATTTAGGGAAACTTAAGAAATTTGTACTTTGCTTAGAGACACCCCCTTCCCCCGCCCCCAGGACAGAACCTGTAAACCTGGCTCAGGTCTATAATCCTTGGAAACTCTCCTAGGAAGTCGCATTCCAGATTTGGTGCCTATTCCCTGAACAGCAGCAAACATGTGCCAATGTGAGCCCAACCTGTGTGAACACTTCTACAGAAGGAAATGCTTGATGTCCCCCCAAAAGTGACAGAAATGACGTCTTCTAATTGCTTTTAAACTCCCTCATTTCTCCCAGTTGATGGGTAGCTGATCTGATAAAGTAATCTGTCCTACTTAGATAATGCCTGGAATGAGTTACTTCTCAGGCAGGGAAGCAGTTTCAAGTGGATAGGCCGCTAAAAGAGAATTTTGCCCTGAGCCTTGCAATCCTCTGGTGTTGGTTGCCTACCCTGCCCATGCAGAGGCTACTCAGGACTCCAGTTCTCTACTGAAGGGCCCTTGCTGACGGATTTAAAAGGTCCTTCCCAATCAAGAGACACGTTTTGGAAAATTGTAGTATCTGCTCTTGGCCATCTTCATTCACTGTTCCTGTTTCATATTTGTTTCATTAATTTGCAACAGCTGCCTCCTGTGTTCTTGGGCTTCATGCCATTTATGAGACTTGCATAGTGAGACCCACCCCTTTTAGTAGTTGACTCACTGGGTGGAGATGCTTTGTGGAACTAAGATTACTTTCCTAGTCATTTAAAAGTATTTGCTGATGGAGAATGTTAAAAAGAAAAGAAAATTTCTGGTTCACTGGTGTAGTCATTATTCCTTGGGCAAAATTGAGTTGTTTGTTGAGTCACCCTTGGGTTTGTTTAAGCTTTTTACAAAAGCTTTTTAAATCTACTTTTTGAATAGATGATACATGCACAATTCCAAAACGGTTAGGTGCATCGAAAAGTAAGTCTCCTTGTTATGTCCCAGCCCTCCTCTTAGAAGGCAGCCACTATTAACTGCTTTCTTGATTGAGTATACTTTCAGGGATATTCTCTCCACATACAAGCAAATAAATGTATTTTCTTTACACATTTGTTTGCAAAGTATCTATGCAGTTTTCCACCTTTCTTTCCATTTAATGTGACTTAGAGATAGTATCACATATGAGTAAAAAGAGAGTTGCTCATTTTAAATAGTTCCATAACATTTCAGTGTATGGTTACCCATAATCTATTTCACTTGTCCCTTTTTAACGGACTTTTAGATTGTTTTTAATCTTTTTCCATTACAAGTAGTGCTGTAATGAAATGAATAGCCTTGTATGAATAGAATTTTGCATTTGTGCAAGTATTTCTATAAGGTACATCTTGGAAATGGAATTGCATTATAGTCCTTTATATACTTATATATTTTTTTAATTATATGGCTGCACCCGTGGCATATGGAAGTTCCCGAGCCAGTGATTGAATCCCAGCCGCAGCTGTGACCTATGCCACAACTGTGGCAATGCCGGATCCTTTAACCCATTGCACTGGACCAGGGATCAAACCCATCCCTCCACAGCGACCTGAGCCACTGCAGTCAGATTCTTAACCCACTGCACCACAGAGGGAACCCCTATATAATTATTCTTCAAAATGTACCCAAATTCATTTTCTTTAAATTGCTTTAAGTTTTCTCATATGCAGATAGTCTACTTCATCTTCATTCTGTTCTGAAACTCTTGTTGACATAATTCCTCTAGGGTCCTTAAAGGTAAGATTTGATATAGTAGCTAAAGAATATAGAAATGAACTTAACTGTATCTTGAAACAGTTCTCAAGATTTAGAAATTTAAATTGCTTATGTAGTCTTTGGTGCTGTAACACTTGTTGCCTTTAAAGTTATGAATTTCTCTCATAAATTGTTTTCAGATTTTTCCCCTTTCTTTTGACCTTGACCTCTTTTGCCCTTGGTTCATCTGACTGTCCTTAGATGTTATTGTTTCTCCTTTATTCATTTTATCAACTGTGGCTTAGAGAAGAAAGCAGAAAATGATTTAACCTGTTCCTTTGCATCCAGGTCTTTGGATCCCAAATGACTATTTTAGAACTGACCAAATCAGTTTTCTTATTATCTCCTTTCTTCCTTTTTTTTTTTTTTTTTGCTTTTTAGGGCCGAACCTAGGACATATGGAAGTTCCCAGGCTAGGGGTCCAACTGCCGACCTACACCACAGCCACAGCAATGCCAGATCCTTAACCCACTGAGTGAGGCCAGGGATTGAACCCACACCCTCGTGGGTACTAGTATGGTTCATAACGTGCTGAGCTGCAATGGGAACTCCTCCTTATTATGTTTCCTATTAATATTTAACTGACTCAATATATGCCCATTCATTTTCATTGTCTCTTAACAACAATTTTTAGCTTCTGTACTGTACTTATGTTGTTAAGAGACACTAAAGTAACTTAAAGTTATGATTCATTTTCTTATACTATATACTCAAAAGGCAGAGTACTTCTCCCCACCACCATCTCTTTATCAGCATCTAGGACAATGCTTATTACATAATGGACTTTCAAAACTTTTCAACTGGATTTGTTTGGGGTCTTAATAAAAAAGAGAGAAAAATCATTTATAGCTGTATTGGGGAGAAGAGCCAACATACATATTGAAAAACTTGACAAATTAGATAGTAGTTCCAGATATGCCAAAATATTCTGGAATCAAAATATAATTCATAGACCAGCATCAGTAGTATCACCTGGAAGATTAGTTAGAAATATGGGCTCACGGAATGCTTCTGAATCAGTCTGCCTGTTAGACTCTTTTGAAAGAAGGTATGCTTTGATTAAAACCTATGACAGTATATATCTTCAAAGGCCTTAATCCTTATAAGAAATTACAGAGGACATTTTTTTTGTTGTTGTTACAGAATGTCATACCCAGGCTATACCCCCACAGGCTACCCACCTTTCCCTGGATATCCTGTAAGTATTGCCACTTATGATACTAAAATAGCTCATGTTCTTGGAACAGGTGTTGTACAGGAGTAGCCCATGACAACTCTTAGAAATATGCTAGAGCAGGGATCATATATTCAAATGGCTAGAGGTACTGAATAGAGTACATGAGAGAAGGCAGGTGTGGTGGGAAAACTACAAGGGTTTGCCTCAGCTGTGGAAAGGCATCAGTTACTCAATGTCAGCCTTATATGGCCATGCACAGAGGCTGACACAGTGTTGCTAGATAATCCATTTCTTCAAGTAAAGCCAACAATCTGGATTTTATGTGAAATTGTCCACTTTTTGAATTGGGAAATGTATTTTTTAAATGTTAAATGCTGTATGAACCAATACATGTATGTAAGCTAAATCTATCCTATGAGTCACTGGTTTTTAACCTTTGTGTTAAAAATTTAATTAAGAAGGGCTTGACTCAGAGGTAACAAATTGCAGTGGATTAGAGGGCCCTGGATTTGTAGTTCTGAGACTTGCAGTATTTGGAGTGTGTTTTATAAATGTACTACCAAATTCTGCCTTGTTGATGTCTATGCTATTCTAAGGACTGACCGCATAGCTGAGGCATAAGTAAGGATTGTGCATTTCAATTTTATGCTCATAGGTATTTTCTGGCTTCTTTCTAACTCTGGGAGAATAGAAAGAGAGGTCTATACAGCTTAATGATGACACATGTACCTTTATGTAAAGTGAATATATAGCTCTCCTGAATTTATCATAGAAGAGATGAGAATTAAGAAAATGTCCCCAGGTCTTTATGTACTATACTGGACTTTGGCAACCATTTTAGTCTATATAGGCTAATTGCTAAAACAGACAACTCTAACTTCCCAATGACTTAACACAGTAAAAATTCATTTCTTGCTTCCTTCAGTCTCTTGGAAGTCAGTGGTAGGGGTGGAGTGTGGGAGGGGTATGCGGGGAGGAGCGTGGGGGGGAGCTAAGAGGTTCGTTCCATGTGGTCTTTGGGGTTCCCATGCTCCTTCCATATATTGGCTCTGTCATCCTTAAGTGCTTTGGATTCCTCCACTGGATCCTCTGCTTCCCACAGGCAGATGGAGGAAAAGAGAAGAGAGCATGGAGGACTGGGTGGGAAGTTAGAGGGACCAGGCTGGAAGGGGTGTGTATTACTTTGGAACACATTCATTTACCAATATTCAGTCGTGTGGTCCTACTTAACTATAGGGGTTCCTGGGAAGTGTCTAGTTTCGTGGCCTGGAAAAAAGTTTAATGAACATATAACAATCTTTGCCACACTTAGAGATCACATTTTGTGATCTGAACTGAGTTCCAGAATGTCACACCCAGTGTATGACTCAGGTCACCTTTTTTTTTTTTTTTTCCTATTATGCAAAGGTCTGAGTGTGTTGCAAAAGAGCCATGACTTCCTCTTTTTAGGGTAGAGAGGTGGATTTTCCCCATATTTCCAAGTGCTAGGAAAATCACTGAGTTTTGGTAGTTGTTCCTGAAGCCTTGAGGAAAGTGCCTGGCTCTTACTCCAAAATAGAGAAACAAACCCCTGTTGCCTGACATAGGTGGAATTATATTTAACCAAATTCTGACAAACAAGTGTCCTGCAAATTAATATATTGATGAACTAGTATGATATACCAAGGTTTCTAATGGGTTTTTTAACATGTTAAAGAAAAAGCTAGGAGTTCCCATCGTGGTGCAGTGGAAACAAATCTGACTAGGAACCGTGAGGATGCGGGTTCGATCCCTGGCCTTGCTCAGTGGGTTAAGGATCCAGCGTTGCTGTGAGCTGTGGAGTGGGTCAGACATGGCTTGGATCTGGCGTTGCTGTGGCTCTGGCATAGGCTGGCAGCTGTAGTTCCAGTTCAGCCCCTAGCCTGGGAACCTCCATATGCCAAGGGTGCGGCCCTAAAAAAGCAAAAAAAGAAAGAAAGAAAAAGCTAGACCTTAGCAGTTATCTCTGTTTGTTTCCTTTTTTAGAAGGATTATGTTTCTCAGTGATCACATTCATTTGAACAATTTTCCGGTTTTTCAGCCTGCAGGTCAGGAGTCATCTTTTCCCCCTCCTGGTCAGTATCCTTATCCTAGTGGTTTTCCTCCAATGGGAGGAGGTGCCTACCCACCAGCACCAAGTAGTGGCTACCCAGGAGCTGGAGGCTACCCTGCCCCTGGAGGTTATCCAGCCCCTGGAGGCTATCCTGGTGCCCCACAGCCAGGGGGAGCTCCTTCCTATCCTGGAGGTGAGTCATGGGTTGTGGAATTAGCATTTTTTCCTTCTCTCTTTAATCCTCTTCTTGTTTTGTATGAGGTCAGAGTTGCACTTAGGCTACTTTCCACCTCAGACAGTAAGGACCTAGCTAATAAGATAAAGGAATAAAGATTTTCAGGGGGCGTGAAAGCTGGGAGCAGTCTCCAGAATTCTGTTGTGAAAAGAATTGGAATAAATTGCATGGTAATGGAGGACCAATATATAACAGTTTGCTCGATAATTTGTAATCTTAAAAAAACTAATTGAAATTTCAATTAGGATCTCCCACTATGGCACAGTCGGTTAAGAATCCAACTGCAGCAGCTCAGGTTGGGTGTTGGGGTGTGAGTTTGATTCCTGGCCTGGCCCAGTGGGTTAAATGATTCAGCACTGCCACAGCTGCAATGTAGGTTGCAGCTGAGGCTCCCAGGAACTTCGATATGCCACCAATGTGGCCATAAAAAAAAAAAAGACATTTCAGTTAGCATGATTGTGACCTTTAGGACAGCTTTGTGCATAAGTGGTTAAAACAAACAAACAAACAAACAAAAAACAAAAAACAGCAAAAAACTCCCAAACCAAAGAAACTTAGCGTTTTGTATTGTTATTAAAGAGGATGAATGAAGTAAAATGTTTTTAATATATTTTTAATGGGCAGGAATTGGTGAGAAGTTGAATTTAGACCAAAAGAAACTGCTGCTATAGTGTGCTAGTACATTTTTTCTCACTGTTTTTAAAGTTTTCAATTATGAAAACTGTCTATAGTTTGGTTTTTTTTTTTTTTTTTTTTCCCTCTCTTCTTCCAGGTCAAGGATTTGGAGCTCCACCAGGTGGAGCAGGCTTTTCTGGCTATCCACAGCCACCCTCACAGTCTTATGGTGGTGGCCCAGCACAGGTCCCAGTACCTGGTAGGTACCAACTGTCTGGAGAAAAATAATAGCATGATATTTTGCATTTTTCAGTTGCCATTGAGAGACCTTAGTTTATGTTTGGGATCATCTTCGGTAAACCTTTATACTAAATGCTTCTATAAATAATTTTAAGTACTATATTGTTTATTGAAATATATTAATTTGATGAAAAAGTTTAATCAGTAAGATGGGAATAAGGACCCATTTGTTTCTTTTCTTTTTTTTTTTTTTTTTTTTGCTTTTTAGGGCCACACCCATGACATGTGGTTCCCAGGCCAGGGGTCAAATTGGAGCTACAGCTGCCGGCCACAGCCACAACCATGCCAGATCCAGGCCTCGTCTATGACCTACACCACAGCTCATGGCAACACCAGATGCCCAACCCACTGAATGAGGCCAGGGATCAAACCCACATCCTCATGGGTACTAGTCGGATTTGTTTCTGCTGCACCACAACGGGAACTCCAAGACCCATTTTTTCAATTAAAAAAAAAAAAAAAAAAGCTGTCTGTTCCTGAGCCAAAGAGCAAAACCTTCAGGAACTTCTTTGCTTATTCCTATAGCACAGATGAAACACCCCCCAGAACTTTGTCCTGTTGCCCTTTCCAGATGGAATCAAAATTTAATCCGGTTCAAGAGTTTTATTTTATTTTTAAAGTATTGTTTTTATAAGAAATTGTGTAGGACATGGAATATTTTAAAAGATTCTTGTGGCCAAAGTTGGTTTTTGATTTGGTAAATTATAAACACATTACTTAAAGTTTATTCTAGTGAATAACAGTGTGAATGTTCTCATCTGTTTCCAGATTCATAATCAATACTGTTTTGAAAAATCAGTTGAGAGCTGTTTGCTGTATTTTTTCTTAACATGTAGGTGGTTTTCCTGGAGGACCAATGCCTTCTCAGTATCCTGGAGGACAAACTCCTTACCCTAGTCAGGTATTTTTTTTTCCTACTTTTTAAATTTAATCTGAGTAACTGGATAATGTTAAAGAAGGGCACTACTCCTTTGCTGACATTAGAGAAGTTCCATGTCACTTCAGACTTTAATCGCAGACTTTGTGCTGTCTTTGGCCCACCTGCTTTAAGTAGTGTCCTGATGATTTTGGTAAGAAAATTATAGGTCCCTTTTCACAGGTGATGATACTCATGTTCGTTTTCATAGAAATTCATTTGGGCTCTTGGCATGGTTTTAGTTGTTTTTCCTCCTGCCTCACTGGCAGTTTTACCATGAACTTGGGTGACTGGGTGATTGATATTTCTGGCAATGTTTTATGATGTGTGGTTTTGTGTTCCATTTTTGCCTTTCTAACTTTCCACTCTTCTTTCAGATCAGTACAGAATCCTTTCCCTCCTACCCTGTTTTCTCTCCTATTTCTTTGGATTATAGCAGTGAAGTGAGTAAGGTTTTCTAATGTCCACTAAACACTAGATCTCCTGTATGTACCTTCATTTAGTTTTAATATCTTGTGTATTTGTCTCTCACTACTTCCTTGACAGCTCAACTGTGTCTGTTTTATCTTTATGTCTCTGTAGTACTTGGCAGGGATTTAAACATAATAGCCAACTAATGTCTGTTAAATTGATTTTTTTCAGTAGTCCCAGAGGTGGGATTTTGCCCTGTCTAGTATAGTGCCTTATTTTAATACTAAGTTTTATTCCTTAATTGACTTGTTAATTCCTTTGTATCCTATACAAGCTACTAGGAATGTAAGCAGTTTAAGTTTACCTTATCTTGATTTTCTCTTATTCTGTTTATTCATAAAGATCTAGCATTTTCAAGCTATTTTAGGATGTGAAACGGATTACAGTATTGGAAGAGAATCACCTTAGCCAGTTTTTCTGGCTTTTCTGATTCAAGGAATTATAGCTCTATTTGTTTTTTCATTTTTTATTTAAAAAAATTTTTTTTTTTTTTTGCTTTTTAGGGCCGTATCTGCAGCATATGTAGGTTCCCAGGCTAGGGGTCAAATCAGAGCTACACCTGCTGGCCTACACCACAGCCACAGCCACGCCAGATCTGAGCTGTGTCTTCAACCTGCAGCACAGCTCATGGCAATGCCAGATCCTTAACCCACTGAGCAAGGCCAGGGATCGAACCTGCAACCTTATGGTTCCTAGTCGGATTCGTTTCCACTGCACCACAATGGGAACTCTGGAATTTTAGCTCTAGAGAGATTAAGAAACTTGGCCCACACAGCTGGTGATGGCAAAGCTGAGACTAGATCCTAGTCATCTGCCTTTCAGACCAGTGGTTTCCCTGTTATACAGTGCTACTTTGCTGATACAGTAAATGATATTCCTCCAAAGCTATGATAAATTGCTTTCAATCCTTTTTTAAAAAAATTTGTTGAAGTTGATTGTTAGTCATATAAATCTGTAGCTAGTCTAGTCATTTGTTATGGGAATTTTTATTTTAGTTTAGTTTAAGCTTGCCTATAATTTTAGAGGCATCATTTTATGATTGAATATAAAATGTTTTTAAACATAATAAAACACTGAAAGTAAAATACATATGCACATGCACATTATCTTGTATAACAATTACCACCTTAACATAAGACTGAAACCAGAAAACCAGAATGTTAACAGAGCAGTAGATTTTGGAAGAGCTTTTAGATGGAAATAGCATAGACTACCTTGTGAGGGGTGAGCTCCCTGCCACTAAAAATGATGGTTGGTTGGGGGTCTGTGTGTGTGAAGATGTAAAGAAATTTTTGTTTTTGTTTTTGTTTTTGTTTGTCTTTGTGCCATTTCTGGGGCCGCTCCTGCGGCGTATGGAGGTTCCCAGGCTAGCGGTCTAATCGGAGCTGTAGTCGCCGGCCTACACCACAGCCACAGCAACTCGGGATCTGAGCCACGTGTCTGCGACCTACACCACAGCTCATGGCAATGCCGTATCATTAACCCACTGAGCAAGGGCAGGGACCGAACCCTCAACCTCATGGTTCCTAATCGGATTCGTTAACCACTGTGCCATGATGGGAACTCCATAAAGAAAGTTTTTCTTGTGGCTGAACAGTGGGGCTAGATTGCCTCTCCTGATTGATCCAATTGTAATTCTGTGGCTGTTTTTTCAGCAGGAAGGTTGAAATCAAATGGGTGTCAAAGGATGGAATTTGTGGTGGCAGATAGTATGGGATTTGCTGTGTTCAGAAATCTCCTGTTAGAGCTTTGACCTCAAGAACATGGACCCCGATTTCTTTTGAGTTCAGTGAAAATGCCTGGAGAATGATAGTGTTGTTGATGAAGATTCACTTCAAACTTAGACTTTATTCTTATAAAACAAAACCGTTTTTCTTGAAGTTCCCGTTGTGTTTCAGCAGAGACCCAACTAGTATCCATGAGGATGCAGGTTTTATTCCTGGCCTTGCTCAGTAAGTTAAGGATCCAGTGTTGCCTTGAGCTGGGTTGTAGGTTGCAGATGCAGCTGGGATCTGGCATTGCTGTAGCTGTGGTGTAGGCTGGCAACTACAGCTCCAATTCAACCCCTAGCCTGGGAACTTCCAGATGCCGTGGGTACATATGGAAGGGGAAAAAAAGTCCAAACAATTATGTATATAAATATATATAAATTATATTTTAATTATGTGGCTTAATTTTCATTATATATGTAATATAATATTTATTTATTTATTTATTATTATCTTTTCTTTTTGCCTTTAAGGGCCACACCTGTGTCATATGGAAGTTCCCAGGCTAGGGGTTGAATCAGAGCTACAGCTGCTGGCCTATGTCACAGCCACAGCAATGCAGGATCCGAGCCGTATCTACGACATACACTGCAGCTCATGGCAATGCCGGATCCTTAACCCACTGAGCAAGGCCAGGGATCGAATTTGCATCCTCATCGATACTAATCAGGCTTGTTACTGCTGAGCCACAATGGGACCTTCCTATTATATTATTATAATATAATATATTACAGATACATATTATAGTTTTAATATATATTTAATATATATCATGTTTAAGTTGAATTATATATATAATTTTAATCTAAATATAAATGTATATGTAAATTATAAATATATCCTTTGTTTTGCTTTCTGGCTTATTTTCTTGTAAAATCAGTGAAGAATGTTGTAACTCCAAGAATCTATTCTTGTGCTTTTCTTATTATCAAATGTTTTTATTTTATGTCTAATAATCTGATAGGTAGGAAATAAAGAGTTATTACCAAAATTATATTGCTTGTTTGAAACCTCATTGGGAAACTCCTGCCCTACCTCACTAAAGCCATTATTATGTTCTTTTTTTGTCTTTTTGTCTTTTCTAGGGCTGCTCCTGTGGTATATGGAGATTCCCAGGCTAGGGGTCAAATCGGAGCTGTAGCCACAGGCCTACACCAGTGCCACAACAACTCGGGATCCGAGCCGCGTTTGCGACCTACACCACAGCTCATGGCAACGACAGATCCTTAACCCACTGAGCAAGGCCCGGGATCAAACCCGCAACCTCATGGTTCCTAGTCAGATTTGTTAACCACTGAGCTACGATGGGAACTCCAATATATTTTTTAAATCAAATATTGCCACTGATCTCACACTCTCTTTTTATCCTCTTTTTCTACCAAGAGGGAAACCAAGACATAGAAAGAGTGTGACTAACTTCACAAGCTTGATAATCTTGTCTCCTGAAAGTTTGGTGTCTGGTTATCTACTGGCAGAAGGAAGATAGGCTCTGTCTGTTCCAGAATGAGCCCTGAAAATAAATATCCTTGTTTTAAAAAACCTAAGCACTGGCTTCTTTGCCTTAGAGTGATGGTTGAAGAAGTCTTAAGTTGTCTTCTTATAATCAGAGAAACCTGAGTTGTATTTTTTTTTTGAATATTTCTTTTATTAAAGACGTTGAATATTTTTTCATAATATTTTCTTCTCAGTTTTATTGAGACTCAATTGACGCATAACGCTGTATTAGTTTTAGGTGTACAACATTTTGATTCGTTATGTGTATATATTGTGAAATATATTACCACAATAACTGACTTGGATTTTATGCCTCTTGTTCTCAGCTTGCCACAGTGACTCAAGGGACCATCCGACCGGCTGCCAACTTCGATGCCATGAGAGATGCAGAAATTCTTCGTAAAGCAATGAAGGGTTTTGGTAAGGAAAACATATTTTTGTCTCATTTATAATAAGTTCAAGTGATTGAGTGTAAGGTAAAAATAAGCTTTAGCTCATAAGTAAAATTTATATGTCAGCCGGTGTGCACATACCTCACCTTAATCTGGCATCTTGTAAGCATCTAAGAGGTATTTCACAGGGAGCACCCCAACAGACCTCATCCTCACTTAAACATGTATGATTCTGGAATTACCTGTAGTGCAGTGGGTTAAGGATCCAGGGTTGCCACCTTAGTGGTTTGGGTTGCTGCCATGGCGCAGATTCGATCCTGGGAACTTGCGCATGCCATGAAGGTGGCCAAACAAAACAAAACAAAACAAAACAAAACAAAAAAACCCAAAAAAAAACCTGTGTATGATTCTTCCAGGGACAGACGAGCAGGCAATTATAGACATTGTGGCCAACCGTTCCAATGATCAAAGGCAAAAAATTAAAGCAGCTTTTAAGACCATGTATGGCAAGGTATGTTTTTGTTTGTTTGTTTTTCTCTTTTCTCGCAGGAGCATTGACAGTGGCCTGTAGGCCCTACATGCATGTCAGGTTGTATACTATTTTTATTAGTACTGGTGAATATAAAGTAGACAGCTGGACTTCAGGGACCCTAGGAGAGGTGTCTTCAATATTGATTACTCTTAAAAGCCTTTGCAATACTAGAGCAGTCCTTGATCTCATAGTCACACCTATTTAATATGTCTGGTAGGTGACAGATGTTCCATAGAAAGTAGACGATGATCACACTCATAATAAAGAGCTTGGTTCTCAGTCTTCGTATGGTGGGATTCAAGGACTTCTTATATAGCCCCTGCTTATTCTTGGTCCTTGGCATCATTTTCCTTTCCTCTCCTCTCCCTCCCTCTAAATATATCCTGTATTCTGTTTGTATGGACTTCTTGCCATTCACTGCACACATACTTGTGTGGTTGGTTTATGTTGTTCTTTTTTAGAACACCTTTTCCTGTTTTCCTTCATAGCAAACAAATTCTCCAGGATTTGACTTAAGCTACTTTGTGAAGTTTCTCTTGTTGCTTTGGGCAGACTTTGTATCAATTCCACTGTAATTGCATAGTTCTTTTGTAAAACCTCTGCTCTAGGTAATCTCACTGCCCACCCCCTAAAAAAACTGTGAGCACCCCTCAGGCAAGCCAAATCATATTCATCCTTGTATTTATAGCACCAAGCACAGTAACAGTAATTCGTGATAAATACTAATATTTCAGTGGATGATCAGTGACTAAATCATGCAAGATTCTGTGGCTGAAAAGTGTCATGGCTTCTTAAATATCAAGGGGAAGGCTGGGTAGTCTTGGTTTGTCATTTAGATAGGAATCCTAGAAATTTCCTGACATCATCTGGATCCAGTTTACTTTTCTCAGAATGGGAGTAGAGGTCCACTGGCTCGTCCCACCTCATCTCTTCTGCCTTTACCACTTCCCAATCTAGATCCACTTTCTTAGTCGTAAGGCTGATTAAGCAACACAAACTCTAGATTCTCTTAGGGCTCAACATCAGACTCAATTCTCTTAGAGTAGTATTTCTTTAATTCATATGTAGTCTGTGCTATGCTGTCCTGAATTTTCTCATATGTCATTTTTAAATTAAAACTAAATTCACAGCCTATTTTCCTTACCCACAGCAACCTTTTATCTTGACTTCTTATTAATAAAAACACTCTTCTTCCAGCCTGGCACGGAATCATCTTTGATTCCGCATTCATCTTTGTCAGTCAGTGAATATTGTTTCAGTGCCTACTGTATGCCAGGCACTGCTTTGTCCTAGCAGCTGGTTGTTATCTTGATCTTATCTGTAACAAGGCTCTTTAAAAATGTGTCTTCTTGGAGTTCCCTTTGTGGCGCAGCAGAAATGAATCCAACTAGGAACCATGAGGTTGCGGGTTTGATCCCTGGCCTCGCTCAGTGGGTTAAGGATCCGGCATTGCTGTGAGTTGTGATGTAGGTTGCAGACATGGCTGAGATCTGGTGTTGCTGTGCCTGTGGCATAAGCTGGCAGCTGTAGTTCCAATTTTCCCAGGTTCCTAGCCTGGGAACCTCCATATGCCGTGAGTGCAGCCCTAAAAAAAAAGGTAAAAATGTGTCTTCTCTCTCCTTTTTTCCTTCCACTTACACTGTCATCACTCAAGACCAAGCCCTTATTGCTTGTTACCTAAATATTCCAATAGCCTAAGTTTCATTTATAACCTCTGTCATTATAGTCCATACTACCTATTGTTGCTATATCAATGCCATTTTCTTGCATAAAAATTTCCAGTGGCTCCTCTCAGCATGAGGAATCAATCCTCATTCTTTAGCTTGGTATTCAAGGTAATAGTTCAAGCATATAGATTTTACTGGTCTATGAAAATATTACCCTCTTACAAAATTGGTTATCTTATTGTTGTTCCATTGAACAAGCCTTGCTCATTCTTGACTCTTTACTAGTGATTTTCAACCTTAGCTGAGCATCATAATCTCTTTTTGAATTTAAAAAACACATGCAGAATCTCTGAGTATTCATTCTTCACATAAATTTTTTTATTTTATTTTTTTAAGAAAAGTTCAACAGGGAGTTCCCGTCGTGGCGCAGTAGTTAACAAATCTGACTAGGAACCATGGTGTTGCAGGTCTGATCCCTGGCCTTGCTCCATGGGTTAAGGATCCGGCTCTGCCGTGAGCTGTGGTGTAGTTCCCAGACATGGCTCGGATCCCCAGTTGCTGTGGCTCTGGCGTAGGCTAGGGCTGCAGCTCCGATTAGACCCTAGCCTGGGAACCTCCATATGCCATGGGAGCAGCCCTAGCAAAGGCAAAAAGACAAAAAAAAAAAAGAAAAAATTCAACAGATGATTTCACTGCATATAGCCAAGGCTGGGAACTACTTTTCCATTCCTTATTTGTGTTCTTCCTCCTGGCTGGAAATAACTTTCTCCTTTCTCTTTGGCTGCTAATTTTTACATACTCTTCAAGATGTGGGCTTTCTCTAGGCTCTCTCTAGCCCACTTTTAACTTTTCCTGTTTATTTCTGTGCTACTTACTCATTTGGTGCTGGAGTATAGATTGCCTTGTATTATCTTTTTTAGATGTTTATCTTTTCAAATAAGAACATGATGATAATTTCTACTTCTAAATAGAAAAAGAATAGTTTCTTATACTAAGTAAATATCTTTATCATTTTGTTAAATTGTTCTTTGTTTCATGTAGCTCTTGTTCTGTACCTGGTTTAGTGGTAAAACTACAGTAATTTATTATTAAGTATTTATTGATAGAATGAATCAAATATATCTGCTTGAGTATAATAAACCTAAAATGTATATACATTTACTTATTTTTTAGTATATAATATTCAGAATTGAAATTGAGGTTTTCATAAAGCAATTTGATTCTGTTTTTCATATTTTTCTTAAAAAATTTAAGCAAAATTTGGAGAGCACATATACTTACTTTGTATTTGTAATTTAACAGGATTTAATCAAAGATCTTAAATCAGAGTTAAGTGGAAATATGGAAGAACTGATCCTTGCCCTGTTCATGCCATCTACATATTATGATGCCTGGAGTTTACGGAATGCAATGAAGGTACTATATACTATATGGCATTTATTCCAAATATTTTATCCAATTTAAATATCCATAAATCATGCAGTTCTGAAATTACAGTGATAGCTAAGTCAATACCTTATTTTAAAAATTAAAAAAAAATGTTGGCCTTGCCTGTAGCATACAGAAGTTCCCAGGCGAGGGACTGAACTTACCCCACAGCGTCAACCCGAGCCACTGCAGTAATGTCAGACCCCCAACCTGTTGCAACATGAGCGAACTCCTATCAGTATATTTTTTTATGTCATCTCAATATGTAGAGCTGTTCAGGCCAAATAAATATTTGATGGAACAGTAAAATGAATTACTTTCAGAAATTTTGTTTTCCTGTGTGTAATTCTCCCTTTCTTCATTTTACATAGGGAGCAGGAACTCAGGAACGTGTATTAATTGAAATTTTGTGCACAAGAACAAATCAGGAAATCCGAGAAATTGTCCGATGTTATCAATCAGAATTTGGACGAGATCTTGAAAAGGACATTAGGTCAGATACATCAGGGCATTTTGAACGTTTACTTGTATCCATGTGCCAGGTGAGTATGGCATAAATATTTGTGCTTTGGTAGAAGGAACTTTTTTTTTTTTTTTTTCCTTAATGCACCCACGGCATATGGAGGTTCCCAGGCTAGGAGTCTAATTGGAGCTGAAGCTGCTGGCCAATACCACAGCCACAGCAATGCAGGGTCCAAGCTGCATCTGCAACCTACACCACAGCTGATGGCAACGCTGGATCCTTAACCCACTGAGCGAGGATAGGGATTGAACCTGCAACCTCATGGTTCCTAGTCAGATTCATTTCCACTGTGCCACGACAGGAACTCCCGAAGCAACATTCTTTACTGCGATTGCCAGTAGGCATTTTTTTTTTTTTCTTTTTAGGGCTACACTTGCAGTGTATGGAAGTTCCCAGGCTAGGGGTCTAATGGAAGCTGAAGCTGCCGGCCTATGCCACAGCCACAGCCACAGCCAGGCAGGATCCAAGCCGAGTCTGCGACTATACCACAGCTCACAGCACTGCTGGATCCTTAACCCACTGAATGAGACCAAGGATCAAACCTGCATCCTCATGGATACTAGTCAGGTTTGTAACCTGCTGAGCCACAATGGGAACTCTGCAGTAGCATTCATTATTCCTTTTAATATTTAGCCCCCTTGGAATTTGCTGTCGTTAAAACGGACAACACAGAATGCACTTCAAATTTCTTTGTAGTCACTATGGAAATTTATATCTGCAGATCTGGCTTTTGTAAGGAATGAGAAATTAACCTCTTTAAGATTATATGGAATCAGGAATCAATTTGAGGCTCTGTATCTTAGAATGGAGATGAATATGTACCTTTTGTTTGTTTGTTTTGCCTTTTTTTTAGGGCTACACCCGCAGCATATGGAGATTTCCAGGCTAGGCATCAAATCAGAGCTGCCAGCCTACACCACAGCCACAGCTGCGTGGCATCCGAGCCACGTCTGTGACCTGTACCACAGCTCATGGTAATGCCAAAACCCTGATCCATTCAGAGAGGCAAGGGATTGAACCTACATTTTCATGGATACTAATTGGATTCGTTTCCATTGCTCCACAACGGGAACTCCTTGAATCTGTACTTTTAAGCTTGGTATTGTACTGCCAGTTAAGTTGGGCAATCAACCGAATATGTGGAAGTCTGTCATGGAAGTGCTACAAGAGTGAGAACTGTGTGAGGAGAGTCAGTAATGCAGATAATGTTTCAACATCCATAGTAATGTGATTAGTACCTTCCTTATTTTGATTCCCCAGATGTGCTGGAAAAGTAGCAGAAAATTATCCAAATAGAGTATTTGGAGTAATACTATAAACGCATTTAGAATGGGATGATCGGGATATATTTGAGAGATGATGCAAAAGACTACCACACAGCAGTTCCCACTGTGGCTCAGCAGGATAAGAACCTAACTAGTATCCATGAGGATGTGGGTTCAATCCCTGGTCTTGTTCAGTGGGTTAAGGATCTGGATGTCTTGAGAGCTTCGGCACAGGTCACAGATTGGGCTCAGATCCCATGTTGCTGTGGCATTGGCTTAGCCTGGCAGCTGCAGCTCTGATTGAACCCCTAGCCCGGGCACTTCTATATGCCTCAGGTGTGGCTCCCTCCCCCCCAAAAAAAGTAGCACACTGATTCAGTATCAGGAGTTATTGGCTGTTCTGCTAGTGCACAAGGTGGACAGTCTGAGGATTCTAAAAGTAGAGGAAAGGCTCTTCAGAGCAAAGTGGGGTAGTTGCATAGACAATGGTGTGCTAAAGTGAGTGGGTATGGAAATGAGAAAAGAAAGCAAATGGATGGGAAGACATTGACTTTACCTACAACAGAGTAACAGAGCAGGGGAGTAAGTTAGCATGAAAAAAAAATCAAGGACCAAGATTTAATGGTAAAAAAAAAAAAGATTATTAAGGCGTCCTCTTGTGATGAAATGGGTAAAGGACCCAGGGACTTCCACATGTCATGGGCACGGCTGAAAATAAAAGACTTTAGTGAGCTGCTGAATGTCTCTTTATGCAGGGTTCAAGGCCCAGCCATTTTATAAAGTAAAAGATCCTCTTCTAGGGAGTGGCTTCCTGGGAAAATGGAACTGTACTGTGTGCTTGAATCCAAAGACAATAATCTGGGGAGTTTTTCCTAAACATGTTTTCCTGTGCTGAATTCAGTAGCCCATTTAGAATACGCTTCTTTTACGCATTCTTTGTGCCCAGCGCTATTGAGAAGACAGTTTCTCATCTTTAAGGAACACCTCTCCATTTTGTTGCTCACACAGACATTCAAACTTTAGAGGACAGCTTTTCCTTTGTTTGGGTTTGTGTTTCTATTTTGAGAGAAGCCAACTACCTGTCTAAGCTTAACTGTTTGGACCTGGAGTAGCTTCTCTCCCTCTCTTCTTTCTTCCCTCCCATCCCAGGGAAGAGTTTGGTCTATAAATTGTCACAGCCTAGCAGAACTTGAGTTATAGCTTCTTTCATTTTTACTTTTTGCTTTTTAGGGCCCCACCTGTGGCATATGGAAGTTCCTAGGCTAGGGGTCCAGTCAGAGCTGCAGCTGCCAGACCATACCACAGCCATAGCAATGCAGGATCCGAACTGCGTCTGTGACCTATACCACAGCTTACGGCAACACCAGACCCTTAACTCACTGAGTGAGGCTAGGGATCGAACCAGCGTCTTCATGGATTATAGTTGGGTTGGTTACTGCTGAGCCATGATGGGAACTCCCATATTTATAGCTTCTTTTAACTCAATCAGTGGGCTAAGGATCTGGCATCGCTGTGAGCTGTGGTGTAGGTCACAGATACAGCTCAGATCCCACCCACGTTGCTGTGGCTGTGGAGTAGCCCTGCAGCTGTAGCTCAGATTTGACCTCTAGCCTGGGAACTTCCATATGCCACATGTGCGGCCTTAAGAAGCAAAAATAAATAAATAAAAGGCTCACATGACATTTTTAATGTGTACATTCAAAATAAATACTTACATGTTATGATTGCATTTGGTTGGAAGAAAGGAAGTTCACACAGGCTCCATATTCTATGCTCCCTCCCTTAAATTCCTTGAGGGCAGAGCCCTTTTCTTTATTGTGTCTCCACCATGTAGCACATCCTGTTGATTCTGTTCCTTTGGAGAACCCTGACAAATACAGCCTAGCACAAAGCAAGTGCTCCATACCTTATACAAAGTGGAACTCAATATAATGCATATTGATCTTCAGCCCCAGCTAAGAAGAGTCGTCACGTCTCCCTTTGAGTTGTAGTTTGTATTTCCTAGTAGAGGAGGTCCTCAAAGTGCAGCTCAGGAGTCGCTTCATCATGAGAAATAGAAAGTTACTTTGGTCCCTGAGTGCAGGGATATTCACCCTCCAGGGAAACCCCAGTGCTGCTCTCTCCGAACTGAGTGGGACAGTGCTCATTTCGCTTGGAACATGGACTGATGGAAGTAGACCCTATCAGTAGAGAGGTGAAAAAGGTTTTCTCTGAGAAGCTGGAAGTGGCTGCATTGTTGGTATTCAGGACTCTCTGGATCACAAGTCTGTGTATGGTCACAGTCTCTGGCGATGTCATACTTTGCAGTCTCAACACACACCAGTCTCTTTGTCCTGGCCCTATTACCACCCTTCAGAGCACCTCAGAGAAGCTTTCATGGACTCTATTGGGCCACTTGTCATTCCCTGCACTAAGCCTGCACTTAATACCCAGAGACCTTGGTTATAGCCCTAATCCTGCCGTAGAGGAGTCTTTTATCTCCTTAATGGGAGGAATGGAGGGGCCGTAGTCAATTCCAGTCCCTGTGGTTTGCATTATGCCTTGTCTCTTAATACCTGATACTGAATAAATGTTTATTGAATTTTTTAAAAACCCCACAATTTGTAAACCAAAGGCTAAACCCTAAAGAGTAACTTCTTTAAGAATCCCTTTCTCTTGGTGTATCACAGGTATAAAGCTTTTAAAACTGAGTATTAATAAAATTTTCTACACTTTCAAAAAAAGTGTAATTTTTTATGGAAAACTTTTCTGATTTAATCTAACTTTCAAAGCCCTAAAAACCTTTTATTTTAATATAATCTCATTAAACAATGATCATATATTATAAAGTCCAAAGTTAGCAGTATAATCAAGTACTAATTACATAAATATTGTTTCTTTGGAAACGAAAGATATGCAAGACAAACTATGCCTTCATTTTTAGTAAACTGTCCCTTTAAATTCAGAAGTGACTAGAGTGGAAAAACTTTTTAAAATAGAACTTGTATCACTTTTTTCTAATTCCTGCCTTCCTCTTTTGCAGGGAAATCGTGACGAGAACCAGAATGTTAACCCCCAGATGGCTCAGGAAGACGCTCAGCGTCTTTATCAAGCTGGCGAAGGGAGGTTAGGGACAGATGAATCTTGTTTTAACATGATTCTCGCCACAAGAAGCTTTCCTCAGCTGAAAGCTACCATGGAGGCTTATTCCAGGGTATGAGCTTTTCTTTTGAAGATCTGGCTTCTGTTTTAAGGCATGAAAATATTTTAACGTCTATGCATTTTCTTTGCAGATGGCTAATCGAGATCTGTTAAGCAGTGTTGGCCGTGAGTTTTCTGGAAATGTCGAAAGTGGCTTGAAGACCATCTGTAAGATACTTTTGTGTTTCACTTTGTTTTGTTTGTGAGTGAAGCTTTGAGTAGTTGATCCTATTAAGTGGTGGTGATGATGATGATGATTATTTTTGTCTTTTTAGGGCTGCACCCATGGCATATGGAAGTTCCCAGGCTAGGGGTCAAATCAGAGCTGTAGCTGCCGGCCTATGCCACAGCCACAGCAACACAGGATTCGAGCCGCAGTTAATGGCAATGCCGGATCCGTAACCCACTGAGCAAGGTCAGGGATCAAATCTGTGTCCTCATGGATGCTAGTCAGATTTGTTTCCCCGGAGCCACGACAGGAACTCCTAAATGGTGATTATTAATTGTAGCCTCCCTGGAATCTGCATAGGCAGAGGCTGAGCTATTCCTGTTTTCATATGCACTTCTTATTGGTGGTATGATCAAATGGGACTGTTCTGGAATTATTTGGTCTTTATTCTTTAAGCCCTTCTTCAAGACTATACAAAAATATAAAAACAGACTATAGCATTTCCATTAAGGTGAGTGGAAAGCTCTAAGGAACTATAGAATGCCTCCACACAACACGTCATTTTGAGCCCCCCAGAACGCCTTTCAAGTACTCAGCCCAGGAGTTCCTGTCGTGGCGTGGCGCAGTGGTTAACGAATCCAACTAGGAACCATGAGGTTGCAGGTTCGATCCCTGGCCTTGCTCAGTTGGTTAAGGATCTGGTGTTGCCGTGAGCTGTGTAGGTCGCAGATGCGGCTCGGAACCCACGTTGCTGTGGCTCCGATTAGACCCCTAGCCTGGGAACCTCCATATGCCGTGGGAAGTGGCCCTAGAAAAGGAAAAAAAAAAAAAAAGTACTCAGCCCAAATGAGACCCTTTTCCCTTTTGAAATTAAAAATCCAATATTTGGGAGTTCCCGTCGTGGCGCAGTGGTTAACGAATCCGACTAGGAACCATGAGGTTGCGGGTTTGGGCCCTGCCCTTGCTCAGTGGGTTAACGATACAGCGTTGCCATGAGCTGTGGTGTAGGTTTCAGATACGGCTTGGATCCCGAGTTGCTGTGGCTCTGGCGTAGGCCAGTGGCTACAGCTCCGATTTGACCCCTAACCTGGGAACCTCCATATGCAGCGAGAGCGGTCGGAAGAAATAGCAAAAAGACAAAAAAAAAAAAAAATCCAGTATTTGGTTACCTGACATCCAGATGCTTAATAAAATTTCATTGTCCTGGGGAATAATAGAGTAAAGAGAGTATTAAGAACACATTAGTATTGACAGTTGAGTGTCTTGCAGATACTACTATAGTAATTGCAGTTAACTAATAATGTATAGTTAGTACGTCTCTATCATCTGCAGGAAGAGACTTTGCTAATTTAATTTTCCTAAGAGAAAACATAACAGATTTCTTACCATTCTTAAGTCTTTGCTCAAGTCTGTGTTTGGTTTGGTTTGGTTTGGTTTTTTTGCTTTTTAGCGCCACAGCATATGGAAATTCCCAGGCCAGGGGTCAAATTAGAGCCTCCTCTGCCAGCCCATGCCACATCTGCAGCCTACAACACAGCCACAGCAACGCTGGATCCGAGGTGTGTCTGTGACCATATACCACAGCTCATGGCAACATTGGATCCCCTGACCCACTGAGCGAGGTCAGGGATTGAACCCGCATCCTCATGGATACTACTAGTAGGATTGGTTTCCATTGTGCCACAACCAAACTCGCTGTGTGTTTTTTGTTTTGTTTTGTTTTGTTTTTTTTAATTGGAATGTATCTTACATCCTTCTCTCAGCCAAATGATGTATTTGACTTTTAGAATTCAGATTTTAGTCACTATTCCTTTTAAGCAAGATGTTAGCACAACACAGTTGCTATAGATTTTCTCACTTTAAGAGGGAAGATGTTAAGAATCTAAGTGACTGCATCTATGGAGAGAAAAATGGGATTTATTGGCCAGAGGGAATCTTTCAGAATTGAAGGTAGCCTGTCTGATGCAGGTAGAAAGATGGATGCTGAGATAAATCAAGAGGGAGAACATCTTCAGCGCACCTCAGATTTCTGAGATAACTGCATAGACAATGATGGAAGGCAGAGTTCCCATCATGACTCAGTGGTAACAAACCTGGCTAGTATCCATGAGGATGCAGGTTCAATCCCTGGCCTTGCTCAGTAGATTAAAGGATCTGGCATTGCCATGACTGTGGTATAGGTCACAGACACAGCTTGGATCCCGTGTAGCTATGGCTGTGGTGTAGGCTGGCAGCTGTAGTTCCAATTTGACCCTGAGCCTGGGAACTTCCATGTGCCATGGGTGTGGCCCTTTAAAAAAAGAAAAGAAAAGAAAATGATGAAAAACAGCTGTAGGTGGTAGATGAAGCTGGTGCTTGGACACCTTTGTCAAATCATGATCCCACATCTGAGGCATCTCTCACTTGCAGTGCAGTGTGCCCTGAACTGCCCTGCCTTCTTTGCTGAGAGGCTCTACTATTCCATGAAAGGTGCCGGCACAGATGACTCCACCCTGGTCAGGATTGTGGTTACGCGGAGTGAGGTGAGGCTTTCTCTTCTCTGCTCTTGATGTTGAATGTTGATTTTTTTTTTAAGCAATATTAAAATTTTTTTCTTCCAGTTTTATTGAGATAGAATTGACATAGTGCTATATAAATTTAAGGTATACAGCATAATGATTTGACCTCCATACTTCATGAAATGATTATTGCAATAAGTTTGGTGAACATACATCATCTCATATAGATGCAAAATTAAAGAAATACGAATAAAATTTTTTCTTTGTGATGAGAACTCTTAGGATTTCCTCTCTTAATAACTTTCATATATAACATAAAGCAATGTTAATTATATTTATGTTATGCATTACATCCCTACTTCTTTCTCATAACTGGAAGTTTGTAACTTTTGATTACCTTCCTCCAATTCCCCTCCCTCCACCTTCCACCTCTAATAACCACAAATCTGATCTTTTTGTATGAGTTTGTTTGTTTTTGAAATATAATTGGCCTATGGCACAATGTTAGTTTCTGTTATACATAGTGATTTGGTGTTTCTATACCCTTCAGAATAATCCCCATGGTAAGTCTGGTTATGATGTCACCATACAAAGATATGATATAGTTATTCACTCTATTCCCCACACTGTACATTTCATAACTGTGGCTCATTTATTTTGCAACTGGAAGTTTATACCTCTTAATTTTCCTCATCTGTTTCTTTCCTCCCCCAACCCTCTCCCTTCTGGCAATTACCTGTTTCTTCTATCTGTAACTCTGTTTTGTTATGTTTGTTTATTTATTTATTTTTAATTCCACATATAAATGAAGTCATCCACATTTGTCTTTCTCTGACTTAAAATGTTGATTTCCTAAGAGTTCCTTAGTTGGTTGTCAGTCCTTTAGGACTGATATTAAGAAAGACTCTTTTTCTCACTGCTGGTGGAGCTTGTATAAATTTAAAATTTAACACAGTGTTCCCTTTCCTCCTCCTGTGAGAAAAGCTTGCTTTAGTGAAACAAACCACTGTACTTCATTGAAGCCAATGCGAGAAATTTTCCCACTTAAGAAGGTCTTTAGAGAATACTGATTTATGACAAGTTGGAAGATGTTTATCTTTTGGTTTTCATTTTGCTTATGTAAAAAACTGTATGAAAGACCTATGCAGATAAATCCTATTGGATGTAAAATTCTGGAAATTTAGCATACACTGTTAATTATAAAATAATTTAAAAATTTTATCTTTATCATTTTACCTAAATATAGCCTCAAATGTATACCTTTCTTTGGCTTTGTGTGTGTGTGTGTGTGTGTGTGTGTGTGTGTGTGTATATATATATATTTTTTTTGTCTTTTTGCCTTTTCTAGGGCCGTACCCGTGGCATATGGAGGTTCCCAGGCTAGGGGTCTAATCAGAGCTGTAGCCGCCAGCCTATACCACAGCCACAGCAATCCAGGATCTGAGCCGAATCTGTGATCTACACCACAGCTCACAGCAATGCCGGATCCTTAATCCACTGAGCAAGGCCAGGGATCGAACCCACAACCTCATGGTTCCTAGTCGGATTTGTTAACCACTGCACCACGACGGGAACTCCTGACTTTGTATGTTTAGTGGACTCTTTTTTGAATTGAAAGAAAACATATGCTACTAAATGATACCAAAGAAGGTAAATCATTTTTTAAAAGACAGCCATGATACGGTGTTTGGAGAAGACTTGTTGTGTATTCATTTTTAGATCTAAATTTTCTTTCTTTTTTTAAATATTTTTAGGGCCTTCCTGCGACATATGGAGGTTCCCAGGCTGGGGGTTGAATTGAAGCTGTAGCCGCTGGCCTACACCACCGCCACAGCAATGCAGGAGATCCAAGCTGTGTCTGTGACCTACACCACATGGCAACACCGGATCCTTAACCTACTGGGTGAGGCCAGGGATTGAACCTGCCTCCTCACGGATGCTAGTCAGATTCGTTTCCGCTGAGCCACAGTGGGAACTCCTTAAATCTAAATTTTCTCAGAGAAATCTCTTTTAAAAATTATAATAAAATATGCATAACATAAAAAATTACCATTTTCATCTTTTTTTTTTTTGGCCACACCCATGGCATGTGGAAGTTCCCCAACCAGGGATCAAACCTGTGCCACAGCAGCGTCCTAAGCTGCTGCAGTGAACAGTGCCAGATTCTTAACCTGTTACACTGCAAGAGCATATGGAGTTCCTGGGCCAGGGGTCAGATCCAAGCCACAGTTGCAACCTAAACTGCAGCCTTGGCAATGCCGGATCCTTAACCCACTGTGCTGGGCCAGGGATCAAGCCTGCATCACACTGCTCCCAAGACACCACTGATCCCACTGCGCCACAGTGGGAACTCCCATTTTAGTCATTTTTAAATTTACAGTTCAGTGGCATTAAGTACATTCACATTGTTGTTCCACAATCACTATCCAGAGCTTTTTCACTTTGCAGAACTGGAAATCCATGCTTATTAAATAATAGTTCACCATTTCCCTTGCTCCCATCCCTGGCAACCACCATTCTACTTTTTGTCCTCTGCATCTGACTACTCTAGACACTCATATAAGTGGAATCTTACAGTATTTGTCCTTTTAATGTCTTTAAGATTCAGGAGTTCCCATTGTGGGGTGGTGGAAACGAATCTGACTAGGAACCATGAGGTTGTGGGTTTGATCCTTGGCCTTGCTCAGTGAGTTAAGGATCTGGCATTGCCATGAACAGTGGTGTAGGTCGCAGACACTGCTCAAATCTGGCACTGCTGTGGCTGTGGTGTAGGCCGGCAGCAGCAGCTCTGATTAGACCCTTAGCCTGGGAACCTCCATATGCCGTGGGTGTGGCCCTAAAAGGACAAAAAAGACCAAAAAAAGATTCATTCACATTGTAGCACGTGTTAGAATTTCTTCCTTTTTAAGGTTGAATAACCTTCTATTGTGTGTATATACCATCTTTTGTTTATCTATTTGTCCATCAGTGGACAGTCTGATGCTGGTTGCTTAGTGGCTGTTGTGAATGATGCTGCTATGAACATGGGTATTCATATATTTGCTTTCACTTTTGTGAATACCCAGAAGTGGAATTGCTGTATCATATGGTAATTCTTCTTTTTTTTTTTTTTTTTTTGAGTCATTACCATACTATTTTACAGTGACTGCACTATCTTACATTCCTACCACCAATGCACAGGGGTTCTAATTTCTTCACATCCTTGCCATCACTTGTTATTATCTGTGTTTTTGATAATAGCCACCCTATCAAATGGTTTTTAAATAACTAGTATATTTGGAATAGTAGATGAAACTAGTATCACCCTTATCCAATATCATTACAGAATAATGGATCAGACATTTATTGTTATGAATGTTAGCTATAACCAAACCCCTCTGCTTTGGTTATGATTAGGTTCTTTTCACTATTAAAGGATAATTCTAATAAATATCAGATTTCTTTTGACAGCTTTTTTCTAATATCAAAAATATCATCTCTTGCATGCAGATTGATCTTGTACAAATAAAACAGATGTTCAGTCAGATGTATCAGAAGACCCTGGGCACAATGATTGCAAGTGACACAAGTGGAGATTACCGAAGGCTTCTTCTGGCCATTGTGGGCCAGTAGGAGAGATTTTTTTTTAAATGAATGAAGCTATTCAAAGTTTATACTTCAAAACAATGACTGATCTGCATGCAGCAACATCAACCGTCACCTAACCAAAAGAGCTTTTACTAAGGACTGCGTCAGGGTATTGTGCTTGGTTTGCACATGTGATTATTGCCTTAATTCCAATGTTATTTTTCCTCTATATACAATCAAATAAAGCCATATCACAATGATGTAGTAATAATGCAATGTTTGTAAAGCATAATTTTCACTGCTTTTATTCTAAGTAGGAAATCAAAAGTCACAACAGTCTCTCCCTCTGTGTAATAATATTGACTAAAAAGATTCAATATTGAATAAATTTGAATAAATAATACTGAATTAAAAAAACTCTGCCCTCCATTGGACAGTTATAGTTGGTAGCATGTCAAAACTGTATTTTTTTTTTTCAATTCAGCTCTTTTGACCCAGAAGGATAATTTGCATTTGCTTTCCTATATTGTATATTCTATATTCATAAACATAAATCCTCCCACATAGAATATTGTTTAATATCTGGGGAGTTCCTGTCATGGCTCAGCGATTAACGAACCTGACTAGCATCCATGAGGACAAGGGTTCAATCCCTGGCCTTGCTCAGTGGGTTAAAGATCTGGCCTTTAATTTTTTTGAAAAAAATATAAAAGCCTTTAATTTGGAGTTCTAGTTGTGGCTCAGGAGGTTAAGAACCCAAAATAATGTCTGTGAGGATGTGGGTTCAATACTTGGCCTTGCTCAGTGGGTTAAGGATTTGGCGGTGTAAGCTGTGGTATAGGTCACAGATGCAATGCGGATCCCATCTTGCTGTGGCTGTGGCGTAGACCTGCAGCCAAAGCTCCAGTTCGACTCCTGGCCCAGGAACCTCTGTATGCTACAGGTATGGCTGTAAACAAACAAACAAAGACTTTAATTTTAGTTGCAATTTGATCATGATTCAAGGGAGTAAAGCTTGCCATGTAGGAAGTGCTCAATTAATGAATGAACAAGGCTTAAAGCATCTTCTCGGGGATTGAATATTAACTCTTTGGAGAAGTAGTTCAGGGGCTCAGGGGTATAGCAGGGTAATTTCAAACCTGAGTTTATTCCTAGTACTGAGCAATTACTTAATTACGTTGAGCATTACAATAGGTAGTCAAGGAAAATATAAAGGAAAGATTTGTAATCTAGTGGGAGTTCTAAACAAATATTAGGATACAGGGAATTTGCAAATGTTAGATTATAAATTCTGCTGAGGATTATAAACCTCTTTGTTCCTTTTTTTTTTTTTTTTTTTTTTGCTTTTTAGGACCACACCCGCAGCATATGTAGGTTCCCAGGCTAGGGGTCTAATCGGAGCTACAGCTGCCGGGCCTACACCACAGCCACAGCAACATAGGATCCAAGCTGCATCTGTGACCTACATCACAGCTCATGGCAACGCCAGATCCTTAACTCACTGAGCAAGGCCAGCAGAGATCAGACCCGCAACCTCATGGTTCCTAGTTGGAATTGTTTCCACTTCACCGCAAAGGGAGCTCCACCCTATTGGTTTTTGTGTTGAGTTCCCTGACCCAAAGTGGGTAATTAATACAGATCTGGTGAATGATTGCACTAAAAATTGAGGTGAAGAATAGCAGATATCAGTTATAATTTGATGAACTTTTTTTTCTCTCACTATGGCATGTGGAAGTTCTGAGACCAGGAGTCAAAGCTGTGCCATAGCAGTGACCCGAACCACAGCAGTGATAACACCGGACATTTAATAAGCTTAGCCACCAGGGAACTCTCATGAATGTTTGTTTTGTGTAAGTACCAAGGGACATATTACAAGAAGGTACAACACAAAACCTTACTTAGAGAGATAGACCTGTGTGCAATGATAGCATGAGGCAAAAGCAAGATACATAGATAGAAGGATAATGGGCTAACATAGATGTAATTAGTTTTAAAAAGTTTCATTGAAAAAGTTCAGTTTTGATAGAAGTTTTAGAAAATAACAGTAATGAGATTTGGTAAAGATGAGAAAGAGGTATAAGGTATTAAGGAAAGAATATATAGCAATTATTTTTAAACATTTAAAAAATTGAGGTATAATTCATATATCATTTCACCCTTTTAAAGTATACCTTTCAGTGGTTTTTAGAACATTCACACCTTTGTGGAACAATCATCACAATCAATTTTTGAACATTTTCATCATCCAAAAAGAAAAGTTAAACCCATTTGCAGTCATTCCTCCTTTCCCCTCCTCCTGCCCAGCCCTGGGTAATCACTAATCTACTTTCTGTCCCTCTGGATGTCCCTGTTTGGGTCTTATGAATGGAATCATGTGATGTGTGGCCCTTTGTGTCTGATGTCTTTCAATTGGCATACTGTTTTTAGGGTTCACCTTTGTTGTAGTGTGTGAATCAAGACTTCATTCTGGGGAGTTCCCTTTTTGGCTTAGTGATGAAGGAGTCCAACTAGGATCCATGAAGATGCCAGTTCAGTCCCTGGCCTCACTTTGTGGGCTGGGGATCCGGCATTGCTGTGAGCTGTGTTGTAGACGTGGCTTGGGTCCTACATTGCTGTTGCTGTGGCTGTGGTGTAGGCCAGCGGCTGTAGCTCTGACTCGACCCCTAGCCTGGGAACCTTCATATGCCACAAGTGCGGCCCTAAAAAGCCAAAAAAAAAAAAACTTCATTCTACTTTATGGCTGGATAATCCATTGTCTGGGTATACATTTTGCTTGTCCACTTATCACCTGTTTTCATCTCTTGACTATTATGTATAATGCTGCTATGAACATTCATGTTTTAAGTTTTTATGTGGACACATGTTTTCCATTCTCTTGACTGTTGTACTAGGAGTGGAATTGCTGGCACAAGTTAAATAGTATCTTTAACTTTTTGAGGATCTGCCAAACTTTTCCAAAGCAGCTGTACCATTTTACAATCCTACCAGCAATGAATAAGACTTCTAATTTCTCCTCGTTCTTACCAACACTATCATCGTTTCTTTGATTATAGCCATCTTAGTGGATGTGAAGGTGGCATCTCATTGCAGTTTTTATTTGAATTTCTCTAATGACTAATGAGCAAATTTTCTTGAGCTCATTGGCCATTTGTATGTCTTCTTTGGAAAAACGTCCATTCAAATTCCCATTTTTTTAAATTTTAGGGCCGCATCTGTGGCATATAGAAGTTCCCAAGCTAGGAGTCAAACCAGAGCTGCAGCTATGCCACAGCCATGGCAATGTGGGTTCCAAGCCATGTCTGACCTACACCACACCTCACAGCAACGCTGGATCCTTAACCCACTGAGCGAGGCCAGGGATCGAACCCATATCCTCATGGATACTAGTCAGGTTCCTTACCACTGAGCCATAAGGGGAACTCTAATATATAGGAGCGGCCCTAGAAAAGGCAAAAAGACTACATACATACATACATAAATTAGCAGAAAATATTTGAATGCCTTTCCTTATAAGGATTATAGGAAATTCAGAGTGGCACCTGTGTAAGCATTCTCTAGGAAAATAACACTATAACACAAAGTTATGCCATCTGTCACCCTGAGTCTAATGAGGATTAATTATGTTTAAGGAAGTGACACCTGTGACTTATCCTTGATTGCCTAGGCCTTGAAACAAAATACTTAGTAGATCAAGATCATGAGTGATTTAGAGCAGTTCCCTAGCAAAGACTTTGTCCTAAGCTTAGCTTATTATGTGGAAAAAGTATGTTGTGCACAAGGTAGGATGGCTATCTCAGTGCAAATTCACTCACAACGCTCACTTGGGAAAAAAATCCAGAGATAAATGCCTTACTCAATTGTTCCATAGTTTTATTTTGAGATGTTTTTATTATTTATAACATTGCAACTTAAAAAAATCTTTCTCTTAGTTTTTTTAAATTTTTATATATTCATTAGCAGAAATACAATTTATTTTTAAAAACTTGGCTCTAGTAACCATATCCTAAGCAAGGAATTTCCATGGAGAGTTGTGTGTGTGTGTGTGTGTGTATAGTTTAATCATTTGTTTTGAAATAATTTCAAATGTATAGAAAGTTGCCAGAACAGTGCAAAGAACTCCCATTTCCTCGTCACCCAGATTCTCATCTAGTTCATATTAGGTTATTGCTTCATTGCTCACTCTGTGTGTGTGTGTGCATGTGCATAGATCCCTAGTTATCAGTCTTTTTCTGGAACTTTTGAGGGCTGAGACGGAAACTGAAGGCATGATATCTCATCACTCCAGTAGGTATTTTCCCCTAAACAGGGACACTCTCCTACATAACAGCAAACAAACTACCACATCAGGAAATCAATATTGGTCCAATATTACCACCCAATCTACTGAGCCCATTCAAATTCCACCCGATGTCCCAATAATGTCTCTTTTCCTTCCTGGACCAACATGTTATACAGGAATACATATTGCATTTAGTTGTCATGTATCTTTAAACTCCTTTAATCTAGAAGTGTTGCTAGTCTTCCCTGGCCTCGACAATTTTTTGTTTTTGTTGTTGTTGTTGTTATTGCTATTTCTTGGGCCGCTCCCGCAGCATATGGAGGTTCCCAGGCTAGGGGTCAAATCGGAGCTGTAGCCACCGGCCTACGCCAGAGCCACAGCAACGCGGGATCCGAGCTGCGTCTGCAACCTACACCACAGCTCACGGCAACACCGGATCCTTAACCCACTGAGCAAGGGCAGGGACCGAACCCGCAACCTCATGGTTCCTAGTCGGATTCGTTAACCACTGCGCCACGATGGGAACTCCAACAGTTTTATTAAAGAATACAGGCCTTGGAGTTCCCGCTGTAGGGTGGTGGGTCAAGAATCTCACTGCTGCAGCTTGGATCACTGCTGAGGCACAGGTTCTATCCCCAGCCCAGCCATGCGTGTGGCCATAAAAACATTAAAAAACCCAAAGAGTACAGGCCTTACTTTCTATAGAATGGCCTATAACCTGGGTCCCCCTGATTATAGGAATACCACAACATATTTTGCTTTTCCCAGTGAGTCTCATCAGGAGGAATGAAATGTAGACTCCTGACACTGGTGTTTTAACCCTCATCACTTGGTAGTGTTGGTTTCTTAACGTCACAGTTTTCCCCTTTGTAATCCATTAGTATTCCAAAATCATGCCAATATCTTATTCCTCATCAAACCTCTACACACCAACCTTAGCATTGAAGACTCCTGCCTGAGTCATACCATACACTTCTGTAGTTGGTGCAAAATGGTAATTCTCTGTGTCAAATCCTCTCAATTACTGAGTTGGCATTCTACTGTTAGAGCTTTCCTTTCTCTCATCTTTATTTTTTAAATTACTCAATGGATTTTATTACATTTATAGTTGTACAACCATCATCAGAATCCAGTTTTATTGCATTTCCATCCCAAAACCCCAGCACACCCCCCGACCCCCCAACCTGTCTCATTTGGAAACAATAAGTTTTTCAAAATCTGTGAGTCAGTATCTGTTCTGCAAAGAAATTCATTGTGTCCTTTTTCTAAGATTCCACATGTAAGTGATAATATACGATGTCAGTGCTGACTTCACTTAGTATCATTGTCTATTTTGAAGCTCAAATTATCTCTGATTTGGCCAACATTTTAAAGTATGTATATTGCTAAGATTCATCCATCCATGTTGTAAGTAGTTGTAGTTCATTCCTTTGTTTTGTAATATGCTATTCTGGAATATGTATCAGTGTATTCATCCATTCTTATGTTGGGCTGTTTCCAGGTTTGGCTTTTGCGTGTATGCGTGTGCTTTTTTTAAGGCCGAATTGGCGGCGTATGGAGGTTCCCAGACTAGAGGTCTAATCCGAGCTGCAGCGTCCAGCTTACACCACAGCTCAGGACAACAGAGGATTCTTAACCCACTGAGCAAAACCAGGGACTGAACCTGTGTCCTCTTGTATTCTAGTCATATTCCTTAACCACTAAGCCACGACGGGAACTCCTGTTTCTAGGTTTTTGCTATTATATTTTGCCATTCCTACTCTAAAGTAACGCTGAAATTCAAATATATTAAATTTTTGCATTAACGTCACATACTTCAATTCTGCTTATTGTAAATACTGAGCACTAAAAGCAACATAGTTTTGCATTATCACCGTGAATGATAGCCAAGCTCACTTTTAAAATACTGTCTTTCTGCATTTTTTACAGAAAAAGATTTTAATGACCTGTTTTTAAAAATCGTTTCATAAAGGCTTTTATCTTTAAATAAATTTCCTTTTGGTTTTTATCCTTATTTATTGAGGAAAAACTGGGGAAAAAAAGAAGTGGATAAAGCAAAATTGAAAGGTAGAAAACCTTGAAGTTAACCAAAACTTTCGCTAAAAGAAAGGGTCATCCTCAGAAGAACGAGGGAATCTCTCCAGGTCTGGTCGAAGGGTTGAGGCGCACACGTAGGTCCGTGGGTGCGGACGTAGTTCTAGAGCGCAGGCGCGGGAACTCGTCTTGCACCTCCTCTCGTTTACCTCCCAGACAATGTTATCGCGAGTCTTGGGATAAACTTGTGGTCAGTACAAGTTCTCGCGAGAGACAGTTGGTTGCTATAGTTGCGAAAAACAAGTTTGTGTCGATCTAAGCGCGCTCTCGCTCGTTAGAAAAGTGTCTCTTCCCCGCCTTCGCATCTCGGACTTTTCTTTTCAACTTTGGGCCAGACTGAAAGGCGGAGACCACATCCCAGCACGACTGCACTGCCGGACCCCCGGCTAAGCGAGGACGCTCCCGCCAACCCAGGCCTCCCACCCGAAGCCAGACTTAGACCCCGCTTCCCACTTTGCGCCGAGATCCCCCTCAGTAAGCGCAGACTGGGCCCCTGCTCACAGACCACCCTCCAGTCACAGCATCACCTTCATCTAACTCATTTCTTTTTTTTGTCTTTTCTAGGACCGCACCCGCAGCATATGGAGGAACCTCCAGGCTAGGGGTCGGAGAGGGAAGAGGAGCTGTAGCCGCCGGCCTACGCCACAGCCACAGCAACACGGGATCCAAGAAGCATCTGTGGCTTACACCACAGCTCACGGCAACACCGGATCCTTAACCCACTGAGCAAGGCCAGGGGTGAACCCGCAACCTCATGGTTCCTAGTCGGATTCGTTAACCACTGAGCCACTACGGGAACTCCAATCTAACTCATTTCTTAATTTTCTTTTTTCTTTCTTTTTTTTTTTTTTGTCTTTTTGCCACTTCTAGGGCCGCTCCCGTGGCATATGGAGGTTCCCAGGCTAGGGGTCCAAGCGGAGCTGTAGCCACCGGCCTACGCCAGAGCCACAGCAATGCAGGATCCAAGCCGCGTCTGCGACCTACACCACAGCTCACGGCAACGCCGGATCGTTAACTCACTGAGCAAGGCCAGGGATCGAACCTGCAACCTCATGGTTCCTAGTCGGAGTCGTTAACCACTGAGCCACTACGGGAATTCCAATCTAACTCATTTCTAATTTGATCTCCCCCATCTGCTTCTGAGCAGATACTAAGAAACCCATGCCTTGTTTGTGGCAAGAGGACCCCCTTTCTGACTGCCCTGACTAGAACGTGTAACTGGCCAGGCTTCTTGAACTCATTGTTCAACAGATACACCACTAATGCCTCTTGCGGACAAGGCATAGTGCCGGGCACTCAGTGGCTGCAAAAATGTATGACAGATTACTTATTTTTAAGGGAGTAGTTGAGCATTCAGAAAAAGTTGTGCGTATTAGTAACACCATTTGTTTGGTGCTTCATAGGTTAAGCAGTTTTACTCTTTTAGGGATATTCGCAACAAATGTGAAACAGGTCCATTTTATAGAAGGTGAAATTCAGGCTCAGTGAGGTGAAATTGGCTTTCCTCTAAGGTCAGGCTAGTGAAGGCCTAATTTACATGCTGCTATTGAAAAGGAAAAAAGACTCATGCAAAAAGTCGTTTCAAATGTTAGCTTAATAAGAAAATTGTCAAGGCCTAAATCCTGAATAAGCCTGGAGAGGTAGAATTGAACAAGTGATCTGAGACTTTTAGGTAACCCAGAAAATTAGACTGTCACTGGAAAGAGAATACTAATAATGTCTGGAGCATCAAGATATCACCTCCTCTTTTGTACCACTGCTCCTAGACACACTTAACATAGTATATCCTAAGTAAATGTTTGAATTGTATTAAGCACCATTTTGAATTGAGTCAGAAAACATGACTTTTTTTTTTTTTGACCATGGCACAGTATGTGGAAGTGCCTGGTCCAGGGATTGAACCTATGCCACAGCACTGACCGAACCATAGCAGTAACAATGCCAGGTCCTTTAACTGCTAGGCCACCAGGAAACTCCTATTTCCTTTCTTAACAGCTGTGCAATCTGTTTTTGTCTTTGTTGTTTTTGTTGTTGTTGTTGTTGTTGCTATTTCTTGGGCCACACCCGAGGCATATGGAGGTTCCCAGGCTAGGGGTTGAATTGGAGCTGTAGCCACCGGCCTACGCCAGAGCCACAGCAACGCGGGATCCGAGCTGCGTCTGCAACCTACACCACAGCTCACGGCAACGCCAGATCCTTAACCCACTGAGCAAGGGCAGGGACCGAACCCGCAACCTCATGGTTCCTAGTCGGATTCATTAACCACTGCGCCACGACGGGAACTCCATTTTTTTTTGTCTTTTTGTTGTTGTTGTTGTTGTTGTCTGTTTTTGAAATTATATCCTCAGCTTCGTAAGATAGTTTGAAAATATCTTTGTCTAAATAAGACATATGCCAAGGCTTTTTCCAGTGGACAAACCATTACATTTGGCTGCTGCTTTCCTGTTATTTAAATACATTTTTCTAAAAAAAAAGCTACCAAAACTCTACGAAGGATGTGAGGAATGGGCAGTGGAGGGACAGCATTCCCTACCCTCTTGTCTTGTAATAATTGTGCTTAATAGGTTAGTTACATGTATAAGGATCTTTTTAGCACTAACCAGTGGGATTATCCTTTTGACCAGCTCCCTAAAGTACTGTTTATCTGGCAGCAAAGACTGGAAAGCGTTCAAAAGAAGTGCTGGACTAGGGCATTTCCCCATTTTCTCCTGTGGTATTGGTTACAATGTAATGTGGGTACTTGTGCATCTGTGGTTTGTGGGAGGACAGGTTCATTCATTATATTCACAGAGACCAAAGAAGACCACGGAGACTTTGCCCAAGTGCTGATATGGAGCAGGTGTCATCAACAGGCAGACCTGTGCAGATCACTGTGACAGACGGATATGACTTGGTAAAGTTATTTTGGGGAATCTGGGAAGTCCCTAGTTTATTCATTCTTCTTGAAACTACTTTTCCCTTTGGGCTCAGGTCTCCCTGAATCATCTAATTGTGGCTTGAGGAAAATGTGTTGGGAACATTAGCAGGAGGAACAGAGTTTTGCATCCTTCTGTATCACCAAAACTGCTGGCTTTGCATAGCAATAGCACTTCCTTCTCAGGGTTCCTTATTGTTAGTCTGTAATCAGCAAGTCATATTAGTGTGTGTAAAATACCTGGTAGTTTGAATACTGAATTTAATAGGTGTGAAAACAACTAATTTTCCGTTTATTAGACAGTAATTCCTTTTGCCTGAAAAGGATCTGAATTCCTCTTGTGCTTAATTTCATTTGATGAATTTAAATAATAAAACTACAATATGATGTGACTATTAAAGTTTACAAGAATAATGAAATAGCAAAATAGTCATTCAACACTATCAAGTCAGGAAGCTTATTCCAAACCGATATAACACATGATCTCTGCTTAAAGGCTATATAAAAATGTATATATTACTAAAAAAAGTATATAGCGATGTGTGCACACATATATACAGAGAAAAACACTAGAAAATATATATAATTTCTTTTTCTCTGCTTTCCTCACATTTACAAATGTTTCATGACATGCTTATGTAATCATAAAAACACAGTAAATATTTCTTAAGGCTCCCAACTTAATATCATTTAAATAGATTGTTAAATTTTGCCACAACTAGATTTATTCAGCTTTCTGCTTCCCCTGTTTGTGATATAGCTTGTTAGGAAAACGTGGAAAATGTTCATGTCAGAATGGGTTGCCAGATACATAGGAAAATTCTGTTTGAGTATAATTGTAAAGTATGTTTCTGTCAACAGAAAGGTTTTAAAGGCGATGCTCCAGTTACCTTTATTCGTGCAGAATTCAATCAGGTGGTTCTGGGAGACTCTGCAAAAATTACTATTTCTCCAGAAGGAACTGCAAAATATAACTTCACTAGCAGTTTTGAGTTCAATACTGAAGGAGGAATCACTTTGGATGACCTTGCCCACAAACCTGTTTTCTGTAAGTCCTTGTGATTCTAAAAATGTTAGTTATATGAGTATGTTAGGATATTCTGAAGTATTTAGTAGCTGTTGTTGGGACAGATAAACACACAGCCACACAGCCATACATTATGTTTTTAATCTAGGAGTCACACAGTATACTTTGAGTCCTGTCTTCTTGTGGCAGATGTCACCATGGGCTACTAATTTCAATCAGTTTCTTCCAAAGACCTTTTGACATATGACTGAACTGTGTAGGCTTTGTCCCCTAAGCTGATTTGGGAGCTTTTCCTGTATTTAGGATTGATTTAGGAAGAAAAAGGAAACAAAAAACCCCACAATATTCAGGACGTAATTTTACTAAAAACTATTTGTTTTCTATCTGAAATTCAAATTAGTTAATTTATTTGTTTATTTTAAATTTTATTGGAGCACAGTTGACTTCTAGTGTTGTTAGTTTTAGGTGTACAGCATAGTGAATCAGTTACACATATACATATATCTATCCTTTCTCAGATTCTTTTCCCGTATAGGTTATCACTGAATATTGAATAGATTTCCCTGTGCTATAGAGTAGGTCTTTGCTATTTATCTATTTTTATATAGTAGTGGGTATATGTTAAAACCATCCTCCTAATTTATCCCTCCCCCTCATGTTTCCCCTTTGTAACCATAAGTTTTCTTTTGAAATATGTGAGTCTGTTTCCATTTTATAAATTTTTTATTAGACTCCACATATAAGTGATATATGGTAGTTGTCTTTCTCTGTCTGACTTACTTCACTTAATATGATAATCTCTAGATCCATCCATGCTGTTACAAATGGCATTATTTTGTTCTATAGCTAAGTAATATTCCATTGTGTATCTATACTGCATCTTCTTTATTTGTTCCTCTGTTGGATAGACCTTTAGGTTGCTTCCATGTCTTGGCTATTGTAAATAGTGGTGCAGTGAACACTGCGATGCATGTATCTTTTAGAATTATGGTTTTCTTTCTTTCCTTTTTTTTTTCTTTTTAGGGCCACACTTGGCGGCATGTGGAAGTTCCCAGGCTAGGGGTCCAATTGGAGCTACAGCTGCTGGCCATTGCCACAACCACAGCAATATGGGATCTGAGCTGTGTCTGTGACCTACAGCATAGCTCATGGCAAGGCTGGATCCTTAACCCACTAAGCTAGGCCAGGGATTGAACCTACATCCTCATGGATCCTAGTTGGGTTTGTTGCCACTGAGCCACAACAGGAACTCCAGAGTTATGGTTTTTCTTTAGATAAATGCCTAGGAATGGAATTGCTGGATCACATAGTATTTCTCTTGTAAGGAACCTATATATTGTTTTCCATAGTGGCTGCACCAATTTACATTCCCCAACAGTGTAGGAGGGTTCCCTTTTCTCTACACTCTCTCCAGCATTTATAGTTCATAGACTTTTTTTTTTTTGTCTTTTTGTCTTTTTAGGGCCATATCCATGGCATATGAAGGTTCCCAGGCTAGGGGGTCAAATTGGTGCTGTAGCCACCACCCTACACCACAGTCACAGCAACACCAGATCCAAGTCACGTCTACAACCTACACCACAGCTCATGGCAACACTGGATCATTAACCCACTGATCAAGGCCAGGGATCGAACCTGTGTCCTCACAGATGCTGGATAGATTCGTTTCCACTAAGCGACAATGGGAACTCAGTGTTCATAGACTTTTTGATGATGACCATTCCTTATTGGTGTGAGGTGATACTTCATTATAGCTGTGATTTGCATTTGTTTATTAGTGATGTTGAACATCTTTTCATGTGCTTTTTGGCTATCTGTCAGTCTTCTTTGGAGAAATGTTTACTTAGATCTTCTGCCCATTTATTTTTTTCTTTTTAGGGCTACCCCTGTGGTACATGGAAGTTCCTGGGTTAGGGGACTAATCAGAGCTGCAACTTGTAGGCCTACACCATAGCCACAGTAGCACTGGATCCAAGCCACATCTGTGACCTGTGCCATAGCTTGTAGCAACACTGGATCCTTAATCCCTGAGCGAGGGCAGGGATCAAACCAGCATCCCCACAGACACTACGTCAGGTTCTTAACCCACTGAACCACAACAGGAACTCCATTCTGTCCATTTTTTTAATTAATTTTTTTAATTTAATGGTTTTTATTTTTTCCGTTATAATTGGTTTACTGCCCATTTTTTGATTGATTGTTTGTGTTTTTTTTTTCATTAGAGCTGCATGAGTTGTTTGTATATTTTGGAGATTAATCCCTTGTCAGTCACCTCATTTGCAAAGACTTTCTCCCATTCTGTGGGTTGTCTTTTCAGCGTTTTTTTTTTGTTTGTTTGTTTGTTTTGCTTTTTTAATGTTTTCCTTTGCTGTGCAAAAGCCGTTAAGTTTAATTAGGACCCAGCTATTTATTTTTATTTTCATTATTCTGGAAGGTGAATCTAAAAAGATACTGCTGCGATTTATATCAGAGTGTTCTGCCTATGTTTTCCTCTAAGAGTTTTATAGTATCCAGCCTTATATTTAGGCCTTTAATCCGTTTTAAGTTTATTTTTGTGTATGGTGTTAAAGAATATTCTAATTGCATTCTTTTACATGTAGCTGTCCACTTTTCCCAGCACAGATTACTGAACAGGCTGTCTTGCCTCCTTTGTCGTAAATTAATTGACCATAGGTGCGTGGCTTTGTCTCTGGGCTTTCTATCCTGTTCCACTGACCTATATTTCCGTTTATGTGCCAGTAACATACTGTTTTGATGACTGTAGCTTTGTAGTATAGTTTGAAGTCAAGGATCCTGATTCCTAAAATTCAAATTTAGTTTGGTATCTTATATTTTACATGGCAACCCTATTAGTACTTACTTATTCACCACACTGTATAGTTATTATTAATTTACCTCCCTTGCTAGAGTAGGCTCCTTTTGAAATCAGAGCTGTATCTTATTTATTTCAGAATTATTCTAAATATACACCTATAAATATCTGGGACATAAAAGTGCTCAAAAAGTATTTTTGAATGAATGAATGGATATAAATGGATGGTTTTTGTATCCACACTTTTACAGTTTCTAACCATACAGTTTTATCTTTGAAGTACTTTGTTCCTATACTTATATACTGGTCTAAGCCGTTTTTGTTGTTGTTTTTAATGTGTACTCTTTTTGTTTGTTCATTTGCTTTTTCTTGTTTTTTTAGTGGTACATTTCCTAGGTTGCCTGACAAAACCCACAGATTGCAAGATTCCACACTTAGAGAGGTGGGCCTGGGAATTTATATAGTATTCTAGAGCAGTGTTTTCAAATCTTTCTTTTCATAAGAATCAGCTGAGGCTCTGGGAGAAAATAGTCTTCAGGGTTGCCTCCAGACTACCAAACCCTCAGTTACCATGGGAGAAGCTTTGGAAGCTATACGCTGAAACAAAAGTTTCAGGTGATTCCTGAGAAACAGTACTCAAGAACAGTGATTCCTAACTCTGACATCTGACTGACCTTCACTCTTGAACCACTCCTTTCTACTTTCTTCTTGATTGCATGCTTCTCTGGTGCCCCAAATAAGAGGATTGTCCTGATTGCCTTCTTCCCTAGCACGCTGGATGGAAAAAATAGAAACGGACCATTATTTTAAGCTTGTCACTGGACTCATAAGAAATAAAAAGCAGGAGTTCCCGTCGTGGCGCAGTGGTTAATGAATCCGACTAGGAACCATGAGGTTGCAGGTTCGGTCCCTGCCCTTGCTCAGTGGGTTAAGGATCCGGTGTTGCCGTGAGCTGTGGTGTAGGTCGAAGACTCAGCTCGGATCCCGCGTTGCTGTGGCTCTGGTGTAGGCCAGTGGCTACAGCTCTGATTCGACCCCTAGCCTGGGAACCTCCATATGCCGCGAGAGCGGCCCGAGAAATGGCAAAAAGACAAAAAAAAAAAAAGGAAAAAAAAAGAAATAAAAAGCAGTTCCTTTGTTCCAGAAACAAAGCAGGAACTGAAACCTAGAACTCTTGAACAGTTGCCATTGGTGTATGGTGGGGATGGGGTAGTGGGGAGAGGGCAGTACTCCAGAACCTAGGAGCTTGGGTTTTAATGCTGTTACAGGGACAGAGAGCTTGGCTGCTATCGTTGTGGAGTTGAGACAATACTATCCCCATAGTTATAAGCCAAGACTCTTAAAAAGATTGGAATAGGAAAAAAAAATTCACTTACCACCATATCTGTCTCAGTGCTGAGTAGACAAAAAAAAAAAAATCCCTAAAAATCAGTAATGATAGGGTTATGCCAAACATTAAATTATATATATTTTCTTAAAACATGTGAGGAACATTTGTATAGTAAAAACTGGCCACATACTAGACATAAAGCATGTCTTCCCATGCCAAAGACTCCATAGCCATACAAAGTTTTCTGACCAAAATGCAAAGAAAATTAAAGTAACAACAGTCAACAGAATTAGAAATAAAAATATATTACAAAAAATTCATTTGGAAATTTTAAGAAACAGTTGTGAATAATTCATGTGACAAAAAAGAAACCATAATAAAAGCTGCAAGCATTTAGAGTCAGTCAACAGTAACATACCAGATATCAGAATTGTGGAATAGGTTAATTGGAGGTGGATCCTGGCAGCAGAACTGGCTGTTCCAGTTTGAGGAGATAAGGACAATGAAGAAGGGGCAGGCCAGCTTTTCTCTACACACTTGATCTCCCCAAGGCTGTATGCTTGAGTCAGCCTGCAACTCCTCACAGCTAGAAAAGTGGCTTCTACTTAAACGTTGTTTGGCTGACTTCTTGTGCAGCGCCAGAGTTGGAAAGTACCTTGTAAATGGAGCCATCTGCTTTCAAGGCTTTGTACTCCGCGGAGAAGCCAAAGCTGGAAGATGAGAATTTTATTTTCTTCTGTCAGATGGGCAAGCAGGGCTTGCAAACCATGCAGGTAGCCCAAGGCCTTGGATGCAAAAGGGCTTGGAACTACGAAGGGGCCTACAAAAAATGGTTCCATAAAGAAGGCTAGGTAGAAGGTGGTTTCACTGAATGCTCCCTCCCTGCTGCTTATGGTCACTTCAACTAAGAGTAATTAAGGGGCTGACATTTTGGGGTGGGCAGCTTATAGTGCTGTGCATGCAAAAGCATCAAATAAAGAGCATTTAATTAAAAAAAAAAAACCCAAAACAAAATTGTGGGATATAGCTAAAATATTACTTAGAGATACATTTATAATCTTAAGTACAGCCATTAGAAATCAAGAATTTAAAACAGAACTTCTTCCTCCAAGAAGATGGAGTTGATATACTTTCCCCTATTCCTCTTATAACACACTTTGAATATTACTCATAAAACAAACATAAGATGGAGTTCCCCTGTGGCTCAGTAGGTTAAGGATCCAGCATTGCCACTTTAGTGGCTCAGGTCATTGCTGTGGGGCAGGTTTGATGCCTGGCCCGGAACTTCCACATGCTGTGGGTGTGGCCAAAAAATTTAAAAAAATTAAATGAATAAACATTAGAATCTCTGAAAGGTGACGAGAAGAACAAAAAACTTGAGGCCTGAGGAATTACAGTGGTGAGTCCACTGGGTTTTATTTTTGACTCATTCATTCTAGACTGGATGATGAAGCCAGCAACCTGGAAATAGAAATGAGTGCAAACCAAAATAAAACAAAACCCTAACAAAAGTCTGCTCTCTCTAATGACAAGGCCAGGAAAGGGGCAGCCTAGCATGACAAAATGTTTATATAGAAACTACACTACTCCAGCCAAACACTGCAGAAAAAAAACTGTGCCCCACTCACACCCAAGCCGAGTGGGGAACTTAGGCTTCCACACTCACAAAGCTGAAATGCCCCAACACTGTGCCAAGGGGTATCAGAGGAGACCAAGTAGGAATCCAGGGCTTTTATGCCCTCTGGTAATAAGCCCCCTTTCTCAAGATGTGACTTTAGTGGAGACCATATGGGGAGCCTGGGCTTCTGCCCCAATCTGGCAGTAATACCATATCTCTCCACTCCCAACTGGGGTGGTGTCAGAGGTCTGTTGTAGGATCAAGATTCAACCAATAGCTGGTGGCAATGCATCTACACCCACTGCTCTATCAGTGGAGAACAAGTAGGAATCAGAACCCTCATTTCCCCTCAACATAAATGAGAAATGTCCCCCTCAAGTATAAATGGAGAGAGTGGAGAACCTAGACTTCTACCTCTAACTGAAAATAATGAGGCACTGCTTCTCCCCTTCCTTTGTTGGAGCTGTGTCAAAAAATGCCAACAAGGGAGTTCCCGTTGTGGCTCAGCAGAAATGAACCCGACTAGTATCCATGAGGACGCAAGTTTGATCCCCAGCCTCGCTCAGTGGGTTAAGGATCCAGCATTTCTAAGAGCTGTGGTGTAGGTCACAGACAGAGCTTGGATCCTGCGTTGCTGTGGCTGTGGTATAGGCCAGCAGTTGCAGTTCTGATTCGAGCCCTGCATCCTGCCTGGAACATATGTGTGGTCCTTAGAAAAAAAAAAAAAAGATTTACTCTCCAAGGAACTTAGGAAGTATATAATACAGTATTGGGGTTTTTGTTTCTTGTTTTTGTCTTTTTAGGGCCAGACCTGTGGCATATGGAGTTTCCTAGGCTAGGGGTTGAATTGGACCTGTAGCTGCCGGCCTATGCCATAGCAGCACCAGATCCAAGCCGTGTCTGCGACCTACACCACTGCTCATGGCAATGCCAGATCCTTAACCCACTGAGCAAGGCCGGGGATCGAACCCACAACCTCATGGTTCCTAGTCGGATTTGTTTCCGCTGAGTCACGACGGGACCTCCTAATACAATATTGTTAACTCTATTCACCATCTGTATATTAGGTTCCTAGAACTCATTTACGTTATAACTGGAAGTTGGTATATTGTGACCACTTTTACCCATTTCTCCCATCCCCTACTCCCCATCTCTGGCAGCCACCTCATATCTGTTCACTATATCCATGAGGTCAGGTTTTTGTTTTGTTTTGTTTTAAGAGCCTACATATAAGTGAGATCATACAGTCATACAGTATTTGTCTTTCTGTGTCTAGTATTTCACTTAGCAAAATGCTCTCAAGGCTTTCCATATTATCGCAAATGGCAGACTTTCTTTCTTTGTCAAGACTGAATAATATTCTTGTGTGTGTGTCTTTGTATCACATCTTCATCCATTCATCCATAGACAGACTCTTAGGTTGTTTCCTTATCGTGCATGTTGTGAATAATGCTGCAAGGAACAAGGGAGTAGAGATACTTCTTTGATATTCTGATTTCATTTGGATGAATATCTAAAAGTGCGATTGCTGAATCATCTGGTAGTTTTATTTTTAATTTTTTTGAGGAAACTTCATATTATTTTCTATAGTGGCTGCACCAATTTACCATTCCCATCAACAGTGCACAAAGGTTCCCTTTTCATCTTCACCAAAACTTGTTATCTCTTTCCTTTTGGATGACAGCTATTCTAATAGGTGTGAGGTGATCTTTTTTTGTTTCTTTGTTTACATTTCTTGATAATTCATGATGCTTAGAGTCTTTTCACATACCTGCAGGCCATATATGTATGTCTTCTTTGAAAAAATGTTTATTTAGTTTCTCTGCCAATTTTTAAATTAGATTATTTATCTATTTATTTTTGCTATTGAGTATCATGTTTCTTTTATATTTTAGATATTAACCTCTTATCAGATAGATGATTTATAAATATTTTCTTTCATTAGGTAGCTGCTTTTTCATTTTATTGTTTCTTTTGCTGTAAAGAAGTTTTTTATTTTGAGATAGTCACACTTTATTTTTGCTTTTGTTGCTTGTGCTTTTAGTGTCATATCTACAAAATAACTGCCGAAACTAATGTCTAGAAGCTTCCCCCCTGTTTTTTTCCTAGGAGTTTTTACAGTTTCAAGTCTTGTGTTAAGTCTGTAATCCCTTTTAAGATAATTTTTTTGAGTGGTATAAGGGTCCAGTTTCATTTTTCTCCATGTGGTTATCCAGTTTTCCCAATACTATTTATTGAAGAGACCCTCTTTCCCCCATGAATATTCTTATCTCTATTGTCTAATGTTAATTGACCATATATGTGAAGGTCTATTTGTTGGCTATCAATTCTGTTCCATGTTTTTATGCCGGTACCATACTTTTATTGTATTATTGTCTGTTTCTCCCTTTAGATTTGCTAGTAAAGTTGACCCTTGAACAACACAGGGGTTAGGGGCACTAAACTTCCATGTAGTTGAAAATCTGTATATAACATAAATTGGCCCCCATATATGTGATTCATCAGTATCCATTGTCCCACATCCACAAATTCAACCAACCAACCCAGGATCACATAGCACTGTAGAACTTACTTTTGAAAAAAAAAATCCACATATAAGTGGATCTGTATGGCTCAAACCTATGTTGTTCAAGGATCAACTGTATTTGCTTAATGTATTTAGGTACTCAGATGTTCAGTGCATATGTATTTATGATTGTTAGATCATTTTGATGAATTGACCCCTTTCTCATTATATAATGACCTCTTTTTACTGTTTTTGGCTTAAAGCCTATTTTGGCTGCTGTAACTACCCCTGCTCACTTCTGTGGAATGTCTTTTCCCATCCCTTCCATTCGAGCCTATTTGTGTCTTTAATGCTAAAGTGAGTCACTTATATGCAGCACATACTTGTTTCCTTTTTCAAAAATCCATCCAGCCACTCTGTGCCTGTGATGGGAAGATTTAATTTTTTTATGTTTATAGTAATTATTGACAGGCAGGGAATTACTAATGCTGTTTTTTCCTGCATGTTTTGTAGTTCCCTTGTTCTTTCCCTCCTCTCTTTCTGCCTTTTTTTGTGATTTTATTTTTCATAGTGGCATACAGTTTTCCCTTACTATCTGAAAGTTCCCTTCACACCACTTCCGTTTTATGAAAGTCTTAGATTAGTAGTGGTTTTTGCTATTTGAAAGAGTTCTAAGGAGGATTTTTCTTTTATGAAAAAAAGACAAAAAGTGAAAATAGTATTCAGCATTTGTTTTGCAGAAAGCTCTTTTTTTTTTCTTTCTTCTGCACCGTCAGCATGTGTAAGTTCCCGGGCCGGGATTAAACCCATGCCACAGCAGGAACCAGAGTCATAGCAGTGATAACACCAGATCCTTAACCCACTGATCCATCGGGGAACTCCTGAAGAAAGGTCTTATAGAGGTGTCTCCACGCTCCTTCCCTGAGATCTATACTCAGCATTTTAGCATTAAGTCACCATAGTTTTGAACTGTGTCTGTGAGCATCTGTGCTTTATCTCAATTTATTTTGTGCACAGGTGAGCAAGATGTTTCCTAAGATATCAGAAAACCCTGAGAGAGCTCATATGTGTATCATGCTTAGTATAAAACCGGACATAGTTAAGCATTTTGATCATGGTGAATGAAATAAGGTTTTGTATGTTATTTGATAGGATTTAGTAGGTAAATTTTGGGGTCTCAGAATGCTCAAAAATTTCTCCCATATAAATTAGTGCTAATTGCTTCTTTGATTTATGTCATTTTGGCTATGAAAGTTTTCATAAGAATACTGTACTTTTGATAGCAGGATGAAACATGTGCTTTGATTTCCTTTTCCTTATCTTCTGTGAATCTATGTTGTTTTGTGGTTACTATGAGGCTTACATAAAATATATAAAAATAACAGTCTATTTTATACTGATAACACCTTGACTTTGCATTCAAACGCTTCCTTTTTATTCCCCTCTTTTATGTTTTTGATGTTACAGTTTTCTTAAATCCTCAACAAGATACTAGCAAACCACACTGAGCAGCAGGTATTATACCATGATCAAGTGGGATATCTATTCTTGGAATGAAAGGATGGCTCAACATATGACTCTATCAGTGTAATACAGATTGATTCTCACTTGATGCAATAAAAACATTTGACAAAATTCAACACCCTTTTGTGAAAAAAAAAAAAGCCCCACTCAACAAATAGAAGAAAACTACTCAACATGATAAAGTCACGTATGAATATCCCACAATGATCATTATACCCAGTGGTGAAAGACTGAAAGCATTTCCTTTAAGAAAGGCAAAGATTCCTGATTTCATCACTTCTTTTCAACATAATATTAAAAGTTCTGGCCAGAGCAATTAGGCAAGAAAAATAAATAAAAGTCATCCAAATTGGAAAGGGACAAGTAAAATAATCTTGTTGAAGAATATTTGATCTTTTTTTTTTTGTCTTTTTGCCTTTTCTAGGGCCACTCCCGCACCATATGGAGGTTCCCAGGCTAGGGGTCTAATTGGAGCTGCAGCCACCAGCCTATGCCAGAGCCACAGCAACGTGGGATCGGATCCACCTACACCACAGCTCATGGCAACGCCGGATCCTTAACCCACTGAGCAAGGCCAGGGATTGAACCTGCAACCTCATGGTTCCTAGTCAGATTCGTTAACCACTGCGCCACGACAGGAACTCTGAAGAATATTTGATCTTATATGTAGAAAAAGATTACATACATACACATACACACACACAGAGACAATTGTTAGAGTAAATGATCACAGTAAGAGCAGTATACAAAATCAGCATACAAAAATCAGCAGTGTGTGGTCTTTGAAACTTATTTTGAACAAACCAGCTACAAAATAAATTTTGGGACAATTGAGAAATGTTAAATGTGGACTGGACATTAGATGTATTAAGGAATTGTGGTTAATGCTATTATTACATTCTTGCTAGATATAATAAAGATATTGCTGTTATGTAGGAAAGTGCCATATTTTGGATTTCTGTACTTAAGGAGTAAAAATGTCATGATGTCTGTGATTTACTTGTAAGTATTATGTATTTTTTGTATGTATGTAGGTATGTATTTTAAATGATTCTTATTTTTTTCCATTATAGCTGGTTTACAACTTGGAAGTATTTTTGCAAACATGAAGCTAATATGACGTTAACTGTTATTAAATCTGGGTGATGGCTATATGGGTATTCTTTATATTAATCTCTTTACTTTTTGTGTATTTGGGATTTTTCATAATTAATGTTAAATATATACAAGTAGTGATGCTGCGGTGAAAAACCTGGTACATGCCTTGCATGGTCTGTAAATTACTCCAGGGTCGGCTATGCCCTATTCTAGGCAGTATGGGAAGACCTAGAACAGTGTTTTTCAAACCACAGATGATGACTTAATCTTTCCTAAAATTGATTGAGGGAGTTAGGACTGGTAATTTCTCGTATAGGATATGTAATAGAAAGTACGTGAGGACTTTGAACTAGTGAGGGTGAATACTATACGAAACTTTGCTATAATCGTATGTATCAAATTTTTACATATTTGTGTTCATGATTATGATATAACATCCTTTTTAAAATAATTTGCCTGCAAAAAGTTTATTTAGCCACTCAGGTGGTCCGGTATCTTCCACTGGAAGTCACTTAATAATGATGCCTTCTCAGGTTTCAAGTTTGTTTCTCTTAAATTTCTTTGACAGTGCTTTGTTGCACCTTGGTTGTCTAAGTATAAGCTAGATGTGTTCTCATTTTCTTTGTTTTGATTTTCCTAGTAACTATGACTGAAGTTTTACCAAAGGAAAAGAAGCAGAAAGAGGAGAAGACCTTAATTCTTGGTCAAGCTGTGGTGGATCTTCTTCCTTTACTAGAAGGTCAGATGTGTGATATCCTCAAAGCAGAAATAACAAAGCTCATAAAATTTAGTTCCAGAGAAGTATAAAAATCAGCCTCAGTGAATTTCAGGGATTCGATGAAAAGATGAGCCAGTTTTCTCTGCCTTACCCTTTCTTCTTTGGATTGATTTGGTCTTCTTTTCGCAGGAGAGAGTTCATTTGAAACGATGGTCCCATTGCACCCTGTGCCAGGCTCACCCTTAGAACCTCTTAGATCAGGTGTTAAGGTAATCAGAGTTTTAACTCTTGATATTCCATCCTGTACTCATTCAAGCCTGTCTGCTGTTAAGGTTCAATTCAGTTGAGCCCAACTCATTAGGCATCTTCTTTTCACAGGCCAGGTTCTGGGAAACAGAGATCAATAAGGCAGAGTCCTGTCTTAGGAGCCCATAACTACCACATCATAGATTATAACCAGTGTGACTAAATTGTGGGATGGGGCATGGGAATAGATGTAGGAAGGCTTACACATGGAAATGCCTCTTGAGCTATGTCCTGATGGATTAAATTAAATAGTATATCAATGCACTAACACACTTTCTGGTATTGTAGCCTGCTTCTGGTTATTGAAGGAGGGGAGCCATGAATTGGTGGGCTGTACTACTGGTTTGTGTTCTGGGCTCAGCTTCTTGCGGTACTGCTCTTGCCACTCTTGTGCAGGTACACTCACCAGATACATAGCTGTCTTCTGTTTTGCACAAGTAAATCAGAGAGGAAGACCCAACTATTCTGAAAGTGTTCCCCTATTAATTATTTCCATAGGCCCCTTCCTGATTTTGGTTCATTCTGACTTTAGAGCTGCTTTCTGTCTTTCAAGGATCCCTAAAAATGTGCAGTCCTGTGATGTCATTTCTTGTTTTTCAGAGCTGTTATAGCATTATTCTTTTATTGAATATAAAGATATCATTTAATGTCTCTCTGTCATTCCACATGTTTTGTGCTAGAAAGAGATAGATATTTGGAGTTCCCATTGTGGCTCAGCGGTTAACAAATCCAACTAGGAACCATGAGGTTGCGGGTTCGATCCCTGGCCTTGCTCAGTGGGTTAAGGATCTGGCGTTGCTGTGAGCCGTGGTGTAGGTTGCAGACACAGCTCGGATCCCGAGTTGCTGTGGCTGTGGTGTGGGCCAGTGGCTACAGCTCTGATTCAACCCCTAGCGTGGGAACCTCCATATGCTGTGGGAGCAGCCCGAGAAATGGCAAAAAAAAAAAAAAAAAAAAAAGAGGTAGATTTTTGAGCTCAGTCTACTTTCCTTGGTCCGGTGTCCCAGCCTATATACTGTTTTTTTTTTCATTTGCTTGTTTTGGCTGCACCTGTGGCATGCAAAAGTTCCTGGTCCAGGGTTGGAACCCGTACCACAGCAGTGACTAGAGCCCTGCAATGAGAACACTGGATCTTTTTTTTTTTTTTTAACATTATGCGAACCTCCTCTCTGCTTTATTTTTTTTTCTTTGTAATTAATTTTTTTATATATTTTTTTATTTTCCCACTGTACAGCAAGGGGGTCAGGTTATCCTTACATGTATACATTACAATTACATTTTTTCCCCCACCCTTTCTTCTGTTGCAACATGAGTATCTAGACAAAGTTCTCAATGCTATTCAGCAGGATCTCCTTGTAAATCTATTCTAAGTTGTGTCTGATAAGCCCAAGCTCCCGATCCCTCCCACTCCCTCCCCCTCCCATCAGGCAGCCACAAGTCTCTTCTCCAAGTCCATGATTTTCTTTTCTGAGGAGATGTTCATTTGTGCTGGATATTAGATTCCAGTTATAAGTGATATCATATGGCATTTGTCTTTGTCTTTCTGGCTCATTTCACTCAGTAATGAGATTCTCTAGCTCCATCCATGTTGCTGCAAATGGCATTATGTCATTCTTTTTTTATGGCTGAGTAGTATTCCATTGTGTATATATACCACATCTTCCGAATCCAATCATCTGTCGATGGACATTTGGGTTATTTCCATGTCCTGGCTATTGTGAATAGTGCTGCAATGAACATGCGGGTGCACGTGTCTCTTTTAAGTAGAGTTTTGTCCGGATAGATGCCCAAGAGTGGGATTGTGGGGTCATATGGAAGGTCTATGTATAGATTTCTAAGGTATCTCCAAACTGTTCTCCATAGTGGCTGTACCAGTTTACATTCCCACCAACAGTGTAGGAGGGTTCCCTTTTCTCCACAGCCCCTCCAGCACTTGTTATTTGTGGATTTATTAATGATGGCCATTCTGACTGGTGTGAGGTAGTATCTTGTGGTAGTTTTGATTTGCATTTCTCTTATAACCAGCGATGTTGAGCATTTTTTCATGTGTTTGTTGGCCATCTGTATATCTTCTTTGGAGAAATGTCTATTCAGGTCTTTTGCCCATTTTTCCATTGATTGATTGGCTTTTTTTGCTGTTGGGTTGTATAAGTTGTTTATATATTCTAGAGATTAAGCCCTTGTCGGTTGCATCATTTGAAACTGTTTTCTCCCATTCTGTAAGTTGTCTTTTTGTTTTCTTTTTGGTTTTCTTTGCTGTGCAAAAGCTTTTCAGTTTGATGAGGTCCCATGGGTTTATATTTGCTCTAATTTCTATTGCTTTGGGAGACTGACCTGAGAAAATATTCATGATGTTGATGTCAGAGGGTGTTTTGCCTAGAACACTGGATCTTTAATCCACTGCACCACAAGGGAACTCCTGAACTGTTGATTTCCCTTGGATACGTATAGAAGAAAAGTTAATCGAATGATTTGTCAGTTCTCATGGTCTTTGCTCATAATATTCCTGTGTTTAGTTGTTTTACATACTCGAGGAAAAAATATATATGACAATTACTTTCCACTTGCCTGAGAGTTCTCACTGATTTTATGTATAAGCATCTATACTGGTTATTCTCAAGACTGAGAGACTAAAATGATATAAATCTGTGCTTGGAAAGGAGACTTCAATTATCTTCCACTATTCCCTGTCTTGATTGAATACTACAAATTAGAAACCTTAGAGACATTTTACTTCTTCCCAGAGACATATTGATCAGCGATATCACATTCTTCAAAGCTTCTCTTTCTTAAAATCTTTCTTCCCTTTGGTGTTCTGATTTCCAGCTCATTTACTTACTTTCTCAGGTTCCTGCATCAGATCACTTTCCTCTGCCTGTCCCTTAAGTGCAAAGGATCTTCCTTGGCCACCTTCTCTTCTTAGTCTGTGTTCATACCCCTGGGTGGGGGTGAGGGGCAGGAGGGCAGTTGTTCATGAATATAACAGTCATCATTGTGTTGAAGACTTATAATTCAACAGCCCCTGTCCTGAATTTCACAATGTCTGACTATTTACTTGTTTCTCTATAATGCTATCTTATAGGCACCCAAAACTCAACATTTAAATACTGAACTTGGCATCTTCCTTTTATCTTAGTTATTCTGAATAGTGGCATCACTCATCTGTGAAATTATGGAACATACATGGAATCTACCTTACATTCATGACTGCTCCCTTGAACCCTAGCTGCAGCCAATCCCCAAATCAGCATTTCACCAAATCCAAACTTTTCTATCTCCTAAGTGCCTTTGGACTCTCTTCTTAGCTTCATTCCTGTATTTTATTGCCTTATAATCTCTCACCTGGAATGTTTACAAGTAGCCTTGTAAGTGCCCTTGCCTCCCTTCAGTTCAGCTTTCCCACTGCTTGCAGAATGACTTAAAAGTAAATACCAGAGTTCCTGTCATGGCTCAATGGTTAACAAACCCAATTAGTATCCATGAGGTTGCGGGTTCGATCCCTGGCCTCCCTCAGTGGGTTGAGGATCTGGCCTTGCTGTGAGCTATCGTGTACGTTGCAGACATGGCTCAGATCCCCCATTGCAGTGGCTCTGGCCTAGGCAGGCGGCTACAGCTTCAATTGGACCCCTAGTGTGGGAACCTCCACATGCCGCCAGTGCAGCCCTAAAAGACAAAAAAAAAAGTAAGTATAATCTCATCTCTTATGCTTAGTTACTGTGTAGTTCGTGGATTCACCCACGGCTTACATATTAAGGTCCAAATTCCTCAGCAGACGTACTACAACCTTTGTAATAGGTATCTTCTACTTGTTCAGTCTCATCTCTCAGCACTCCTTTCCCTGTGGTACTTTCTAAAATCTTGAACTTCTTACTTACCCTGAACTGAATATACTATCCTATTTCAATCCCCCTTTATATATATTTTTTTTTTGGGGGGGGGGGGTTTTGTCTTTTCTAGGGCCACACCCGCGGCATAGGGAGGTTCCCAGGCTAGGGGTCGAATTGGAGCTGTAGCTGCCGGCCCACACCACAGCCACAGCAACATGGGATCTCAGCCACATTTGCAACCCACACCACACCTCACTGCAATGCCAGATCCTCAACCCACTGAGCGAGGCCAGGGATCAAAACCGGAACCCCATGGTTCCTAGTCGGATTTGTTAACCACGAGCCATGACGGGAACTCCGAATCCCCTTTTATGTAAACTCTTCTTTTGGTCTAGAATTATTTTCTCTTTTCTTCCTCTGCTTATCCCTATTGAAAACTCCTATTCATCTTGTAAAAGACAAGAGAATGTTAATTCTACTTTTAATTGTACCCTGTGTGAAAATGTCAGAGATATAGACATATATGTCTATCTATATATGGGCAAATAAATATATATGTATTTGAAAAAAAATATTTTTTATTAAAAAGCACTACCTTTTTTTTTTTTTTTCCTTTTTGGCTGCCTCATGGCACATGGAGTTCCCCAGCCAAGGATCAGATCCAAGCGGCGGTTGTGACCTACACTGCAGGGCAATGATGGATCCTTTAACCCACTGTGCCTGCTGGGCTGGGGGTTGAACCTACATCCTAGCACTGCAGAGGCACCATCAATCCCACTGCACCACAGTTGGAACTCCTAAAAAGCACTACATTTGCTAAATCAGAATTTCTATTGGAGACATAGCTTGGAAATTTCCCATTAGTAGGATACTTAATTCTTTTTTTGTCTTTTTTTTTTTCAGGGGCCCAACCACGGCATATGGAGGTTCCCAGGCTAGAGGTCAAATCAGAGCTGTAGCTACTGGCCTACACCACAGCCACAGCAATGCCAGATCTGAGCTGCATCTGTGACCTACACCACAGCTCACGGCAACGCCAGATCCTTAACCCACTGAGAGAGGCCAGGGATTGGACCCGTGTCCTCATATATGCTAGTCAGATTCATTTCTGCTGAGGTATGATGTGAACTCCTGGATTACTTAATTCTTTTAAAAAAAATTTTTTATCATAGTTGATTTACATTGTTCTGACAATTTCTGCTGTACAGCAAAGTGCCCCAGTCATACATATGCATTCTTTTTCTCATGTTATCTTTCATCATGTTCTATCACAAGTGATTGGATGTAGTTCGCTGTGCTATATAGCAGGACCACATTTCCTATCCATTCTTAATGTAACAGTTTGCGTCTATTAACCCCAAACTTCTAGTCCACCCCACTCCCTCCTCCTCCCCCTTGGCAACCACAAGTCTGCTGAGTCTGTTTCTGTTCTGTAGATAGGTTCACCTATGCCATATTTTAATTCTACATATGCTCAATATCTTATGGAGGATACTTAATTCTTTAACAGTAAAATTAATTATTCCTGTTAATGTTGATTCCTAAGAAATAAAGTAAAAATGGCCAAATTCTTTTCTCTCTTTTAATTAACTAATTAATTAATTTTGTCTTTTTGCCTTTTCTAGGGCCGCTTCCGAGGCATATGGAGGTTCCCAGGCTAGGGGTCAAATCGGAGCTATAGCCGCCGGCTTACACCAGAGCCACAGCAACGCGGGATCTGAGCCGAGTCTTCGACCTACACCAGAGCTCACGGCAACGCCGGATCTTTAACCCACTGAGCAAGGCCCAGGATCGAACCTGCAACCTCATGGTTCCTAGTCGGATTCGTTAACCACTGCACCATGATGGGAACTCCTCTTTTCTCCCTTTTAATTAAAAAAAAAATTAGCTGTCTTAACTGCCCTACTTGGATATATAACTAAAGTCAAATCCTTGGCATCCCTTCTACAAAATTCATTACTAGAGACATAACATTGTAAATTAACTGTAATTGAAAAAATAATCTCAAAAAAATTCATTACTAGAGCTTGCTTATGCTGCCCCCAAATTTTTCTCATCTTTGAAAAACAAAAAAAGAATGTGATTTTTGTTTTTTAAGCACTATATTTAAATTATAAAAATAATAATAAAATATAGACTAGCAAAAAAAGCACCTCAATCTCACTCACTCATGTGCAACTACTGTTAACATTTCAGTATAGAATTTCCAGTACCTTTTCTGTATGTATTTGTATATGTACTTGACCTCGGTATGGTAGAAGGGAAGGACTGTAGTTTAGTGTTAAAGTTCTTTTCTTGACTCTAACTCATGGGATCTAGAAAAAGTTATTGAATCCTCTGTATGGAAATAATTAAACTTGACCTTACCATGAACAGTGATGTGAGATTCAAATAAGATAATGTGAAAAAGGAGGCCTCTGACATTTTCACATTACTATGTAATTTTATTCTTTCACAGCAGTGCAGTCTTGAAGTTAAAGTATTTGTAGCGGAGCCTTTATTGACCACAGCCCAGATCTCAGAAGGCAATCTTCTGAAAGTCACATTGGAGGCTGCCTACTCTGTGCCTGAATCCTTCATTCCGCTGCAGAACTACATGGTTGGTCTGCAAGTTCCATCAGCCGGAGAGGTAAAGGCTTACAGCCAGTTATTTGTAGAGATTTAAACACTCATATGGCCATCTCTTCCTCACTTTCTAAGATTTCATTCAAAGCAAACTCTGTTAATGCCTGAGATTTATTTTAGCCTCAAAAAAATAAAGTTTACTTATGTTTTATACATGGATGTTTATTTTTATGGTTTACATTTTATATAAAATGTAGACTACATATAATTTTTAAGGGAATATTCAGGTTGTATTACTGAGTACTTCTCATTATAGAGCATGGTATAGGGATTCTTTTTTTTAATGATTTTTGTTTTTTCCATTTTTGTTGGCTTACAGTGTTCTGTCAGTTTTCTACTGTACAGCAAAGTGACCCAGTCACACATACATATATACATTCTTTTTCTCACATTATACTCCATCATGCTCCATCACAAGTGACTAGATATAGTTCCCAGGGCTAATACAGCATGATCTCATTGCTTATGAATTCCAAATGCAATAGTTTGCATCTATTAACCCCAGATTCCCAGTCCATCTCACTCCCTTCCCCTCCGCCTTGGCAACCACAAGTCTGTTTTTCAAGTGGTATGGGGATTCTTATTACATGGGTATGTTATATTCCATAGTGCTTTATAATCCGGAATCTGTTAAAAAATTCTAGTTGTTTATGATTATGGTCTATACTACAAAGGTAGGTAACCAAAGTTATATATGCCCATGAATATTTTTATCTTCTCTGTAGGTATATGTTTTAAAGTTAATACAGCATTTGTACCCATCTTGTCTTAATTTTTTTGGTGGAAATGGCAATGTAAATTGTACAGTTCTGTTCAATAGCACCAGCTTTCTTGTGATGTTTATTTTTATTTTGTGTTTTTTTATTTTTTTATTACCCAATGAATTTATTACATTTATAGTTGTACAATGATCACCAGAAATCAATTTTATAGGATTTCCATCCCACAACCCCAGCGCATCCCCCCACTACCCAAACTGTCTCCTTTGGAAACCATAAGTTTTTCAAAGTCTTTGAGTCAGTATCTGTTCTGCAAAGAAATTCCTTCCGTCCTTTTTTCAGACTCCACATGTCAGTGAAAGCATTTGATGTTGTTATCTCACTGTATGGCTGACTTCACTTAGCATAATAATTTCTAGGTCCATTCATGTTGCTAAAAATGCTGGTATTTCGTTCATTTTTAATGGCTGAGTAATAGTCCATTGTGTATATGAACCACATCTTCTCGATCCACTCCTCTGTCCATGGACATTTAGGTTGTTTCCATGTCTTGGCTATTGCAAATAGTGCTGCAATGAACATCGGAGTACATGTGTTGTTGGGAGTCATGGTTTTCTCTGGATAGATGCCCAAGAGTGGGATTGCTGGATCAAATGGTAGTTCTATTTTTAGTTTTCTGAGGCATCTCCATACTGCTTTCCTCAGTGGTTGCACCAATTTACAATCCCACCAACAGTGTACTAGGGTTCCTTTTTCTTCACACCCTCTCAGCACTTATTGTTTGTAGACTTTCTGATGATGGCCATTCTGGCTGGTGTAAGGTGGTACCTCATCGTTGTTTTGATTTGCATTTCTCTGATAATGAGTGATGTTGAACATCTTTTCATGTGTTTCTTGGCCATCTGCATGTCTTCTTTGGAGAACTGTCTGTTGAGATCTTCTGCCCATTTTTTGATAGGGTTGTTTGTTTTTTTGGTATGGAGCTGAAGAAGGTATTTATAAATGTTGGAGATGAATCCCTTGTCAGTCAATTCATTTGTAAGGATTTTCTACCATTCTGTGTGTTGTCTTTTCATTTTGTTTAGGGTTTCCTTTGCTGTGAAGAAACTTATAAGTTTAATTAAGTCCCATTTGTTTGTTTTTGTTTTTGTTGTCAATACTCTTAAGAGGTAGATCCGAGAAGATGTTGCTGTTGTTTATGTCAGAGAGTGTTTGGCTTATGTTTTCCTCTAAGAGGTTTATAGTGTCTGGTCTTATATCTAGGTCTTTAATCCATTTTGAGTTTATTTTTGTGTATGGTGTCAGGGAATGTTCTACTTTCATTCTTTTACATGCGGCTGTCCAATTTTCCCAGCACCACTTATTGAAAAGGCTGTCTTTTCTCCATTGTATATTCTTGCCTTCTTTGTCATAGATGAGTTGGCTGTAGGTGTGTGGGTTGAATTCTGGGCTTTCTGTTCTGTTCTACTGATCTATCTGTCTGTCTTTGTGCCAGTACCATATGGTTTTGATGATTGTTACTTTGTAGTATAGTCTGAAGTCAGGGAGCCTGATTCCTCCAGCTCCATTTTTCCTTTTCAGGGTATCTTTGGCTATTCTGGGTCTTTTGTGCTTCCAAAAAAAATTATTAAAATATCTTTTTCAAGTTCTGTGAAAAATGTCCTTGGTAATTTGATAAGGATTGTATTGAATCGTAGATTGCCTTGAGTAGTATAGTCATTTTGATAATATTAACTCTTCCAATCCATGAGCATGGTATGTCTTTCCATCTATTTGTGTCATCTTTGATTTCTTTCATCAGTGTCTTAAAGTTGTCAGAGTACAGGTCTTTGTCTCTTTAGGTAGGTTTACTCCTAGGTGTTTTATTCTTTTGGATGCGATGGTAAATGGGATTGGTTCCCTAATTTCTCTTTCTGATCTTTCATTGTTAGTATATAAAAGTGCCATCAATTTCTGTGTATTAATTTTGTATCCTGCAACTTTGCCAAATTCATGGATGAGTTCTAACAGTTTTCTGGTAGAGTCTTTAGGATTCTCTAGGTATAGTATCATGTCATCTGCAAATAGGGATAGTTTTACTTCTTCCTTTCCAATATGGATGGCTTTGATTTCTTTTACTTCTCTGCTTGCTGTGGCTAGGACTTCCAAAACTATGTTGAAGAGTAGTGGTGAGAGTGGACATCCTTGTCTAGTTCCTGATCTCAGCAGGAATTCTGTCAGCTTTTCACCATTGAGAATGATGTTCGCTGTGAGTTTGTCATATATGGCCTTTATCATGTTGAGGTAGGTTCCCTCTATGCCCACTTTCTGAAGGGTTTTTTAATCAGAAATGGGTGTTGGATTTTGTCAAAGGGTTTTTCTGCGTCTATTGAGAGATCATATTTTTTTTATTCTTCCATTTGTTAATGTGGTGTACCACACTGATTGATTTGCATATATTGAAAAATCCTTGCATCCCTTGGATAAATCCTGCTTGATCATGATGTGCAATCCTTTTAATGTATTGGATGTGGTTTTCTAGTATTTTTTTGAGGATTTTTGCATCTGTGTTCATCAGTGAAATTGGCCTGTAGTTTTCTTTTTTTGTGGTATCTTTGTCTAGTTTTGGTATCAGGGTGATGGTGGCCTCATAGAATGAGTTTGGGAGTATTCCTTCCTCTGCAATTTTTTGAAAAAGTTTCAGAAGGAGAGTTGTTAGCTCTTCTCTAAATGTTTGATAGAATTTGCCCGTGAAGCCATCTGGTCTTGGACTTTTGTTTGTTGGAAGTTTTTTATTTTTTATTTTAATTAATTAATTAATTTATTTATTTGTCTTTTTGCCTTTTCTAGGGCCGCTCCCTCGGCACATGGAGGTTCCCAGGCTAGAGAGTCTAATCAGAGCTGTGGCCGCCAGCCTACACCACAGCCACAGTCACGTGGGATCCCAGCTGCATCTGTGACCTACACCACAGCTCACGGCATCACCAGATCCTCAACCCACTGAGTGAGGCCAGAGAGCGAACCCACAACCTCATGGTTCCTAGTCACATTTGTTAACTGCTGCACCATGAAGGGAACTCCTGTTGGAAATTTTTAAATCACAGCTTCAATTTCAATTCTGGTGTTTGGTCCATTCGTCTTTTCTATTTCTTTATTTAGTCTTGGAAGATTGTGCTTTTCTAAGAATTTGTCCATTTCTTCTAGGTTTTCTGTTTTATTGGCATATAGTTGCATATAGTCTCTTATGATCCTTTGTATTTCTGTGATGTCCATTGTTACTTCTCCTTTTTCATTTCTAATTTTATTTATTTGAGTCCTGTCTCTGTTTTTCTTGATAAGTCTGGCTAAGGGCTTATCAGTTTTGTTGATCTTTTCAAAGATCCAGCTTTTTGTTTCATTGATCTTTTCTGTGGTTTTCTTTGTTTCTATTTCATTGATTTCTGCTCTGATCTTTATGATTTCATTCCTTCTACTAACTTTAGGTCTTGTCAGTTCTTCTCTCACTGCTTTAGATGTAAAGTTAGGTTGTTTGTTTGAACTTTTTCTTGTTTCCTGAGGTGGGCTTGTATTGCTATAAACTTTCCTCTTAGAACAGCTTTTGCTGCATCCCATAAGTTTTAGAGTGTCATATCTTTGTTGTCATTTGCTTCTAGGTATTTTTTGATTTCCTCTTTGATTTCCTCAGTGATCCATTGGTTGTTTAGCAGCACATTGTTTAGTCTCCACATGTTTGTGTTTTTTTGCAGTTTTTTTTCTTGATGATTTCCAGTCGTATAGCATTGTGGTCAGAAAAGATGCTTGATATTGATTTCAATTTTCTTAAAGTTACTGAGGTTGGATTTGTAGCCCAGGATGTGATCAATATTAGAGAATGTTCCATGTGCACTTGAGAAGAATGTGTATTCTGTTGCTTTTGGATGAAATGTCCTAGTCTATCTGGTTTAATGCATCATTCAGGGCCTGTGTTTCCTTATTGATTTTCTGTCTGAATGATCTGTCCATTGCTGTAAGTGGGGTGTTAAAGTCCCCGACTATGATTGTGTTATTGTCGATTTGTCCTTTTAAGGTTGTTAGCAGTTGCCTTATATATTGGGTATATATATGTTGGGTGCATAGATAGTTAAATTGTTATATCTTCTTCTTGGATTGATCCTTTGATCATTATGTAGTGACCTTTCTTGTCCCTTAAAATATTCTTCATTTTAAAGTCTATTTTGTCTGTTATGAGTATTGCTACTCCAGCTTTCTTTTGATTCCCATTTGCATGGAATATTTTCTTCCATCCTCTCACTTTTAATTTGTATGTGTCCCTAGAAGTGAATTGGGTCTCTTGAAGACAGCAAGTATATGGATCTTGTTTTTGTATCCATTTAGCCAGTCTGTGTCTTTTAGTCAGGGCATTTAGTCTATTAACATTTAAGGTAATTATTATTATTATTATTTTTTTGTCTTTTATCTTTTTGTTGTTGTTGTTGTTGTTGTTGTTGTTGCTATTTCTTGGGCCGCTCCTGCGGCATATGGAGGTTCCCAGGCTAGGGGTTGAATTGGAGCTATAGCCACCGGCCTACACCAGAGCCACAGCAACGGGGGATCCGAGCCGCGTCTGCAACCTACACCACAGCTCATGGCAATGCCAGATTGTTAACCCACTGAGCAAGGGCAGGGATTGAACCCGCAATCTCATGGTTCCTAGTCAGATTCGTTAACCACTGCGCCACGACGGGAACTCCTAAGGTAATTATTGATATGTATGTTCTTATTGCCATTTTATTAATTGCTTTGGATTTGTTTTTGTTGCTCTTTTTTCTTCCCTTTTCTTGTTCTCTCCTCTTCTGGTTTGATGGCTATCTTTAGTGTTGTATTTGAGTTGATTTTTCTTATTTGTTTGTGTATCAATTGTAGATTTTTTTGTTTGCAGTTGTCTTGAAGTTTTTTGTTTTTTTTTTTTTTGTCTTTTTGCCTTTTCTGGGGCCACTCCTGTGGCGTATGGAGATTCCCAGGCTAGAGGTCTAATCGGAGCCATAGCCACCAGCCTATGCCAGAGCCACAGCTACATGGGATCCGAGCCGTGTCTGCAACCTACACCACAGCTCACGGCAACACTGGATCCTTAACCCACTGAGCAAGGCCAGGGATCGAACCCACAACCTCATGGTTCCTAGTCGGATTTGTTAATCACTGCGCCACAACGGGAACTCCTGTCCTGAAATTTTGATATAGGAGCCTATATATATTCGTGTTTAAGTTGTTGTTCTCTTAATTGCAAGTGCATCTCTAGTGTCCTGCATTTGTACCCTCCTCTTCTCAAAATTTCTGATTTTTGTAGCATAATTGTGTGTGGATGATTTCCTAACTTTACTGTATATGTGCTTTTACTGGTGAGCCTTGTCATTTGTGGTATTTTTTTTTTCCTGTTGCAGCCTTTTCTTTTCTGCTGGTTTAGTGTTGTTGAATTTTGTTAGCTTTTGCTTATCTGTGAAGCTTTTGATTTTTCCTTCAAATCTGAAGTATTTGAAGTAAAGCTGGTTTAGTGTTGTTGAATTCTGTTACCTTTGGCTTATCTGTGAAGCTTTTGATTTCTCCTTCAAATCTGAATGAGAGCCTTGCTGGGTAAAGTAATCTTGGTTGGAGGTTTTTTCCTTTCATCATTTATATATTATGCCACTCCCTCTGGCCTGCAGAGTTTCTGCTGAAAAATCTGCTGATAACCTTATCAGGGTTCCCTTGTATGTTATTTGTTTCTTTTCCCTAGCTGCTTTCAAGATTTTCTCTTTGTCTTTAATTTTGGTCAGTTTGATTAATATGTGTCTCAGGGTGTTTCTCCCTGTGTTTATTTTATATGGTACTCGTCATGTTTCCTGGATTTGAGGGAGTGGTTCCTTTCCCACGTTAGGGAAGTTTTCAGCTATCATCTCTTTGAATATTTTTTCTGTCCCTTTCTCTCTCTTCTTCTGGCACCCCTATAATACGGATGTTGGTGCGTTTCACATTGTCCCAGATTTCTCTGAGACTCTTCATTTCTTTTCAATCTTTTTTCTCTTTTCTCTTCTGCATTAGTGATTTCCAGTAGTCTGTCTTACACATCACTAATTTGTTCTTCTGCCTCCTGTATTATGCTGTTGGTTGCTTCTAATGAATTTTTTATTTCAGTGATTGTATTTTGCATCTCTTCTTGTTTAAGTTTTATATCTTGTGTTTCTTTGCTCAGTGTTTCCTGTAAATTATCAATCTTTGCCTCCAGTTTATTTTCAATGTTTTGCATCATTTTCAGCAGCAACAGCTTAAAGTCTTTCCTGGAGGCTGAGAATCTCCTGATCACTTAGCTGTTTTTCGGGGTTTTTTTCTTTCTCCCTTATCTGAGTTATAGTTCTCTGTCTTTTCATTTTTATAGGTTTTTAGTTGGTGACCTTTTTGCAGACAGTAGAGTTTTAGCCTCTCTTACTTCTGGTGTCTGCTCCCCTGTGGCTGAAGTTGGTACAGGGGCTTGCTGTAGGCTTCCTGATGGGAGGGACTGATGCCTGCCCACTGGTAGGTGGAGCAGATTCCTATCCCTCTGGTGGATGGGCTTTGTCTCTGGGTGAGATTAGATGTGGCTGTGTGCCTGGGGGGTCTTTAGGCAGCCTGTTTACTGATGCGTGGGGCTGTGATCCCACCTGGATTATTGTTTGGCCTGGGGCTTCTCAGCAGTTGATTGGTGAGGCCAGATTTTCCCAAAATGGTCACCTCCAGAGAAATGCACGCTGATGAATATTCCCAACAGCTTTGCCTCCAATGTCCTTCTCCCACAATGAGACATAGTCACCCCCTGTTTTCCCAGGAAATCCACCAAGAACTGCAGTCAAGTCTGACCCAGATTCCTATGGAGCCTTTGCTTTGCCCTGGAGCCCAGTGCACGTGAAAGTCCATGTGCACCTTTTAAGAATTGGGTCTCCATTTCCCCAAGTCCTGTGGAGCTCCTATGCCCAAACCCCACTGGCCTTCAATGCCAGATGCTCTGGGGGCTCTTTCTCCCAGTGCCAGATCCTCACATGTGGGGATTTGACGTGGGGCTCAGAACTCTCACTCCTGTAGGTGAGTCTCTGTGAACCAGTTACTTTCCAGTTTGAGGGGCTTCCCACCTGGGAGGTATGGGGCTGCTTATATCGTGTAATCACCCCTCCTCCCTCTTGATGTGACCTCTTCTTTGTCTTCTGGAGTAGGATATCTTTTTGAAAGTTTCCAGTCCATTTGGTTGAAGATTGCTCAGCATTTGGCTGTAATTTTGTTGTTTTTAGGAGAGAAGTTGAGCTCTAGTCCTTCTATTCTGCCGTCTTAATTCTATCTCCTGTTGCTCTTTTTCTTACCAATTTCTAGAAGCTCTCTTTTTGAAAAGCATCCTTTAACAGGTAACTTCATCACTCTGGAAAACCACTGGAGAAGAAGGGTGTCAAATCTGCCTGCCACCCACAGAGAACATCAGTGATGAGTCTTTTGGGACCTGCCCCTGAGAGATTAGCCCCCAAAAGTCCTAACTATTAATTTTTATATTTTTTTCTAGCATTATTGTTTTTTGGTTTTTTTCGAGAAACAGGTTTTCAGAGGTTCTTCCTCTGCCAGTCCAGAAATGCTCCTCCTTCACCCAAGTTTTAAATCTTTACCCAAAGAACTAGAATGGATGAATTATAGGACATGCCAATTTTAACTTTTATTAGCAACTGCAAAACTGCTTTCCATATTTATACCTATTTATACTTCCATCAACTATGTATATAGATACCATTCTCTTTACAATATTGCTAACACTTGATATTTTCACTTTGACTTGCCCAATCTACAATTTAAAATGGTATCTCATTGTTTTAATGTGCATTTCACTTATTACTTAATAATGGTATTTAGCAGAGTTCCTGTTGTGGCACAGTGATTAATAAATAAAAAGGCAAAAAGACATAAATAAATAAATATTTAGCAAGTTTTTATTTAAATGTTTGATTTTCTAATTTCTCTTTCTACAAATTGCTTATGTATAAGTCTACCAATTTTCTATTGAAAACACAATTTAGATAAATTACAGATATGAAAATGTTTATATTTTGGCCCTTTGTAAGATTTATTTCTTTAAAAAATAATTAAAAAAAAAAAGTACCTCTTGGCATTCCCATCATGGCTCAGTAGTTAATGAATCTAACTAGGAACCATGAGGTTGCGGGTTCAATCCCTGGCCTTGCTCAGTGGGTTAACGATCCGGCATTGCTGTGAGCTGTGGTGTGGGCTGAAGACTTGGCTCGGATCCCGAGTTGCTGTGGCTCTGGTGTAGGCCGTTGGCTATGCTCTGATTAGACCCCTAGCCTGGGAACCTCCATATGTCGCAGGAGCGGCCCTCAAAAAAGCAAACAGACAAAAAAAAAAAAAAAAAAGTACTTCTTGGGAGTTCCCATTGTGGGCCAGCGGGTTAAGAACCCAATTAGTATCCATGAAAATGCGGGTTTGATCCCCAGCCTGGATCAGTGGGTTAAGGATCCAACATTGCTGCCGCCTCAGCATAGGCGGAGATGCAGCTCGGATCTGGCATTGCTGTGGCTGTAACAGCCTGGCAGCTATAGCTCAGATTCAGTCTCTAGTCTGGGAACTTCTGTATGCCTCAGGTGTAGCTCTAAAAAGAAAAAAAAAATAAAAAGTACATCTTGACTTGCATACAAATATAAAATGACAAAAAAGTTTAAACCAGTTCGACGGTGAATCTGAACAAATTACTATTTATATAAACAACTGAAAATGTTGAATAAAGTTGCTAATAATTCAATATTTGTTATTAGTCTCAGGGCAATAATAAATTACATCTCCACTGCACAAAATAAACATGCATATCTATGAACAAGAATAATATGCACTATTATCAATTTTCAATGAACTATGGAATTATAAAATAGCACAAAGACAGTGAAAGGCCCAGGCCCCTCTTTAGAATCAGGTAATCACATAAGAGTCTTAGACAACACCCAGAGTTCCTTGAAAAGACGCTTCAGTAATCCTTTTTGGTCCATTTCAAAGTCTTTTACAAAATTTCCTGAAAAATGGTATTTATTTCTATAGAAGGACTATCCTATTTTCTTCAAGAATGGAACTCTGAAGCTTGGAGGGGAAAGAGAACCTGTTCCTCGGCCCAAAAAATGGCCTATTGCCAACATTCTGGCTCCAGGAGCTAATAACATTCCTGATGCATTTATCGTTGGTGGGCCCTACGAGGAGGAGGAAGGAGAACTCAACCACCCTGAGGTGAGAGAATTATGTGGTTTTTGTTGTTAATCTCAGTGCACCGACATATGATAAAACAGTTTATAAATCACTGTAATTCGTATATATCCATTGCCTCAAAATAAAATAATTATATGTCAAAATAAAACAATTATATAATTCTTATTAAAATTAAGAACTTATTAAGAAGTTTTCTGACTTCTTAAGTCCAACAAACAAAATAATTGATTTCATCCATATTTACTCTTTCTTTTCTTTTTCTTTCTTTTTTTTTTGTCTTTTTGTCTTTTCTAGGGCTGCTCCTAGGGTTCCCAGGCTAGGGGTCGAATCGGAACTGTAGCCGCTGGCCTATGCCACAGCCACAGCAACGCAGGATCCGAGCCGCATCTGCAACCTACACCACAGCTCATGGCAACGCCGGATCGTTAACCCACTGGGCAAGGCCAGGGATGGAACCTGCAACCTCATGTTTCCTAGTTGGATTCTTTAACCACTGAGCCACGATGGGAACTCCCTCTTTATTTCATTTTAAATTTATTCATGAGTAGGCAGTAAAGCAGTCGCAGGTCAAAATGAAACATTAAGAGATATGCAGGTAAAGTCTCCCTCCTATTCCATGTCTCGTTCTCTTAATTCCTTCCCAGATCATCACCCTGGTAGTTACCTTTGTTATGGTTTGCTGTGTTTCCTTCTGGATACTTTTTTATGCATATAAAAGCAAAAATATATAGTCAAAGGAAGACTCAGAAGCAAAAACATTTGGAAAGTAAAGTTTCCTTGCAAAGTGCAGGGGAATCATTTCAGTAAAGACTGGCTCATAGATAGTTAAATAGTAATATTCAGGGATCAAATTGTATTTCCTTGTTCATTTTTTTTTTTTTTAGTTCTGATACTTAAATTTTATTTTGTCTTTAATTGTGTTTTATTCTCCTACCATACATTAAAATATTTACTTTGTGTATGAAATAATTTGTATATACCAGAAACAAAGGTAAATCTTCATACACCATCTAGAGAAATTCACAACTTTGCTTGTTTTGATTATCAAATTGTTTTTCTTTAGAGAGTCAGATTTACAAGAAGTATTCATAGTCTTGCTATTTTCAAAACTAGAACCTGTCAGGAAGACACTGCCATTTTTGCTTCATCTCATGTGTAAAGTATTTATTTATTTTTAACCGAGTATGTAAAGTGTGTAATCACATTGGAAGCGGAAAAAATATATTTTTTCTTCACATATACACACATATGTATACACATTCTTTCCCCATCATTTTCTTTTTCTATACACTATTCTGCAACTTGCTTTTTTTTCTTCCTTCCTTCCTTTCTTTTTTCTTTTTTTGGTCCACCCATGGCATATGGAAATTCCCAAGCCAGGGACTGAATCTGAGCTGGAGCTGTGACCTGTGCTACAGCTGTGGCAATGTTGGATCCTTCAACCACCGCACTGGGCTAGGGGTTGACCTAGTACCTCCACAGAGACAAGCCAGATTATTAACCCACTGCGACTTGCTTATTTGCTTTATAGTGTGTATCTTGGAGATATTTTTCCACCTAAGTACATAAGGAGCATTCTCATTCTTTTTCTTTTTTTTTTTTTGTCTTTTTTGTTGTTGTTGTTGTTGCTATTTCTTGGGCCACACCCGAGGCATATGGAGGTTCCCAGGCTAGGGGTTGAATCGGAGCTGTAGCCACCGGCCTACGCCAGAGCCACAGCAACGCGGGATCCGAGCCGCGTCTGCAACCTACACCACAGCTCACGGCAATGCCGGATTGTTAACCCACTGAGCAAGGTCAGGGATCGAACCCGCAACCTCATGGTTCCTAGTTGGATTCGTTAACCACTGCGCCACGATGGGAACTCCTCATTCTTTTTCTTTATTTGTACTTGCTGTATGTTATGAAATTATATGGATATACTTTAATTTGCTTAACTAGTCTCCTGTTGGTGGACACTTAGGTTGTTGAAATTATTCTTTTCTTTTTGTTCCTTTCCTCTCTTCCTACCTCTCTCTCTCTTTCCCTTTCTTCCTACCTTCTTTTCTTTTTCAACATATTTTACTACATTCAGTGTTTGTCAAAGGCATAGAAAATGCTATAAACACATTTGCAAGTGTTTCTTTTTCTTTTTTCAAAATTTTAATTGGGTATTATAAAGTAGTAAACAGCTCTTACGTTAGAGTGCAAAATGAAAGCCCCTTATTTTAAAGGTGAAAAACAAGAAAATACAACGTGAATTTATCCACATTTTAAATAGTTGGCTGTGTGGTGGATAAATGCCATTTAAAAACATTTTTTCAATAGATTTATAAATCAGTTTACAGAAGATCAAAAAAAATCAATGTATAATCCCAACCTTAACTATAAATAACTAAAAAGAAAATTGCCCTCTCTCCTGTGTTTGCTTCAATATTTATGTCTTCTGCTCTTTGCCTTTCGGAGAAAATAGCTCATTGTAAGACTGCTGTCTTTTTGGATGAAGACAAGGATCAAGATCTTCCTTAATGTAGCCTCTTTCCGTAAAAGTCTGACTGGAAGGAAACCCAACTTCTCAGAAATTCTCTGGTGTGTTGGGTGAAATGTAGTGAAATCTGTGTTTTGAGCAAGTAAGCCGACTTCTTTTCTCTCTCTTCTGCTTGGAAATCTGCATAATAAATTTCACATTTCTTACATGTGTGTCCAAGCAATTTTCTTCTCGCCTTTTTTTTTTTTTTCCCAAACCACGTCAATATGAGCAACATTTTGTAAGCTGGTCTCTTTTTCATCATCTTTAGAATATGGCTCCAAACATACTTTCTGTTTGACTTTATCTTGTTTATCACCATGAGTGTTTGGTTTGTTTGCAGTAGCTGGTAATTTCTTCTCTTCATCTGGTACTTGCGGGAAACTCTCTGCCAAACAGGATTTGTACTCTTCATGTGTAATCCGATCAAATGTATCTTCCAAGCGATCATTCATTTTTCTTTCGTCACCTGGACTTTTTTCTCCCTTCTGCTCTTGCTTCTTCTTTTTAAAAGCATAATTTCACAGAGTTCCCATTGTGGCACAGTGGTTAACAAATCCGACTAGAAACCATGAGGTTGTGGGTTCAATCCCTGGCCTTGCTCAGAGGGTTAAGGATCCAGCATTGCTATGAGCTGTGGTGTAGGTCACAGATGTGGTTTGGATCCCCCGTTGCTGTGGCTCTGGTGTAGGCCGGCAGCTACAGCTCTGATTTGACCCCTAGCCTGGAAACCTCCATATGCCTCGGGTGCAGCCCTAGAAAAGACAAAAAAAAAAAAGACCAAAAATAAAATAAAATAAAATAAAAGTATAGTTTCACTAACCAACATCCAGGCCATGTCCAGTGTCTCTCCTCCTGCTAATCTTGACTAACTGCCATCCTTTGTATCTATGGCAGTAATATCCATTTTATACTGAGAAAGATCTGCTTCTGGATCTATACTCTGCTGGGTATTTTCAAAGAATACATCTTGGTTGTTCTGTAGAGACCTCTGTCATAGACATTCTACATGGTTTTAACTGAAGAACTGATGCAAGTTCACATGCTTCATGGACTTAACCTTGTTTTAATTTTCATCGGCTGATGAGAACCAGTACCCTTAATGTCATGAAAAAGATCCTCTGTCTCCAAACTTTCTTGTGGATGTAGAGGGATTTTAAAGCTTGCATTTTCTTTGTTTATTTGTACCAGTGTTTTATCTAGAGATTTACTCAAGAACTGGAGGAGGGACTCCTTTAAGTAGGGCTCCTCTGGGAAATCTTTGGTACTCCCACTCAAGGCCTTATGGCTTGAGGACGAGCCTTTTGGAACTGGCTGCAGAGCCTCAAACAGAGTAAAATCATGCCAAAATCTGATTTTAGAGGTCTCACTTTCTTGGCTTTTCTCTTGATGTTAAATAGCTCAAAATCGATCAGACAGATCCAGAGGTTTATCTATCACATAATCTCCATTCATGGAAGATTGACTACCCAGTGGAAAAGGAAAAGCATTTTCTTTATCAAAAGAGGCTTGGGGGCAGCTTACTTCATCTTCATTTTCTTCCTCAATTTTCTTCTTTTTGCTTCTGCCTCCCAATGATCTCAGGGGTACCACGTGTTTATCAGTAACAGTATCCTTAATGTGATCAGATTCATTCTGTTCACTTATTTTTTTTTCTTTTTATTTATTTATTTATTTATTTATTTATTTATTTAGGGATGTACCTGAAGCATATGGAGTTTCCAAGGCTAGGGGTCCAGTTGGAGCTACAGCTACAGGCCTACACCACAGACACAGCAATGTGGGATTTGAGCCTCATCTGTGACCTCCATCACAGCTCACAACAATGCCAGATCCTTAACCCTCTGAGCGAGGCCAGGGATTGAACCCAAAACTTCATGGTCCCTAGTTGGATTCGTTTCCACTACACCATGACGAAAACTCCAGTTCACTTATATTTTTATCTATAAGCATTGGCCTTGTTAGAAGATGACTGGTTGTTTGGTTCAGACCCAGGGTTATGATGTGTGAAAAGGGTGCTGTCTGCAGAGTTTGATCCAAGTTTCCCTGATCTAGAATTAGAAGTGTTGCTGAAAGTCATTGTTTTCAGATGCTTTCTCTTCCCAGTCTCTAAAAGACAAGGGGACAAGCTTGTATTCAAACCTAAACTACTTTTCATATTAGCAGTAGCTCCAAATACAGGAGATGATACCCAAATGTCAGTTCTTCCTGAGGAGGGGTCTTTGAAATAGAATCTGAAAATCTCGAACTATCTTCACTATTTCTTGTAGATTCCTCAAGAAGTTGTTTCTTGTGATCTCCTTCCAGACAGTGATAGAGTTCATCACCAAGAGGGTTTCTGGGGTTTCGAGGTTCAGATAATTCTTGAACACTAAGTCCAAGTGTTTCAGCAGCAACTGTAGCTAAATTATCACTAGGATAACTGCTCGTGCCATGTGTTTTTGCCCTTGGAGCCTGACTCTGATCACAGTGTCCACCACTAGAATTTCACCTTCCTTAGGTTTATGTTGTGGGTAAGTGGAGGATTTCAGAATGTTTCTCAATTAATTTGCACACCTGGAGTGCTCCACGTTAGTGTGTTTGTTCTACATATAGGACGTGAGGGTTCTCCTTTCTTCATAGTTGGTTAGCACCAGAAAATGAAAAGGCTGTTATTGGTGAAGCTGGAATAACATCTTCCTCAGATTCAAGATCATTGGTTTCATGTTGTTGATCATTTCAATTTCCTGCTGCAGCTACTCAGAAAGCTTTTTATTTTCTTCCTATAGAGTATTCTTTTCATACATAAGCTCTGTGATAAGTTTAAGATTCTGCTGACGGATATTTTCAAACTCTTGCTGTTTCTTCTGCGTATGTTCTTCAGTTACTGCACAGTGATCACATAATCCTACTCTTAATTCTAAAACTTTAATTGTTTCATGGAGGACTTCCTGTTGCTCTCTCAGCTGTTGATTTTTGGTGAAGAATTCTTCCTGTCTCTGTGTATCTAAAATTCTTTCCTTTTTCAGTTTGGTTACTTTTGCTTGTAGACCTTGTACTTCTTTATCATGACATTCCTTTAGTTTTGTCCAATGATCCTTAAAGTCATTAGATACATCTGCAGAACTAGGGCTTCCACAACTGCTTCCTGAGATATTCATCTTGCTTAATATGCTCCCCATTTCTATTGCCTGGTATTTTCTGATCTTTTCCATTACATTATATATGTCTGAGTTATCTTCGGCCAGTTTAAATATGGCTTATAAGATTGCCTTGAGGAGTTCCTGTAGTGGTGCAGTGGAAACGAATCCGACTAGTATCCATGAGGATGCTGATTAAATCCCTGGCCTTGCTTAGTGGGTCAGGGATCCAGCATTGCCATGAGCTGTGGCGTAGGCCAGCAGCTATAGCTCTGATTTGACCCCTAGCCAAAAAAAAAAAAAAAAAAAAAGATTGTCTCGAGATCCTGGAACGCCTCAGCAGGGGCTTTTCTCCTCTTTCCCTCTCTAATCTGCCAGTTCACCAGTGGCAAAGCCACCGCTTTGGGGCAGCCTGCGCTTTCCAAGGCTCAGGGAGGGCCCAGGGGGTGCCCACTAGGCTCCTGTGCCTCGAGCCCGCTGCAAGTGTTTCTTAAACGAGCTGATAATCATTAATGGAAATAGTCAATAAAATAATTTATTGGAGTTCCCTCTTGGCATAATGGGTTAAGAATCCAACATTGTCACTAGTGTGGCAGGGGTTCAAGCCTCGAACCAGGCACTTTCACATACCATGGGAGTTGCCAAAAAAAATTTTATAAAATAGCTGGTTGAGTTGCTTTCAGTATTTGGTTCTAAATATTTTAAATAGAGATAAGGCTAGCAATATTTTAAAAACATTGCACAGTGTCTTTTTCATCATTGTGTTTGCTAATATTCTTCTTGGATTTATAGTTTCCTTTATTATTATTATTATAATTATTTGTCTTTTGTCATTTAAGGGCTGCACCCGCGGCATATGGAGGTTCCCAGGCTAAGGGTCCAGTCAGAGCTATAGCTGTCAGCCTTCACCACAGCCACAGCATCGCTAGATCTGAGCTGCATCTGCAGCCTACACCACAGCTCATGGCAATGCCAGATCCTTAACCCACTTAGCGAGGCCGGGGATCAAACCTGCAACCTCATGGTTCCTAGGTGGATTTGTTTTCACTGCACCACAACGGGAACTCCGGATTTATATTTTCCTTTAGATTAGATATTTTATTTTATTTTTAATTTTTTTTTTGTCTTTTTAGGGCTGCACCCACATCATATGGAGGTTCTCAGGCTAGGGGTCTAATCGGAGCTGTTGCCGCTGGCCTATGCCACAGCCACAGCAACGCCAGATCCAAGCCACGTCTGTGACCTACACCACAGCTCACGGCAATGCCGGATCCTTAACCCACTGAGCGAGGCCAAGGATTGAACTGGCGACCTCATGGTTCCTAGTCGCATTCATTTACACTGCGCCACTATGGGAACTCCCAGATATTTTATTTTAGAATTCAAATTTTATATTCTATTTTAGTTTAGGTAACTAGTTCTCAACCTTGATTGCTAATTAGTCACCTGGAGAGTTTTTTTTTTTCTATGTATTAAAAAAAAAGTACAGTTGATTTACAATGATGTGTTAATTTTTGCTGTACAGCAAAGTGATTCAGTTATATATATGTACATATATGTGCATATGTATATATACATATATTCTTTTTCATATTCTTTTCCGTTATGGTTTATTACAAGATATTGAATATAGTTCCCTGTGCTATAGAGTAGGACCTTGTTGTTTATCCATCCTGTATATAATAGTTTGCATCTTCTTATCCCAAACTCCCAATCAATCCCTCCTCAACCCTCCTCCCCTTGGCAACCACAAATCTGTTCTCTACATCTGTGCGTCTGTTTCTGTTTTGTAGATAAATTCATTTGTGTCATATTTTATTTTATTTTTTGTCTTTTTTGCCATTTATTGGGCCGCTCTCGCGACATATGGAGTTCCCAGGCAGGGGTCGAATCGGAGCTGTAGCCACTGGCCTACGCCAGAGCCACAGCAACGCGGGATCCGAGCTGCGTCTGCAACTTACACCACAGCTCACGGCAACGCCGGATCTTTAACCCACTGAGCAAGGGCAGGGACCGAACCGGCAACCTCATGATTCCTAGTCGGATTCATTAACCACTGTGCCACAACGAGAACTCCATTTGTGTCATATTTTAGATTACACATACAAGTTTTGTCATATGGTGTTTGTCCTGGAAAGCTTTTAAAACAATAACAGTAGCCAAGCTCTAACTCAGATAAATTACATAAGAATTTACTTTTAAAATAATACTAATGCCTAAGTGTTGATTTTTTTTTTTAGAAGCTCTCAGGTAATTCTAGTATACATTCAGGTTTGAGAATCACAGAATGAGGTTATATGAGTGACTATTTCGCAGTTAGTACTGGATTGATGTAAGGATAATATAAGTAATTTACTTTATGTACTTTATTAATAGTAAAATATCTTAAAATTTAAGATGGTGGTAGTATTTTTAGTAGTAGTCATAGAGTAGTAGTGTTAAAAATATTGGGATTAAATCCATTAAAAGAATGCCCCACAGATTGGGCTGGGGACAACCATTGCATATTGAGAGAGTAAATGTTTTTCTTATGATTTTATAGGACAGGGAATTTAGGAACCAAGCAGAATGCCTAAAGAAAAGGATTACTTGGGACTTGGAAAGTCGATGCTACCTTGATCCTCCTGCGGTGGTCAGGTAGGAAGAGGGAGAGAATATGTTTAACCAATGAACACTGTAGGTGGGAAGAAATGTTACTTTTGTTTGTTTATTTTTGGGTTAAGGTGATCTGGGATTCTCTTTCACCACATCTGCTAATAACAGGCTTCTAATGATGGTAGCTTAACCATGGTGAATTCCTATTTCTCTTTCGTATAAAAGAAGTCCAGAACTTGTATGTATTGTGGCTCTACAGTGTCAGTGATATCAAGGATCAGTCTTGGGGGGGGGGTTGTTTGTTTTGTTTTGCTCTACCTTATTTAGTATATTCCGTCCATCCACAAGATTGTCTCATAGTTCAAGATGGCTGCTGAAGCTCCAGTCTGCACATTCACATTCCTGGCAGAAAGTTGGAAGAGGGGACTGCTTATGGATAAAAAAGGACACATATTGGCTGTGTTGGCCCATCTTATAGAGCCTTCCTAGAATCTGAAAACCTGTTTACATCTCATTGGCCATCTCTCCATCCAAAAGAGGCTAGGATACTGTCTTTGTTGGACATATCACCCAGACTAAATCAAGATTTAGATACTAAAGAGGAACACGACACTTAATTTTGTGTGGGTAACTGTCAGTCTCTGTCACAGTGATTAAGAAGAGGTGAAAAATAGAGAATTATCAATATATGTGTAAGCTGAATGAAAGTCTAGTTCCCAGCTTGAATGTGGTGTATAAAGTAAATGTACATTGTTGGATTTGATTTGCTGTTATTTTGTTAAGGATACATTGTTACTATTACTCTTTGAATAGTTATCTATTTGATTGGCTAAAAATAAGAAAAAACAAATTTATTTTACCTTAATCTATTTTATTCACTGATTCTTCGTTCTTTATGTAGATCCAAGTTTCTGATCCATATAATTTCCTTTTCTCTGAAGAGTTTTAGCATATCTTTCATGGCAGGTCTGCTGGCCACAAATTCCTTCTATTTTTGTTTGACTAAGGAAGTCTTTACTTTTCCTTCACCTCTGAAAGATAGTTCCATTGGATACAGACTTCTAGGTTGGTTGTTTGTGTCTTTCAAAACTTTAAATATTTCTTTCACTACTCTCTTCCTGCTTGCATGGTTTCTAAAGGGAGGTCCGATGTAATTCTCATCCTTATTCCTCTCTAGGAAAGGTGTGTTTTTCTCTGCCTTCTTTTAAGGTTTTCTCTTTCTATTTGGTTTCTGTACTTTGAATTTGATATACCTAGGTACAGATTTTTTTTTTTTGTATTTTTTTATGCTTGGTATTCTCTGAGCTTCCTGGATCTCTCATTAATTTGGTGAAATTTGTAGCCATTATGACCCCAAATATTTCTTTAGCTCCTTTCTCACTTCTTCTAGTGGTTCTATTATACCTTTTGTAATTTTTCCACAGTTCTTGGATATTCACTTGTGATTTTTTCATTTTTTTCCCCTTTCTATTTCAGTTTGGGAAGTTTTTGTTTTGTTTTGTTTTTGCTGAGGGTCCACTTTATATATTTTTTATATAATGATTTTTATTTTTATTTTTTTATTTTTTTATTTTTTTGTCTTTTTTGCTATTTCTTGGGCCACTCCCGAGGCAGATGGAGGTTCCCAGGCTAGGGGTCCAAGCGGAGCTGTAGCCACCGGCCTACGCCAGAGCCAGAGCAACACAGGATCTGAGCCGCATCTGCAACCTACACCACAGCTCGCGGCAACGCCGGATCCTTAACCCACTGAGCAAGGCCAGGGATTGAACCCACAACCTCATGGCTCCTAGTTGGATTTGTTAACCACTGCGCCACGACAGGAACTCCATGATTTTTATTTTTTTCCGTTATAGCTGGTTTACAGTGTTCTGTCAATTTTCTGCTCTACAACGTGGTGACCCAGTTACACATACATGTATACTTTCTTTTTTCTCACATTATCATGCTCTGTTGTAAGTTACCAGACATAGTTCCCAGTGCTACACAGCAGGATCTCATTGCTAATCCATTCCAAGGGCAATAGTCTGCACCTATTAACCCCAAGTACCCCATCCATCCCACTCCCTCCCCCTCCCCCTTGGCAACCACAGGTCTATTCTCCAAGTCCATGATTTTCTTTTGTGTGGAAAGGTTCATTTGTGGCTTATATTAGATACCAGATATAAGTGATATCATATGGTATTTGTCTTTCTGACTTCACTCAGTATGAGAGTCTCTAGTTTCATCCATGTTGCTGCAAATGGCATTATTTTGTTCTTTTTATGGCTGAGTAGTATTCCAGTGTATACACACACACACACACACACACATGCACATACACACCTTCCTAATCCAATCATCTGTTGATGGACATTTGGGTTGTTTCCATGTCTTTGCTGTTGTGAATAGTGCTGCAGTGAACATACGGGTACATGTGTCTTTTTCAAGGAAAGTTTTGTCTGGATATACGCCCAAGAGTGAGATTGCTGGGTCATATGGTAGTTCTATGTATGGATTTCTAAGGTACCTCCATACTGTTCTCCATAGTGGTTGTACCAGTTATATTCCCACCAACAGTGCAGGAGGGTTCCATTTTCCCCACAGGCCCTCCAGCACTTGTTATTCATGGACTTATTAATGATGGCCATTCTGACAGGTGTGAGGTAGTATCTTGTGGTAGTTTCGATTTGCATTTCTCTACTAATCAGAAATGTTGAGCATTTTTTCATGTGCTTGTTGGCCATCTGTGTATCTTCTTTGTGGAAATGTCTATTCAGGTCTTTTGCCCATTTTTCAATTGAGTTGTTGGCTTTTTTGCTGTTGAGTGGTATAAGCTGTTTGTATATTTTAGAGATTAAGCCCTTGTCAGTTGCATCATTTGAAACTATTTTCTCCCATTCTGTAAGTTGTCTTTTTGGTTTCCTTTGCTGTGCAAAAGCTTGTCCATCTGATTAGGTCCCATTGGTTTATTTTTGCTTTTATTTCTGTTGCTTTGGGAGACTGACCTGAGAAAACATTTGTCAGGTTGATGTCAGAGAATGTTTTGCCTATGTTCTCTTCCAGGAGTTTGATGGTGTCTTGTCTTATGTTTAAGTCTTTCAGCCATTTTGAGTTTATTTTTGTGCACGGGGTGAGGGTGTGTTCTAGTTTCATTGATTTACTTGTGTCTGTCCAGGTTTCCCAGCAATACTTACTGAAAAGACTGTCTTTTTCCCATTTTATGTTCTTGCCTCCTTTGTCAAAGATTAATTGACCATAGGTGTCTGGGTTTATTTCTGGTTCTCTATTCTGTTCCATTTGTCTGTCTGTCTGGTTTGGTACCAGTACCACACTGTCTTGATTACTCTGGCTTTGTAATATTGCCTGAAGTCTGGGAGAGTTATGCTTCCGGCGTGGTTTTTGTTCCTTAGGATTGCTTTGGCAATTCTGGGTCTTTTGTGGCTCCATATAAATTTTTGGATTGTTTGTTCTAGTTCTGTGAAAAATGTTGTGGGTAAGTTGGTAGGGATTGCATTGAATCTGTAGATTGCTTTGGGTAGTATGACCATCTTTATGATATTAATTTTTCCAACCCAGGAGCATGGAATATCTTTCCACTTCTTTGAATCCTCATTAATTTCCTTGATTAATGTGTTATAGTTCTCAGAATATAAGTCTTTTACCTCCTTGGTCAGGTGTATTCCCAGGTATTTGATTTTTTAGGATGCAATTATAAAAGGTATTGTATTTTTGTATTCCTTTTCTAATATTTCATTGTTAGTATACAGAAATGCAACCAATTTCTGAATGTTAATCTTGTATCCTGCTACTTTGCTGAATTTGTTGATCAGTTCAAGTAGTTTTTGTGTGGGTCCTTGGGGTTTTCTATATACAGTATCATGTCATCTGCACACAGTGACAGTTTTACCTCTTCTCTTCTGATTTGGATACCCTTTATTTCTTTTGTTTGTCTGATTGCTGTGGCTAGGACTTTCAATACTCTGTTGAATAACAGTGGTGAGAGTGGGCATCCTTGTCTTGTTCTAGATTTTAGTGGAAAGGCTTTCAGTTTTTCTCCATTGAGTATTATATTTGCTGTGGGTTGTCATAAATGACTTTTATTATGTTAAGGTATGTTCCCTCTATACCCACTTTGGTAAGCATTTTTATCCTGAATGGATGTTGGACTTTGTCAGATGCTTATTCTGCATCTATTGAGAGGATCATGCGGTTTTTGACTTTTTGTTAATGTGGTGTATGACATTCATTGATTTGCATATGTTGAACCATCCTTGTGAATCTGGGATGAATCCCACCTGGTCGTGGTGTATGACTTTTTTTTTTTTTGGCTTTTTTGCCTTTTCTAGGGCCTCTCCCATGGCATATGGAGGTTCCCAGGCTAGGGGTCTAATCAGAGCTGTAGCTGCCAGACTATTGCCAGAGCCAGAGCCATAGCATCTCAGGATCTGAGCCACATCTGCAACCTACACCACAGCTCATGGCAACACCAGATCCTTAACCCACCGAGCAAGGCCAGTGATCGAACCCACAACCTCATGGTTCCTAGTCAGAATTTTTAACCACTGAGCCACGATGGGAACTCCTGTATGATCTTTTTTATATGTTGTTGGATTCGGTTGGCTAAAATTTTGTTGAGAATTTTTGTGTCTATATTCATCAAAGATATTGGAGTATAGTTTTCTTTCTTTTTTTTTTTTTTGTCTTTTGTCTTTGTTGTTGTTGTTGTTGTTGCTATTTCTTGGGCCGCTCCCGCGGCATATGGAGGTTCCCAGGCTAGGGGTCGAATCGGAGCTGTAGCCACCGGCCTACGCCAGAGCCACAGCAACTCGGGATCCGAGCCGCGTCTGCAACCTACACCACAGCTCACGGCAATGCCGGATTGTTAACCCACTGAGCAAGGGCAGGGACCGAACCCGTAACCTCATGGTTCCCAGGCGGATTCGTTAACCACTGAGCCACGACGGGAACTCCCAGTTTTCTTTTTTGATGGTATCTTTGTCTGGTTTTGGAATTAGGGTGATAGTGGCATCATTGAATGTCTTTGGGAGTGTTCCTCTTCTTTAACCTTTTGAAAAAGTTTAAGGAGGATAGGTATAAGTTCTTCTTTGAATGTTTGGTAGAATTCACCTGTGAAGCCATCTGGTCCTGGACTTTTATTTGTAGGGAGTGTTTTTATGACATATTCAATTTTATTTCTAGTGATTGGTCTGCTCAGTTGATCTATTTCTTCTTGATTCAGTTTTGGCAGGCTGTAAGTCTCTAGAGAGTCGTCCATTTCTTCTAGGTTGTCAAATTTGTTAGCATACAGTTGTTCATGGTATTCTCTCATGGTTTTTTTGTATTTCCATAGAATCTGTTGTGACTTCTTCTTTTTAATTTCTTATTTATTTATTTTGTCTTTTGTCTATTGATGGCAGCACCCTCAGCATATGGAAGTTCCCAGGCTAGGGATCTAATTGGAGCTATTGCTGCCAACCTATGGCAGAGCTATAGCAATGCCAAATCCAAGCTGTGTCTGCAGCCTACAGACATAGCAATGCAGGATCCTCAACCCACTGAGTGAGGCCGGGGATCAAACCTGCAACCTCATGGTTCCTAGTCAGATTTGTTTCTGATGTGCCATGATGGGAACTCCATCATTTCTTATTTTGTTTATTTGGGCTTTTTTTCTCATCTTCTTGGTAAGTCTAGCCAGAGGTTTGTCAATTTTGTTTACCATTTTGGGAAATTTTTATTAGTATACTTGATGCTCACTAATTCTTTCCTCAGTGATGTCCACTCTGTTGATAAGTCCTTCAAATGAACTGTTAATTTTTATTTATTTTTATTTATTTATTTATTTATTTTTGTCTTTTTGCCATTTCTTGGGCCGCTCCCGTGGCATATGGAGGTTCCCAGGCTAAGGGTCTAATCGGAGCCATAGCCGCTGGCCTACGCCAGAGCCACAGCAACGCAGGATCTGAGCTGTGTCTGCAACCTACACCACAACTCACAGCAACGTCGGGTCCTTAACCCACTAAGCAAGGCCAGGGATCGAACCTACAACCTCGTGGTTCCTAGTCAGATTGGTTAACCACTGCGCCACGATGGGAACTCCGAATTGTTCATTTTTAATCAATGTGTTTGATTTCTAACATTTCCTTTTGATTTTCTTAGCATTTCCATCCTTCTGCTTACATTATCATCTTTTATTGCACATTGTCTGGTTTTTTCCATTAGGGTCCTTAACATATTAATCATAGTTATTTTAAATTTTCTATTGATAATTTCAAAACCTTTATCATATCTGAGTCTACTTCATATGCTAGCTTTGTCTCTTCAGACTGTGTTTTTTCTTGCCTTTTATCATTCTTTGTAGGTTTTTTTTTTTTTGTCTTTTTAAGGCCGCACCCACCACATATTTGAAGTTTTTAGGCTAGGGGTCCAATTGTTTTGCAGCCTTTCTGTTATAATCCACTGTTATACTGGACTCCTGTTGATGTGGTGATAAGGTGATGGGGAAGGGAAGTGTTCTATAATCCTGTGACTAGATCTCACTATTTATTTATTTATTTATTTATTTTTTAGGGCCGCACCCATGGCATATGGAGAGTCCCAGGCTAGGGGTATAATCAGAGCTGTAGCCACTGGCCTACACCACAGCCACATGGGATCCGAGCTGGGTCTGTGACCAACACCACAGCTCATGGCAACGCTGAATCCTTAACCCACTGAGCGAGGCCAGGGATCGAACCCTCAACCTCATGGTTCCTAGTCAGATTCGTTAACCACTGCACCACGGCGGGAACTCCAGATCTCACTATTTAAATAGATTTCAGTCCCTAGGTTGTGACTTCATAAGTGTGTAATAGTATTTTTTTCTCCTCTTGTCATTTGAGACAGAAAGCCTAGATTGGTATGGAGTTGTCTAATTACCTTTCCCCTGGGTCGGATAAAACTCCTGTGAAGTAGTTTCCCTTAAAGAGCACGTGTTTGTTATGGAGAACATTCTGTACATATTTTGAAATGGTTACCTTTTTCTTCTTCCTGCCTCAGGGTATGTTTCACCTGTCTTCATTGGGAGAATCTGATGGGTTCCTTGATTTAAAACTCAAGAAAGTGTGGTGACCGCCTAAGATTGGACAGCTAGGAGTTTTTAACTCTCTGGCTAGATCCCGCTCATCCTCCAGCAATTTGTCAAAATTGCCATTAAAGTATTTCTACCAGTTATTGACTCTAGCGGTTTCCTATAAGCTGAGGAATACTTCCCTTTGACCTAAATTATACTAACTCTGTTTTTGCGTGTCATGCTAATGGGCTGATTTTTGATTTGCAGTTTTCAGAAGCGAATTGCTGACTGCCGATTTTGGCCTGTAGAGATCACAAGAGTTCCTTTGACTACTGCACCCAAAGGGAAAGGTGCTAAATTTGAAAAGGTGAATTTGTTCACTTAAGAATATTTATAAGAGAAATGCTAGGTCAGACCCAACCTGTTATCCTGCTTCTAATTCTGATCCCAAAAGAAAATGTGAACTGATGTGGCTACTCCCTAAGGTGACCAGCTCATCCTGATTTGCTGAATAGTTTCCCGGTTTTAGTGCTGAAAGTCTTATGTTCCAGGAAACTCCCTTCTCCCTGGCACATCAGGATGACGAGTCACCCTAGTTCCCTATTTGTACGCTAAAAATTATTTAGGCTTTACTTTGCTGTACAGCAGAAATTGACAGAACATTGTAAATAAAATATAATTAAAAATTAAAAAATGTGTTTAGGCTTTATTCTAAGATATCCTATTTCCCTTTACCCCTTTATTATAGGTAAAACTACACAAGATAGCCTTTTAATAGGTCAAAAGAAGTTAAATACTGGCAATATAATTCAACCTAATACATCTTCCTGAATTTTAGACTTAACCTACTTAAAATGTTTTAGCCTATTAGAGTAATAGGATTCATAGATGCAGTACTATTTTGAAAAGATATAGCTTTAATGAGCCTAGAACAAGGCTTGTATTTTTTTGTTCATGATAAAAGTAAATTTAATTGTGCATGTGACTGTGTTTCCATTTTAAACTGCTGACTATGCCAACAATTGCTTTGTATCATGCTGAAGAAGAAAACCGCAGGAAATAGGCCAAGAAAGACCCACTGCAAGAGATTGTTTTTTTTAATTGAGATATATTTGATGTACAATATTATTAGTTATAGGTGTACCACATAATGATTTGACACTTGCATACATTATGCATTGTTCACTATGATAAATCTAATAACCATCTGTCCCCATACATAGTAATTATAATATTATTGACTGCATTCCATACCCTATATATTTCTTTGACTTATTCATTATGTAACTGATGGTTTGTACCTCTTAATCCCCTTTACCTGTTTCTCTTACCCTTTCAATCCCTATTCCCTTCTAGCAACCACCAATTTTTCTTTGTACCTATGAATCTGATTTTATTTTTTTATTTTTTATTTTTAGTTTTTGCTTTTTAGGGCTGCACCTGTGGCCTAAGGAAATTCCTAGACTAGAGGTCTAATTGGAGCTGCAGCTGCTGGCATATGCCACAGTCACAGCAACGTGGGATCTGCGCTGCATCTGCGACCTACACCATAGCTCACAGTAATGCCAGATCTTTGACCCACTGAGTGAAGCCAGGGGATCAAATCTGTGACTTCATGGATGCTGGTTGGATTTGTTGTCGAGCCACAGCTGGAACTCCTGTTTTGTTTTTTTAAAGTTCCATGTATAAGTGAGAAGATATGGTATTTGCCTTTTTCTAACTTATTTCACGAGCATAATATCCTCTGGATCCATCCATGTTGTCACAAATGGCAATATTTCATTTTTTATGGATGAGTCATATTCCTGTGTGTGTGTGTGTGTATGTGTGTATGTGTGTGTATATGACATCTTTATCCGTGTGTGTGTGTGTATACAACATCTTCTTTATCCATTATCTTTTGATGGACACTTAGGTTGCTGCTTTATCTATTTTAAATAATGCTACAATGAACATTGTAGTGCATATGTCTTTTCAAATTCATGTTTTTGTATTCTTTGGGTAAATACCCTCAAATGGAATTGCTAGATCACATGGCAGTTCTACTTTTAATTTTTTGGTAGACCCTCCATGGTGTTTTTCATTAGTGGCTCACCAGTTTATAATCCCACCAATAGCACATGAGGGTTCCCTTTTCTCCACATCCTTACTAATGCTAATCTGTTTTCTCTTTGATGATAGCCATCCTTATTATCCTTATTTACATCAAATAAGTGTAAAGTGCTATTTCATTGTGGTTTTTATTTGCATTTCCTTGATTATTAGGGCTGTTGAGCAGGTTTTCATGTGTCTGTTAGCCATCCGTATGCCTTCTTTGGAAAAATGTCTATTCAGGTCTTCTGCTTGTTTTTAAATTAGGTTGTTTGGATTTTTATTTTTGATGTTGTGGTATAGGAGTTCTTTGTGTATTTTGGATATTAACTTTTTATTGGATATGTAGTTTGCAAATATTTTCTCCCATTTAGGAAGTGGATTTTTCACTTTCTTGATGGTTTCTTTTACTTTCAAAAACTTTTTTCTTTCTTTTAAGGCCATACCTGCAGTATATGGAAGTTCCTGAGCCAAGGGGTGAGTCAGAGCTACAGCTGCAGGTCTATGCCACAGTCACAGCAACAATGGACTGAAGCCACATCTGAGACCTACACCACAGCTTGGGCGATGCTGGATCCTTAGTTGACTGAATGAGGCCAGGGACTGAACCCACATCCTCATGAAGACTATGTCAGATTCTTAACCCACTGAGCCACAAGAGGAACTCCTGCAAAAACTTTTAGATTGATGGAGTCCCACTTGTTTATTTTTGCCTTATTTTATTTTTTGCCCCGCTCACAGCATGCAGGAGTTCCTGAGCCAGAAACTTCTGGCCATGCCAGATTCTTAACCACTAGGCCATCAGGGAGCTTTTATTTTTGCTTTTGTTTCCCTTGCCTGAGGAGACATAGCCAAAAAAATATAACTGTCAAAGAGCAGACTGCTTATGTTTTTTTTTCTTTTCTTTTCTTTTTTTTTTTTTTTGGTCTTTTTAGGGCTGCACCTGAAACATTTGAAAGTTCCCAGCCTAGGGGTTGATTTGCGGCAGCAGCTGCCCACAGCAACCATACCCACAGCAACATGGGATCCAAGCTGCATCTGCAACCTACACCACAGCTCATGGCAACACTGGATCCTTAAGCCACTGAGCAAGGTCAGGGATCAAACCCACGTCCTCATGGATACTAGTTGGGTTCATTACTGCTGAGCCACAACAGGAACTCCATGCCTGTGTTTTCTTCTGGGTGTTTTATGGTTTCATATCTTACACTTAAGTCTTTAACCCATTGTGAGGTTATTTTTGTATATGGCATGAGAAGGTAGTCTAGTTTGATTCTTTTGCATGTCCTGCTTTTCCAATAGCATTTATTGAAGAGGCTGTATTTTTCCATTGTATATTCTTGCCTCCTTTGTCATAGCTTAATTTACCATACAACTATGGGCTTATTTCTTTGCTCTCTATTCTGGTCATTGATCTATGTGTATTTTTTGTTGTCAGTACCACACTGTTTTAATTACTCCAGCTTTGTAGTATAGTTGAAATCAGGAAGCATGGTATCTCCAGCTTTATTCTTCTTTCTCAAGATTGTTTTGGCTGTTCAGGGTTTTTTTTTGTTGTTGTTGTTCTATACACATTTTGGAATGATTTGCTTTAGTTCTGTGGAAAATGCCTTTGGTATTTTGATAGGGATTACACTGAATGTTTAGATTGCCTTGGGCAGTATGGTTATTTGAACAGTATTAAATCTTTCAATCCATAAGCATAGTATAACTTTCCATTTGTGTCAGCTTCAGTTTCTTTCCTCAGTGTCTTGTAGTTTTCAGAATACAAATCTTTTACCACCATGGTTAGATTTATCCCTAGGTATTTTATCCTTTCTGATGCATTTGTAAATGGAGTTGTTTTCTTAATTTCTCTTTTTAATAATTCATTGTAAGTCTATAGAAATGCAAGAGATTTCTGTATATTAATTTTGTATCCTGAAAATTTACTGAATTCATTTATTCTGGTAGTTTTTGGATGATGTTTTTAGGGTTTTCTATATATAATATGTCATCTGCAAACAGTGACAGTTGTATGTCTTCCTTCCTCATTTGAATTACTTTTATTTCTTTTAGTTGTCTGATTGCTGTGGTTAAGACTTCTAATACTATGTTGAATAAAAGTAGTAAGAGTAGGCATTCTTGTCTTGTTCCCAACCTTAGAGGAAAGGCTTTCTATAGTTCACCTTTGAGTATGATGCCGGCTTTATGTTTGTCGTATGTGTTGAGATATATTCCCTCTGGACCCACTTTGTCAAAAGTTTTTATCATCAATGGATGTTGAAATTTGTCAAATGCTTTTTCTACATCTGTTGAGTTGATCATATGATTTTTATTTTTCAATTTGTTAATGTAGTAGATCACATTGATTTGCAGATATTAACCCATTCTTGCATCCCTCAGATAAATCCCACTTGATCATGGTGTATGATTCTTTTCATGTATTATTGAATTCCATTTGCTAATATTTTGTTGAGGATTTTGGCATTTATGTTCGTCAGGGATATTGGCTTATAATTCTCTTCTCTTGTAATATCTTTGTCTGGTTTTGGTATCAGGTTGATATTGGCCTTGTAGAAAAGGTTTGGAAGCATTCTTTCCTCTTCAGTTTTTTGGAACAGTTTAAGAGGGTTAGGTGTTAACTATTCTTTAAATGTTTTGTGAAATCCACCTGTGAAGCCATCTGGTATTAGACTTTTGTTGGTTGGGAGTTTTTTAAATTGCCGATTTAATTTCATTACTGGTTATTGGTCTGTTCATATTTTCTACTTTGTCCTGTCAATCTTGGGAGATTGTACATTTCTAGGAATTTATTAATTTGTTCTAGGTTGTCCATTTTATTAGTGTTTAACTTTTCATAATATGTTCTTTGTAGTTTTACTTTTGCATGTCTGATCTTTTCTGCTTACTTATAAACTCCTTTATAGTAGAGATTCTGTCATAGACTGCTTTTTATCTTCCATAGTACCTAATATGATTCATGGCATATGATAGATTCTTTTGCTATTATATTACCAAGAACTTAAATTATTTTGATTTTTTTTTTTTTAATGGCTGTACCCATGGCATATGTAAGGTCCCAGGTCCAGGGATCAAATCCAAGCTGTAGCTGTGACCTATGCCACAGCTGTGGCAACACCAGATCCTTTAATCTACTGCACTGGGCCAGGGATCAAACCCATGCCTCTACAGTGACCTGAGCCCCTGCAGTCAGATTCTTAACCTATTACACTACAGCAGGAATTCCTATTTTGCTGACTTTTAAATTAAGCTTTTTTGGTGTGTAATAAAAATACTACCATGTAAACAGTTTTCCCTTTGTAATATATAATATGCATTGGCTAACATTCCTTAGGTTTCCAAAACAAGATAATGTTATCACATGAAGATAGGACTTTTAATCTAATTTGTAATTAGTATAATCAGCAAAATCAAAGACATTACTTTTACCCTGTGGAAATTAAATGCTTTCTTTCACCACATTGATTTTTTTCCTTATAAAAGTTTTGGGTTTTTCCTTATAAAAAAATATAGCCATTAAATATTATGTTAAAATATATTTACTGGCATGTTCTTCATGAGAATTTGTAATTAGAATTTAGATGAAATTAGGGATGGCAAGTACATGACAGAAGATTGTCATTCATACTGCTTCATCCATAGAAGATATTACTGATCAATTAAAACATTTTCTTGGAGTTCCCATCGTAGTGCAGCAGAAACAAATCTGACTAGGAACCATGAGGTTGTGGGTTCAATTCCTGGCCTTGCTCAGTGGGTTAAGGATCCGGTGTTGCCGTGAGTTGTGGTGTAGGTCACAGACGTGACTCGGATCTGGAGTTGCTGTGGCTGTGGTGTAGGCCAGCAGCTGTAGCTCTGATTGGACCCCTACCCTGGGAACCTCTGTATGCTGAGGGTGTAGCCCCCAAAAGCAAACAAACAAACAAACAAACAAGCAATTCTCTCCTTTTGAACCCAGATGAAGACACAGGATCTCTCTCAAAACAGTAGTCTAAAACACCTCCACTAACTGATTAGAATTTAAACATAAGTTAAATCCTGTTTATTATCACTGATCCAGATGATTTGTAAGGCCCCTTTCATTCATATAAATGTGTGAACTAAAGCTAAAGCCACAATTTTTTATTTCTTTTAAGCTTTTATTTTTGTCGTTATTATTAGTATTTTTTTGTTTTGTTTTTGTTTTGCAAAGCTTCACTTTTTCCAAAGAAGCAATCTGGTAAAATTGACTTTTTGGTCAGTTATAATGTATATACATTATTAATTAATTAGAGTATGCTTTGATTCAACTACTGTCCTTACTGTTCATTAACACTGTTAATATGCATTATCTCAGTGATCATGGTGTTATTATTATTTTTTTCTTTTTAGGGCAACACCTGCAGCATATAGAAGTTCCCAGGTTGGGGTTGAATCAGAGATGCAGATGCTGGCCTGTGCCACAGCCACAGCAATGCGGGATCTGAGCCACATCTTTGACCTGCACTGCAGCTAGCAGCAATGCCGGATCCTTAACCTACTGAGCAAGGCCAGGGATCAAACCCACATCGTCATGGATACTTGTCGGGTTCTTAACCTACTGAGCCACAATAGGAACTCCTGATCATTATTAAATCCATTTTGAACGTAAATGAGTGGAGACCCAAGATGTCTGTGTAAATGGCCCAAGTCAACTAGCATAGATGGTTCCTAAACTGAAGACTTTTAACTGTCGAGTCAGGGCTCCATATCTTATGCTACAATACATTATATCACTAACAGCTCTCTGTTTTTATTCCTTTAGACTGATGATGAAGGTCAGCCTTCATTTCATGGTGTGGCTTATGTTAATATGGTGCCATTGCTGTATCCAGGTGTGAAGAGGATTCGGGGAGCTTTTCATGTTTACCCTTACCTAAATAGTACAGTCTATGAAAAAGTAAGAAAAATTTGTATAGAAGGTATCAATCTAATTTATCCTTTATATATGCATTTACTTCCATCTTCAGCACACATAGCTCTGCAATTGATATTTGGAACCAGCTGCTATACTGGGATGTTAAATAAAGAGCCTTGAAATTTTCTGTTCTTAAACCTTAAAAACTTTAGGATAAAGTTTTTTTTTCTATCCTGAAAAGCCAAAAACTGGAAACAATCCAAATATCTATCATCAGGTGAAGAGAAAAACAAATTATGTGTTATATCCATACAGTGAAATACCATTAGCAATAAAAAGGAATGAGGTATTAATACATGCAATGTGGATTAATATCAAATGCATTATGATAAATGAGAGAAATCAGACAAGAGAATATACACTGTATGATGCCAGTGAAATACAGTTTTAGGAAAGTAGCGGCTAAAGCAGATCAGTGGTTGCTTGGGAACAAAGATAGAGGGGGGAAAAGGTATTACAAAAGAAATGTGAGGAAAGTTTTAGGAATAACGGAAACATTGGTTATTCTGACTGTGGTAATTGTTTTACATGTGTGTACTATCATATGTCAAATTTGGAAAAAAAAAACAAGAAATCCCCCAAACTGATCAAATTATATACTTTAAACATGTAGCTTATTATACAGGCATACCTCATTTTATTGCGCTTTGCTTTATCACACGTCACAGATGATGCAATTTTTTACAAATTGAAGGTTTGTGGCAACCCTACAGTGAGAAAATCTGTGGGTGCTATATTTCCCATAGCATTTGCTTCCTTTTCATCTGTGTGTCACATTTCACTTATTCTTCTTACACTGTGTCAAATATTTTCATTATTGTTATATTTGTTACGGTTATCTGTGATCTGTGTTATTACTATTGTAATTGTTTTGACGTGTGTGTGTGTGTGTCTTTTCTAGGGTTGCACTTGTGGCATATGGAGGTTCCCAGGCTAGGGGTCTAATCGGAGCTGCAGCTGCTGGCCTATGCCACAGCAACAGCAATGGGGTATCTGAGCCTCGTCTTTGACCTACACCACAGCTCATGGCAATGCTGTATCCTTAACACACTGAGCAAAGCCAGGGATTGAACCCACAACCTCATGGTTCCTAGTTGGATTTGTTAACCACTAAGCCATGACGGGAACTCCCAGTTTCGACATTTTTTAAAACAATAAAGTATTATTTTTTTTAAATTTAGGGCCATACTGTGGCATATGGAGGTTCCCAGTTTGGGGTCAAATCGGAGCTGCAGCTGCTGGCCCACACTGGGGCCAATAGCAATGCCAGTTCCGAGCTATGTCTGCTACCTACACTGCAACTCATGGCAACATCATATCCTTAAGCCACTGAGCGGGGCCAGGGATCGAACCCGCAATACTAGTCGGGTTCATTACCACTGAGCCACAATGGGAACTCCTCAATAAAATATTTTTAAAGTAAGATCTGTATTTGTCTTTTAAGCCATAATGTTACTGTATACTTAATAGATTACATTATGGTGTATATATGACTTTTGTTTTGCTTTATTTTTTTTTCTTTTTAGGGCCTCATGTGCAGCATATGAAAGTTCCCAGGCTAGAATTGGAGCCGTAGCTACCGGCCTACACCACAGCCACAGCAATGCCGGATCCTTAACCCACTGTGTGAGGCCAGGGATCAAACCTGCATCCTCAGGGATACTAGTTGGATTTGATTCCACTGTGCCACAATGAGAACTCCTGTATACATAACTTTTATATGTACTAGGAAACTAAAAATTTTATGACTTTCTTTATTGAGGTTGTCTGGAACCAAACCCACAATATCTCTGAGTTAACCTGTATTTCAATTTTACATCAGTAAAATTGGATACAAATTGTTTTGCATAATGAAAGAAGTCTATTGTGTTAAGTATGCAAAAAGTGAAATCTGTATACTAGTTCATGAGCTATAATTTTTTTTCAATTTTTAGATGCTAAAATGTTAAGATCATCTGTGTATACATGCATTATATTATTTAAGCAAAAAATCAATTTAAACATGTTGTTTCTTAAGAGAAAGTGAGGCTTTGTAAAATATCACAGTAATAATAACAAAGACATTACTATTTCATCACTATTAGGACATCTATTTCTCAATAACAGAGTCATGAAAGACTCATCATCTCTTAGAAAACCTACTGAATAATAAACTCTACATAAGTATCCTTTGAATCAGAAATCAAACTTATAGGGATTTATCTGAGGTAAATAATTTAATAGGATTAAAAACTTCATATTCATGAAAACTTTTGAGGATCAATAATAGCATGACCAAAAGTAAGATTAAATGTCTAATAATAGAGAAAGTCTTAGTAATTATTATAATAAAAATGATGGAATATACATCCATTGAAAAGATAATCATTAATGCTTTGTAGATAATCAAATGGAAAAAAAGTGAAAATTTTACTTATAGCATAGATCATGATAAATTCCAAGTGATTTTATTAAAATAAGTTAAATGTGAAGAATATAAAATAGATGTAGCTCTTAATTAAATATATGAATTAAGGAAAGGCTTCCTGTGCTTGAAAGCAATGAAAGATGTAAAAGATTTAGATTACCAAAAAATGAAAATCTTCTACACATAGAAGAAACCATCATAAAAAAATTTACAGTGTAACTGAAGAATTGGAGGGAGTTCCCGCCGTGGCGCAGTGGAACTCCCAGACATAATTTTTTAATACATTATTTCTTCTCTATCTCTCTTTTCTCCTAGGACTCTCATTACAATAAGTTGGTTGCTCACTACTGAGAGCTCCATCTCAGCCAGCAATACCATCAGGCATGGGTCCTTCACCCACTGCTCCAAGCTGTGTGAGCAGCAAAGTCTCTAGTCCTCACAGCCCATCCTGCCCTAGAAGAATCACTGCATTGATTAAGCTAAAGTAGAGCAGGGGGAGGGTGAGGGGGCTTAGCTGAGTTAGGTAAGAATGCCTCAAACTCTAGTTTTTCATGCAGTAATACTTCTCAGTTTGTTGATGTTTTTGGTCAATTAGCAGAGTGATGAAATGGCATTTTGTCAATTTGTCCAGCTTTATAATTGCTTTTAGGGGGAGAAAATTTGACAACCCCTTCACTCAGACATAGCCAAAAATGTTTCCTCCCCAGTATTTTCAGAGGCAGAAATAATGTATTAAAAAATTATGTCTGGGAGTTCCCTGGTGGCACAGCAAGTTAAGGATCCAGCATTGTCACTGCTGTGGCTTGGGTCACTGCTGTGGCATGGGTTTGATCCCTGGCCCAGGAACTTCCACGTGCTGTGAATGTGGCCAGATAAAGTCTGAAAATGTTGCTTGATTGACGAAGACATTAATCTACATATCCTAGAAGTATAGAGAATTCCAAGTAGGAAGCATATGGAGATCTACCATATACATATTACAGTGAACTATTGAAAGAAAAAGAGAAAATTACGAGTTGAATAGGAAAAAAACAACCATCACTTAAAAAGGAGCATCAGAATGCTAACAACTGATTTTTCATGTGAAACACTGGAATCCAGAAGGCGGAAAAAAACATCTGAGTGGCTGTCTACTTTAGACAAAATAGACTTATAAGATGAGCAATATTACTAAAGATATAGAATGGCATGTCATAATGATTAAAGGGTCAATTAATCAGGAATATAGGATTTATAAATTATGAATTGTTATAGGTAGTGTATAAATTATAGATGTATACACACCTAACAACAACCTCATAATACACGAAGCCAAACCCAAGAGAATTGAAAGGGGTAATAGACAATTTGACATATATTTAAAAATTTCAATATCCACTCAGTATTTGGTGGGACAACTACATAAAAAATCTGTGTTAAACATAAATTTACCATAAAACCCAGCAAATCATTCTTAGGAACCTACCCAAGAGAACTGAAAACCTGCATTACACAAGCCTGTATGTAAATTTTGATAACTTTATTCATAATAGCTAACTCACAACAATTCAAATGTCCACAACTGGTGAATCAATGCACAAATGGTAGCATATATATACAAGGGAATACTATTTAGCAATAAAAAGTAATGAACTATAATTAATGTAACATGCCAAAATCATTGAGTTCTCACTACACTTTAAATGGGTGAATTATGTGAAATTTTAATTATATCTTATAAAACTGTTTAAAAGAAGAATAAGCTATTGATACATGCTGTAACATGAATAAGCCTCAAAAACATTGTGCTAAGTGAAAGAAGACAGACACAAATGATTACGTATTGTTCAATACCACTTACGTGAAATATTCTCATTTCCAGAGATGTTAAACTTTGAAAAAGTTGTAGCCCTAGAAAAGACAAAAAAGACAAAAAAAAAGAAAGAAAAAGAAAAAGTTGCATCTTAGAATATATGAAATATAGTAATTATGGTAGAGGTGATAGAACTGCGAGTGATATTTAGTATTTACAGTTTTTTCTTTAGTATTGTTGGATTGTCATTTAGCAAGTTTGTAGAGGTGTAACTGACATAATAAACTGCATATATTAAAATGTACAATTTAAAACTTTTGACATAGGTTTACAGCTGTGAAACTATGAAGATGATGAAAATGTACATTGTCATCACCTGTTATTCTTCACTCCCACCTCTGTTTATTACTCCCCCCCACTTTTTTTGGTCTCATTTCTTTTACTCAGGATTAATTATATTAGGTGCAGCCATGTTGTTTAATTTCAAAATTATTTTAAGGAGTTCCCGTCGTGGCTCAGTGGTAGCAAACCTGACTAGTATCCATGAGGATGCAGGTTTGATCCCTGGCCTTACCTAGTGGGTTAAGGATCAGCATTGTTGTTAGCTGTGGTGTAGGTCCCAGACATGGCTCGGATCCCATGTGGCTGTGGTGTAGGCCAGCATCTGTAGCTCCAATTCGACTCCTAGCCTGGGAACTTGCATATGCTGCGGGTGCAGCCCTAAAAAGACAAAAAAATAAATAAAAATTATTTTAAGATTCTTTTCCAGTCATTTGTCTATAGTTTGAATATTCCCATATGGAGTTTTTACTTTGAACTTTAAACTTGCCCTATTCTTCTAGTTATAATTGATAGGCCAATTTGAAATTATGTGTCAAAGTTTAAAAGCTTTCTGGTAACAAGTTATGAGATACCAAATCAAGCCAGTTTGAAAGTTCTCATTAATTAAAAAAAATAGAGTAGACAACTAATTTTCTGTGATGGTTTCACCTGTTCAACATGTACAGCAAGGCCACAAAATTTTTCACTTCTGTCTTTGACCCTATAGTGTTGAAACTATCCAGAAAACTAAGTGGTGTTAAAGAAAAATGTGGGCTTTTTTAAAGTTTGGCTCATTTACCCTTGATTCATTGCATGTTTTATTTCTTTTTTTTCAGACCAAGTGTTTATTTAGCTTGTTCCGAGATCCTGGCCATAATTTGATTCAGAATAATAAAACAGGAGGAATTAATTCTCCACTGTCCAAACCAGTTATTTCTAAGAACCTGAAAGAAGATAAAGTGGTCAAAGAAAAGGATATAGAAGGAAAGCTTAGGCCCGGGGAAATGGTAGGTTGTTGCGAAGGTAATGATTTTGCTAGTTTATTACCTTCCAGAGGCTTGCACTCATTTCTTATTTGGTGAACTGCCTCAGTTTAGTTTGTATTTTGCTGCAACATGATGCTTTCTTGCCCCTGCCATTGTGAATACCATTAAGGATTCAATTTTTGAGGTATGTTTATTTTCTTTCAGCAAGCACCTAGTATAAAATCTCAGAGCTCAGATACCCCTTTGGAAGTTGAACCTTCTCTGTGCAACAATCCAGAAGGACAGGTAACTATGCATAAAGAGTTGGAAATTCATCAGTCTTTTACTGAGCAATATCATGTAGAGTGGAAAATGCTCATTATCTGAGTAATCATTCCATATTTGCCATGATTAGTTTATGACCTTAGGTAAATTTCTTTGTCTCGTTAAGACTTTCTAAAAGGAATGGGTACCAGATTAAATTTAAGGTCCTTTCCAGTATTGAACACTTATGTCCTTTATTAATTATACTATATTAAGCACTGTGAGAGATGCAAAGAGACATCATCTGCAGCATTTATTCATTTGCCCTCAGGACACTCAACACGGTGGGCAAAACAGACTGGTACATAACTAACTATATTACGGAATCTTGCTATACTAGAGGCATACATGAGAGTTCTCTGTGGGCTCAGAGGAATCAGATGAGGCAGTCACAGAAAGCTTCAGGAAGAGGTGACATCAGAGCTAACTAGTGAAAGTTGAAAGAACCCTTTGCCAGATGAAGATGGAAGGAGAGGAATTTCAGGGCCAGAGAATAGCTTGAGTCAAGGTGGCCAAAGAAGGTAGCAGAATCTAGGGTAAATCAATTAATTGTGTATGATTTAGAGAAATGAAAGGAATGGTTCTAGAAGGATGTGAGAAAGAAGACAGAAGCTGAGTTGTGTTGTAGAAAGATTTGAAAGACTTGCTAAAAAGTTTGGGCTTCCTTCTGTAGGTAATGAGGGACTCTTAAGCCTTATCTTGGAGACTAACATGAAAGGTTTTTAAGTCATATAGAAATAAGACCTCATGAATGTTTCAGGCAATACTCTTGCAAGGATATGGAAAAAAGAGATTGAAATCATGGTAGGGGCCTTTGGATGTCAGTTTATAGTTTTGGTTTGTTTTTTTTAATGGCTGTACCATATATGGAAGTTCCTGGGCCAGAGATTGAATCCGAGCCACAGCTGTGACCTACACCAGAGCTGCAGGAATACGGGATCCTTTAACCCACTGTGTTTGGGTGGGGAGTGGACCCGTGCCTCTGCAGGTACCCAAGCTTCTGCAGTGGGATTCTTAACCCACTGTAACACAGTGGGAACTCCTATAGGTTGGTTTTTTGTTTTTTGTTTTTTGTTTGTTTTTTTTTTTTGTAGTACAAATGAGTGTCGATGGCAGTTTAATTTAGGGAAGGGGTTGTAGCAAAGAAAATCAGAAACCTGAAGAAGCAAGGAATGAAATTAGAAAGATTCAGGGTGTTGAGGAAGAAAAGTTAAATATAATTTAGGTTTCATCCCTTACTTTCTGGAAATGGATGACAAAATCATTAGGAGAAAAGTCAAAATAGGGAGTTTGCTTTGTGGTGCAGTGGAGATGAATCTGACTGGTATCCATGAGGATGTGGGTTCGATCCCTGGCCTCACTTAGTGGGTCGGGGATCTGGTGTTGCCCCAAGCTGTGGTGGAGGTTGCAGATGTTTGGATTCTGCATTGCTGTGGCGTAGGCAGGCAGCTGTAGCTCTTATTGGACCCCCAGCCTGGGAGCTTCTATCTGCCTCAGGTGCAGCCCTAAAAAATGTCAAAATAGAGGTTGATATAGGGCAAATGTTAATATAGGGCAAATGATAAGTTCACTTCTGGACATGTATTTAGGATGCTGGCAAAAATCTGGGTTGGAAAGTTCCCATTGTGGCTCAGCAGGTTACAAACCTGACTAGTATTCATGAGGATGTGGGGTCGATCCCTGGCCTCGATCAGTGGGTTAAGGATCCGGCATTGCCATGAGCTGTGGTGTAGGTCGCAAGGGCTCAGATCTCATGTTGCTGTGCCTGCAGCGTAGGCCAGCAGCTATAGCTCTAATTCGACTTCCGTATGCTGCACGTGCGACCCTAAAGAGAAAAAAAAATATCTTAATAGAAATGTCCATCATGGAGTTCCCGTTGTGGTGCAGTGGCTAATGAATCCGACTAGGAACCATGAGGTTGCGGGTTTGATCCCTGGCCTTGCTCAGTGGGTTAATGATCCCGCGTTGCCATGAGCTGTGGTGTAGGTCACAGACGTGGCTCAGATCCCACGTTGCTGTGGCTCTGGTGTAGGCTGACGGCTGCAGCTCCAATTCGACCCCTAGCCTGGGAACCTCCATATGCCGCGGGAGCAGCCCAAGAATGGCAAAAAGACAAAAAAAAAAAAAAAAAAAAGGAAAGAAAGAAAGAAAAAGAAAAAGAAAAAAAGAAATGTCCATCAGGTTGAAGTTGATAAATAGTGCTTAGGAGGATGTGAGTGGGAATGTCAGAAGGTTATGAAGAGAGTATTTCTGCAAGGCTTATGAAAGAAGTTTGGTGGAAGAAAGAATGGCATTCACTCGAAACAGTTCTAAGAACAGTATTGAACAAGTTAGAAACAAGGCTGGGGTGGAAGTTTGCAAGAGTAAAATTGTAAACCTTTTTCTGCAAGAGATAACCACTGTTGCTATTTTTCTTTCCAGTTATTTTTCTATGTAAAAAATTTTTTTAATAGTTAAGGTTACACCATGTATACAGTTATATAGGCAATTTTCTCACATATTATGAGCATTATATTACTAAAATTTTTCATAAATATCTGTTTTTCTGGAAAGAATAAATGAGAGAAAAATGTCTTTACAGCAATATGTAGAAGCAGGAACATACATTGTGTTGGAGATTCAGCTGGACAAAGCCTTGGTTCCAAAGAGAATGCCGGAGGAGCTAGCCAGAAGGTGTGTGGCAGTAGTTCTCATACTTGATTTGCAAAACAGTTTAGGTATAATTTACAGGAAGTCATTTTGTCCAATACATGTAATTTTTCTTGGGCTAATCAGCAGTTTTCTGGGTTTTTTGGTCACATGAAATTTCTTTTTTTGTTAAAGTATAGTTGATTCACAATGTTGTGCCATTTTCTGTTGTACAGCAAAGTAACCCAGTCATACATATATATATATATATATATATATATATATATATACACTCTTTTTCTCAGATGTTTTATCCCCATCATGTTCTATCCTGAGAGACTGGACACAGTTCCCTCTGCTATCCAGTAGGACCTCATTGCTCATCCATTCTAAATGTAATGATTTGTGTCTACTAACCCCAAACTCTCAGTCCACCCACTTCCCTACTCCTTGGCAACCACAAGTCTGTTCTCTGTGTCTGTTTCTATTAAGCTGTAGATAGGTTCATTTTTGCCATATTTTAGATTCCACATATAGGTGATATCATATGGTATTTGTCTTTCTCTTTCTAAATTACTTCACTTAATATGAGAATCTCTAGTTGCATCTATATTGCTGTAAATGGCAGTATCTTGTTTTTAATAAAATGTTTATTTTTTTCCATTATAGCTGGTTTAGTGTTCTGTCAATTTTGTACTGTACAGCTTCCTTCCTTCTACTACCTTTAGGTTTAGTTTGCTCTCCTTTTCTAGTTCTTTTTTTTTTTTTTGTCTTTTGTTGCTGTTGTTGTTGTTGCTATTTCTTGGGCCACACCCGAGGCATATGGAGGTTCCCAGGCCAGGGGTCGAATTGGAGCTGTAGCCACCGGCCTACTCCAGAGCCACAGCAACGCGGGATCCGAGCCGCGTCTGCAACCTACACCACAGCTCACAGCAACGCCGGATCGTTAACCCACTGAGCAAGGGCAGGGATCGAACCCGCAACCTCATGGTTCCTACTTGGATTCGTTAACCACTGCGCCACAACGGGAACTCCTCCTTTTCTAGTTCTTTAAGGTATATAGTTAGGTTATTGATTTGCAATCCGTCTTTTCTTTTTTTCTTTGGCTGCACCCGCAGCATGTGGAAGTTTCCAAGCTGGGGATTGAACCCAAGCCACAGCAGTAACAATGCCGGATCCCCAACTGCTAGGCCACCAGAGAACTCAGCAATCTTTTTTTTTTTTTTTTTTTTAAGGGCTGCACTCATAGCACATGGAAATTCCCAGGCTAGGGTCGAATCAGAGTGGCAATTGCCAGCCTACACCACAGCCACAGCAACCCCAGATCTGAGCTGCATCTGTGACCTGCACCACAGCTCACAGCAACCCCAGACCCTTAACCCACTGAGCAAGGCCATGCATCAAACCCGTGTCCCCATGGATACTATTCGGGTTCGTTACCGCTGAGCCATGATGGGAACTCCCTTTCTTTTTTTTACTGTATTCATTTATATATGTAAAGTTTCCTCTGAGCACTTCTTTCTCTGCATCCCATAAGTTTTGGTATGTTGTATTTTTTTGTTTTCATTAATCTCAAGTTATTTTTTAATTCCTCTTATGATTTCTTCTTTGGCCAATTGGTTGCTTAAAAGTGTGTTGCTTGGAGTTCCCATTGTGAATCAGCAGGTTAAGGACCCATTGTGTCTCTGTGAAGATGCAGGTTTGATCCTTGGCCTCATTCACAGTCAGTTAAGCATCTGGTGTTGCCCTAAACTGTAATGAAGGGAAGGTCGAAGATGCAGCTTGGATCCAGTGTTGCTGTGGTGTAGTCTTCAGCTGCAGCTCCAATTTGACACCTGGCGCAGGAACTGTGCCATATGCTGCAGGTGCAGCTGTAAAAAGAAAAAATAATAAAAAATAAAATAAAAGTGATTGCTTAATTGCCACAAATTTGTGAATTTTCCAATTTTCTTCTGTTGTTGATTTCTAGTTTCATTCCATTGTGATTAGAAAAGTTACTTTGTGTGATTTTACTGTTTTTCAATTTATTGACATTTCATTTGTGGCCTTACATGATCTATCCTGTGGAATGTTCTATGTATACATAAGAATTAGTGTGGTTTTTCTGTGGTTGTTGAGCATTGTTCTCTGTTTATTAGGTCTGATTGGTTTATACTGTGGTTTGAGCCTTCTTACTTCCTTACTGATCTTCTGTCTGGTTGTTCTGTCCATTACTGAAAGTAAGATATTGAAATCTCTATCATTGAGAACTGTTAGTTTCTCCCTTCAGTTGTCTCAATTTTTGCTTCATTTATTTTAGAGCTCTGTTGTTGGGTACATATATGTTTATGATTGTATATTTTATTGCTGTCTGGAAACTTTTTTTTTGTCTTTTTGTTGTTGTTGTTGCTATTTCTTGGGCCGCTCCCGCGGCATATGGAGGTTCCCAGGCTAGGGGTTGAATCGGAGCTGTAGCCACCGGCCTACGCCAGAGCCACAGCAACGCGGGATCCGAGCCGCGTCTGCAACCTACACCACAGCTCACAGCAACGCCAGATCGTTAACCCACTGAGCAAGGGCAGGGACCGAACCCGCAGGGTTCAGGGTCAGGTAAAAATGCCACAAGAGGAATTCCCATTGTGGCTCAGTGGTTAACGAATCCAAGTAGGAACCATGAGGTTGCGGGTTCAATCCCTGGCCTCGCTCGGTGGGTTAAGGATCCGGCATTGCCGTAAGCTGTGGTGTAGGTTGCAGAAGCGGCTTGGATCCTGTGTTGCTGTGGCTCTGGCATAGGCCGGCGGCTACAGCTCCAATTCGACCCCTAGTCTGGGAACCTCCATATGCCACAGGAGCGGGCCAAGAAATGGCAAAACGACGAAAAAAAAAAAAAAAAGCCACAAGACTTTAGAAGTATTTTTTAATCGCCTTTTTCTTCATTCAGTGTTCTCTTTGTTGCTGTAAACCTTTGACCCTTTGACTGTTTACCAGAGTTCTGACAAAGTTGGTTCTGGCAGTTTCTGATTGTTTTTTCAAAGTTCCTGTGCAGGGTGGGAGTTTGGAGTTAGCTGCTTTGTCATTTTGCTGACATCTAGACTTCACCTCTTGTTTTGAGGAACACCATGCTCAATGAAGGATGAAAGGAAATGATAACTTAACATCTTTGAAACTATTTACTACAGATTTTTTTTTTCCTTTGCCCACAGCACACAGAAGTTCCTTGGCCAGGGATTGAATTTAAGCCATAGCAGTGACAATGCTGGGTGCTTAACCACAAGGCCACCAGGGAATTCCAATTACAGATATTTTTAAGTCTTTTGGTAAATATTGTCCAATTGCCTTCCACAAATTTTGCAGTTCCTCAAGTGATGTATAAGACTGATGTTTCTTTATACATTCACCAATGCAAATAATTTTTTATTTTTGCTATTTTTACAGGGAAATAAATTTTCTTATTTTAATTTTAATCCACATTATAAATGTTTTGTGAGATTAAACTTTTTTCACATATTTATTAGTCATTTGGAAGTCTCCTTTTAAGACTTGTCTGCTGTTAATGGCATATTCATGTTTTATACTAGAGAGTTCTTAAACTTTAAAAAACTTTGGATTTAGCCCCTTTCCAAAAATTAATTGAGAATATTTGCCATAAATTATGGATTAGTACTTCAGTTCTTTATTGTCAAATAGTATTTCATTGTATGACTATATCATATTTTGTTTTTCTGTTCTTTAGTTGATGGACATTTGGCCAATTTATTCTTAATACAGCATTCTATAGAATGTTGTACTAAAATGGAAGTCGATTCATGTAACTCCTCTGTTCAGAAACTACCAATGACTCCCCATCACACTCCTGAGTAAAAGTCAGTCTTTATAGTGGCCTACAAGGGGTCCTAAGTATCCTGCATGTACTTTGTCTTCATTTTTTTCAGTTCAGCCAAACTGGCCTCCTGCTCACACATGCCAGATATACTTTTGCAGCAAGGTCTTTACACTTGCTGTTCCTTTTTCCTGTAATTTCTTTACCACTTTCCTTGTCTACATGACTTGCTTCCTTACTTCCATCAGGTCATACTTAAGTATTATTATCTCAGTGAGGCTTTCCCCGGTGAAATATGCTCCACAATTCCACCACTCCCAGGCCCCAACATAGTCTACCTTCTTTTTTTTTTTTTTTTTTTTAAAGTATTTTTTAGGGCTGCATCCGAGGCATATGGAGGTTCCCAGGCTAGGGTCCTAATTGGAGCTGTAGCTGCCGGCCTATGCCACAGCCACAGCAACACCAGATCCAAGTTGTGTCTGCGACGTACACCACAGCTCGCAGCAATGCCAGATCCTCAACCCACTGAGCAAGGACAGGGATCAAACCCACAACCTCATGGTTCCTAGTCGGATTCATTTCCACTGCACCACGATGGAAACTCCAGAGTCTGCCTTCTTGCATTATCTTTTTCTATGGCACCTATCACTAATATATTTATCTTATTGTCTTTTTTCCCCCAACTAGAATGTAACCTCTATGAGGGCAAGAATTTTTGTCTATTTTGTGCAATGCTCAATTCCCAACACCTAGAAAGGGCACTCAGTGTATCTTTTGAATGAGTAATAACATTGTCTCTGGAGAGAAAACTGGATGACTGGACAAGACTGGAAGGGGACAATTTACTATATATTGTTTCATACATCTTAAATTTTGAATGATATGGATATATTATCTATTAAAATAAAATTAAAATTAGAAATTGTGAGCAAGGTATAAAATTACATCGGACTTATTAAGGAAAAATTGAATTTGAAATTTTTTGGTAAATTTCAAGGCAGTGTAATATACTTCATTAGGAATCTGAAACTATAAGGAGGAAGAGGTATAACCTAATTCCCTTTAAGTTCTTGTAAGGCCTCCTAAAAATGGAAGGTAGAAGTTTGGCATAAGTAGTTTGTCAGTGATAAAATATGTTTTCTTACTCACTTAAAGTCGGATATCATTATTATAGTTTAATACAGTCTTGTAAATTATGACAGTATATTTACTCTCCTAGATAGATAAAGAAAGTGTCCACTTGCCACTTATATTTCCAAAACTTTGTGCTTTCAGAGACTGTACTGGTTATACTTAAAGTCATAACATCCATTCCTTCTACTCCTGAGTTCAAGTAGCCTCTTGTGTACAACAGTTTAAAAATAGTGTAAGGGTAAAGCCAGGGCTCAAATTAGCCAAAAGTACAACTTAGCTGCTTCCTGGCTTCCTTCTAGTCTAGTTCATAACCATAAGCCCTTTGAGGTTCATATCTCGGCTCTTAGATGAAAAAATTGCACAGTGCTCAAGTATAGTGGGCAACTGACCTTAGATCTCCCCCACCTTTGGAGGTGGGAAATAACATAAATCTGCATTAATAAAGTTGTGTTTTGGTTTGTTTTTATCTGATACAGGGTCAAGGAAATGATTCCTCCAAGGCCACCTCTTACCCGTCGGACTGGAGGAGCTCAGAAGGCAAGTGCCAAAGCCAAATGAGTGCACCCATTTGAAAACAAGGCATGGGCTGTAAAGTATGTTTTCCAGAAGGAGTGAGAAGTTGTAGCTTCACATATTTTCCTTCCTGCTTCTATTTGTGACCAGTGGCAAATAGTGACTAGCATACAGTGTTTAATCTTTGGCTGATGGTTTCTGAGCTTGGAAGAAATGGGCAATTTATACCTAAAATGTTATCAAATGTAAGACCTAATCCAGTTTCAGACTTGCATTTCAGGTTATGACCTCTTTGAGGCCTCTTTATCAGACATTTTGTACTTTCATAGGCAGTAAGTGACTACCACATGCAGATCAAGAACATTTCTAGAGCCATTCTGAATGAATATCACAGGATGTTTGGAAAACAGGTAGCCAAATTGGGGAATGATTTGGATTGTGAAACCCTGGAGGAACAGAAGTGCCAGCTCAACTATGAACTTAATTGCTCTGGAAAATATTTTGCATTCAAAGAACAACTCAAGGTAAATATTGATTTATTTACTGGTTGCATAGATTTTCATGAAGCATCTTCACTATACACCTAGTTATCACTTTTCTCTAGTTATGTTCAGCTATACTCCACCTTTCTTGCTGTTGGTACAAAAAGCTCTGTTCTCTGTGATAGGAATCATTTGACCACCATAAGAAATGTAATATGTAAACATAATTCTGAGGTTTTTCTTTGCCGTTATGACTCTGTTCACATAGTACAAGTCCTGTATTGACCATTTAGTATGATGGTGATGTCAAGAAAAGAAGCCATGGGAAGTATGTTGATTGGGGGAAAATTAGAGATCCAAGAGTCTAGTAGTCATCAAGAGAAATTAATCACCTTCTGGAGTTCTGATGAGCCTTTGATAAGAAGCTCAAGGGAGGCCTTTGATGTTAGCACGGTGCTGGACTGTGTTATCAGATGGTGATTTGCATCTCTTGCAGCATGCTGTGGTAAAGATTGTGCGGGAAAAGTACTTAAAGACAACATCATTTGAAAACCAAGAGGAACTGCAGAAATTTATTAGTGAGCTCTATGTGTTCTTGGTGGATCAGATGCATGTGGCCTTAAATCAGGTAGGTGCTCAAGAACTATAGTACCCCTCCTTTTCTCCATAGGTCATCAAGGTCCCCTCTGAATAATTCCTTCCTTTCTTCTTTTCTTCCTTAATTCCACAAACGTTTATTGAGGTGTGTACTCTGTGCTAGGCTGGAAAACACAGTGATGAATAAGAAACAGTCTAAGTTATAGGACTAATTTTGAGGGAAATAAGGGAGGATCCTCTTTCAACTTCCTAGAAAAAATTTATTTAATAACTGTCAAATTCGATGAATAAAAAATAAAATCAGCTATATAAATGGTGAAATAAAAATTATCATCCTGTTTATTCTGCGAATGTGCGCAATTCTCAATTTTTTCTTCAAGATTGATAATCAAATCAAAACAAAACGAAAAACTATGAGTTTTCAGACATTATGCCTGAATGACAGTGACACTTCAAACCTACCTTTTCTGTCTGACTGGTAGCCTGCTCTCTTCCGACTTATCTGTTTATATTTACACAGCTTACATCTTAGCTTCATTTGCTCATGTTTTTAATGTATGCAGTTGTGGTTTGTTTGGAAACAATGACAGAATCAGGTTTTTTTGTCTCCTGGTAGTCTCTACCAGCTATGCCCCCTCAAAGCCTCTGTTCTATTCTTTCCTTGACTGTTTTTCCTTCTCTGCCACCATTACTTTTTCTTTCACCTGTTCAGCCTTCCTGAAAGAGATAGGAGAGGAATGTCCAGTATCCTAGGATTAGGACAACAATCCTGCACAGATGATTTGAATGATTTGATTTGAAAAACAATTGAGAATCAAGCACAAGATGGTAATTACTGTTACTTTATGTCCCCAGGGACTCCCTGTCTAGTAGAGAAGACAGGCATAAAATACAAATAACTGCAGTTAAGTGAGGTCAGTGCTGTGATAGAGGTGTGTCCATATAGAGCAGGTTAGGGGGTGCCTAAAGAAAAAGTGATCAGCTTTGCCCTGAGATTGTTCAGGGAAGGATTCACAGGAGATCTGGGCCTTGAAGGCTGAAAAGAAGCTCTCCAGGTAGATGTTTCAGAGCATTTGAGTCATATGTAACACCACAAAAGCTTGGACGCTTAGAAGAATATGGCATATACAGAAACTGTAGATAGTTCAGGAGAAGAAGTTGAAATGGTTGAGGCACAGTGAAACAGGTGATGAAGCCAGGGATCAGTTCCTGGTAGGCAAGTTGGGAGTGTGGAGGGAGGCCTTATATATCACACAAATAAGTTTTGACTTTTTCCTTTATTAGTAGTTGGATGCAATAAATTGAATTATTTTACACTGGGAAAAAGTATGATTATATTTACATTTTACAAAGAACACTTTGATAGCAGAATGAAGGATGGGTTAGAGGTGATAAAGCTGGGTTAGAGGTGATAAAACTGGGTATTGCATACTGAGAAAGAAAAGGGGTCAAAGATTCTTAAATTTAAGGCTCTTAGACTGAGTTGCTGGTAATGCCATTGACTAGGACAAGAAATTCAACAAGCAGATTTGATGAAAGGAAGATGATGTTGAATTTAGTTTTGAACATTAGGCTCTAGAGGGGTTTTACTCTAGAGAGAGAGATGTGAGTTTGAGGTGAGATTTGGGAGCCATATAGATGCTAGTCAAACTGTGGTCATAGAAAAGCATGCTAAGAAAAGCATGATAGTAGAGAGAAAAGCAAGCTGGTGACAAAACCCTAGGAAACACCAACAGTTAAGGGATGGGTGAATAAAAGAATTAATGAAGGAGACAAGTGAATTGTTGAAAGGGCAAAAAAGATCCAGAAGACATTGGTATCTCAGAATCTAAGGCAAGAAAATTTTAAGAAGAAAAAGTGGTCAACATTGTCAAATACTCTAAGAAATTCAAGAAAAACAAAATCTTGGGTCAGGGGAGGAGAGATTTGAGAAAGGTGATTCAAAGGCACAAATTTCCAGTTTGAAGATAAATAAATACTAGGGTTGTAATGTACAGTATGGGGACTATAGTTAAGACTGCTGTGTGGTATATAGGAAAGTCATTAAAAGAGTAAATCCTGCCTTCTCATTACAAGGACAATTTTTTTTTATTTTTTGCTTTCTCTTTTTATTGTATTTATATAAGATGATGGATGCTAACTAAGCTTTTTGCGATAGTCATTTTACAATATATGTAAGTCAGTATATGCTTATACAGTGATGTATGTCAATTATATCTTGATAAAATGGGGAAAAAGAAAAACAAAATCTGAAAAGCTTTTATTGGATTTGGCAATAAGGAGGTTGTTTTTAATATTTTATAGCATTTTCATTGAGCTAATGGAGTGGATTCAAATTATAATGAATTGAGGAGTAAGTGAATGATTAGGAAGTAGGTAGAATGTAAATTCAGGAAGTTGGAAGATGAAGGGAAAAGGTGGGAAAGTGGTAGCTATAAATTAGAGATTTTCTTTTTGAAATGGAAGAACCTTTAGAATGTCCACAGGTTTAGGAAAAGGAGGCAGCAGACCAGGAGAAGTTGAAAATAAAGGGGGAAAAGAGGGGATAAGCAATGGCAAACTCAGGATATACAAGTGGAAAAGGATCAAGAATTTCAGTGGAAGGATTAGCCTTGAAACAGAGAAGGTTGTGATGCCTTTTCCTCTGAGACTGAAGGGAAAGAGATACAATGGATGCAGAAATTTAAAAATGTGTAGGATTAAAAAATTGAGGGTTTTGTTTTGTTTTGTTTTGGTTTTGCCTAGTGGTTTCTCCTTTCAGCAACATATTTACTGAAAGTGAAGAGAATAAAGGTTGAATGAAAACCTTGAAGAGAAGAAAATTTATATGTTGTATAACATTGTGAAAAATGTTGCTGAACAAGGACAGATACATAGATTATTGAGAGTATTAAAGGCCTTCAGCTAAGACTATGCATTTTTCCTCCGGATCAGTTAGCAGCTACTGTCTAGGAATAAAGTCAGATTGTAGGATTGTTTTAATTTGGGAGTTTTCTGGACAAGTGCAGAAAAAGGACAAGGATGCCTGTGACTTTAATGTTCTGGTGAGAGTAGTATGAGTCCAGGCTTATCCATTTGGGAAATGATAGGCATATTGGAAGTCATAGAGCAGTTTTAAGGGGGCTAAATGACAAGAAGGCAGAAGACTTGTAATATGAGTTTTAGGAATGGATATTAGAGGTATCCTTTTTCAGGTCTGGGCATGGAAGTGTGTTGCCAGAGGGATTTAGAGGTCAAGATCATCAAAATTAAAAAGAACAAAGAACAGAGGCATTAATCAATGATCAGAAGCTCTCTAGCCCATCTCAAGTTTAGCTTTACTCTTTGCATCCCTTAATAACTCTATTGTTAAAGTCAGTAATATTATTTTTATTTCTAGTTAAAGAATTTGGGGGTGGGTCTTCCATGGCCATAGCTTCTGGCCCAAGAGATTAATTATTATACCAGATTTTCTTTCCTGTCTGGGTACATAGAGTAAATTATTTTTCCTTCTACCTTTCTGACTACTTCTAAAATGTCTCCTTTGTAGAATCTATCTCTATATACCACTGAAAATACTGACATAGCTTCCAAAGATTTACCCTCGTCTTGTATGTTCTTGATGTTTGAGGACTCCAGCAATTTTTTTGCCAACCTTGTTCTTGTCATGGCACCTAAAAATGGTAGTATTTGTCTGTGCACTCCAGAAAATGAAAGAAGCAATTTGAGGTTAGAAGTGGGATTCTGACTGCCGCAAGGGTTGTGGAGAGCAGTTCTGCCCTAAATATTTTTACTCACTTCCATGAGCTGAGATTCGGACAGCTGAGATTCTGTTTCACCCTTGTTATTTCTCTCTTGGTACACTCTCACTCTCTTACAGTACTGACAAGACTGTAAGAAATCTCAGTGTTGCTTTAGAATCATGACTAGACTCTCACATTTGGATATTCTTATAAAACTTCTCTACTTGTAATTGCTTCATTTCATCTGCCTAACATCTTGATGCTGACAAGACTATGCCAGATGATGTCCAAGGCACTGCTTCAACAATTCCTACCAGCAGTGAACAGCTTCGACTCTTTGCATTCGAAGCAGAAGTCAATGAGAACTTTGAAATGGCAGCAGCGTACTATGAAGAGGTAATTAAGCATCTTCCCAGTGGTTGTTATTACTGACATTTGTAAATGTGAATGTAAGTCATAGTAGTTTTTGGTTGTTTAAAATCCAGCCTTGTTGTTGAAAGGATAGGCACATTGATCAATAAAACAGCGTCCAAAAACAGATCCACCAAATAAGGCCATTATATTTTTTTTTACAAAATTCTAAAAGAAATTCGATGTGGAACGGATAGTTTTTTTTTTCTCCAAAAAATCGTGTTAGAACAGTTGGTTATCCATATGCAAAAAATCAACCTAGAGAAATGGCAGAGCAAGAGGACATGGAGCTCATCTCCCTGTCACAAAGTGCACTAATAATACATCTACAACATGGAACAATTCTTACTGAAAACTAACTGGAAACTGGCAGAATGCCTTCTATACAACAAAAGCTCTAAGAAAGATACACACATAATCAAGTAGAAAGGGAAGGAGAGCAATTGGATTGGGACCTGAGTCCCTGGGAGGGGACTCAGAGGAAAAGGGAAATTGCACTGGCATATACCCACCCTGGGGAGTGAGTGGGTCAAGTCACGGCTGGGTTCCTATGTAGAGGAGACAGCCCCACCTTGGCTGGTTGGAGGACAGCTGGGACAGAGAGAAAGGCTGGAGAACCCTGAACTCCACTAGTGAGAAGCAGAAGTGTGATAGCTTGCTCCTGAGGACACAGAGAGGTCTGCCCTCCTGGCTGCCAGGTTTACCATGACTGCCTCACCACGAACCCTAGCCCAAGCCAAGCTAATGCTCCAGCCCCTGCTCAGACCACACCACAGTGCAGCATTGGATCTGGGGGGACAAATCACAACCAGGGAAAAGGCTCTACCTTGGGTTTCATTTCAGAAGAGCCACTGACGCCTACAGAGGCAGTGCATCTGACTTCTCTTTGCCTGTGGGCACCTCTTGTTTCAACACTACCCACCTCCGGTGTAAAGGTCCCTGTGCAGAGAGGAAAACACACACTTAATGGGAATATAGCTAGCCTGAGGAAAATTGTCAAATGCAATATTGCGAAGCTATTGCCCTATATTTTCTTCTCAGTTTTATAGTTTGGGGTCTTAACATTTAGGTCTTTGATCCAATTGAGTTTTTATTTATTTATTTGTTTATTATTTGATTTGATTTGATTTGATTTTTTAGTCTTTTGTCTTTTTAGGGCCACACCCTCGGCATATAGAGGTTTCCAGGGTAGGGGTTGAATTGGAACTACAGCTGCCGGTCTACACCACAGCCACAGCAACGCCAGATCCAAGCTGCGTCTGTGACCTACACCACAGCTCACAGCAATGCCGGATCCTTAACCCACTGTAGGTTTGATCCTTAATCCAGGATTGAACCTGCAACCTAATGGTTCCTGGTCAGATTCGTTCCCTCTGCGCTAGGACGGGAACTCCTTTATATATAATTTGTCTTTTGAATTGAGTTTTTTTTTTAATATATATATGGTATTGGATAAGAGTCTAGCTTTATTTTTTGGTATATGGGTATCTATTTTTCTTAGCATTATTTGTTTAAAAGACTGTCTTTTCTCTATTGCATGGTCTTGGTACCTTTGTCAAAAGTCATTTGTCCATATATGCTCATATTTATTTCTGGGCTTTCTATTCTATTCCCTTGGTCTTTATATCTGTCCTTATATCAGTACCAGACTAATCACTGTAGCTTTGTAACTTTTGAAATTAGGAAGTGTGGTCTTCCAGGTTTGTTCTTCCTTTTAAATACTGTTTTGGATACTCAGGGTCCCTTGAGATTGCATATGAATTTTAGAATGACTTTTTATGTTTCTGCAAAAAACATCATTGGGATCTTGATAGAGTGTGCATTGTAAGTTCCTTTAGGTAGTTTTGACATCTTAACATTAAGTCTTCCATCCTGTGAACATGGAATGTATTTCCATTTGTTTATGTCTTCTGTAATTTCTTTCAGCAATGTTTTTTAGTGTTCACTCATTATGAGTTGCTTTTATTATTACGTATTTGCAGATAAGTTTCTATTTGCCTTCTCAAGACTATGGCATAAATAATTATAAGTGAATCTTTATAATGAAACATAAAATGAATCTTTTAGATTCTCAAGTAATCAGATGACCATATGGTGACCAGAACACTGACACTAGGAAGCAATGAGTTGAGGATTCATTATTTATTGACCATGTACCATAAGCCAGAGAAGTGACTGTCCTAGGCATTCAGAATTCAGTGGTAAACAAAGAAGTCACAGTTTCTACCTTCATAGAGCTTATAGTATTTATGGAATACTTACTATGTTATGTGTTATATGCATAAAGAATATGACACAGTATTATAATAGCCTTGGTCCTTCTGATGTTTCATGTGGTAGAGGTTAGTCCGTGAGCCCCAGAACCTGGAGCATTGGCTGGACTATGGTGCCTTCTGCCTCCTAACTGAAGACAACATCAAAGCACAAGAGTGTTTTCGGAAAGCCCTTTCCCTGAACCAGAATCATGTCCACAGGTATGGTGGGAAGGGAGATAAGGAATGAGTAGGAGCAGATAAGCTTCATGAAATTGTCGTGGTTCCATGACTGTGACATGGAACCAAGTTGTAAATTATGTTGGTGGTGTCTTCTCAGCTTGTTGCTGTGTGGTGTCCTGGCTGTCCTGATGGAGAACTATGAGCAGGCAGAAATTTTCTTTGAAGATGCTACTTGCTTGGAACCAACTAATGTTGTAGCCTGGACTTTACTTGGTTTGATATTTTCCTGTGATATGAATATGTTTTCTTTCATTAGAAGATTTTCCCTTTCTCTTTTCACTCTTTAATGGCTCATCATGTAGTTCTTCAGTGTTGGTAAAAATGTGGGAAATGTTGCAATTCTTCATTATATGATGGTGGGAAATTGGTCACATTTATTTCAACACCTTGTTTTCCTCAGGCTTGTACTATGAAATTCAAAACAATGATATTCGAATGGAAATGGCATTTCATGAAGGCTTCAAACAGCTTCAGGCACAAATGCTTCAGTCACAAGTAACAAAGCAGAGGAGCACTGGTACTGTAGAGTTCTTTGAAGAAGGAGGGAAAACAGAATCCAGTTTAGGCCTTTGGGGAATTACTAGTGGTTCTTCTACAGCAGCAATCAAGATGGAAGCCCAAGCAGGTGGGAACAAGGAGGTGATGAGTGGCTATTGGAAAAATTACTGGCCTTATGTATAAGACCTGACACATAGTAGGAAAGCAGTGAATAGTTGTCAGATGCATGAGTAGGTGGAGTTCTGAGTTGTTCCAGGGATACCAGGAAAGAGTCCTTATACATATTTCTTCATTTATATGACTGAAAGTCTGAAGCTTGTAGTGTTGCTATTCAGTTTTTTTGTCTTAGACAATGTACTATCTCTGTATATCCCTCAAAGAGGTGTCATTGTAGCAGAGTAAACCTCTCTTTTCCCCCTCACTCTCTTCCCCAGAATGTAAGGTCCCACTCTAGTGATTGGTAAATTTATTTATTTATTTATAAACTCTGTGTTTTCCATTGATATTTTCCTTTCCTTCACTTTAGGACATCAGTTATTTTCATGTGTTTAATATAAGTGTTTTTATTTATGTGTTTCTTGCATGTGTTATTTAGTTTATAAATTATTTATAAATGCAGGTATTTTTGTGCATATATTTTCAGCAGTTTGAGGTATACAAATTGACATTTCATAAACTGCACATATTTAACATGTACAATTTGATACGTTTTGACTTATGAACACACTCTTGGAAATAGCACCACAATCAAGATAATGAACATGTCCAAAATCCTCCAAAACTTTCCTTGTGCCCATCTATAGTATATAATCTCTGTCTTTTGCTACCATTTCCAGATAACCACCAATTAGCTTTCTATCACTATAGATGAGTTTGCATATTCTAGAATTTTAGAATTAAGTAGAATCATGCAGTATATACTCTCTTTTGTCTTTTGTCACTAAGCATAATTGTTTTGAGATTCAGGCATATTACTGCCCAAATCAGTAGTTCATCCTTTTTTATTTCAAAATAGTATCTCAATGCATGGAGATACCATGCTATGTTTCTCTAGTCACCTGTTGATATGTATTTGGGTTGTTTGTAGTTTGGGACTCTTAAAATAAAGCTTTTATGGATATTTGTGTACAAGTCTTTGTATAGACATATACTTTCATTCTCTTGTATAAATACTTAGAAGTTGAATAACAGGGAATTCCCGTCATGGCTCAGTGATAACGAACCCGACTAGTATCCATAAGGACACAGGTTTGATCCCTGGCCTTGCTCAGTGGGTTAAAGGATCCAGCATTGCCATGAGCTGTGGTGTAGATCGCAGACACGGCTTGGATCTGGCGTTGCTATGGCTGTGGTGTAGGCTGGCGGCCACACCTCTGACTCAACCCCTAGCCTGAGAACATCCATATGCTATGGGTGCAGCCCTAAAAAGACAAAAAAAAAAAAAAAGTTGAATAACTGGGACCTTGGGCTATTTAGCACTATGCTTTTTATGTTCAAAATATTTGGGGATTTTTCCAGATATCATTGTTTTTATTTCTAATTTAATTTCATTGTGGTAAAAACACACTTTGCATGATTTGAATCCATTTAAATTTATTTGGACTTGTTTTATGGTCTAGTATTTGATCTGTCTTGTTAAATGTTCCATATACATTTGAAAAGAATATCTATTCTGCTATTCTTGAGCAGAGTGTTCTATAGGTATATAGTAGGCTTAATTAGTAATTGTGTTTTTCATCTCTCCAAATGCTTTGTAGTTTTGTGCCTTTGAAGTTTTGTTTCTATAGTTCATCCTACCTCATCACGTTTTCTTCAATTAAATTTATAATATCAGTTTTGCATTTATATCTTTTTTGTTTCTTTTTGGTCATACTTGAGACATGGAAGTTCCCTGGCCAGGGATTAAACCTGTGCCATAGCAGCAACCTTAGTGGCAGCAGTGACAATGCCAGGTCCTTAACCTATAGAGACACAGAGGAACTCCTTCATTGATCTATCAGGATCCCACCTTTGAAGATGATGCTAAATAGGCATTCAGTTTTATTTTTCTCCATAAAGAGATCTAAAACCTTCTATTAAGCCATCATCTTTTATCCTTTGATTTAAAATGTATATGTCTCAGAGATCTCAGTTCTGTCTTATTTGTCTGATCTTAAAACAATATCAGACTGTTTTTATTGCTGTGGTGTTATGGTGTACCTTCATATTTGATATGAAATTCTCCCATTTACTTGCCTCTTCTATACCTGACTTACTTATTCATGAATCTTTATTCATCTATATGAATTTTATAATGAATACATTAAAAAGTAGATTTATCAAGTATATTAAAAATCCACTTAGAAGCTTTAATCAGACTGTATTGAACTTACAGATTAATTTAGGGATAATTAACATCTATATATTATTAAGCCATTGCATTCAAGTGGGTGGAGGATCTCTCCATTAACTTTGGTCATCTTCTGGATTCTTTATTATTATTATTATTATTATTATTATTATTTTGCTTTTTAGGGCCATACTCATTGCATATGGAGGTTCCTAGGCTAGGGGTCTAATTGAAGCTACAGCTGCCAGCCTACACCAGAGCCACAGCAATGCCAGATCTGAACTGCATCTTTGACCTACACCACAGGTCACGGCAATTCTGGATCCTTAACCCAATGAGCGAGGCCAGGGATGAAACCTACAATCTTATAGTTCCTAGTCGGATTCGTTTCTGCTGCGCCACGACGGGAACTCCCTGGATTCTTTTTTTTTTCGGTCTTTTTGCCTTTTCTAGAGCCACTCCCGCGGCCTATGGAGATTCCCAGGCTAGGGGTCTAATTGGAGCTGTAGCCGCCGGCCTACGCCAGAGCCACAGGAATGCCAGATCCGAGCCGCGTCTGCGACCTACACCACAGCTCATGGCAATGCCAGATCTTTAACCCACTGAGCAAGGCCAGGGATCGAACCCTCAACCTCATCATTCCTAGTCAGATTCGTTTCCACTGTGCCACAACGTGAATACCATTGTTTTTTAGATTGAACTTGTATATGACAATTTTGTTTGACTCCTACTGATTCAAGTAGATTAACTCTATTGCTTTTTTTCTAGGGTAGTATCATATCATCTGCCAATAATGATATTGTCACCTTTCCCCCCAATCCTCATACTACTCATGTCTTTTTAGTACCTACGATAATATGTCATACATAATTGCGATGTTCAACCTTGTCTTCTTTCCTACCTTAGGGAATGAGTTTAGTTTGTCTATTAAATATGAAATATATTGTAAACTTTTTCTAAAAATGCCTTTACAGAATTAAGGAGGATCTCTTCTATTCTTAATTTGAAAAGAATTTTTTTATTAATATGTGTTAAACTTTGTCAAATTCCTTTTTTGCATCAGTTGAAAAAATAAAATTAACCTTTTATTTATTAATGTGGTGAACAATATTGATAAACTTATTTTATGTTGAGCAATCCTTATAATAATTGGATAAATCCCACTTGATCATAACGCATTAATTTTTAATGTTCCTTTGGATTTGAATAGCTAATGCTTTATTTTAGATCTTTGTGTCTATGTTCATAAATAACCTGTAATTTTCTTTTGTCATCTAGTTTTATAATCAGGATTATTAGGCACCTTTTGTTCTTTACTCTTCTATATCAACCTTATATGATAGCAATTGATTTTGATTTAAGCATTTAGCAGAATCCAACTCAGCAGACCTGGGGTTTTTGTCGGGGGAGGTGTTTGACTATCATTTCATTTTCTTAATCTTTAATGTATTTGTGTTCTATATTTCATATTGTGTTATTTACACTTTTAAGGAGTTCATCAGTTTCATCTAGGTTTAAAAATTCATAAGAACATTTTTACGTATTAATCTGTTATTTTAAAATAGACTTTATTTATTTATATATTTATTTTAGGGCCCCACCCACAGCATATGGAGGTTCCCAGTCTAGGGGTTGAATTGGAGCTGTAGCCACTGGCCTACACCACAGCCACAGCATTGCCAGATCCAAGCCATGTCTGCGACCTACAGCACACCTCATGGCAATGCTGGATCCTGAACAACCCACTGAGCAAGGCCAGGGATCTAACTTACACCCTCATGGATGCTGGTTGGGTTGGTTAACCGCTGAGCCATGACGGGAACTCCTAAATAGACTTTATTTTTAAGTGCAGTTTTAGGTTCATAGTAATTAAAGGGAAGTTATAGTAGTTCTCACTCTGGCACAGAGGTTAAGAATCTGACTGCAGCACCTCAGGTTGCTGTGGAGGTGTGGGTTCGATTCCCCATCCAGTGGGTCAAAAGGATCTGGCATTGCCACAGTTGCAGTGTAGGTTGCATCTGTAGCTCAGATTCAATCCCTTCCCTGGGGACTTCTGTATGCCATGCGTGCAGCCATAAAATTAAAAAAAAAAAAAAAAGGGAAGGTAAAGAGATTTCATGTATACGTCTTGGCCTCCACACTTGCACACATGCATAGTCTTTCTTCCCCATTATCAGCATGCCTGGTGACAGATGATATGTGCATCTTATATACTTCTGTACCATCTATATATCTTCTTTGGTAAGATGTATTAAAGTCTTTGGCCACTTTTTAATTGAGTTGTTTATATTCTTATTGTTGAGTTTTACTGCTCTTTGTATATTTTGATTAAGTCTTTTATCAGATGTGTCTTTTGCAAATATTTTTCTCCAAGTCCAATGGCTTATCTTCTCATTTTCTTCACATTATCCTTTGGAGAGCATACATTTTTAATTTCAATGAAGTCCAGCTTGTCAATTCTTTCTTTCATGGATCATGCCTTTGACATTCTATCTAAAAAGCCATACTCAATGTAATCTAGGTATTCTCTTATAATATCTTTTAGGAGTTTTATGGTTTTTGCATCTTATATTTAGCTCTATGATCTGTTTTTTTTGTTTGTTTGTTTGTTTTTAAATGAGAGTTGCAACGTTTATTTCAGGTTCTCTCTTGGGGTTTTTTTTGTATTTTTTTTTTCTTTTTTGCCACACAGGCAGTATGTGGGAATTCCTGGGCCAGGGATTGAACCTACACTGCACAGCAGCAACCAGAGCCACAGCGGTGAGAATGCAGGAGCCTCAACCCGCTAGGCCATCAGAGAACTCCCTATGATCTGTTTTGAGTTAATTTTTGTGAAGCTATGCAGTCTGTGTCTAGACTCTTTTTTTTTTTTTTTTTGCATCTAGATGTCCAGCTGTTCCACCATTTGTTGAAAAGCCTATCTTTGCTCCATTGTATTACTTTTGTGGGGTTGATTTGTTTTGTTTCTTTTCTTTCTTTTTTTTTTTTTTGGTCAAAGACCTGTTTGTATTTATGTGGGTATATTTCTGGGCTCTCTATTCTATTCCACCAATCCATCTGCCTATTCTTTTGTCAGTACCACACTCTCTTTATTACTGCAGCTTTGTAAGTCTTAAAGTCAGATTGGGTTAGTCTCCAACTTTGTTCTCCTTGAATATTATGTTGGCTGTTCTGAGTCTTTTGCCTCTCCATATAAAGTTTAAAATCAGTTTTTTGATATCCACAAAATAACTTTCTGGAATTTTGATTGTAATTGCATTAAATATAGAGTTCCAATTGGGAAGAACTGACATCCTGACAATGGTGAGTCTTCCTATCCATGAGCATAGACTATCTCTCTATTTATTTAGTTCTTCTTTGATTTAGTTCATCACAGATTGTTGTTTTCCTTGTACAGAACCTGTATATATTTTTTCGGATTTATACCTAAGTTTTTCATTTTTTGGATGATAATACAGTGTTGTGCTTTTAATTTCAAATTTCACTTATTTGTTGCTGGTATCTGGATTAACTTTTGTTAATTAAGCTTTTATCTTGCAATTTTGCTATAATAGCTTATTAGTTCCAAGAGTATTTTTTGGTCAGTTCTTTTGAATTTTCTACATAGACAGTCAGGCCTTTTGCAAACAAAGACAGTTGTATTTCTTCCTTCCCAACTTGTATTCCTTCTATTTCTTTTTATTTTATTTTATTTTACTTTGTTTTTTTATTTTTATTTTTTTAAATTATTTATTATTATTTTTTTCCCACTGTACAGCAAGGGGGTCAGGTTATCCTTACATGTATACATTACAATTACATTTTTCCCCCACCCTTTCTTCTGTTGCAACATGAGTATCTAGACATAGTTCTCAATGCTATTCAGCAGGATCTCCTTGTAAATCTATTCTAAGTTGTGTCTGATAAGCCCAAGCTCCCGATCCCTCCCACTCCCTCCCCCTCCCATCAGGCAGCCACAAGTCTCTTCTCCAAGTCCATGATTTTCTTTTCTGAGGAGATGTTCATTTGTGCTGGATATTAGATTCCAGTTATAAGTGATATCATATGGTATTTATCTTTGTCTTTCTGGCTCATTTCACTCAGTATGAGGTTCTCTAGCTCCATCCATGTTGCTGCAAATGGCATTATGTCATTCTTTTTTATGGCTGAGTAGTATTCCATTGTGTATATATACCACATCTTCCGAATCCAATCATCTGTCGATGGACATTTGGGTTATTTCCATGTCCTGGCTATTGTGAATAGTGCTGCAATGAACATGCGGGTGCACGTGTCTCTTTTAAGTAGAGTTTTGTCCGGATAGATGCCCAAGAGTGGGATTGTGGGGTCATATGGAAGGTCTATGTATAGATTTCTAAGGTATCTCCAAACTGTTCTCCATAGTGGCTGTACCAGTTTACATTCCCACCAACAGTGTAGGAGGGTTCCCTTTTCTCCACAGCCCCTCCAGCACTTGTTATTTGTGGATTTATTAATGATGGCCATTCTGACTGGTGTGAGGTAGTATCTTGTGGTAGTTTTGATTTGCATTTCTCTTATAACCAGCGATGTTGAGCATTTTTTCATGTGTTTGTTGGCCATCTGTATATCTTCTTTGGAGAAATGTCTGTTCAGGTCTTTTGCCCATTTTTCCATTGATTGATTGGCTTTTTTTGCTGTTGGGTTGTATAAGTTGTTTATATATTCTAGAGATTAAGCCCTTGTCGGTTGCATCATTTGAAACTATTTTCTCCCATTCTGTAAGTTGTCTTTTTGTTTTCTTTTTGGTTTTCTTTGCTGTGCAAAAGCTTTTCAGTTTTATTCCTTCTATTTCTTTTCCTTGTCTTATTGCATTAACTAGAACTTACAGTGTGATGTTGAAAAGCAGTGGTGAGAAGGGACATCCTTCCCTTGTTTCTGATCTTTGTGGGAGAGCTTCAGATTTCTTACCACTAAGTCTGATATTAGCTCTAGGTTTTTGTAGGTACTTTTGATCAAGTCTAGAAGTTCTCCTCAAATCCTAGTTCACTGAGACTTTTTATCTTGACAACAAGGTGTTGGACTTAGTCAAATGCTTTTTCTGCACCTATTGATATGATCAGATGATTTTTCTTCTTTTTCCTGCTGATATTATTGATTGCATTAATCAATTTTTGAATGTTCAATCAGCTTTACGTATCTGGGTTAAATCCTATTTGGTCATGGTGTGTAATTCTTTTTATACATTGTTGGTTTTGATTTGCTAATATTTGTTCATATTTTTGAGTCTATGTTCATGAGAGATAATAGTCTGAAGTTTTCTTGGCTTGTGAAGTTTTTATCTAGTTTTGGTATTAGGAAAATACTGGCCTCATAGAATGAGTTAGGAAGTATTCCTTCTGCTTCTTTCCTCTTAAAGATATTGTATAGAAATGGTGTAATTTCTTCCTTAAATGTTTGGGAGATTTCACTAGTGAACCCATCTGATCCTGATGCTTTTGGTGTTGGAAGGTTATTAATACAGATTCAGTTTATTTAATAGATATAGTTGTATTCAGATTGTCTATTTCTTTTGTAAATTTTGGAAGATCATGGGTTTTTTTTTAGGAAATTGGTTCATCTAGGTTATCAAATTTGTGGGTGTGGAAGTGTTCATGATATTTATTTACTGTCTTTTTAATAGTATAGATCTATGGGATCTATAGTTATGACTCTTCTTTCATTTCTGATATTATTAATATGAGTGTTTTTTGTTTTGTTTTGTTTTGTTTTGGTTAGATAGCCTGACTAGAGGCTTATTGATTTTATTGATTTTTTTCAAAGAGCCAACTTTTGGTTTTATAATTTCTCTATTTCCCATTTTAATTTCATTGATTTTTTGCTCATATATTTATTATATCTTTTCTTGTAACTTTGTATTTAATTTGATCTTCTTTTTCTAGTTTCCTAAGGTGAAAACATTGATTTTAGATATTTATTTTTCTCTAATACATGCATTCAATAATAAAATAAAATAAAATAAAAAAACAAACTTCCCTCTAAGCAGTGACCCATTGCTTAATTAGTAGCATATTATTTAGTTCTACATTTTTTTTTTGCAGCTTTTCTCTTTATAGTTTATTTCCAGTCTTAAACCATTGTGGTTGGAAAAGATGCTTGATATGATTTCATTCATCTTAAATTTATGGAGATTTGTTTTGTGGCCCAGCATGTGATTTACCCTGGATAATGTTCCATATGCACTTGAAAAGAATGATTTTTTTGGGATGCAGTGTTCATATATCTTAATTTTATATGATCTAATGTATAATTTAAGGCCAGTGTTTCCTTACCTATTTTCTATCTGGATGATTTATCCATTGATATATGGGTAGTTAAAGTTTCCTACTATTATTGTATCGGCTTCTCTCTTTATAGTTGATAATTTTTGCTCTGTGTTTTTAGGTGCATCTAAGTTTGGTGTATATGTATTTATAGTAGTTATACTTGTTGGGTTGATCCTTTTATCATTATGTAATGTCCTTGTCTCTTGTTATATTCTTTGTTTTAAAGTCTGTTTTGTCTCATGTTAAGTCTTGCTACCCCAGATTTCTTTTCATTTCCATTTACATGGAATATCTTTTTTTTTTTGTCTTTTTGTTGTTGTTGTTATTGCTGTTGTTGTTGCTATTTCTTGGGCCACTCCCACGGCATATGGAGGTTCCCAGGCTAGGGGTTGAATCAGAGCTGTAGCCACCGGCCTACGCCAGAGCCACAGCAACGTGGGATCCGAGCTGCATCTGCAACCTACACCACAGCTCACGGCAATGCTGGAATATCTTTTATTATCTATTTACTTTCAATATGTGTGTGTCTTTAGATCTATATTGAGTCTATTGTAGGCAGCAAATAGCCTATACATGGGTCTTTAAAAAAAATCTATTCATCCAATTTGTATTTCGCCTGAAGCATTTAGTCCTTTTACATTTAAGTAATTATTGGTATGTATTGCCATTTCATTAATTGTTTTCTGGTTGTTTTTGTAGCTCTTTGTGTCCTTTGTTCTTTTGCTTTTTTCCCTCTGATTTGATAACTACCTGTAGTGTTATGTTTGGATTCCTTTCTCTTAGTTGTATGTATACTTATTATAGATTTTTTGGTTTGTGGTTACCATGAAGTTCATATATAACAACTTATATATATGTACAACTTATGTATATACGATCTCCTAATTTTGAATGTAGTTTAACCACCCTACATTCTTACTCCCCCACAATTAATGATTTTATGTCATATTTTACATCTTTATCTTTTGTGTATCCCTTAACTATTTTTGTTTATATAAATGATTTTATTACTTTTACCCTTTAACCTTCCCAGAAGCTTTATAAATGGTTGATTGACTGCCTTTACTATGTTTGCCTTTATCAATGAGACTTTTCTTTGCATAATTTTTGTAATTTCAGCTGATATCTTTTCTTTTCCACTTAGAGACGTCCCTTTAACATTTTGTAGAGCTGATTTAATGGTGCTTAACTCTTTTAACCTTTGCTTGTCTGTAAAACTTTTTAGCTCTCCTTCAGATCTGAATAACCTTGTCAGGTAAGGCATTCTTGGTTATAGGTTTTTGTTCTTTCTTCATGTTAAATATATCATGCCTTTTCCTTCTAGATTGCAAAGTCTATGCTGAAAAGTCCCCGGATAGTCTTATGTGAATTCCCTTATATGTAACTATTTGCTTTCCTCTTGCTTCTTTTTAAGATGCTATCTTTTGGAGTTCCTGTTGTGGCTCTGGGTTAAGAACTTGACACAGTTTCTGTGAGGATTCAGGTTTGATCACTGGCCTTGCTCAGTGGGTTAAGGATCTGGCATTGCTGCAAGCTGCAGTGTAGGTCACAAATGCAGTTTAGATCCTGCATTCCCCAGTGCAGGGGTGAAGCTGTGGTGTAGGCCAGCAGCTGCATCTCCAATTTGAACCCCTAGCCTGGGAACTTCATAGGCTACCGGTAGTCCTAAAAAGACAAAAAAAAAGTTTCTCTCTTTAATTTTTCATTTTAATTATATTGTGTCTTGTTCTGGACCTGTTTGCGACTCTTTGTGCTTCCTGAACCAAGATATCTGTTTCTTTCCCCAGGCTAGGAAATTTTTCAGCTGTTATTTCTTCAAATAAGGTCTCTGCCTTTTTCTCTCTCCCTTCTCCTGAGACCCCTAGAATGTGAATTTTAACATGCTTGATGTTGTTCCAGAGGTCTCAAATTATCGTTTTTTAAAAAATTCTTTTTTCTTTTCTCAGTTTAGCTTAGGTGATTTCTACTACTGTGTATTTCAGTTTGCTGATTTGTTTCTATGTATCATCTAATCTAATGTTGATTTCTTCTAGTGTGCTTCTTATTTCACTTATTGTATTCTTTGGCTGTTTGGTTTTTTTCGTATATTCTAACTCTTTGTTGAAATTTTCACTGTGTTTATCCATTCTTCTCCCAAGTTCATTGAGCATTTTTATGATCATTATCTTGAACTCTTTATCTGGTAGATTGATTATCTCCACATTTTTTAGTTCTTTTACTTAGTTATATCTTGTTCTTTTGTTGGTACATATTTATCTGTCTCTTCATTTTTTTTCCCAAATCTCTGTTTATTTCTCTGTGTAAGGTAGGTAGGTTGGTTACATTTCCAAATCTTTAAGAAGTGGACTTATGTGGGAAATGTCCAGTGGGGCCCTGCAGTGCACTCTTCTTTGGTCACTAGAGGTCTGTGCTCTAGAGATGTCCTGTATGTGGGCTGCATGTGTCCTGCTTTTGTGGCAAGGTGAATTACTGTGGTTCTGATGGTAGATGGGGCTGGCCCCTGGCCCAGTTGTCCATGAGGCCATGCCTTGTGTGGCTGAGGTCCCACTGGGGGGCATGATAGGCTTCCTGTGTAGTTGGCTGTGCAGCCTAGGGGAACTCAGAGCCAGTGCTGGCCCACTGGTGGGACAGGGCTGTGTCCTTGCACAGCTCTTTGTGAGCTCCAAGGGGGCTTATGGCATGTACCAATCCGCTGGTGGATGGGGCCAAGTCCCTAGTGGTAATAGGCTAGAGGGAGGATTCCAAAATGTCACTTGCCCATACCAATATTATCATGGTAGAATGATCCCAAAATGGCTGTCACCAATGTCTCCATCTGCAGAGGGAGTTCCAGTTGCCTGCCACTCCAATAGGCTCTCCAAGATTAGTAAATGTGTCTGACCCAGGCTCCTGACCCAGCCTCTGTGCTGGGACTTGGAGGATGTGAGATTTTGTGCATGCTCTTTAAGATCAGAGTCTCTATTTCCTGTAGTCCTTTGGCTCTCCCAATCCTACCCCCACTAGTTTTCAAAGGCAGATGTTCTGGGGTCTTGTCTTCCTGGTGCAGGATCCCCAGGTTGAGGAGCCTGATGTAGGGCTCAGACTCCTTGCTCCTTCTGGGGAGGACCTTTAGAGTTGTGATATTTTGCCTTGTAGGTCACCAGCCTGGGGGGTGTAGGTCCTGACTATACCATGTTCCCATCCCTCCTACCAATCTCTGTGTGGTTCTTTTTTTATGTCTTTTGTTGTGGACAATATTTTCTACTAGTCTAAGTGTAATTTTCATAGATAGTTGTTCTGTAAGTAGTTGTAATTTTGGTGTGTCCATGCGAGGCAGTTGAGTTCAGGGTCTCAATACTCTGACATTTTGGCCACCTCTTCAGTTTTGTTTTGTTTTGTTTTTTTTTAATTAAGATTGTAGCTTCTTGATGATGAGTCTGAAGTATTTAACCACTCTCTTTTTCCTGAAATACATGTTGGTTTGCCTCCATCTCCAGTAGTTTGTGTTTCCTTTGTTTGTTTGTCTTTCTTGTCATACCCATTAGGTGTAATTATTTCCCAGTAATACTGTCTTACTTTCTAAGAGCTCACCTACCATTGTAGTTTCTGTTTCAATGCTGATAACTCTGAAATTTCCATTTTTAACCCTGACATCCCTCCAGACCCATCAGTTGGGTTTTTCTACTAGTAACTCAGCACCTCATCTCTGAACTTGACTCTACATCATTATATCAGGTGCCCAAACTCATGATCTCAGAGTCATCTCTGCTTCTTCTTACTTGCTTACTTGAGCTTTTGCCCATCTCTATATCAAGTTTATTTCCCAGACCAGTTGGTTCTCTTTCAAAATACCCCATATATCTTCCTTTTAGATTTACACTACTATCCATTATCAAATATCCAGAATGCTGTAGAAGCTTTATTATAGACCTCTTTGCGCCATCAAATTTTTTCTTTTTACTGCGTAGTATTGTAAGAGTAATCTTCATAAAAATACCATTTTCATCCTCTAATTTTTCTGCTCAAAACTTTTCATGGTAACACTCTTCTTTTGCCTATAGAAGAAAAGTTCTAGCGTTTAAATAGTACAGTCTAGTCCCAACCTACCTTTTCTTACCTTTGCTCTGCCATTCTCAGTACTCAATAAGATAATACATTTACTACTTCCATGCTTTAGCTCCTCCTTCTCAACCTATCCAATTTCTAAATATTTTTAAAAGCCATATCTTTTTTTTCAGCTGAGAATGACCTCTTCTGATTCAGAGCCAGCTAGCACTGATCATTTCCTAACTGGTATTGCTTTTCTTTTTTCTTTTTTACAGCCACATCTGTGGCCTGTGGAAGTTCCCAGCCTAGAGGTCAAATCTGAGCTGCAGCTGCCAGCCTATACCACAGCCACAGCCAACCCCAGATCCGAGACACATCTGCAGCCTACACTGCAGCTTATGGCAATGCCAGATCCCCTACCTACTGAGTGAGACCGGGGATTGAACCTGCATCCTCATGGAGACCATGTTGACCTCTTAACCTGCTGAGCCAAAATGGGAGCTCCTGCTTTTTATTCTTAAAATATTTGTTTATTTGAGAGGCAACATGGCATGTTTAAGAGCTTCAGAAAATTATTAACTGTTTTGTGGTTTACTTTGTGTAATGGAGCATAATAAATATATCTCATAGTGTTATGAAAAGTAAATAAGATTATATATCGCAAATTCTTGTCTTTGCTAATGCATGTCCTGGTAACGACCCCTCATAAATCCCTTGGGGTCATGAGGCTCATCTTCCTCAAGTATAATACCTTGCCAAGACCAGCTTAGCAGGTTAGGGCTGAAGAACGGGTGCTGTGAAACTTAAGGAAAAAGTTAACATAAAACAAGACACAGAGACATTTATCTTAATTAAAGGTGGGAACAGGGGGACTCAAGGTCTCAGGGACCAAGAGCCCCGCCTCAAGAAACCACACTGCTTCTATTGTGCTCTTTAAGATTATGTCAAGTGAGGAGGGGGTTGTAGGTGCAGGATATAGGTTAAAATTATTTTAAATGTCGCATAGCCAGTAGCTGATTAAGCTTTTATTCTGACCTTTAGGCATTTTTTTTTTTTGTCTTTTTGCCATTTCTTGGGCCGCCCCTGCAGTATATGGAGGTTCCCAGGCTAGGGGTCCAATTGGAGCTGCAGCCACTGGCTTACGCCAGAGCCACAGCAACACAGGATCCGAGCTGTGTCTGCAACCTACACCACAGCTCACGGCAATGCCAGATCCTCAACCAGCTGAGCAAGGCCAGGGATCGAACCCGCAACCTCATGGTTCCCAGTCAGATTCGTCAACCACTGTGCCACGATGGGAACTCCCCTTTAGGCATTTAATAATCATTAGCATTGAGGACGCTTGGCTTCAGCTATCTATGCATAGCATTCTAGAGAATCACCACTGTGCCTCTGCAGACAGCATGCCTATCTGCAGCAACCCATCGTGCCTAGGTTTGCACCTCGGTTGTCTTTGCTAATGCATATCCTGCTAACGACCCCTCATGAATCCCTTGGGGCCATAAGGCTCATCTTCCTCTTATTCTTTAGTGGACATATCATACTGTGCAAACAGCGTGCCAATCTGGCATGCCTAGACCAATGTATTATGTCCTCATTCAGCTGACCATATATGAATAACTTATGCCTTTAGGTCCTTGTTCTTAAGCTTAAGTCATTTACCAGCACTGCAACTGTTTTTCAAGCAGGAATATGGAGTAAAGTAAGGCAGGACAAGATGGAGTTTTCAGCAAAGAGGCTAAGAAAATATTGTAGAAACATGTCTCGTCATAATACCTGGCATATAGTCATGTTCAAATATAGATACTTACATCATGATGGTTTTTGAACAATGAGATAAAATAGAATCCCTATCCTTCAAAGGTTTTAATGTTATCTAAAAATATGTTAACCTTTTTCTCTGGATTCTTGAGATTCTGGGTTTAGTATATAGCTTTTGTAATAGACACTTGTTTGACATTATCATGACATGGGCTAGCAGCAGGGTTGGACTAGGAGATCACAGTGGTAGGAACTGTGCTGTAAGTTTAGCTTTCACTCTTTAAATTATTCAGAAATATGAAAAGTCTGCAAAACAAGTCTTTCCTTGCATTATCTAGGGAATATGTTTCCTATGCTTTGGAAATTAATTGTATTTTATCTCCTGTAATAACTTTTAATACACAATGTAAAAGATGTTTTTCTTATTAAAATTTAATCTTTTTGGGTCCAGGAGCTCCATTATCTGTTCTGGATGAATTTCTTGATGAATCCTCTCACCTGAAGTCTGATTCACATGAACCCATTTTGTCTGTACAATCTCAGGATCCAAATACAAGCCAAAAACCATCCAACTCATTTCTCAAGGAAATACCACCAAAAAAAGGTATTTAGAGGTGGTCAATCCCTGGCCTGGCACAGTGGGTTAAAGGGTTCTCTGTTGCTGCAGCTGTGGCTGGGATTCAATCCGTGGCCTGGAAACTTCCATATGCTGCAGATATGGCTATATAAAAAAATTGGAATAAATATTTCCACTTGAAAGACAAGGATAAACAAACTAGAAAATCATGAAAACTCTTATGATGACCCAAATGGCAATCTTAACCAGTTTAAGGTTGATTAGTTTATCTGTAATATTGTCTAAGTTCCTTCATATGAGGCTAGGCTTTGAAATCCAATTTCAGTATGATGCCACTCTTTCAATAGCAAGGATTTATATTTAGCTCAGAGTAATAGTCAACCATAGTTCTGTGATTTTCTAACAATGAATTTTTATTTTTAGAATATTTACAGATTTAGAGTATCCGTAGATCTGTTTCACATTCAGGAAGATCTGAATACTTAAAAAAAAAAAAAAGTCATTTCATTCAGCCTGCATTTGGAACCACCAGTAGACTAACCTAGAGAACCTTTGAGGTCTCCTCTTTGGGGACCACTGCGATAGAGTAGTCTATTGCTTTCAAGATTATAATTTCACTCCTATATTAGAGTAGAATATTCTCCCTGCTATGTGTCTGAGCTTCTGAATTTTTCCCTTACATCTAATTGTCTATTATTTTAATGTAATATTTTCAGAAGCATCAAAATGGCAAGAGTCATCAACTTGTCTGCAACCTACTCCTTATAGTGTTTCCCAAACTCCTATCACCATCTTCATGGAGACCATACGCTTCTTGATGAAAGTCAATGCTGTGCAGGTCAGAATATTTGGAAAAGGGCAAGTAAATGAAAACATTTTAATGAACTGTTTATTCAATCATAATGATGTCTTTGCAGGCTTAAATGTGCATGATGCAGAAATCAGATATGCTTTTGTGGGAGTTCTCTGGTGGCTCAGCAGGTTAATGATCTGGTGTTGTCACTGCTGTGGTCTGGGTCACTGCTGTGGAATGAGTTTGATCCCTGGCTCTGGAACTTCCACATTCCATGAGTGTGGCAAACACTCCTATTTTGGATGTTTTGGGGGAAAAAATTACACTTTTTTTAAAAAAAAAAACAATTTATGCCGCACCTGCAACATATGGAAGTTCTTGGGCTAGGGGTCGAATCAGAACTGTAGCTGAGGGCTACACCACAGCCATGGCAACACCATATCCAAGCCACATCTGCGACCTCTGCTGAAGCTTGCAGCAATGCAGGAACTTTAACCCAATGAGCGAGGCCAGGGATCAAACTCATATTCTCACAGAGACAACCTCAGGTCCTTAACCTGCTGGGGCACAAGGGGAACTCTGAAAAAATATGCTTTTGAGAGCATACTATTGGCCCAATAGGATAAACATTCAAACATGAACTACTCTCTGCAGAGAGCATCGGGAGACCTCACTGCAAGTCTGCTCCATATAGAATACCAGCAAAGCAAAATCAGACTCTGAGTCATATGTAGCCTGATGTCACTTTATTATAGGAACTCATATTATTTGAGTGTTGTGGGTTCACAGGAGCCTAATAATACCTTTCTTCTTTTTCAGGTACTGAGCCAATTGGAAATAGATACACAGTGCTATATTGGGGAATAAAATATTTTTGGGGGGTCTTTTTAGGGCCTCACCTGCAGCATGTGGAAGTTCCCAGGCTATGGGTCGAAACAAAACTGTAACTGCCAGCCTATGCCACAGTCACAGCAATGTGGGATCTGAGCTGCATCTGCGACCTACACCACAGCTCATGGCAAAGCTGGATCCCTAACCCACTGAGCAAGGCCAGCGATCAAACCCACATCCTCATGGATACTAGTCAGGTTCGTTACCACTGAGCCATGACGGGAACTCCCAAAATACTAATTTTTTATTGGTAAAACTGGGCTGGTGATGTGACTGGTTTCAGAGTTGACTTATATCATGCAGTCACAGGTGTAACAGCTGGAAAATTTCAGTCTCCTCCCAGAGAAGAGCATCCTACAGGATCTACCTCCCATTTAGGAAATAAGAAACATATCCATGAAGCAAGGAGTAAGAGAGAGAGCAAGGTCCAGAAGCAAGAGTTGGCCTTCAACCTGTAGAGTACATGCTCCATTTGAGGGTGGGCAAGCTCAAGAAAGGGCAAAAATTATGAATGTGGTGGGAGTGGGCCTATTAAACAGGAGCCTTTAACATATTAACCTTTCAAACAGAGAAAGAGGCTTTCTGTCTCCCTGATTAAATAAATCACTTTTTCCCCATGTCCAAGAGCAAGAATGCAGGTAGAAGAACAGCTACAGAATTTTCCCCTACCAGTATTTTCCTAAAAAGGTATAAATATTACTGGAAGTTTCTGTATTAGAGACTAAGATGAGAACAGAGGAAGAAGAAAAGAAAGGTTTCCCCCTCTACTTAGCAAGTATGACAATATGACTTTATCAAGTTTGGAGGCTTTGTATAGTATTAAAAACAAAGAATAGGGAGTTCCCATTGTGGCTAAGCTGATTAAGAACCCAACATAGTGTCCATGAGAATGCACATTTGATCCCTGGCCTGGCTCAGTGGGTTAAGGATTCAGCATTGCCTCAAGCTGTGGCATAGGTCACAGATGGGGCTCGAATCTGGCATTACTGTGGCTGTGGCATAGGCAGCTCTGATTCGACTCCTAGCCTGGGAACTTCCATATGCCGCAGGTGTGGCCTTAAAAAGGATAAAAAAGAATAGCCCAAAGTATAAATACAGCAAATGTTTGAGAGTGTTTTAGAAGCAGACGTTTATGTTTCTGAGCTCCTGAGTCTAGAATTTTAGAAAGGGAGGTTTTCACTTCCTCTAAGTTTCCTTACAGTTACAGCTGCCTGAAAATATTACCTTGTGTTTAAATGGGATAGCTGATGAAATGCCTTTGTCTGCTACACAATAGGCTAAAACTCATCTAGTATGATCAGCAAGACCAGAATTATATAGTATTGCAGATAATTCACTTGGAAATGTTACTAAGTGAGTAGCTGGTAATGGAACCATGATGTGCTGAATGTTTATAATCCATCTATAACCTTTTGAAATTGATAATCATTTCATTCTATAATATGTTGCTTATAATTTTTTATCAGAGACATAATCTTCAATCATGAGAGCTATGGGATTGACACAATGCAGGCATTACGTGTTTCTTATAATCTGATTTTTCCCTGCAGTATGTACACAGAGTGCTTGCACATGAGCTACTCTGCCCTCAAGGAGGCCCAAGCTGTGAGTATTACCTGGTGCTGGCTCAGACACACCTTCTCAAGAAGGACTTTGCTAAAGCAGAGGAATACCTCCAACAAGCAGCGCAGATGGACTACCTGGTAATAACTTTCTCTAGAGTGTCTTAAGTTTAGTTTGGAGAAGGCTTTCTTAAAGGTGGTGATGCCATATCACAGGTAGCTTTCTGGTTACTAAAAGTGTGGATCATCAGCTGTTGGTAAACTCATGTATCTATTTCCTTCCATTTGTTTTTCTTTTTAAAAATTTTTTATTAAAGTATAGTTGGTTTACAATATTGCTTCAATTTCTGCTGTATAGCAAAGTGACCCAGTCATACATATACATATATATATATGTATGTACATTCTTTTTTTTTTTTTCTTAGGGCTGTACCTATAGCATATGAAAGTTCCAAGGCTGGGGGTCCAATCAGAGTTGTAGCTGCTGGCCTATGCCACAGCCATAGCAACACGGGGTCTGAGCCACATCTGTGACCTACACTGCAGCTTGCAGCAGTGCCAGGTCCTTAACCCACTGAGTGAAGCCAGGGGTTGAACCCACATCCTAGTTGGGTTCTTAGCCTGCTAAGTCACAACTGGACTCCTATTTTTTTTAAAATACTATCGATCATCATGTTTTAACCCAAGCAATTGGACATAGTTCCCTCTGCTGTATAGCAGGACCCCATTGCTCATCCATTCCAGATGTAATAGCTTGCATCTACCAACCCCAAACTCCCCATCCCTCCCACTCCCTCTCCCCACCTCCTCTAGCAACCACAAGTCTGTTCTCCATGTCTGTGATCTGTTTCTGTTTTATAGATAGGATCATTTGTGTCATATTTTAGATTCTATATATAAGTGATATTACATGGTATTTGTCTTTCTCTTTCTGACTTACTTCACTTAGTATGAGAATCCCTAGTCGTATCATGTTGCTGCAAATGGCATTATTTTGTCCTTTTTTACAGCTTAGTTTTCCATTGTATGTATGTACCACATATTCTTTTTTTTTTCTGTCTTTTTGTCTTTTTGTCTTTTTTGTTGTTGTTGCTATTTCTTGGGCCACACCCGAGGCATATGGAGGTTCCCAGGCTAGGGGTCCAATCGGAGCTGTAGCCACCGGCCTACGCCAGAGCCACAGCAACGCGGGATCCCAGCCGCGTCTGCAACCTACACCACAGCTCATGGCAATGCCGGATCGTTAACCCACTGAGCAAGGGCAGGGACCGAACCCGCAACCTCATGGTTCCTAGTCGGATTCGTTAACCACTGCGCCACGACGGGAACTCCTGTACCACATATTCTTAATCCATTAAGCTGTCAGTGGACATTTATGTTGTTTCCATGTTTTGGCTATTGTGAATAGTGCTGCAGTGAACATACGGGTGCATGTATATTTTTCAATAAAAGTTTTATCTGGAATATGCCCAGGAGTGGGATTTCTGGGTCATATGGTAGTTCTAGATTTAGTTTTCTGAGGTACCTCCATACTGTTCTCCATAGTGGTTGTACCAATTTACATTTCCACCAACAGTGAAGGAGGGTTCCGTTTTTTCCACACTCTCTGCAGCATTTGTTATCTGTTGACTTGTTAATGATGGCCATTCTGACTGGTGTGAGGTGGTACTTCATTATAGTTTTGATTTTCATTTCTCTAATAATTAGTGATATTAAGCGTTTTTTCATGTGCCTACTGGCTAACCGTATGTCTTCTTTGGAGAAATGTCTGTTTAGATCTTCTGCCCATTTTTTGATTGGGTTGTTTGTGTTTTTGTTGTTGAGTTGTACAAGCTGTTTGTATGTTTTGGAGATTAGGCCCTTGCCTGTGGCATCATTTGCAGAGATTTTCTCCCATTCTCTGAGTTGCATTTTTGCTTTTTTAGTGGTTTCCTTTGCTGTGCAAAACCTTTTGACTTTAATTAGGTCCCCTTGGTTTATTTTTGTTTTTATTGACCTTATTCTAGGAGGTAAATAAGATGTTGCTGCGATTTATGCTAAAGAATTTTTCTGCCTGTGTTTTCCTCTTGTTTTATAGTATCTGGCCTTATATTTAAATCTTTAATCAATGTTGAGTTTATTTTTGTTTATGGTGTTAGAGAATGTTCTAATTTCATTCTTATACATGTACCTGTTAATTTTTTCCAGCACCACTTATTGAAGAGACCATTTGTTTTTCTTAATTTTGAAAAGGGCAGAGAAAGGATAAGGACAGCTCTTTAACAGATAGTTTGTCTATTTCAAGTTTCCTGAACTTCCGCTTTCTTATTGGGAACACCATCATGGTTATGCTTGATTATCTTTCTTAATATTTACCCTAAAAGCAAAATGGTTTTAAAGGATGTGAGAAGAAAATGAGAGTGTAGTCCTAGAACTATCTCCCAGTGCAACTGAATGGCCAGCCCTCTTTCCAATCTGTAAAAGAACAGGGACTTAATCTAAATTTAAATGTTAAACAGAGATCACTAAGGTACTTTTCAATACCACCTCATTCCAAGTTATTCACTTTCTCAGAACCCTAACGTCTGGGGCGTGAAGGGCCATCTCTATTTTCTGAGTGGAAATCATGCTGAGGCCAAGGCATGCTATGAGCGAACTGTTAGCTTTGTAGTAGATGCTTCTGAGATGCACTTCATCTTCCTGCGACTGGGGCACATATACCTGGAAGAGAAAGAGGTAAGGGATAAATGATGGGGAGTGACTGTAAATTGGGTCATGGTCTGGGACTTGGTTACAGTTCAAGCATTAACATCCATCTTTGTGGACTAAAAATAGTGATGTGATAATGACACTTTTACATCCAAAGGTAACGTGACGTGTCAACATCAGATAACCAGTAATATTAGAAGCAGGATTCCAACCTAGGCAGTCTAATACTAGAATCTGGTTTTAACCATTATGATACCTAAAAAGGTGTTAAGAACTCAGTAAGTGTTACTTTAGCTAACTTTCCTTTATTAGCAGTAGTAGAAATATTCTTAACTTGGCTTAACTAACAGAAAGTGTTATGGCTTCAAAAGAACCTCTTCAGGAGTTCCTGTTGTGGCTCAGCAGGTTGCTTCTGTGAGGATGCAGGTTTGATCCCTGGGTTACAGATCTGGCGTTGCCACAAGTTCTGGCGTAGGTCGCAGATGTGGCCTGGATCCAGTGTTGCTGCGGCTCCAATTCGACCCCTGAGTCAGGAACTTTCATATGCTGCAGGTGTGGCTGTAAAAAAAAGAAAAGAAGAGAACTTCTGCAAACTTCCTCCTCAACACAAAAGGTTATATTTAATTCAGCTAAGGCTAACCTCATTCCACAAGGCACTCTGACATGACTCTTCAGCACTTCCTCTCCACACTTCCTCTCTCTATTTTATGAAACACCCCAAGGTCTTCTAAAAGAAATTCTCTCCTATGGAAAATTTTAAATGCATACCAATTGGTAAGTTAGATTAGTTATGGGTAGTAGAATGAACCAACGTGGATGCACCCTCCTACTTCAACAATTATCAACATTCTGCTAGAGACCTTTGCTTTTGTTTTGGCTTCATTTCATTTATCCTTCCAGGACACACTATTTTATTTAAAACAAAACAACAACAGCAACAAGAAGTTTCGATGCCTTATAATTTAAGGAGGAAAATTTACATAGGCTTGAGAGAAAAACCAATATCCCATTGCAGTGAATTAAAAAGTTTTCTTTCTGATGTCAATGCAAGCTGTATCCTCACAGAGCTACTGACTTAAGCAGTCCCTAGGCAAGCAGTTCTTAGGCTCTTTACTGAGGCTCAACTATAGCTCCATCTACCACGTCGGAATTACAAGATAAGTAGTACTTTGTGGGCTATTTCTTCAGGAAGCTTGTTTTTTGAGTTTTTCTAAATGTCTCTTAGACTTCTGCAGAGAGCTTCTAAGACCTTTTACAACCACAAAATCTTAAAATAATGAGTCTCTATCAAGTATACCCCTTAGTTCAGAGCTTCTGTATCTGTCATTCCACCATATAGTGTTGCTTTTAAGTGAAAGGGGATAATCTCTAATGTCTAGGCAGAATTCAGATAATCTTTGTGGTCATTCAGAACTTTCAGTGTAACTCCTTGCCTCAACTCTTACAGAGACTATAAATGTCTTTGGAACTGATTCCACATCGGTCTGCCCTTTAATTTGGCCTTTCTTCCTCTCACTAGTCTTCTTGCGATAGCTTCCTTAAAATAGATATAAAAATATAATCCAAGCCCCAAATAGCTAATACAATATTGAAAGAAATAAATAAAAGTGGTGGACTGACCCTGCCTGACTTCAAGACTTGCTTTATAGCTACAGTAAGCAAGACAGTGTGGTATTGGTGAAAGAACAGACAAATAGATCAATGGAACAGAACAGTGAGACCAGAAATAGACTCACATACATATAATCATCTGATCTTTGATAAAGGAGAAAAGGCAATATAATTCAGCAGAGAAGATAATATTTCCAGCAAATGGAGGTGGAAAAACTAGACATTCACATGCAAAAAATATGTATGTAGATACAGACCTTATACCCTTCACAAAAATTAACTCAAAATGGATCATAGACCTAAATGTAAAATGCGACTATAAAACTCTAAGAAAATAATGCAGAAGAAAACCTGTATGATACTGAATGTGGTGATGACATTTTAGGTTAAACCCCAAAGGCAAGATCCATGAAAGAAAAAATTGTTAAGTTAGATTTCACTGAAATTAAAAATTTATGCTCTGAGTTCCCACTGTGGCACAATGGGTTAAGAATCCTACTGCAGCAGTTCAGTTGCTGCAGGGGTGTAGGTTTTGATCCACGGCCTGGTACAGTGGGTTAAAGGATCTGGCACTGCCAGAGCTGTGGCATAGGTTGCATCTCTGACTCAGACTTAATCCCTGGCTCAGGAACTTCTGTATGCCATTGGTGTGGCCATAAAAACAAAACAAAACAAAACAATAGCCAAAAAAGTATGCTCTGCCAAAGACAAAGTCCAGAAAATGATAGGATAAGCTGTGGACTGGGAAAAATATTTACAAAAAATATAGCTGCTAAAGGATTACTATTCAGAATATACAAAGAACTCTTAAAACTGAATGATAAGAAAACAACTCCATTAAGAAATGGGCCAAAGACCTTAAGAGACACCTCATCAAAGAAGAAATACAGATGGCAAATAAGCACATGAAAAGATGCTCCACATCATGTCATTAGGGAAATACAAATTGGAACAATAATGTGGTATCACTATACACCAAAATCTGGTCAAAATTTGGAACACTGACAGAGCCAAATGCTGTTAAGTATATAGAGCAGCAAGAACTCTCATTCATTGCTGGTGGGAATGCAAAATGATACAGCCACTTTGGAAGACAGTATGGCGATTCCTTTTTTTTTTTTTTTAAGTCTTTTTTAGGGCTGCATCTGAGGCATATGGAGGTTCCCAGGCTAGGGGTCAAATTGGAGCTGTAGCCGCCAGCCTGCACCACAGACACAGCAATGCGGGATCCAAACTGTGTCTGTGACCTACACCACAGCTCAAGGAAACACTGGATCCTTAACCCAGTGAGCAAGGCCAGGGATCAAACCTGCATCCTCACGGATACCAGTTGGGTTCATTAACTGCTGAGCCACGATGGGAACTCTGGCAATACCTTACAAAACCAAGAATAGTCTTAACATAAGATACAGCAGTTGTGCTCCTTCTATTTTCCTAAAGTTGAAAACTCATGTCAACACAAAAACCTGCACATGGATGTTTATAGTAACTTTATTCATATGGGCCAAAATTTGGAAGCAACCAAGATGTCCTTCAGTAGGTAAGTGGATAAACAAATCTGTGATACAGCCAGATAATGGAATATTACCCAATGATTAAAAAAAAAAAAAGGAGCTATCAAGCATGAAAAAAAACCCCACAAAGGAACCTTAAATGCCTGTTATTAAATAAAAGAAGCAAATCTGAGAAAGCTATGTACTGCGTGATTCCCACTGGATGACATTCTGGAAAAGGCAAAATCATGAAGACAGTAAAGATATCAGTGATTTCCAGGAGTTGGAGGAAGGAGAGTGATGAGTAGATGAAGCCCAGAGGCTTGATATATCAGTGAAAATACTCTAATGAGGGAAAGACATCACACATTGTTCATACGTAAAATGTACAACACTAACAGTGAACCATAGGGTTAACAGTGGACTTTGAGTGATGATGATATGCTAATGTTCATTATTTATAACAAAATGACCCCTCTGCTGGGGGATGTTGATATTGGGAGAGGCTATGCATGTGAGGGGACAAGGGGTAAATGGCAAATCTCTGTACTTTCCTTTCAATTTTCCTGTGAAGGTAAAACTTCTCTTGGAATTCCCTGGTGGCTCATCAGGTTAAGGATTGGCATTGTCACTGCTGTGGCTCTGGTTACAGCTGTGGCGAAGGTTCAATCCCTGACCTGGGAGCTTCCATATATATATAATCCAAGGACTCATCTAATTTAGATTGGTATAGAATACAATTACAGTAGCGCCATGATTGTCCTAGCAATGCTAGAAGAGCAATAGTTTAGTGGTGCTATCTTCTTACAGTATGAAAAGGCGAAGAAAACCTACCTGCAAGCCTGTAAGAGATCACCTTCATGCCTCACCTGGCTGGGACTGGGAATCGCCTGTTATCGGGTAAGAGGATCAAGGCTTGACACTAGGCATACAGCTGACCTTGACTCCTTGGTCTTCCAAGCACCCTGAAAGTTTGTGATGATGGTGGGAAGCAAGCAGGGCAATCTTCTCTAATGAAGAGTTGCTCTTCAAAGCTGTTCAGTAAACTGAAGTTCAATCTGAACTACAAAATAAAATATTCTTTAAAAATCTCATAAAAACTGAAACATGAAGCTATATAATAAAAAATGGCATGTTGTTGGGTATAAAAGTTCATAATTTATGAGGTTATCTGTAAGAAAAAGGCAATATGGATATGAAGAACCTACTCAATTAAATAAATTAATTGATACTTATTAAGCTCTGTGGCCCTTCTATGTTAAGGAGGAGTTGCTAAAGCTTTTGTTAGACCTTTTGTTCCACCACTCCTAAAAACTTTTTAGTCACTTTTCCCACCTTTCCTCCAATCTTTGAAAGAGGTATGCATTATCCTGACCTTGTCTACTTCCTTCATGTGTATTTTTGCTTGGCTGCACCCACAGCATGCAAAAGTTACCAGGCCAGGGATCAAACCCACACCCCAGCTATAACCAGAGCCATGGCAGTGACAATGCCAGATACTTTATCTGCTAGGCCACCAGGGAACTCCCCTTCATGTGTATTCTTGATTCCATCCCTCTCCTTTTCTCCTAATCCCTTACTCTTTTAATATTCTTTTCTCTTTGATGATTTACGCTTTTAAGTTTTCCTTCTCTATCAGCTCTTTCCCTGTACTTTCCCCCTTCTTACTAAACAACAGCAACAATAACCTTCCTGGTTGTTTTCCTTAACCAAAAGAGTTATCTACATTCCTTGTCTCCTATTCCTCACTGCTGTTTTTTTTTTTTTTTTTTTTAACCGTAAGGGTAACATATGTTCATTATGGAAAATTTGGATGATACAATATAAAAATAAAATATTAGGGTATTGATAATTCCACCACTCAGTGATATTCACTGTAAACGTTTTCGTCTTTTTTCATACATCTATGAAAGCAATTTTAGTGTATAAAATTGTAAATAATGTATTTACTGCTTTATAATCTCTTTTCTACTTAATATAGCATTGGTACCTTCTCACATCATCAAATAGTCTAAAACGTGAGTTTTGATAACTGCATGGTATTCCCTAGTTTGGATGCATAAGTAAAATTACCATGTAATTTATCATACAAACCAGGGCACCCCTGAGAACAAAAGGGGTGATATTAATAATTACACTAGGACATAGATTGTCCCAAGCCAACCGGGACATGTGGTCACTTACATATAAGTCATATGTTCCTGCTCCCCCTTCCCAAAAAGGATGTAAAAGATGTGTAGCTGTTAGAAACCTAACAGCACTGTTGAAAGTACAAGAAGCCAACTATTCAAAGTCGTGCTTATGTTTAAGTAGTGTAAAAAGTATTTTCATTGAGACAGAAACTAAAAAAAAAAACCCTTAGGTTAAGCCCTGTTGCTAAGTTGTCCAAGTAATGTCTGCCACACCAGCAGTGTTTTAGTCACACTATCCCTATGTGTGGATATACTGCAGTTTATTTGACTGCCCACTATTATTGGACATGTCTTTTGTTTCTACAATTATACTATTATAAATAAAGTGGAAATAAACATTCTTGGACATAAATCTCTGTGCCTAATTCTGTTATTTCATTAGGATACATTCTTTAAAAAATGTAGAATAAATTTGAAGTCTTTAAATTGTAGTGTCAGCTCACCTTCTAAAAAGGCTGTATACTGATTTATACTCTGCCAGAGCTGTGAGAGTTCATTTTACTATTACTTCATCAACAATGGGCATTATCATTTCCCAATTTGATAGGTATCTTAATTTATATTTTCATCACTAATGAAGTTGAAATCATGTACTACATGTATTTATTTATTTGTGAATTATCTTTTCATTTCCCAGGTCCCATTTATCCTTCAGTTTGTTGCAATTAGGTGTATACTCCTTAACACTTTGCTGACACTTCTCTGACAGGGACCCCTTATAACATGTTATTGCCAAAAGCAGTGGACACTTACATGAAGTCTCTGTAGCACTTAACCCATTGACTGCTTCCTTCTTGAAGCCCTCTCTTTCCTTGACTTTCACAGTACAGCATTCATATTCTTCTAGTTCTGTGCCTTTCTGGTAGCCTTAGTCGTTTTTGTTGGCTCCCATCACAGTTGTTGGGTCCTCCTGGGTTCTACAGCCAGCTCTTCTCCTGTCACCTTATTTATTCTCCCTAAGAAATATTACCTACCCCAGGGGTCTTAACTACCTCTTGTGTGCTAATGAATCCTAAAGCTTCAGTTCATACCACTTTTCAAATTCTGACCCTTATATCAAATAATGCAATGGACAGCTCCATTTGATGGTCCCCTAGACACATCAAAATGTACATATCCAAAATGTAACCTAACTTAAATGTGAAGGATTCTCGTATTCTTTAAGCCTGCAGCTTCTATATTCTCTGTCTTAGTAAATGCGACTGTCATGAACCCAGTCAACAGAGCCAGAAACTTAAAAGCTATCCTAGTCTACTCCTATTACTTTTAAATAGGCATCGAATAGCCTATTGATTTCATCTCCTGAATGTCTGTTGAGTCCACTCTCTCCTCTCTATTCCTGTTTGTAATGCTCTAATTTAAGCCTCATCCCCCTGCTTATCTGTGAGGGTGGTCTCCTGTCTTCTTTCAGTTCATCTCCCACATTGTAATCAAAGTGGTCTCTAAAAATGCAAGTACCAGGTTACTCCTTTATTTAAAACCTTGTTTCAGAATAACATTCAGATTTTTTTTTTTGAATGATCTACTCTTTCTCTAACTCTTTAGTCTTACTACTTCCTTTGTTCTCTCTCCGCCTCTCCCTCCTCCCTGTCCTCTGTCTCTCCTTCCTTCTTTCCCTCCCCCTTCCTCTCTTCTCCAGCCACACAGGTATGTTAAAAGTTTCCTGAGGAGTTCCTGTCGTGGCTCAGAGGTTAATGAATCCGACTAGGAACCATGAGGTTTAGGGTTCGTATCCCTGGCCTTGCTCAGTGGGTTAAGGATCCAGCATTGCCGTGAGCTGTGGTGTAGATCGCAGATGCGGCTCAGATCCTGAGTTGCTGTGGCTCTGGCGTAGGCCACCGGCTACATCTCCGATTAAACCCCTAGCCTGGGAATTTCCATATGCTGTGAGAGCGGCCCTAGAAAAGGCAAAAAGACAAAAAAAAAAAAAAAAGCCATGCTCTTGGAGCCTCCATACGTCTGTATATGAAATTACTTTTACCTGGAATGCCTTTCTTCACCTTGTACAGCTAAAAAATTCCTGTTTATCCTTCAAGGTTCACCTTAGCAATGTTTCTTCTCTGATGCCATCCTTTCATCTCAGGATAGACTTATCCCTCTTTTCCTTAGTCCTTCTGCTAGATTATATATATGTTTTATTATAGAAATGTTTATTTTGTATCATAACTCTATGTATTTGAGTTTCATTTTGTTTTAATTTTTTCGTGTATTTGCTTTTGAATTCTTTAGGGGCAGGAAGTTGTGGTTTTTTTTCTTTTTATTCCCAGTATCTAGCATATTGCCTGACATAGAGTAAATCTTTAGCAAATATAGGTTGATTGAATCAATATCTCTGAGACATTTAAAGTGTGGGCCAAGGTATGGGCATTGCCGAAAGACCATTCTTCTCATTGTCTTGACCCTAGAAACCCATTATTTTCTTTCCTAAAAGAGAAAAAAATGAAGAGCTACTGGGGAGAGGGAAGTACTTTATCCTTTCCTTAGGTGGCCTTTTGGAAGATTTTACAAAGCAAACTTAGTTTTAGGGAGCAGCAATGATATCCATGTGCCCAGAGCTCAAGGAGCACTCTAGAATCTCTCAATATTATATTGATTGCTCAGGCTTGTACTGTTAATAACTAATATTAGGGGAAAGAGAAACTTTCTGAACAGTATTTTTACAGGCTAATAGGACTTTTAACCTTAAGAAAGGGATGCACAATATAAAAGAAATAAACAAGTTATCTGACAGCCCACTGTGTATGGGGAAATCACTGAATGATGCACACGTGACTGCATACTTCTGATTTTCCAACCCTGTCACCTGAAACTTCATGGTTCATGGATGCCCTGATGGGCCTGCTTAGAGGAAAGGAAGAAGAGAGGAGTGAAAATTGAGAGCACAGCAGGCAGGGCTCCCGATTCCCCCACCTGACTTTTTAATTAGAACAGTTGTCCTTTTTTTTTTTCCCCGGTCTTTTTAGGGCTACACCCACGGCATATGAAGGTTCCCAGGCTAGGGGTCCAATCGGAGCTGTAGCTGCTGGCCTATGCCACAGCCACAGCAATGCTGGATCTGAGCCGTGTCTGCAACCCGCACCACAGCTCGCTGCAACGCCAGATCCTTAACCCCCTGAGCAAGGACAGGGATTGACCCACGTCCTCATGTATACTAGTCGGGTTTGTTAACCACTGAGCCATGACAGGAACTCCAGAGCAGTTTTACTTTTAACTAGTTCATGTATTGGAACACCACCACATAAGATTTTATTTGAAGAAAGAGTTCTGTTGCTAAAAATTTAAAAAGTTAAAAACTTTTAGTATGGGTCATGTACACCAATGTTGACTTAACAAATCACACACGCTTTTCTTTTTTTCTATCAAGTTGGAGGAGCTCACAGAGGCTGAGGATGCTCTCTCTGAAGCCAATGCACTGAACAACTACAATGCTGAAGTATGGGCCTATCTGGCTCTGGTCTGCCTGAAAGTGAGTGTTTATCCTTAGACAGTGCTCTCATAGGGCAAAGAGGTGAGGGACCAAGTAAAGAAAGAGCAGGGGTCATCAATGCATAATATTTGAGGTTTCATAAACTTCACATTTGGTCATTATATTGATGAGGAAAGAGGCCATGTCTGAAAAGCCTCTACTTAGAATGTGCTTGAAAATCATATGCTCAGGTGTGTTTGTCTGGAATGGAGATTCTAAAAATGGGAGCAAGGCACTTGGGTTTGGTAGTCCCAGGTGAGTGGGAGTGGGGTGAACTGGGGTTGATTGCTAGTGGGGGTTCCAGGTGCAGTGGGCTCCCTGTGGCACTTTTGAGCTGCTTAGCAGGCCCTAGCCCAGGTCACACAAACCAAGCTCAGCCTAGTGTGTCCCTTGCCTCAAGGTGAAGGAGCATGTATGGATCAGATCTTGGTCTGCAGTTGCAGTTAGGAGCTGTCTAAGGGCTGTGTATGGGATGGAAGATTAGACTTGAGGGAAATGAGATGTTCTGCTTCTGCCCTCCTCAGCACTTTCTTCCTGTCTGTGCTCTCACATTTAGGAGCTCAAGCCTGGGAATCGTATAGTCATTCCATTTATGCTCTGGATCTATCAGAAATGTCATATATGGCCTAGAAAAGCTATATAAAAATGCAAAGATAAAAATCAAGGCAAAGTAGGCTACGGGGATGCAGACAAATGAATTACTAACAAAATGACCAATAGATATCACTGATAGACTAAAGTGGTTTTCCCAAAAGATCCCAGAATTTAAAAAATGCACCAGGGAGTTCCCTGGTGGCACAGTGGGTTAGGAATCTGGTGTTGTCACTGCTGTGGCTCAGGCTGCAGCTGTTTGATCTCTGGATCAGGAATTTCCACATGCCACATGTGTGGCAAAACAATTAAAAAATAAAAATGTACTTGATGCTATTAAACATCTTCTTTATAATTGTCTCTGACATTTTTTGCTGAGATCAGAATTCAGATAGATACTTTAGAAGTTCTCATCGTGGCACAGCAGAAACGAATCCAACTAAGAACCATGAGGCTGCGGGTTCGGTCCCTGCCCTTGCTCAGTGGGTTGGGGATCTGGCGTTGCCGTGAGCTGTGGTGTAGGTTGCAGGCGCAGCTCGGATCCCGCGTTGCTGTGGCTGTGGTGTAGGTCAGTGGCTACAGCTCCAATTAGACCCCTAGCCTGGGAACCTCCATATGCCTCGGGAGCCGCCCAAAGAAATAGCAAAAAGACAAAAAAAAAACAAAACAAAACACCCAGGGAGACAATGCTGGATCCTTAGCCCGCTGCACCACAGCAGGAACTCCCAGTATCTGATTTTTCTAATGCATAGAGACAGTATAAATTGCAGTAGTTAAAATCTTGACCTCTGGAGCTAGACTGCATTGTTTTAAAACCTGGCTCCTCCACTTATTAGCTTTATATCCCTGACAATTTATTTCTCCCCTTTATGCCCAGGTTTCTCTATCTATGAACCCTAGTGGCATTTAAATATATAATATCAATATAAATAATCATGGTATGTATGGAAATAAAGCATTTAAAATACAGACAATTATAAATGTAAACCAAAAAGCAAGCACTGTGTGTTAGCTTTTATTAACAGAATAGCTTCAATCCTTAGAGGAACAAATGACTCATTATATTTTCAGGGAAAAAAATGAGAAGTCATTGAAATGAAGGAGATGTGTGTGTGTGTGTGTGTGTGTGTGTGTGTGTGTGTGTGTGTATTAGAATATCTGCTTTTCCCTACCAGTTTTCATTTTCCTGTTTCCTCTTTAAATTAAGAGGTTCTTAACTAAGAAGCTGTGGAATCCTCTGCTTTTGGTAGAAATGCTGGCAATATACTTTCCCATAATAATGTTTATGATATGTCATCATCAGTAGCTGGTGCTCTTTTTTTCAGGCTGGACGGCAGCTGGAAGCTGAGCAGGCCTACAAGTACACAATGAAGGTATGATGCAAATAACTCTGCTGTTTGTACTGTACTGAGGCTGGGAAAATGGGAGAAAGATGCTGGCTTAATCAGGACTTTATAGCATTTCACAGTGAGAATATCTTTCAAGAGTTTTTTCTTACCTTTGCCATTATCATGGGGCTGCTGGGTTTGTAATAATAATCCACATATATTACCATAGGGGATCTTTTGTTAACTTCCTTGAGCCTCATATTCCTCACAAATCAAATTCAGGTGTTGGTCTAGTCCAGGGGTCAGCAAACTTTTTCTGTAAAGGGCAAAATAGGAAATATTTCAGACTTTGTGGCTACATAGTCTCTATTGTAACTATTATACTCTGCCCTTGTAGTGCAAAAACAGCCATAGGCAATACACAAACAAATGAGCATGGCTGTGTTTCAGATAAAACTTTACCTACAGAAAGAGGCAGCAGGCTGGATTTGGCTCATGAGCCATCATTTGCCAACTCCTGGTCTAGTTTATCAGTTGTGATTGCAAGTAATTTGAACAAAGTGGGGAAAGAACAAAGGGGTGATGCTAACTATTTCACCTACTTTTAAAGAGACATGGCTTTTACATTTCTTGTAAAAATTTGGCCAAAATTGAAATTACCCCTCGCTCCAAGGAAAGCAGGAAATGTGGCTTTTTGGCTGGCTACATTGCTTCCCTGAAAATGAAGATTTTGTTAGTAAAAGAAGAAAGTTTTCAGTAGGCAACAAATGTGTCTACTACACATTTAGATTTTAAAATTAAACTTAGATCTAATGTCTTTGATTTCTTTCTCTCATTTGCCATATGGGAATATTACACATTGGTCAAGATATGGGTGATATGGTGAACTCTTTTTTTTTTTTTCCTTCTTTTTAGGGGCACACCTTCGGCATGTGGAAGTTCCCAGGCTAGGGGTTGAAATGGAGCTGCAGCTGCCAGCCTACACCAGAGCCACAGCAATACCAGATCCAAGCTGCATCTGTGACCTACAGCATAGCTTGTGGAAACACTGAATCTTTAACCCACTGAGCGAGGCCAGGGATTGAACCCACGTCCTTATGGGTACTAGTGGGGTTCTAAACGTGCTGAGGCACAGTAGAAACTCCTTTAAAAATAAACATTATTTTACAAAAAAAAAAAATGCCCAGGTTGTGAGTGTTCATGTTATGAATTTTCATAACGTGAACACATCCATGTAAGCTGCATACTGTTCTGAGTTCTTTTTAATGGAGTTACCATGAAACAGAGAATATAAGAAGAGTCAATTCCACCCCAAGGATGGAATTTAGCTGTGGCTCTGAAAATAAGAGGTCTCTACATAGGTATATCAGGCATGACCTATGTCCTTCCTTTCCTCCTCTCTTGCAGCTGAAATTGAAAGATGAGAATCTGCTTACAGAGATCCACACAGTACAGGAGACAGTTGGCTTTGGAAATCCATCTTTCTGACAACTTCCACCTGAAGAATTTTCTGTATGGGATGCTAAGCTCCTTTCCTTCTCAGAGAAATTAAATCCTGGATGTTTCACCATATGAGAGCTGTGGATGAGTTAAAAAAAGATCTTCAACATAAATTGAAACTCATTCATGTATTTCCATTGGATATCATACTGGATGGCTATGTTACTGGAAGTTTTACTGGTTGACAGTAAACCGGGTGGCAATAAAAATCTAAATAAGAGGTTTTGAATTCTTCTGTGTGGTTCTGGAATTAAGGTACACTGAAGTCATTTAAGAATTATATATTTTTAATAGATGCAAACTATTGCATTTGGAGTGGATAAGCAATGAGATCCTGCTTGTATAGCAAAGGAAACTATATCTAGTCACTTGTGATGGAACACGATGGAGGATAATGCAAGAATATATAGGTACGACTGGGTACTTTGCTGTACAGTAGAAATTGACAGAACACTGTAAGCCGACTATAATGGAAAAAATAAACACCATAAAAAATAAAAAGAATTATATATATATATTTTACATATAATTCCCCCACACCAGACCGTCAGCTTCCTTGGGCCTGGAACAGCACCCTTTCATCTTTGAGATCTCAGCACTGCACCTTGGCCCTAACGTGCTCAAAAGAAAGTTTGCTGGCAGGATGGATTTGTAGAGCAGTTTAGCACCTCTCAGCCGCTCTCGGTATTCTCCCCATATTCCTCCCTCCAGCAGGGACCCACAGCCAGAGGGAGCCGGGCGCTCGCACAGGGCTTGGCTGCCCCCTTCCGGAGGCAGTAAAGGCGCGTTGAGTTCTGCCTGCGGCGTTACCGGCAGCATAGAGGCAAAAAGCGGAAGAGGCGGGGCAAATGGGCCATTCGCTTCCGGCACCGGGGAGCCAGGCTGGGGTCGCTGAGGCGTGAGGTCGGGGCTTCGGGGGCATTGACCTTTCCTGTCTGTCCGCCGTGCAGTCCTTGACCGTAGAGCCGATCGGCCGGAACTGGCGCACAGGCCCCGGCGCCCTCTGGCTGCGCCATGGTCCAGCTCAGTGAGTGGATAGGGGCCCCGGGAGACCTTCTGGGCGGTGGAGCGGGTAGGAGGCATGGGGGATAGCGTGAAGCTGCGCTCTCCTGGGCTAGTTGGAGGCAAGCCAGCCTGAAACAAACTGCCACACGTTTGATCCTCCCCTTTGTGTGAATGTGTGTGTGTAAGTTTTTGCGGAAACTCTGTGAAATAAATGGTTTTCATCATATATTTGAGGCAGCTGGGCTCCGACATGGTACAGAGCCAGTAAATGGCAGACCTGTGGTGAGTGCACTAGAGGGTGAGGAGGAAGGTCCTTTATAGCTGGAGCGCATGAGAGGAGTTTGACAAAAAGAAAAAAAGGTATCTCGACAGATTGACAAGAGTTGGTTGGAAATAAGGACATTTCAGTAGAGGAAGGGAGTTGTTTCATCTGCCTCATTTAGTCCATTTTGTGCCCTCAGTTCTTGTGTCTTAACTGCTTATTTCTCCACAGCCTCTGTTCTGTGCAAGGCCTACCGTGGAGGCCATTTAACCATCCGCCTTGCCCTGGGTGGCTGTACCAACCGGCCTTTCTACCGCATCGTGGCTGCTCACAGCAAGTGTCCCAGGGATGGCCGTTTTGTAGAGCAGCTGGGCTCCTATGATCCGCTGCCCAACAGTCATGGAGAGAAACTCGTAGCTCTCAACTTGGACCGGATCAGACATTGGATTGGCTGTGGGGCCCACCTCTCTAAGCCTGTGGAAAAGCTTCTGGGTAACTAACTCTGCACTAGTCTTACCTCTGAGAGGATTTTAAAATGAAGTCAATTCCAAAATCATGGGAACTCAGAACGATTTTCATTATCTCCAGGCTAATCAGGATTGGAGTGAGAACTGAAATTGATTAATTGCCGTTTAGAACCTGGAGACCCCTTTTGTGGACTCCTTTTGTGAAACTTTATGGGTGACTGAGATTTTTATGCTAAAAATTGGGAATGGTGTATTTGAATGGATCTCTGTCAGTCGATCTTTTTATCAAGTAAGGAGAATAGTGTTAGGAAGTAGACAGTATCCATTGTCTTTTTTTTTTTTTTTTTGTCTTTTTGCTTTTTTGAGGGCTGCTCTCGTGGCATATGGAAGTTCCCAGGCTAGGGGTCTAATTGGAGCTGTAGCCACCGGCCTACGCCAGAGCCACAGCAACTCGGGATCCAAGTGGTGTCTGTGATCTACACCACAGCTCACGGCAACGCCGGATCCTTAACCGACTGAGCAAGGCCAGGGATTGAACCTGCACCCTCATAGTTCCTAGTCGGATTCGTTAACCACTGCGCCACGACGAGAACTCCTATCCATTGTCTTCTTGCAGTAAATGGGAAGAAGGGAGTTGGGGGGAAGAGGTAAAACATTTTGGCAAGTGAAGAGCTTGTTTTGAATCTATGCTCTTCAGTTTGTTAGACTTCAGTTCAGTGAGGCTGAGTTTCCAGGGAAACATTAACTTGTATTGTTATAATGAATGAAAATCCTGTTACTTTTAGGTCTTTCTGGCTTTTACCCTCTGCATCCCATGATGATCACAAATGCTGAGAGGCTGCGACGGAAACGGGCACGAGAAGTCCTCTTAGCGTCTCAGAAAACAGATACAGAGGCTACAGAAACAAAAGCGAGCTGACTTAAATGAGTGTAGCAGTGGAAATAAGTTTAAGTCCAATTAAAACATTTGTGCAGAACTCTTAGTTTTATTAGACTTAGAGGTTAATAAATGTACTTTTTAAAGTCACCCATGCTTTTCTGGCCTGAACAGGGCTCAGGGAAGGTTTGTTCTTGATTGACGTAAAGCTGGTATAGGTACTACTTAGCTTTTTCAGCCTTCATCTGGGGAAAACAGTGGTTGTGGGGTGGGTTGGATTCTGCCTCTATTGGACAACTTTTTAGCCTGCTGCCTTCCAAGACTTCCCTGTTTCAAAGCTGCCAACCAGAATGTTCATGGCCTATCCAAGTAATTCTTCCTGTAATCATTTGCGATCATCCCACCAACTCAAGAACACAGTTACTTCCAAGGTAGGTTTGTTATGAGCTTTTAGGCTACTTTTTAAGAATGAATAGCTGAAAGAAAGATAATGTTGTAAAGTACCTACATACATTCTAGGCCTTTTCCATGCAAGATTATTTTTGAGAATTACAAGGTATCATGAAGTTAGGTAGGGTTATCTCCAATTTATAGGTGGGGAAGCTGAGGTTTGGAAGTAGGCCACATAGTTTTAATAATGGGCAGAGCTAAGAGTCAACCCTCAGTGTGCCTACTTGGAGTCCTTTTCCAACATGTTATATTGTCAGTGGTGGAGGAATAAGCAAAAATGAGGGGCTTTACAAAAGTCCACTTAAAAAGTCAGTGATAGAATCAGGTTTAGGTATCATGATTTGGTAATGTAAATGACTAGTTGTGCCAAAAACAAAAAAAAAAGAAAACAAACCCCAAATACATTATCTATTCTACCAGAACTGTAGCAAGAATTATATTCTGTGTAAGATTAAAATATAGAAGATTTATAGAGGAGATTCTCAAGCTCTATCAGTGTACCAACTTATTTTATTCTCTGGGCTTTGTATTCTGTGAATAGTTATCAGCCACCTCAAAATCTGGGGGTCACAAATTCTGCCAGGGTTGTCACTGTTTGGCCTCCACTTGCTTTGAGGAGACTTTGTAGGCAGGACAGGCAGAGAGGAACTGACTTTAGTTGGGTTGTATCTTGGATCTAGGAAAGAGAAATGTTTTGGAAACCACAGAAGTCTGGTTTGAGGTCTTCAGAGAAACTTTAATTGGTAGAGCAGAGGCAAATGTGATTCTGGAAAGTATTGATCAGTTAGGGGAACTGATGTGAAATGGGTATTTGAGCTACTGAGTTTCTGCCAACTCGACTACTGTTGTCCTTGTCTATCTTTTTTAAAAGATTGGTATATATACAAACTTCCTGTGTGGGCTCATCCTCTCCCTGATTTCCAAAGTTTTCTCTAGCCCTGGCCTTGCTTTGGATTTCCAGGCCCAGATTTTTCACCATGTTTTAAATGATTGCATCAGCCTATCTTGCTACTACCTCAAATCCAACATGCTTTAGAAAACCTTTGCTTCTGAAGTTGACCTTTTTTTTTTTTTTTTTTTTTTTTGCCGGGGTGGGAGGGGGACATGCCTGCAGCATATGGAATTACCAAGCCAGAGACAGAACCCGGACCAGAACAGTGACATGAGCTGCTGCAGTGACAATGCTGGATCCTTAACCTGCTGCACCACAAGAGAACTCCCCCAAAGCTTGTGTTTTTATTAAGATGATTGTTGGATTATATTATCTCCACCAAAGTGGAAGGTGATTCAGGAGCTGTTAAGGTGAATAGGATTGATTCTGTAATAAATGTCAAATCTAGACTCTCAGATTAAAAAAGTTTTTAAAAGATTGGTATTTTGTGTTTTTTGTTTAATATAGGCTTATTTATTGCAGGACTCAAGGGAAAGTCCCTCCCCAGCAGTTCCACCACCTGTAGGATGCAAAATTATTTGGGCCTTAGAGCTCTATATACTCTTGTCAAATCATCATTGGAAAAGAGCAAATCTATTTAATCTTTAGGTTAAACCATGTGAAATTGCCAAACGCCAATGTTAGGCTTTTTTTTTAACTGAAAAAAAGCAAAAAACAGCATTGCAGGAGTTGCCCGCTGTGGCGCAACGGGATCAGCAGCATCTCTGGAGTTCTGGGACGCAGGTTCAATACCTGTCCCCTGCACGTGTTGCACATGTTGCCACAGCTGTGGAGGTGGTCACAACTGGGGCTGGGATCTGATCCCTGGCTCGGAAACTCCATTTGCCGCGGGGCTGTCGAAAAAACCCCACCAAAACAACAATGCATAGATTCAGCTTAATATGATGAACGTTCCTTATACTGCATAAACTGAGCGGGGATTTTGACAATATAGCTGCCAAGTTTCGAGAATAAGGGGAGTCGGGCCGCGGAGGAGAGGGCGGGGGAGAAGGAGATCCCCTTGGTCAGAGAGATCTGGGACGCCATAGCCACACCCTGTCTCTACCTCGGCTGACGCCAGTTTTAGCCACGCCCCATTTTGCAGCCGTCGTAAAGTGTGGCGTCGTGACCCCGCCCCTTCCTGCGCCTCTTATGACGCAGGCGCCCTGGGCGTTTTGCGCGGGAAAAGGAAGCGGTGTAGTGTTCTTCTCTGTTGTAGGGACCTGCTGTTTTCAGTGAGGCTGCAGCCCGCTCTGCACCACTACCAGCCATGGGACTTCTGGAGCTGTGCGAGGAAGTATTCGGAACCACCGACCTATACCGAGTGTTGGGCGTGCGACGCGAGGCCTCAGACGGCGAGGTCCGACGTGGTTACCACAAAGTGTCCCTGCAGGTGCACCCGGACCGGGTGGGCGAGGGCGACAAGCAGGACGCCACTCGCCGCTTCCAGGTACGCTAGACCCCGCTCCACCCGCCGCCCGGGCTTCTTTCCGTCTCCTGGCCGCTTAGCGCCGCCCGGGTGAAGTAAGCGGAACCCGGCCTTGGCGTTTTCTAATCTTTTTTTTTTTCCGCGGTGTTGTTCCAGTGAGGGGGCAGGGGTGACTTCTGGATGCTCTTTCCCGCAGATCCTCGGGAAGGTCTATTCTGTTCTGAGTGACAAAGATCAGAGGGCAGTGTACGATGAGCAGGGAACAGTGGACGAGGATTCTGATGTGCTCAGCCAAGATCGGGACTGGGAGACCTATTGGAGATTACTCTTTAAAAAGGTAAAGAACTCTGGAGATTTCCTTGTGATTGTTACCATCATTCATTCAACGAAGATTTATTGGATGCCTCTAAGGTCTTGCACTTTGTATTGTGTAAGAATGAGGAAATTTTTATTTGGCTTCGATATATTAATAAATACCCACAGGCATTCCTCAGGAGATACCTATCTAACCTATCGATCTTGAGGAAGGACAAATTTAACTATTAGGTTGAACCATGTGTATGTGTGAAACCATACACATACACACACTTAACTGAAATGGATCTTTAATCATCTGTTGATGTAGAATGATTATAGTAAAAGGGGGGCATTTAATTTTTTTTACAAGATGTGCTTTATTTTACATATCTAGATGCAAGTTTTGAGTATTTTCCTGGGTCTCTTCCCATCTTTGAAAACTTCACTTAAATTTTTCTGATCTGTAGCTTAGCAGTTGTAAAGGTCGGGCTGAGAGAACTCTGGAAAATCTTTGGCATAGAAAATTTGGTTCCTTAAAATAGTTTCAGCTCAAGTAACGTGTATTGGGGAGAAGCATTTCAAGACCTAAATTTAGTTTTTACTAGAGTTCCTTTTATTTAAAATAAAATTCTCAAAGTTAAAGCATATATCTCTCATTTGTTCAGATATCTCTAGAGGACATTCAAGCTTTTGAAAAGACATACAAAGGTTCTGAAGAAGAGCTGGCTGACGTTAAACAGGCCTATCTAGACTTCAAGGGTGACATGGATCAGATTATGGAGTCTGTGCTGTGTGTGCAATACACAGAAGAACCCAGAATAAGGAATATTATACAACAAGCTATTGATGCTGGAGAGGTCCCATCCTATAATGCCTTTGTCAAAGAATCGAAGCAAAAAATGAATGCAAGGAAAAGAAGGGTAAGATTTGGAATGCTCTTTGTTATTTATATCTTGACTGCTTCCAAAAAGAATTTGAGAATATTTACAGTAATAAAAATACATAAAAGAAAAAGAAAATATATCTAAGACCACTGAGGACTTCTCTGGTGGTGGCCTAGTAGTTAAGGACTCTGTGTTGTCACTGCTGTGACTCAGGTCACTGCTGTGGCTTGGGTTCGGTCCCTGGCCCAGGAACTTCCCCATGCTATGGGTGTGGCAAACAAACAAAAACAGAAAACACTGAAAAAAGGATAAGGGTTAACTTTTTTACTAGTTTTCATCTAATAAAATGAGCATATCAGCTCATTAAGGGAACCTTTTTTTTAACCTACTATGTTGTGCTCAAGAGGATTTTATGGCATGGATTATTTAGATAATCAATATTTTAAAGTAGCACTGAAATATTCTTCATATGGGCCAGTTCTTGTAGCCTTGCTGGGGCATTCCTGGGAGATGAAGTAAGGGAGCCCAGATACCTAGGCTAGATTGTGGTTCTTACTTGGTTAAAGGGTGGGGAGAGGGTGACAGAGACTGTGTCTGTTTTTCAGACTGTGTCTTTTTAATTCAGATTCCTTTGGTCTTGCCCAGATTGATCCTTGAATTGGACCCAGAAAATACCTTCTTTTTTTTTTTTTGCATTTTAGGGCCGCACCCTTGGCATATGAAAGTTCCCAGGCTAGGGGTCGAATTGGAGCTGTAGCCACTGGCCTACACCACAGCCACAGCAACACCAGATCCAAGCCGTGTCTGCGACCTATACCACAGCTCACAGCACTGCTGGATTCCCAACCCACTGAGTGAGGCCAGGGATTGAACCTGCATCCTCATGGATTCATTTCTGCTGCACCACAACGGGAACTCCCCAGAATGTACATTTTCTTAAACAAATGATTTAGTTTATTTTTATGAAGGTTTTTCCAAATACAACTTGGGATACACTTTTATGGAGTATCAAGGGTTGTGACTCGTGTGTCCTTTATACCCATATTAATATCTCGAGATGGTGAGGATAAGGATGATGGTAGGGAAAAGGAGTTTAAGGATATCTGAGGTTCAGGGAGGGAGTGGATTCAAGGTGGCAGACATCTATGCCTCTAGTCAGGAGGAAGACCAGACTGGTACTGAAGTCACCATAGCTGGCTTTCACAGTGAGAGCTCCATGGAAAGCGGACAGTCTAGGATTTTAGCTCTTTGGTGGGTACCTTATTATGTGTGGCTGAACTGGAGGTGAAGGAAAGTCTGCACCTTTTAGGTGCTAGATACACAGGAGAAAGGTGACACCTGAGATGAATTGAGAGAAGCGAATGTGTATCAAGATCATCATTTTGACCCACAGGTTACATCTGTTTCCATTCAAGTTGACAATTTAGCTTAAGTTGTTAATCATTTTTTTCAGATGAAACTGAGCACAGCTGTATTCAGCAATGCGCTGTTAGCTTGAAAAACTTCCTGTGAGTTTGGCGGGGGGCGCAGTGGAATAGTTTTGAGAGGCACTCCTGCAAACTTGGAGAGGGAGAATAGTTGTTAAAAGAAACGGAATACAAGGACTGAAAGTAGACAGTGGAAACTGTCTCTGTTTATTGGAATAACAAGGTCCTAATGTGCCATCATTCTGAGTATTAATAGCATTCATTGTTGTTAAGAAAATTCACTGAGGGGGAGGGTGGGGCATCTTAGACTCTTAGTTGTTGTCCTGAAGGAAAGAATAAACTAATTATTAACCTTTCCCAAGGTATTCTTGTGGTATTTTGGAATCAGTGTTCTAGTAAAATTTGGCAAGAGGTAGCTTTGAAATCCAGTAAAGAAAGGTTAAAACTGAATTTGTTAGTGCTGATCCTAACTTCTCAGGGGAAATTTTAAACCAGGGTTGCTCTCAAGGCTGCCTTGAGTCACATGTAGTAAATTTGATTTCCAGAGGAGGACTCTAAATCCTGGCAACATTTTGAGGGCATCCTTGGTTAAGTGATCTTTCCTAGCATTTTGTTTTCCTTCCTGTCACCACGTGGTTTATGAAACCAAACTGCCTGCTTGCCCCTAGCAAGTAGAAATGGGGAACACTCAGAAATGCTTATTGGAGTCAGGATCTACTCCTTGCTATCAACAATGTTGCCTTTTAGTGAAGGACACATACATATGTAATTTTATCCTTTTAATCTGTGTAATTCTCAAAGTGAAAGGGTCTTAACATAGATTTGCTTCTGGGAAAGAGGGTGTATTTTTAGTTTTGCTGGATTGCCATGGAATCTCACATGAGTTTCTGTTTTAGGCTCAGGAGGAGGCTAAAGAAGCAGAAATGAGTAGGAAGGAGTTGGGGCTTGATGAAGGAGTGGATAGCTTGAAAGCAGTCATTCAGGTAAACCTGGCAGGCTGTCTGTGAAGGGGGCCGCCAGTTCTTTCATGTTCTGATTCCTACTGCTAATAATTTCTTTGGAGTGTGTGATTATAGTGTTGTGGGCATTTTGTTTGCTTTTAAGACGTAATTCAGGTACTATATATTCATCCTTTTAAAGTGTACAGTTCAATGATTTTTAGAAAATTTAGCAGGTTTTACCATCATCAGCACTAATTCCAGAATATCTTCATCACCCTAAACAAAAACCACTTATCCATTACCAGTCATTCCCTATTCTCCCTTTGCACCAGCCCTTGGCAACCACTAAGTACTTCTATCTCTGTGGACATCTTGTGTTTTGAAAGCTTGTGTTTTAACTTTTCAAACAGAGCAGACAAAAGGATCGGCAAAAGGAAATGGACAATTTTCTGGCTCAGATGGAAGCAAAGTACTGCAAACCTTCCAAACGAGGACAGAAAAAAACGACTCTCAAGAAAGAAAAGAAATAATGGAATTTTCTCTTCAAAGGCCTTAGGTGTTAATTGGTGCCATTGTAGGCAAGGTACAGTCAAGATTTGAAGACAAGTGTCAACCAAACCCTTGAGAGAAGTTGTCTTTCAGGCCTGAATTATTCAGATTGACTACATAAACCAAGCGGAATCCTCTCAAACTGATCTTAGAATATCCTAGAAATACCCTGTAATTCTGGGAGGTCTTTGTATGAAAGAATTTGGTGGTGATCATGAGGGAACAGGAGGGTGGTGTACTTCCTGACAGTACTTTTCTATGGGTCTTCTGTACAAGGCATTATCCAGAATGCCTCCCACCTTCAGCACTTATCATTTTACCACATGGGAGTGAGCCGCAGAGTACTGAGTGATGTGTGTTTATTAGAACAGATAATCTCTTAGCTGGCAGGCCTTCAGTATGGTTGCTGGATATCTGTCTTCCAAGTCCTTGCCAGTTTGCTTTAGCCTTATCTCGCATAGACTCTCTTTTTCTCAACCAAGTTTTATACTCGGCTTGACATATCTGGGAGAAACGGGTTATTCACATTACTTCAGGCATCTTTGTAAGACTTATAAATGATTAAATAAACAAGTAAAAAATGACTGTTAAGTTCTGGGGGAGCTTTTTAAATGATCCCAGTATGATCATTTAAAAGATATCCAGAAAAAAACATGAATGGTGCTTAGGATAAAGGAGAGAAGAGGCAGTTCTCTGGTCAGTGGTCTAGTGGTTACGACTAGGCACTTTCACTGCTATAGCCTAGGTTCAATTCCTGGTCTGGTCTGGTCTGGGGACTTCCTCATCAAGCTGCTGCATGCTGGCCAAACAGAGAGAGAAGAAAAGTAGTCCTAGTCAGATTGTAGTAGATCCCTTGTTTGAGTAGCATAAAGAGATGTTGTAGTCCTGTCGATAACTGCTGAATGTCCTTAGGTCACTACTGAGTTTGTCTGAACTTGTTTCCTCATCTATAAAAGGTAAGGAAGCTGGGCTAAATGACTTGTTGAAGCCTCTTTCTGACTCTTTAACCTTGAAAAGCAAACCATCTTGATCCAGTGGTTTGTTAGCACATACTCATAGTATTGGTTTATGAGAATAATACAGAGATTTTTGACTTAAATTTAGATGAGCTGATAAGAATTCATTAGAATATTTGGAAAAATTTCAGAGACTGTTTAACTTGAAATCTCTTATACGCTAATATATTCGATACCATATGTGTAAAACAAACCTGTTACTGAGATTCATGTATCATAATTTATCTGAGGTAAGCACATGGCACATTTTCAGTTTGTGATTATAAACAGGTTAAAATAAAAATATAATTTAATGCAGGTTGTTTGAAGCATCTGTCTTCATATGATAGCATTAAAACACATTAATATAATAAAAAATGATCATGTCAGTTTATCAACTCTGAAGATAAACAGTAAGATCTAAAATCAGTATGACCATCAAAATTAAAATTTAGTGAAATTTAAATAAAATAAATTTAAGCCATAGTTAAAAACACTGCTGCATTCAGGAGTACACTCAGGAAAGGTCCATATTAAAAAATCAAAAGAATGTCAAATTTCTCTTTGCTCTTAGGATACGTTTATACTGGACTAATTTCCAGGGTTTCTGAAATTTCAAGAAATTGTGTCTTGCTGGCTCACTAATAGAAAGATTCTATAAATTTTTTAATTGCCTTTCTTAGACATGTAGGAGAAAAATCTGGCAAGATGAGTTTAATATATAGAAAAAATAGGACCACTAAAGTACTTTAAGAAGAAGCATAACATGTGATGTCAAGCAGGTACCGTGAGGTTGAACTGTCCTATCCTAAAATAAACAAAAAAGTGCACTGATTTGTTACTTTATATCAAGTGCTCAATGTTTATGTCTTTACTTACTTATCCTGCCATATACATCTTTCTGCCTGTGGGACCAGATATCTAAAAAGAAAGCTTTAGGGATGACATCTGTATGATGAATAGTTCAGATTTTTGGTGGCACTATCTCCTAAAAATGACTTAAAATTGAGTACACTTCTCTAGAAATTAAACACAAGCAGAAGTATTCCAAAGCCAGTGATAACTTAATGTTATCAAATAATTTGCTACTTTCTGTGTGTGTACGGTCTGACAGAATCCTTTAATAATTGAACTGATCATTAACAGACAACATGAGCAGTAATTTGGAGGAAATTATTCATTTGTTACATCTTTGGGTACAAACTTATGTGTCTGGTGGAATGGTTAACTTATGCAGAAAGAAGTAATTGGAGATGGAAACAGTACCTATGTAATCTTTGGCTGATACTGCTCTCAGTCAGTTGTACCAAAATAACTCTTCATGAAGATGCTTTCAGGTTGTCTCTTGTATACAAGCTCTGTATCATTAGTTGACTCAACACTGATTTGTGAAACCTTCCCATGTGTTCCCTGCAGCCTGAAGCAGTTTCGTCTCATCTGCCCTATGGTCCCTGCCTGGTTCTAGAGATTGGTCCACCTCTGTTTTGAGATTTTGTAGACCCGTGTAACTGAGGACCTGTCAGACAAAGATGACATCATAAAGTAACATTAGTAGACATTCTAGGTTTGATTATCTTAAGTTCATGTGTTCATGTGTACAGGGCTTTTTTGCTGCAATTATCAGTTAGCCTTTTTTTTTTTTTTGCTTTTTAGGGCCACACCAGTAGCATATGGAAGCTCCCAGGCTGGGGATCGAATCAGAGCTACAGCTGCCAGCCTACGACACAGCCATAGCAATGAGTGATCTGAGCTGCGTCTGCGACCCACACCACAGCTCACAGCAACGCCAGACTGCTGACCCACTGAGGGGCCAGGGATCGAACCTGCATCCTCGTGGATACTAGTCAGATTCATTTCCGCTGCGCCACAACAGGAACTCCTAGTTAGACTTTAAGTTTGGAAACTGACCAAATGATATATATTTACCAAGGCAATAAAAATTGCATACTTTATGTAAAAACAAATAAAATCTACATTGAGATGAAAACAGTAATCTAATTTTAGAAAGTAGCCACTAATTTAAAAAGACTAAAACATCTGTTTCACATACCTAAATATTATACAAGCTATATCTGACCATAAGTGTGGCTGAATGTAAAAATTTTAGCTCAGAGGTGGCAATGCTGCTTTGAGCACTGGTCTAGGAATAGAATCCACTGAAAGCATTCAGAGACTACCAAACAATGCTACTAGGAACTGAACTAAGAGAATTCACTTGGACTACAGAGATGGTTTGGGGCAGGTTACTTTTTAATGTACTTGGTTTTTTTTCTTTTTCTTTTTTTGTCTTTTTTTAGGCCCGCACCTGTGGCATATGGAGGTTCCCAGGCTAGGGGTCCAATTGGAGCTGTAGCCACCGGCCTACGCCACAGCCACAGCAACGCAGGATCCGAGCTGTGTCTGCAATCTACACCACAGGTCATGGCAATGCCGGATCCTTAACCCACTGAGCAAGACCAGGGATTGAACCCACAACCTTATGGTTCCTAGTCGGATTTGTTTCCACTGTGCCATGACAGGAACTCCTAATGTACTTGTTGATTAATCTGATTATTAATAGGAAACATTTCAACTGCCCAGTAGTTCTTAATTTTACCTACAACATATGAGAAAATGACCCTGATGGTGATAAGACCATTTTAGGGAGAATTAAAACATTCTTAAATTTTCTCCCATCACTCTTATGAAAATAGAGACTATACAATGTAACTTAGAAGTCAAAAAAGTTAATGGGCTTGAGTTCCCGTCATAGAATGAATCTGACTAGGAGCCATGAGGCTGCAGGTTCGATCCCTGGCCTGGCTCAGTGGGTTAAGGATCCAATGTTGCCGTGAGCTGTGGTGTAGATTGCAGATGCAGCTTGGATCCTGTGTTGCTGTGGCTGTGGTGTAGGCCAGCAGCTGTAGCTCTGATTTGAACCCTAGCCTGGGAACCTCCATATGCTGTGGGTGTAGCCCCAAAAGCAAACAAAACAAAATAACAACAAAAAAAAAACCCACAAAAAAAACCCCCAAATCCCAAAACAAACAAAAAAGAAAAAAGCAAGGTCTTAATCACAGAGCAGTAAAATAAGAGCCATGGTCTCACCTGTCCCAGCAGATCCCCTACCAGATCTGGCCTGTTGAGGATACTCAGCAGCACATGAACGATGATATCGTGTATCTGGCTGAAAAAAAGAAAAAGATGAAACACTTCTTACAATGCAACTTCTCTCAAATGATAATGTGTTAGTTGGTTTACAAGAGAAAACCTTGAAGGTGGACAACAGTGTTGTTGGCTTTGTCTACCAATCTGGGGGACAGGTAGGCTGACTGCACTCATATTCTAAATAGAAAAATCTAAGCCAGAAGCCCACAGAGCCATTGCTAATTTGTAAAAACTGCAAGTTCTAAACTGATTCACTTAGTTGTACACCTGAAGCTAACATACACCTGAACCTAGCACAACACTGTAAGTCAACTATAATCCAATAAAAAATTTTTTAAATTGCGAGTTCTACAACTTTTTATATTAATACGCCTTTTAAAAAAATTTTAGCAAATATAAATAATCTATGTGTTTTAATATTTCTAGGATTTCCCGCTGTAGTGCAATGGGATGGGTGGTGTCTATGGAGCACTGGGATGCAGGTTTGCTTCCTGGCCCAGCACAGTGGGTTAAGGATCTGGTGTTGCTGCAGCTTGGTATTGCAGCTGTGGCTCAGATTCAGTCTGTGGCCTGAGAACTTCCAGATGCTGCAGGGTGGCCAAAAACAGATTTGAGCGATGTTTTTCAAGTGAAGCCCCATGTTTTCTATCAGGGATTCGTAAACTTATTTTTTGTAGAGGACTGGATAGTAAACATTTTAGGTTTTATGGTACAAACTCTCATTGCTAGTACTCAATTCTGTTGTAGTAGGAAAGCAGCTTCAGACAGTACAAAATTGAATGAGCATGATGGCTCTGCTCTAAGAAAACTATTTACAGAAACAGGCAGGAAGCCAAACAGCCTATGAACTGTAGTTTTCTGACCCCTATTGTAGAGAACACCAAGGAGCAGAATGCTGGTTTGGCTGTACTGGCCAAGGACTTGGGTCTTGTGCTCTTAGTAACATTGAATTACTAGCTCACCTCCCTTTTCACGGCAACACCTTGGGAGAGAAATAGCTAATATTAGAAATTTTTGCTTTGTTTTTGTTAAAAATACCTAGAGAAAAGGAAACTTTGAAATGTTTTTATGTGTTTAGTTTTATTCCTAAGGCAGCCAAAAATTGTTTGATAGTAGAAAATCAAACTATGGAATATAATTGTCAAACACTACTTAGCCAGTGTTGTCATGGATCAGATTATGAGAAGGCAAATTCAATAGAGGTTCTTAAACTTTCTAGGGTTCACACTGAGTAAGAATCAAATGCTTGCATTTCCCTTTTGCCTGTGTTTTTGGGGAGAATCTCCCCCTAAATCAAGTTTCCTGAGGTCTACTGGGTTGAATAGTGCCCCCTGACCCAATTTATGTCCACATGGAACCTGTAAGCATGACTTTATTTGGATATAAGATCTTTGCAGATGTAAATAAGTTAAAATGAAGTCATACTGGATTAGGGTGGATCTCAAAATTCAGTGACAGCTATCTTTATAAGAGGGAAATTTGGAGACAGATACACACAGGGAAGAAGGCCATTTGAAGATAGAGGTAGAAATTGGAATGATGCGGCTGCAAGCCATGGAGTACCAGGGATTGCTGGCAACTACCAGAAACTAGGAAGAAGTAAGGAAAGATTCTTTCCTAGAACTTGCAGAGGGAATTTGGCTCTGCCGACACCTTAATTTTGTACTTAATAGTTTCTAGAACTGAGAGAACAAATCTCTTTTCTTTCTTTTTTTCTTTTTTTTTTTTTTTTAATTGGCTGTACCCACGGCATATGGAAGTTCCTGGGTCAGGGATTGAATCCCAGCCACTGCAGTCGGATTTTTAACCCACTGCACCACAGAGGGAATTCCAAGTTTCTATGGTTTTTAAGCTACCCAGTTTGTGGTGGTGTTTTTTTGTTTGTTTGTTTGTTTTTGTTTTTTTTAAACTCAGGGAATTTCTAGGTTCATCCATGTTGCTGCAAATGCTATTTCATTCCTTTTTCCATGTCTTGGCTATTGTATGTAGTGCTGCAGTGAACATTGGGGTACATGTATCTTTTTGAGACATAGTTTTCTCTAGATAGATGCCTGAGAGTGGGATTGCTGGATCAAATGGTAATTCTGTTTTTAGTTTTTTGAGGAATCTCCATACTGTTTTCCATAGTGGTTGCACCAATTTACATTCCCACCAACAGTGTAATAGGGTTCCCTTTACTCCACACCCTCTCTAGCATTTATTGTTTGTAGACTTTTTGATGCTGGCCATTCTGGCTGGTATTAAGATGGTACCTCATAGTAGTTTTTATTTGCCTTTCTCTAATAATTAGTGATGTTGAACATCTTTTCATGTGTGTTTGGCCACTGTTTGTCTTCTTTGGAGAATTTTCTGTTGAGATCTTCTGCCCATTTTTTGATAGGGTTGTTTGTTTTTTTGGTATTGAGCTGTAGGAGGTGTTTATATATTTTGGAGATTAATCCTTTGTTGCTTCATTTGGAAATATTTTCTCTCATTCTCTGTGTTGTCTTTTCATTTTGTTTAGGATTTCCTTTGCTGTGCAAAACCTTTTTAAGTTTAATTAGGTTCCGTTTGTTTATTTTTGATTTTATTGTCATTACTCTAGGAGGCGGATCTGATAAGTATTGCGGTGGTTTATGTCAGAGAGAGTTTGGCCTGTTTTCTCTAGGAGGTTTATAGTATCCAGTCTTATATTTAGGTATTTAATCCATTTTGAGTTTATTTTTATGTATGGTGTCAGGGAGTGTTCTAACTTCATTCTGTTATGTGTAGCTGTCTGGTTTTCCCAGCATCACTTCTTGAAGGGACTTGTCTTCTCTCCATTGTGTATTCTTGCCTCCTTTGTCATAGATTAGTTGACCATAGGTGCATGGGGTTTAATTCTGGGCTTTCTGTCCTGTTCCACTGATCTGTATTTCTGTTTTTGTGCCAGTACCATACTGTTTTGATGACTGTACCTTTGTAGTATACTCTGAAGTCAGGGAGCCTGATTCCTCCAGTCCCATTTTTCTTTCTCAGGATGGCTTTGGCTATTCTGGGTCTTTGCTGCTTCTAAACTTTAAAATATTTTGTTCTAGTTCTGTGAAAAATGTCCTTGGTAATTTGATAGGGATTGCATTGAATCTATAGATTGCCTTGGGTAGTATAGTCATTTGGACAATATTGATTCTTCCAATTCAAGAGCATGGCATAACTTTCCATCTGTTTGTGTCATCTTTGATTTCTTTCATCATGGTCTTACAGTTTTCGGAATATGTACAGGTCTTTTGTCTCTTTAGGTAGGCTTATTCCTAGGTATTCTTTTTGATGTGATGGTAAATAGGATTATTTCCCTAATTTCTCTTTCTGATCTTTCATTGTTAGTATATAGAAATGCAGTCAATTTCTGTGTATTAGTTTTGTATCCTGCAACTTTACCAAATTCATTGATGAGCTCTAAGAGTTACCTGGTAGCATCTTTAGGATTTTTTAGGTATCGTATCATGTCATCTGCAAATAGTGATAGTTTTACTTCTTCCTTTCCAATGTGGATTCCATTTATTTCATTTTCTTCTCTGATTGCTGTGGCTGGGACTTCCGAAACTGTTGAATAGTAGTGGCGAAGTGGATGGCCTTGCCTTGTTCCTGATCTCAGTGGAAATTCTTTCAGCTTTTCACCATTGAGAATGATGTTAGCTGTAGGTTTTCCATATATGGCCCTTATTATGTTGAGGTAGGTTCCCTCTATGCTCGTTTTCTGAAGGGTTTTCATCAGAAATGAGTGTTGGATTTTGTCAAAGGCTTTTTCTGCATCTATTGAGAGGATCATTTTATTCTTCAGTTTGTTAATGTGGTGTTTCACACTGATTGATTTGTGGATATTGAAAATCCTTGCATTCATGGGATAAATCCCACTTGATCAATGTGTATGATCCTTTTAATGTATTGCTGAATTTGGTTTGCTAGTATGTTGTTGAGGATTTTTGCATCTATGTTCATCAGTGATACTGGCCTGTAATTTTCTTTTTGTGTATGTGTATGTGGTATCAGGGTGATGGTGGCTTCATAAATGAGTTTGGGAGTGTTCCTTCCTCTGCAGTTTTTTGGAATAGTTTCAGAAGGATAGGTATTAATTCTGCTCTAAATTTTTGATAGAATTCACCTATGAAGCCATCTGGTCCTGAACCTTTGTTTGTTGGAAGGTTTTTTTTTGTTTTGTTTGTTTGTTTAGTTTTTTGCTTTTTAGGGCCACACTTGCAACATATGGAAGTTCCCAGGTTAGGGGTCGAATTGGAGCTACAGCTTCTAGCCTATGCCCAGCCACAGCAATGCAGGATCTGAGTCACTGTTCGACCTACACTGCAGCTCATGACATCACTGGATTCCCCAAGGATCGAACTTGCATCCCCCTGGATACTAGTCGGATTTGTTCCTGCCATGCCACAGAAGGATTTAATAGATATTTCTAGAACATTCCATCCAAAAGCAGCAGGATACACATTCTTCTCAAGTGCACATGGAACATTCTCTAGGATAGATCACATTCTGGGCCACAAATCAAGCCTCGGTAAATTTAAGAAAATTCATATCACATCAAGCATCTTTTCTGACCACAACACTATACAACTGGAAATCAACAACAACAACAAAAAAAAACTGCAAAAAAAAACATGTGGAGACTGAACAACACGCTACTAGACAACTAATGATCACTGAAGAAATCAAAGAGGAAACTTAAAAATACTTAAAAGCAAATGTGACAACAAAGTTAGAACAATCCATAATGTATGGGATACAGCAAAGCAGTTCTAAGAAGGAAGTTTATAGCAATACAAGCCTACCTCAGGACACAAGAAAAATCTCAAATAAACAACCTAACTTTATACCTAAAGCAACCAGAGAGAGGACAAAACCCAAAGTTAGCAGAAGGAAAGAATTCATAAAGATCAGAGAAGAAATAAATGAAATAGAAACACAGACAACAATAGAAAAGAAACTAAAAGCTGGTTATTTAAAAAGATCCACAAAATTGATAAACTCTCCAGTGTCCTGCATTTGTACCCTCCTCTTCTCACGATTTTTGATTTTGGTAGCATAATTGTGCGTGGATGATTTCCTGTCTTTACTGTATACATGCCTTTACTGGTGAGCCTTGTCATTTGTGGTATTTTTGTTTCCTGTTGCAGCCTTTTCTTTTCTGCCTAGAGAAGTTCCTTTAGTATTTGTCGTAAAGCTGGTTTAGTGTTGCTGAATTCTCTTAGCTTTTGCTTATCTGTGAAGCTTTTGATTTCTCCTTCAAATCTTAATGAGAGCCTTGCTGAGTACAGTATCTTGGTTGGAAGTTTTTTCCTTTCATCACTTTAAGTATATCATGCCACTCCCTTCTGGACTGCAGTTTCTGCTGGAAAATCTGCCAATAACCTTACCAGAATTCCGTTGTATGTTATTTGTTTCTTTTCCCTAGCTGCTTTCAGTATTTTCTCTTTGTGTTTAATTTTGGACACTTTGATTAATGTGTGTCTCAGAGCATTTCTCCCCGGGTTTATTTTATATGGTACTCGTTATGCTTTTGGGATTTGAGTGAGTGATTCCTTTCCCAAGTTAGGGAAGTTTTTGGCTATTATCTCTTCAAATATTTTCTCTTTTCTCCTTCTGGTATCCATGTAATATGGCTGTTGGTGGTTTAACGTTGTCCAGAGTTCTCTGAGACTCTCTTCATTTCTTTTCAATCTTTTTTCTCTTTTCTATTTCTCATCAGTGATTTCCACTAGTTTGTCTTCCATCTTGTTTATTCATTGTTCTGTCTCCTGTATTCTGCTTTTTTGTTCCTTCTAGTGAATTTTTTATTTTCAGTTATTGTGTTTTGCATCTCTGCTTGCTTAATCCTTAAATCTTTTCTTTGTTCCCTGTTACTTGTAATTTATCAATGTTTGCCTCCAGTTTATTTCCAAGATCTTGAATCATCTTTTTTTTTTTTTTTTGTCTTTTTAGGGCTGCACCCACGGCATTATGGAGGTCCCCAGGCTAGGGGTCTAATCCAAACTGTAGCCGCTGGCCTACACCATAGCAACGCCAGATCCGAGCTACGTCTGCAACCTACACCACAGCTCATGGCAGCCTTGAATCATCTTCACTATCATTAGTCTAAAGTTTTTTTCATGGAGGTTGGTAATCTTCATGTCACTTAGCTGTTTTTCTACGTTTTTTTCTCATTCCCTTATCTGAGTTATAATTCTCTGACTTTTGTATAGATTTTTGATATGTGGTCTCTTTTTTTGCAGATGGTAGGGTTGGAGCCTCTCTCGCTTCTGATGTCTGCCCCCTTGTAGCTAAAGTTGGTATGGGGGCTTGCTGCAGGCTTTCTGATGGCAAGGACTGGTGCCTTCCACTGGTAGGTGGAGCTGATTCTTACCCCTGTGGTGCGTGGGGTCTTGTCTCTGACTGAGATTGGAGGAGGCTATGTGCCTGTGTGGTCATTAGGCAGCCTGTTTGCTGATGGGTGGGGCTGTGTTCCCACCTAGTTTGTTGTTTGGCCTGGGGCTTCTTAATCCCAAATGGCCACCTCTGGAGGAGTTCATGCTGATGATTATTCCAGAGACCTTTGCCTCCAATGTCCTTCCCCTACAGTGAGCCACAGTCATGCCTTGCTTTCCCAGGAGATCCTTCAAGAACCACAGGCAGGTCTTACCTAGATTCGTATGGAGTCTCTCCTTTGCCCTGGAACCCAGTGTACATGAAAATTGGTGTGCGCCTTTCAAGAGTGGAGTCCCTGTTTCCCCTAGTCCCGTGGAGCTCCTGTACACAGGCCCTGCTGGCCCTCAATGCCCAATGCTCCAGGGGCTCCTCCTCCCAATGCCAGATCCCTGTGATTGAGCCTCTGCGATATAATTACTTTCCAGTCAGTGGGCTGCCCATTGGTGGGTATGGGGTTGCTTGTATCATTTAATTGCCACTTCTACCATCTTGATGTGGCCTTCCCTTCTGGAGTAGGATTTTTTTTCTTTTTTTTGCTTTTTAGGGCTGTACCTGCAGCATATGGAAGTTCCCAGGCTAGGGGTTGAATAAGAGCTGCAGCTCCTGGCCTACACCAGAGCCATAGTAGTGTGAGATCTGAGCCTCGTCTGCCAGATCCCTGACCCACTGAATGAGGCCAGGGATGAAAACCCCATCCTCATGGATATTAGTTGGATTAGTTTCTGGTGTGCCACAACAGGAATTCTGTAGGATATCTGTTTTGATAGTTGGCAGTCTGTTTTCTTGATGGTTGTTCAGCAGTTGGTTGTAATGTTGCTTTTATGAGAGAAGGCAAGCTCCAGTCCTTCTACTCTGCCATCTTAACCATCATCCTGTGATAATTTGTTATGGCAGTCCTAGGAACCTACTATAATGCCCCATTCATTTATTACTTTAACCACTCTTCTAACAGAGGAAAGACTGTACAGTGCTTAGGATGATACAGTTTAAGGGTTAGAAGTTGGGGTAAGTGGCTTGCAGACACCACCATCTTGAAAACTAGTGTAGGATATGGGTTCCTGGGCCCAAGCCCTCTTGCACAAACCAAATGAGGTAGGGCTGAGCTTCTGGCCTACAATTTTGCACAAGGTCAGTGCATAACCTCAATCTCCCAATTAGGTTTTTTTCTATTATTTGTTTAAAAGGGCTGGCAAATGCACATTAAATAGTAAGGTAATGTCAGCATTTCAAACCCCAATTAACAAAAAAAAACCCCAAATGTCTTAACTCGCCCATCCATCAGTCTACATCATAATCATCTTTTGGTGTAACTGGTGTAATTCTCTAAGAACAATGTTAAAGAATGAAGTTAATGCTAACATGATATGCACTGGGGTTTAACATATTCATTCCCAGAAATATTTAAACTTTAATTGCTTAGTATTTGCAATTTATGTATAAGGCATTTTACTTTATTTTTACAAGTTAAAAGAATGAGTAGCAGAGACCAGTTAGAATTTCAACAAAATATACTTAAAACACTATTTTTATTAGAACCTTAGCTTTTGTTCTTAGAGTTGACTAAGACCCCATGTAAAGCTTTAAGGCTTCCAAAGTAGTTTTTTTTTTTTTTTCCTTTCCCCAACTATCAAGACCATAAAGGAAGTATGTTACTCTACCAAAAATGATTGAGTTGTGTTGGGCCTGGAGAAAAAGTCAGGTAAAAGGAGCCTCTCCTGGGGCTGCTGATGGTTAGGCTCATCCACCACTGCACTTCGAGCTCGACTGGAATCGCCATGAGTTTTCTGTAGAAGAGACAAAAATTACAGAAACACTTAATTCATAGTGGGAGTCGTGCATATTTTATAGCAACCTTAATTAACAGGTATGGTAATTACAGGTCAAGCAGCTCTATTTCCATTATCATAAATTAGAATTCAGTTTGTACCTTTTTATTTATTTATTTATTTATTTGCTATTTCTTGGGCCGCTCCCGCGGCATATGGAGGTTCCCAGGCTAGGGGTCCAATCGGAGCTGTAGCCACCGGCCTACGCCAGAGCCACAGCAACGCGGGATCCGAGCCGCGTCTGCAACCTACACCACAGCTCACAGCAACGCCGGATCGTTAACCCACTGAGCAAGGGCAGGGACCGAACCCGCAACCTCATGGTTCCTAGTCGGATTCGTTAACCACTGCGCCACGATGGGAACTCCCAGTTTGTACTTTTGACAAAATATAAATCAACACTAGAGCACAGATCTTGCAGAGTTACTGACCATGAGGTTTTATAAACACAAAGAAAGGCAATAAGAGACATACCATTTGCCTTTGAGGCCCCACGGTGCTCAAGTGTTCCGCTTCAGCTGTGCCAATAGGTGGCAGCAGATTATTTCGACTCAGAGGCAGTGGTGAGGGAGAGGAGAGTGAATCAGCCACCACTGGGCTGCACATCCCCCAGCAAAAACCAAGATATGAAAGCATAAGTTTATAACAATATAAGAAGACTGATTAGAATCAAATAAATTAATCAGATGAGTTTAATGTCATGCACATAAAGCTTTAAGTTGTTTATGTTCTTAAGTAAAAAAATCAATGAGAGGATTTTGGAGAATTAAAGTTTTAGATTTTCTTAATAGTATTTTCTTATTTTTTGTTGAAAGTTTATCCTAAGCATACAGCAGAAGTTGACCCTTTCTCCTACAGAGAACTTAGAATAAAGCAGTTTTCCCTATCTTATGTTGTATTTCTCTGACAGTTATTGGATTTGTAATTTCACATGTGATGGAATTCACAGTTCTGGGTCTTTTGGTTGTCCTTTTCATTAAAAACTATAACCCTCAGGTAAAGTTCCTGAACTTTTATGTCCTTCATGGGATTTTGGAGCAGTTTGCAGTATTACTTATGCTCAAGAAAGTAATTAAAACTGAATGATACTTTTGTGTCCCAGAAAAAACAAAGCAGCTTATTTTCCCACTTGGAAAAAAGCACTGTCATTAGGACAAGAGTTGATTATACATCAAGACCATTCATACCCAAATGAATGTACAGCTAGATCAGCATAATAAAATAGTGAACAGCTGAGGAGAAGCCTGGTGTCCTAACAAGGATTTTTGGTGGTTTTGGACATCTCTTCTAGTGAGTCTATTGGGATAAATTGTAACAAATTGAAAAATAAAATCAGTAAGTAACATGTTGGGAGAGAAGTATAGAGACAGGTACTTAATTTAGAAGCTGAATTTAAAACATAGCTGTGGCCTTATTATCTCATACATTGATCATAATATTAGAGATCAACTATCCTATGATATTTTGTAAATCAACAAATGATTAAAGGATTTTATTTTAAAAACTTGGTTTGGCATTTTTTTTTTTTGCACAATGAAGCTCAGAGTGACTAGTGAATGAAAGGTGAGAAAAGGAAAGAGAACATGTTTAGGGTTATTTCCTAAGAGGTGTCAGTGGATGTTTTTTCCTAGTATATAAGCAACTAGTTTGAGGTTTATAAAGTTTTTATTTTTGGTGGAATAAGTAGATTCTTTTTTTTTTTTTGGTCTTTTTTGCCTTTTTTCTAGGGCCGCTCCCAAGGCAGATGGAGGTTCCCAGGCTAGGGGTCTAATCGAAGCTGTAGATGCCAGCCTACACCACAGCTCACGGCAACACCAGATCCTTAACCCACTGAGCAAGGCCAGGGATTGAACCCACAACCTCATGGTTCCTAGTCAGATTCGTTAACCACTGAGCCATAATGGGAACTCCGGAATAAGTAGATCCTAATGGTACAAATATTAAATGAGAATTAACTCTTATTTTGGGAAGAATTTCACTGAGTATGTTCTCACTAAGGAAAATGTTTTAATAAAATACGTGTATTTATTCCTTTGGTGAGTGCCACAAAAGTATTCTAGCCAGTGTTTTATTTGTAGAAATAAACTCTTAAGCTAAATAAATAGGAAGATCCAGTATATTTATATTTAATTCAGATTTAACTCCATTTATTCTGTATCAGATTTAAACCAGTGTGCAGTCCATTATAAGAATATGTAACGGTTACTTTCTAGGCATATATTTCAATCTTATATTTAAATTCATTCTCTCTGTAAAATTCTTTTTTAGTTTTACCATAGTTTCCAGAAACTCTGCTTTTGAAACCTACACTCGGGATCCTCTGAGTATTTCTTCCACGGGTCGTGGTGTTCCAGCGCATGAGTGGCTTGTGCTGATGGGATGAAGGGTACGTGGTGGGGGATTGCGTCTCCTGGCGGACTGCACTGTGTATGACAGAAATGATGTACTAAGCTCCAGGGCTCGATTTGCCCAATTTCGAGTTGAAAGGATGTTACTGGACCCAGGCCTCATAAGTAGCTTGTCATCAAGATCTCTAGTGGCCAAATATCAGAAACCCACAATGAAATCAAGATTTCTCTGTATGGGGAGACAGAACTCACAGGGTAAAAAGTCTTAGACTATAAAATACATTTAAGGCAAAAAAAATAAAACAATCATAAATAACCTAGTTTCTTAAAGTTATACAGTCTAGCTTAGGTATGAGAATGTGTTCTTAAAAGAAGGACATCATTTCAATTATACACGTAACTTACTAGAATGGGGATTTGGGAAAGCAAGTCCCTTATTCATCTGCCATCACAGTCACTTCTTCAGTTACTGGTAAAGGCTAACCTATAGGGTACTTCAAAGTGCTTCCCAAAGTTTACCTCAGGGACTGTGATTCCTGCCATGTTTGAGGCATTCTTTTGTGTTGAAGGAATGTCATCAGAAAGACTTTAGTTGAAAGGCAAATATTGCTGCTTAGTAGTGGTGTGGCACCAGTGTGGCTCTTAACTGCAGAGATGAAAATGCTGAGATAAATGGAGCTTACAGGGGGAAGGGGGTTCTTGGAAAGCTGGGAACAGCAAAGGGTCCAGAGCCTTGTGCAGTCCAGGACAGTAGATCCCCAACTGCATAAACAACTGTGAGATACAACACTTTTTATAAGTGTTCTGATAAAATAACATGCCCAACAGTTCAGTAGCTTAAACTCTGCCCTACAGATTCAGGGGTTTTGCTTTTGTTTTTTAGCAGATGAGAGAATGATTACATTGTAAGGCACCTAAGAGACAGTGTTTTACACCATGAAATGGAAGGAAAGTGAAAGAATTGCTCTGCCCCGTATTCTTGGCTTTCACACGTTCGTCAATCTTTCAGGCCATTTTGGTGTCCCCTAGTGTGAAATATGCCTCAGTGTAATTTGAAGACCTTGTATATTTGGAGACCTTTGACAGGAAAATGCCCACTACAGAATAGAACTAAACTTTGAGCATTACTCATAAGAGATCTTTATGGTCTTCCTGCCTCCTTAGCCATTCATTTAAGCCTTTTCTTTACACACCTCAGACGCTTTCTAATTACAGGGGTTTAGGTCATAGCTGCTCTTTGTTCATCTTTATTTTTTCTCTGGACTTATCATTCATAACTGGATCGATCACTTCCGCCTTCCAGATCAACCTTCAAATCTGACCTCCTCCTTATTTCCTACCAAATGCCCTATCATTGGAAACTCAACCCACCCCAGACTCATCCCCTCACCAAACAAGCTTGAAACCTCAGTGTTGACTTTGATTCTTCTATTTTTAATAGAATTTGATTTATTTTATAATATCTTCTAGGTTATTTCATTCCTTTTTTAATTCTTTGCTACAACTTGAGTATAGACCCCTTAGCAGCCTGAACTCCTGCATTAGACTCTTTTCCTTCAGTTCCTCCTGCTTCAGTCCAAACTGCTCTACTGCTTGAAATCTACTTTAAAACTCCTGATTTAAATATGTATGCTTCCCAACCAAACTCATACATCGCTGGTGGCAATGTAAAATGGTATAATTGCTTTGGAAAATTGTACAGAAAATCAAATATACATGTAACCTATCCTATAACACTTTCTCTTTTAGATACTGAAGAAAAAAAATGAGACCAGAGGTCGTCAAAAAAGACTTATATAAAAATATTTATAGTGCCTTTATATATAACAGCCCCAACTTAGAAAGAGCCCAAGTATTCATTCACAGAAGAAGGGATAAATTGTGGTATATTACAATAGAATACTAGTTGGCAGTTAAAGAGGTCACATCAACAACATGAATGGATCTCAAAGCCACAGCATTCAAAACCCTCCACAGTCTGGTTCTAACAGTGATTAATTTCATAGTCTCTTCTTTGCCACTAGTCACACTATGGTCTATTTTAGTTCTAGAAGATTGTCAGTGGTCTTTGGTCAGAACATTAAAGCTCTGACCTACTGCCTCCTATCCTACAGAAAAAGTCAGCTTTCTTTTCTAAATATTTGAATTCTCTTATCTCCAAACCTTTTCTCACACCATTTCTCCTACCTGGAATAGCTGTGCTGGTCTTCTCTGCTTATCCAAACTTCCATCTTTCAAGGACAGGTTCACAATCTACACTTACCCACCAGAATACTTCCCTTCTTTGGGAATGCCATAGTGCTCACACTGAGTACACACACTTGGCACTCAGTCACAGGAATGCCTCTTTTTACCCGTACATATTGTCTATCTCCAATTATTTTATCATCTCCTTGAAGGTGGAGACCACTTTCCTTATATGTTTTTACTCCTCAGATGTCTCTGGTTGCATGCTGATTGACTGCTTTCCTTTTATTTCTCAGTGATCTACTAAAACATTACAGTCTATTAAGATTTTATACTTCTCCAAAAGACAAAAAAAAAGGAGTTCCCATCGTGGCACAGTGGAAACGAATCCAACTAGGAGCCATGAGGATGCAGGTTTGATCCCTGGCCTCACTCAGTGGGTTAAGGATCTGGCATTGCTGTGAGCTGTGGTTTAGGTTGCAGATGAGGCTCAGATCTGGTGTGGCTGTGGCTGTGGTATAGGCTGGCAGCTACAGCTCCGATTAGACCCCTAGCCTGGGAACCTCCATGTGCCGCAGGTGCAGCTCTAAAAAGACAAAAGACAAAAAAAAAAAGACTTTATACTTCTTACAGGAGCTTGTCCATTAGGGAGAGATTTCTTGGCTGTAGAGGCATCCCATGAACCAAGAGACCATTCACATTTGGCTGGTGACCACTTGCTGCCTGACAGAGACTCATCTATGTATCAAAAGAAAATGTTACTCATTATTGATTGGTTGGTGAATATAACCTTTTTCATTTCCCAACTTTGCCAAAAGTTAGTATTTCCAAATTAGGTCATTTATACATTTTTCTCCTTTGCCTTAACTTTTGTAATATCTTGGCCAGTAACCCTGCTGGGGCTCTAAGTTCACTGTCAAGATAATAAGATCAGAGCACTTTCCTCTTCATTTCTAAATGACAGCAGATTGGGAAACACCAGTCAACTCAGATGAAAGCAATTAACAGCTACTCTCATGGGGAGAGAGGACTTACTATTATTATTATTATTTATATTAGAAAACATAAAATATGGGACAAAAATGGAAAAAAAAAAACAGGAGTAAATTCTGTTGTCTTGTACCATCACATAATGCTGTGCTCCACACAAACTAGTGTTTTCTCCTTCACTACCCCTGAAACAGCCAGCTCCCTATGATAACCTAAATTCTGAAGACTGTATTACAAGGAGTAAATCCTATTTGTGCTGATGTTAGCAGGATTTAATCTTACATGGACTGCCATTGACATCTTAGTGTCCTGTTTATTTTCTCTCTCAGGTAATTAGTCTAAGTGCCCTTTCTGGCCAGCTCCTCTGCTAGTGTATGTATTTCCATCTTACTTTCAAGAATGTTTGGATTAATGCTTCTCCTTCCTTTGATCATTAACAACCAGAACCATGTAAGTTAACTTTTCAGGGCTTAGGCTACCTAAACCATAATCAGGACATTATACCATGTAGAAGTATTTTATTACCATCCAAGGAATATTATTTTATCTGGTTCATCCTCCAGTGTCCTAGCTGAGTTTATTTTTATTTTTTTAATTGAAGTATAGTTGATGTACAGTATTATGTAAACTATAGGTGTGTACAATATAGTAATTCACAAGCTGAGTTTATTTTTAAATAACCTTTTGTACACACAATAACTGGCCAGTATACCAACAAAGCAAATACTAGATGTACTAAGCCCAGGGTTGATGAGCATGGCCTAAGGATTAGAATCTTTTTTCTTTCTTTTTATCGCTTCCCTGTTTCCACACTTTTTGTTGCTACTAGTAACATCCAGAAGCTCTCCTGTAAGGATAGGACTACAAAAATTATTACATAGGGATGAGAGCAGGCTCATCAGCATTCTGCAGGAAATGACCATCTCAACATTTTCAAATTTTAAAAATTAAGCAAAACCCAGATAGGCTGAGACAAGAACAAAAAGAAGTCAAAAAGTAGAGGAAGAAATGTTAAGGCCATAGAAAATCTGAGATTGGTCCCTTTTTTTCATCATATTCTTCATTCTATGCAAAGCAGACTTGAACTGACCATATAGTTATATCTAGATTGAACAGCTTTTAGATACCTTTTCAGAAGAGCTGACTGAGAATTACTTGTCAACACTAATTTGCTTTTAATTTTTTAAACTGAAATTAAACTTATCTCTGCAAAAAAAAAATCACTGGATTACTGTGTAAACACTTTACTGGGGAGGAAGAAAGATAAGGCAGATAACTGAGCAAACTTTCACTGGCAGTAGCAGTCCTAGGTTCTCCAGTATGTTACCCTGCAGGACTTACCGGATTTGAGGTGATGGACAGCACCTTAGACTGTGGCACTCGAGGTAAGACCAAAGGTTGTGGTTCACTCAGCACAAAGGGGCTTTCTGAAGCTGGTCTGGTAATTGCAGCATTACTCTCATCATCTGAGCAAAGCAATAGAATCTATTATCCATGGTTATCTTCAGATCTACATCAACAGTACTGTGAAAAAGTTGCCCCTGAAAATTCATATTCTCCCACTCACCTTTGGAGCCCAATTTCATACCAACTGCATAGTTCAAAAAAAAAAAACCCTTCAAACCATTTTAAAGTGGTTTCCCAGGATGGTGATACTGGTGATGGCAGAAGGAAAAGCAAAGATTTCTAGAGCAGAGCTGTCCAACAGAACATTTGGAGTTCGAAGGAAATGTTCTACATGTGCACTGTCCAATATTGTGCCCTCTAGCCACATGTGGCTATAGGGCATTTAAAATATGGCTGCTGTTCATCAAAAAAGTCTATAAACAATAAATACTGGAGAGGGTGTGGAGAAAAGGGAACTTTCCTACGCTTTTGGTGGGAATGTAAACTGGTGCAACCATTATGGAGAATACTGTGGAGGTTGCTTAAAAACTAAATATGGAACTACCATGTGATCCAGCAACCCCACTTGTGGGGACCAATCTGGGGAACAATTCAAAAAGATACATGCATCCCAGTGTTCAGTGCAGCACTATTATAATAGCCAAGACATGGAAGTAACCTAAATGTCCATCAACAGAGAAATGGATAAAGAAGATGTGGATTACAAAAAAGTTTGAAATAATGCCATTTACATCAACATGGATGGACAGAGATTATCATTAAGTGAAGCAGGTCAGACAGAAAAGACATACCATATGATATCACTTACATGTGGAATCTTAAAAAAGATATAAAAGAACTTATTTATGAAACAGGAACAGATTTTGAAATCAAATTATGATTACCATAGGGGAGATCATAGTGGAGAGGGATAACTTAGGGTGAGTTTAACACATACACACAACTGTATATAAAATAGGTAATTAACAAGGACCTACTGTATAGCACAGAAAAATCTACTAAATAGTGTGTAATAACCTACCTCTATGGGAAAAAACAATGAGTATATGTATAACTGATTCACTTTGCTGTACACCTAGAACTAATACAACATTGTAAGTCAACTACTCCTCAACAAAATTTTTTAAAAAATAAATTTTCTTAAACAATTTAAAAATCTAACACTAACCCTAACTCTGACTGGATGGTGGATTGAGTGTGATTGAGGACAGAACTAAAAATCTTACCTATTATAATTAATTAAAATTTAAATAGCCACACATACCTAGTGAAACCTCATGCTCATTACTGCTGCTTGTTTTTGAAAGTAAAGATGTAACAGGAGTTCCCGTTGTGGCTCAGCGGAAATTAATCTGACCAGTATCCATAAGGATGTAGGTTCAATCCCTGGCCTTACTCAGTGGGTTAAGGATCCAGCGTTGCCATGAGCTGTGGTGTGGGCTGCAGACACAGCTTGGATCCCACATTGCTATGGCTGTGATGTAGGCTGGCAGCTACAGCTCTGATTCAGCCCTTAACCTGGGAACCTCCCTATGCTGCAGGTACGACCCTAAAAAGACAAAAAAAAAAAAGATGTTAACAGTTTGTTTACCCTCATTGCTATATATTACTCCATTGTATGAATATATCACATTCTGCTATTGACAAACATTTGGATTGTTTCCAGTTTATATTTTCCAGCATATAGTGCTATTATGGACATTCTCATATCTGTCTTTGGGGAACATGTATACTTAGTATATAGGAGGGTACACAGACACACCCACTAATATACATTTTGTTTATGGCTCTTTTCAAGGGCAGAGTTCAGTAGTTGCAACAGAGACTGGATGGATGGTAAAGATGCACATATTTACCAACTGGCCTTTTATATACAAAGTTTGCTGACCCCTATTTTAGGACATTTCAATCAACCCACTAAACCAGACAGAGATCCTCCACCTCTATTATAAGATCATTGTCTTTTTTAACGAATTCCTAGTCAGATTCGTTAACCACTGAGCCACGATGGGAAATCCAAGATCATTGTCTTTTTAAAGACTTTGTCTCGAAATCACAATTGTTAATACAATGAAGTAACCTAAATTTAATTTGCACAGAAAAATAAACTCAAAGATAATGATTCACAGCCTAATGTTGGTAAATTGTGAAAAGTGAGATGAAAATTTTCTCTGATACTTCAGTGGTTGATTACTGAACATTAAAGGAATTCCTGTATTACCAGGGTTTATTATTATTATAGTTTGGATATGTCTCTGGATTTTATCCTCTCTCCTATATCTCTAAAACTTAACCTCATATAATGTAAAGTAGTTTTTTTTTTTTAAAAAGGTGTTAGACCTACTGTTCTCCAATACCACCTTTAAAAGGGAACTTAACATGCATACAACAGAATGGCTTTTTAAAAAAGCCCACAGGGGAGTTCCCATTGTAGCTCAGCAGTCACGAACCCAACTAGTACGCATGAAGATGCAGATTTGATCCCTGGCCTTGCTCAGTGGGTTAACCATCCTGTATTGCCATGAGCCATGGTGTAGGTCACAGACACAGCTCAGATCCTGTGTTGCTGTGATATATGCTGCAGGTGGGGCCCTAAAAACAAACAAACAAAAAAACCCCACAGAGACAGTATTGAGTGTGGCAAACATGTATAGCAATTGGAACTATCATACAGTACTGGAAAGAGTCAATACGTGCATCCACTTTGGAAAAAATTTTGGCAGAATCTGAAGCTGGCACAGCATATCCTATGACCTAGCCAGTGCCCCTCTTATGTACCCAGTACATATGTTCACCAAGAGATATATATATAAGAATGTTTATAATAGCACTATAAGCTGGCAGACATAAACTGGGAAACTACCTCAAATGTCCAGCAACAGTAGAATGTGATATATTAATACAGTAAACTACTATATAAGAATAAAGATGAACTATTGTTACAAGAAAACAGTTGAATCTAACAAACATAATGTTGTGTTTAAATGCAAATGCAGAAGTACACATACTATATGAATCCATTCCTATAAAGTTTTTAAAAGGGAAAACTTATCTGTGGTGCTGTAGTTCAAGATAGGGTTATTCTTAGTGCAGGGAGGGGTTTAGTAACGTGAAATGAGCTTCTGGAGTGTTGGTAATGTTCTGTCCTTGATCTGGGCACTGGTCATACAAGTGGATTCATTTTTTAAAAATTAAGCTTACTTGATACTTATTTTACACTTTTCTATATAGATATACTTCTAACAAGTTTTAAAAAAACCCCATTTTCTGGACTTCTGCTTCCAACTAAGATGGAATAACAGATCTGGCTTTACGCTTCTAAAAACAATAAATCCATGGCTTTTAAGACACTGGGCATCAGATAATCAAAGGTAGTGAACTGTGAGATAGTAAACAAATGAAGCTAGCCCTGCACCTGCCTTGAAAGAGTTTCTAAGACATGAAAAAAAGAGGAAGAACAAAGGCAGAGCCTGGTGGGCTCCCTGATTTGAGAGTCCAGAGACAGCCAGATAGCTGGGGTTCATAGGACAGAGTACCAGACAGGAGAAAAATGCTCAGAAAGAGAACCCAAGAAATCTGCAGAATATGAGGTGTCCCTTGAGTACGAAAAAAGTATTGATCAGTGCATGTATGAGAAAAACTACTTGAGGCTAGGAAAGAGAACCAACTGAAAGAATTAGAGGAAACAGTGCCTGCTGCTCAGACAGAACCAGGAACAATGCCTCCTCCTACCAGCCATACTAGAAAAACTCATAATTAATGGGACACTGACAGAGTACTCAGGACAATCTTGCCTTGGTATCTGGGGAATATTTAGCTCTAGACTGAGCATTGCTCCAGCGCTGCCTGTACCAAATCATAAAAGCAGTACCAGAAAGGATCAAGTTTTGTTTGTTTTTTTTTTTCAAATAACTGCATCCTAAGAAAAGACCAAGAAGATACATACAAATGAAAAAATCAACTCCCAGTAAGATAAAAATTTACAATGTCTGGTACCCTAAGAATACCATGCAGGAAGAGCAGAAAGAGAAATTAGGGAAGCAATCCCATTTACCACTGCATCCAAAAGAATAAAATACCTAGGAGTAAACCTATCTAAAGAGACAAAAGACGTCTACTCTGAAAACTATAAGACACTGATGAGAGAAATCAAAGATGACACAAATAGATAGAAAGACATACCATGCTCGTGGATTGGAAGAGTTAATATTATCAAAATGACTATACTACCTAAGGCAATCTACAGACTCAATGCAATCCCTATCAAATTACGAAGGACATTTTTCACAGAACTTGAACAAAATATTTTAAAATTTGTTTGGAAGCACAAAAGACCCAGAATAGCCAAAGATACCCTGAAAAAGAAAAACGGAGCTGGAGGAATCAGGCTCCTGGACTTCAGACTATACTACAAAGTAACAATCATCAAAACCAGATGGTACTGGCACAAAGACAGAAATATAGATTAGTGGAACAGGATAAAAAGCCCAGAATTAAACCCACGCACCTACAGCCAACTAATCTATGACAAAGGAGGCAAGAATATATACAATGGAGAAAGGACAGTCCATTCAGTAAGTGGTACTGGGAAAACTGGACAGCCGTATGTCAAAGAATGAAATTAGAACACTCCCTGACACCATACACAAAAATAAACTCAAAATGGATTAAAGACCTAGATATAAGACCAGACACTATAAACCTCTTAGAGGAGGAGTTCCCGTTGTGGCTCAGTGGTTAACAAATCCGACTAGGGCGTTCCCATCGTGGCACAGTGGTTAACGAATCCAACTAGGAACCATGAGGTTGCGGGTTCGGTCCCTGCCCTTGCTCAGTGGGTTAATGATCCGGCGTTGCCGTGAGCTATGGTGTAGGTTGCAGACGCGGCTCGGATCCCGAGTTGCTGTGGCTCTGGCGTGGGCTGGTGGCTGCAGCTCCAATTCGACCCCTAGCCTGGGAACCTCCATATGCCATGGGAGCGGCCCAAAGAAATAGCAAAAAGACAAAAACAAAAAACAAAAGAAACAAATCCGACTAGGAACAATGAGGTTGCGGGTTTGATCCCTGGCCTTGCTCAGGGGTTAAGGATCTGGTGTTGCTGTGAGCTGTGGTGTAGGTTGCAGACGCAGCTTGGATCCCGAGTTGATGTGGCTCTGGTGTAGGCCGGTGGCTACAGCTTAGATTAGATGCCTAGCCTGGGAACCTCCATATACTGTGGAAGCGGCCCTAGAAATGACAAAAAGACAAAACAAACAAACAAACTCTTAGAGGAAAACATAGGCCAAACACTCTGACATAAATGACAGCAACATCTTCTCAGATCCACCTATCAGAGTATTGACAATAAAAACAAAAATAAACAAATGGGACCTAATCAAACTTAAAAATTTCTTCACAGCAAAGGAAACCCTAAACAAAACAAAAAGACAACCCGCAGAATGGGAGAAAATCTTTGCAAATGAATCAACTGACAAAAGGATTAATCTCCAAAATGTATATACACCTTTTGCAGCTCAATACCAAAAAAACAAACAACCCCATCAAAAAATGGGCAGAAGATCTCAACAGACAGTTCTCCAAAGAAGACATGCAGATGGCCAAAAAACACATGAAAAGATGTTCAACATCACTCATTATCAGAGAAATGCAAATCAAAACCATGATGAGGTACCACCTTACACCAGCCAGAATGGCCATCATCAAAAAGTCTACAAACAATAAGTGCTGGAGAGGGTGTGGATAAAAAGGAACCCTATTACACTGTTGGTGGGGTTGTAAATTGGTGCAACCACTGTGGAAAACAGTATGGAGATTCCTCAGAAAACTAAAAATAGAACTACCATTTGACTTAGCAATCCCACTCCTGGGCATCTATCCAGAGAAAACCATGACTCGCAAAGACACATGTACTCCGATGTTCATTGCAGCACTATTTTCAATAGCCAAGACATGGAAACAACCTAAATGTCCATCGACAGAGGAGTGGATCAAGAAGATGTGGTTCATATACACAATGGACTATTACTCAGCCATTAAAATGAATGAAATACCAGCATTTTTAGCAACATGGATGGACCGAGAAATTATCATGCTAAGTGAAGTCAGCCATACAATGAGACACCAACATCAAATGCTTTCAGTGACAGGTGGAAACTGAAAAAAGGACAGATTGAACTTCTTTGCAGAACAGATACTGACTCACAGACATTGAAAAACTTATGGTTTCCAGAGGAGAAAGTCTGGGGTGTAGGGAGATGTGCTTGGGCTGTGGGATGGAAATCCTGTGAAATCAGATTGTGATGATCACTACACAACTACAGATGTGAAAAAAAAAATGAGTTTTAAGTGCAATGTGATTTTCAATTGAAAAAATAATATAAAGTGTCAAAAAAAAAACCCATAGGAAAAAAAAAGAATACCATGAAGGAAAATCATACTCATAATTAGGAGAATATCAATCATTGAAACCAACCCAGAATTCACACAAATGTTTGAGTTATCCCACTTTTTCAAAAAGTGAGAGACATGGAAGATTGAAAATTCACTCTAGTCATGCTTCATAGAAAACAGTGAGTAGAGAAATACACTGGATGAACTTAACAGTAGATTCAGCATTGTAAAAGAAAAGATAATGAACTTGAAGACAATAGGAACTATCCAAAATGAAATACACAGAGAAAAAAAATTTAAGGAATCACTTAAGTTATCACTTATTTGAGGGGTTAGTGAGCAAATGGACTAATATATGAGTAACTGGGGTCCTGAGGGATGGTGGGGGCAAGAAAAAAATAGCTGAAGAAATAATGGCTGAAAACTTTCCAAATAATGAAGACAGTAAACCCACAGATCCAAAAAACACTCCATGCAGAAGTAACAAGAAGAAAATTACATCAAGGCACATCATAATTAAATTATTCAAAACCAGTGATACAGAGAAAAATCTTAAAAGCAGCCAAATAAAAGTTAAAAAATTCATGAATGCAGGAACAAAGAAAAGGATGAGATCATATTTCTTGTCTGAAACACTGCAAGTAAGAAGAGACAGTGGACAACATCTTTAAAATACCAAAAGAGGGGGTTCCTGTTGTGGCTCAGCAGAAACCAATCTGACTAGTATCCATGAGGATGCTGGTTCGATCCCTGGCCTCATTCAGTGGGTTAAGGACCTGCCTTTGCCATGAGCTGTGGTATAGGTCTCAGATGCAGCTCGGATCTGGTGTGGCTGTGGCGTAGCCTAGCAGCTACAGCTCCACTTCAATCCCTAGTCTGGGAAGAACCTCCATATGCTGCGAGTGCAGCCCTAAAAAGACCAAAAAAGTAAAAAAATAATAAAATACCAAGAGAAAAAGTGTCTACCTAAAATTCAATACATCACACAACTATCTTGCAAAAATGAAAGCAAAATAAGGAAATTTTCATATCTTGAAAGAATTTCTCACAGATCCACATACAAGAAATTCTAGAGGGCATCCTTAAGGTTGGAAAAGGTTTTTTTCTAATTTTAATAAGATAAAATTCATTTAACATAAAATTCACTGTTTTTAACCATTTTACAGTATACAATTAAGTGGTTTTTAGTATTTTCACAATGTGTCACCACCACCATTATCTAATTTCAGAAATTTTCCATCACTCCAAAAAGAAACCCTATGCCTCCCAATGCACCTCTTTCTCCATTCCCTGCCAACCATTAAACTACTTTCTGCCTGTTCTGGACATTTCATCTTAGTGGAATCATACAATTATGACCATTTGTGTCTGGCTTCTTTCACTTAACATTTTCAAGGTTCATCCATGTTTTAAGATGCTTCATTACTCAATTCCTTTGTATGTATGAATACTCCATTGCACAGTGTATTAGTTGTGCATAATAGTCAGGCTGGATGGCTTAAACAACACATAAAATAACCACAGACTGGATGGCTTAAAGAACAAAAATTTATTTTCTCACAGTTCTGGAGGCTAGAAGTCCAGATTAAGGTGCTGTCAGGGTAGTTTATAGTGTGACCTCTCTTCCTGGCTCCTAGGCAGCTGCCTTTTCGCTCTGTCCTTGCATTACCTCTTCTCTTTGCATGCACAGAAAGAGAGAGAGTTCTGATGTCTCTTCCTCTTCTTAAAAAGATACTAATCCTATAGGATTAGGGTCCCACCCTTCTGACTTCTCTTAATTACCTCCTTAAAGGCCCTATCTTCAAACACAATCATATTGGGGGTTAGGGTTTCAACATATTGATTTTGAGGGGCACATAATTTAGTCAATAACATATGGATATACCACATTTTATTTATTCATTCATCAGCTGATAGATGTTCGGATTGGTTCCACTTTTTGGCTATTATGAGTAATGCTGCCATGAACACTGTGCAGTCCTTTTTTTTGTGGATATATTTTCATTTCTCTTGGTTATATACCCTTGAGTGGAATTGCTGGGTCATTAATTTTATGTTTAACTTTTTGAGAAACTGCCAGACTTTTTCTACAGTGGCTGTACCACTTTATATTCCCACCAGCAATGCATTATCCTTTTAAAAAATATATATAACCATCCTAGTGGATATGAAGTGGTATCTTATTGCGGTTTTGATTTTGATTTGATTTTCTTAATGAATAATGATGTTGAACATCTTTTCATGTGCTTATTGGCTATTTGTATATTATCTTTGGAGAAATGTCTCTTTGAGTTGTTTGCCTAGTTTTTAAATTGGGTTGTTTTTTCTTTTGTTTTTGAGTTGTATTCTTCATATATTGTGGATACTAGGTTCTTGTCAGGTGTCTGCTTTACATATATTTTCTCCTATTCCATAGGCTGTCTTTTCACTTTCTCAATAATGTCCTTTGATACACTCTGAAGTTTTTTATTTTGATGAAGTCATTTATCTATTTTTTGTTGTCGTTGTTTATGGTCTTTGTGTCATATCTAAGAATCCACTGCAAAATCCAAGCTCATGGAATTCCCATTGTGACTTAGCAAGTGAAGAACCTGACATAGTCTCTGAGGATGCGGGTTGGATCCCTGGCCTTGCAGTGGGTTAAGGATCCAGCATTGCTGCAAGCTGCAGCATAGGTTGCAAATGTGACTCTGATCCAGTGTTTCTGTGGTTTTAGTGTAGGCCTCAGCTGCAGCTCTGATTTGACCTGTAGCCTGGGAACTTCCATGTGCTGCAGGTATGCTTTAAAAAGAAAAAAAAAAAAATCCAAACTTATGAAGATTTACTCCAATGTTTCTTCTAAGAGTTTTATAGTTTTAGTTCTTAGTGTGTGCCTTTGATCCATTTTGAGTTGATATTTTGCATATGATGTGAAGTAAGGGTTCAGCTTCATTCTTTTCCATGTGGCTATTCAGTTGTCCCAGCACTATTTTTGGTTTTATATTAATTTTTTTTGAATGACATATAGTTGATTTAAAATATTCTGTAAGTTTCAGGTATACAACATATTGACTCACAGTTTTAAAAGGTTATACTCCATTTATAGTTATTATAAAATACTGGCTATATTCCCTGCCAGCACCATTTCTTAAAGAGACTATTCTTTCTGCATTGAATGGTCTTGGCATCTTTGTTGAAAATCCATTGGTCATAAATGTGTGGGTTTATTTCTGGACTTGTGATTCTATTCCATTGGTCCATATGTAGTCTTGTAGCAGTAATACACTGTTTTGATTACTGTAGGTTTGTATATGTTTTAAAACCAGAAAGTATGAACCCTCCAAACTTGTTCTTTTTCAGTTTTGCTTGATATTCAGAATACCTTGCATTTCTGTATGCATTTCAAGGTCAGCTTGTCCATTCCTACAAGAAAAGCATTTGGAATTTTGTCAAGATTGCACTTAACCGGTAGATGTATTTAGGGAGTATCACCATCTTAACAATATTAGGTCATCCATTTCTTTAGGCCTTCTCTGTTTTCTTTCAGTAATGTTTTGTAGTGTGTGGTGTATAAGTCTTATACTGTCTTGGTTTATTTTACTCCTAAGTATTTTATTCTTTTTGATACTATTCCGAATGAATTATTTCCTTCATTTCATTTTTGATTGTTCATTAATAGAAGCTGGAAGAATTTTGAGAAGCATGGTAGAGTAGACATAAATTACCTTGAACAGACTTAGGAGGAATCTGGATTTGGAGAATGTTGTAGTGGAGAGCTCATAAGGAAAAGAGAAACATGTTATTCGAAACTGGAATAAGGGAGATGCTTGTTATTTTGTGTAGAAATAGCTTAGTGAAATGGTTTTCTGTGGTCATGTGGAAAGGAGGACTTTTTTTTCAAACTTTTTTTAAAATTATAGTTGATTTACAATATTGTGCCAATTTCTACTATATAGCAGAGTGATTCAGTTATACATTTATATGCATTTTTAAAAAACTTTTTGGGCACGCCTGCAACATATTAAGTTCCTGGGCCAGAGAATGAATCAAAGCCACAGCTGTGACCAACGCCACAGCTGCAGCAACGCCTGATCCTTTGACCCTCTGTGTTGGGCTCAGGATTGAACCTGCGCCTCTGCAGTGCCCAAGCTGCTGCAGTCGGATTCTTAACACACTGCACCACAAAATACATTCTTTTTTGTATTTTATTTCATCATGATCTATCCTAAGAAACTGGATATAGTACCCTATGCTATACAGTAAGACCTTGCTCTTTATCCTTTCTAAATGTAATAGTTTGCATCTACGAACCCCAAATTTCCAGTCCATCTTTCCATCCTTCTCCATCCCCACCCCTGCCCTAGCAACCGTAAGTCTGTTCTCTATGTTCCATGGGTCTGTTTCCATTTTGTAGACAGGTTGATTTGTGTCATATTTTATATTCCCTATATGTGATATCATATGATGTTTGTATTTCTCTTTCTGACTTCTTTCACTTAGTATGATAACCTATAGTTGCATCCATGTTGTCGTGAATGGCATTATTTCATTCTTTTTTATGGCTGAGTAGTATTCCATTGTATATGTGCATCATATATTCTTAATCCATTTATCTGTTGATGGACATTTAGACTGTTTCCATGTCTTGGCTATTGTGAATAGTGCTGCGTGAACACAGGGGTGTATGTATCTTTTTGAATTATAGATTTGTCTGGATATATGCCCAGGAGTAGGACTGATGGATCATATGGTAATTCTATTTTGAGTTTTCTGAGGAACCTCTATACTGTTTTCCATAGTGGTTGCACCAACTTATATTCCCACCAACAGTGTAAGGGTTTTTCTTTTCTCCACATCCTCTCCAGCATTTGTTATTTGTTGACTTTTAAATGAGGGCCATTCTGACTGGTGTGAGGTAGTACTTTATTGCTTCATTGTAGTTTTTATTTGCATTTTTCTAATAATTAGTGATGATGAGCATATGCCTACTGGCCATCCATGCGTCTTCTTTGGACAAATGTCTGTTTAGGTCTTCTGCCCACTTTTCAATTGGGTTTTTTGTTGTTGAGTTGTAGGAGTTGTTTGTATATTTTGGAGATTAAGCCCTTGTTGGTTGCATCATTTGCAAATATTTTCTCCCTTTCTATAGGTTGTTTTTTCTTTCTTTCTTGTTTCCTTTGCTATGCAAAAGCTTGTAAGTTTGATTAGGTCCCGTCTCTTTATTTTTGTTTTTATCTCTATTGCCTTGGGAGACTGACCTGATAAAACATTTGTAAGATTTATTTATTTATTTATTTTTGTCTTTTTGCCATTTCTTGGGCCACTCCCGTGGCCTATGGAGGTTCCCAGGCTAGGGGTCAAATTGGAGCTGTAGCCACCGTCCTACGCCAGAGCCACAGCTGTGACCAACGCCACAGCTGCAGCAACGCCTGATCCTTTGACCCTCTGTGTTGGGCTCAGGATTGAACCTGCGCCTCTGCAGTGCCCAAGCACTGAGACCCACACCACAGCTCATGGCAAAGCCGGATCGTTAACCCACTGAGCAAGGGCAGGGACTGAACCTGCAACCTCATGGTTCCTAGTCGGATTCGTTAACCACTGTGCCATGACAGGAACTCCTAAAACATTTATAAGATTTATGTCAGAGAATATTTTGCCTGTGTTATCTTCTGGAACTTTTACAGTGTCATGTCTTATGTTTAAGTCCTAAAGCCATTTTGCGTTTATTTTTGTGTATGGTGTGATGGTGTGTTTTAACTTTGCTGTCCAGCTTTCCCAGCATCACTTGCCGAAGAGACTATATTTTTCCCATTTTATATTCTTGTCTCCTTTGTCAAAGATTAATTGGCCATATGCATAGGGGGTTATTTCTGGCTCTATATTCTGTTTCATTGATCCATATAGCTGTTTTTTTTTTTTTTTTTAAACCAATACCACACTGTTTTGATTACTATAGCTTTTTAGTATTATCTGAAGTCTAGGAGAGTTATATCTCCTGCTTTTTCCCCACCCTCAGGATTGTTTTGGAAATTCTGGGTCTTCTGTGATTCCATATAAATTTTTGGGTGATTTGTTCTAGTTCTTTGAAAACTGTCATGGGTACTTTGATAAGGATGGCATTAAATCTGTAAATTGCTTTGAGTAGCCATTTAAACAATATTAATTCTTCCAATTCCAGAGCATGGGATGTCTTTCTATTGCTTTGAATCATCTTTAATTTCCTTTATTAATGTTTTATAGTTCTCAGAGTATAAGTCTTTCACCTCCTTGGTCAGGTTCCTAGGTATTTAGTTTTTGGTGTGATTTTAAAAGGTATTTTTTGTTACATTCCCTTTCTGATACTTCATTGTTATATAGAGAAATACAATCAATTTCTGAATGTTAATCTTATATCCTGCTACTTTGATGAATTTATTGGATCTGTGTGGGATCCTTAGGGTTTTCTATATATAGTATCATGTCATCTGCGTATATACAGTGCCAGTTTTACATCTTCCCTTCCAATATGGAATACCTTTTGTTTATTTTTCTTGTCTGACTGCTGTAGCTAGGACTTCCAGTACTATGTTGAATAGAAGTGATGCGAGTGAGCATCCTTGTCTTGTACCGTATTTTAGTGGGAATTCTTACAGCTTTTCTCTGTTGAGTATTAATATTGGCTGTGGGTTTGTCATAAATTGCTTTTATTATGCTGAGATATGTTCCCTCTTTACCCCTTTGGTAAGAGTTTTTATCGTGAGTGGATGTTGGATTTTGTCAGATGCTTTTTCTGCATCTATTGAGATGACTGTGTAGTTTTTTACTTTTCTTTTGTTAATGTGGTGTATTTCATTGATTGATTTCTGTATGTTGAGCCATCCTTGTGAGCTTGGGATGAATCTCACTTGGTTGTGGTGTATGGTCTTTTTTATGTGTTGTTGGATTTAGTTTGCTAGAATTTTGTTAAGGATTTCTGCATTTATATTCATCAAAGATATTGGCCTGTAATTTTCTTTTTTGGTGGTATCTTTGTCTGGTTTTGGTATTAGGGTGATGGTGGCTTCACAGAATGTCTTTGAGAATATTCCCTCCTCTTCATTCTTTTGGAAGAGTTTGAGAAGTATCAATATAAATTCTTCTTTGTATGTTTGGTAGAATTTGCCTGTGAAGCCATCTGGTCCTAGACTTTTGTGTATAGGGTTTTGTTGTTGTTACATATTCTATTTCATTTCTAGTGACTGGTTTGTTCAAACTACTTATTTCTTTTTGACTCTTGTTAGTGGGCTCTGTATTTCAAGAAAGTTGTCCATTTCTTCTAGGTTGTCAAATTTGTTGATATATAATTTTTCATGGTATTCTTATGTTTTTTTTTTTTTTTTTGTATTTCTGCTGTTTCAGTTGAGATTTCTCCTTTTTCACTTATTTTATTTGGGTTCTCTCACTTTTCTTCTTGGCTAGCCTGGCCAGAGGTTTGTCAATTTTTTTTTTTTTTTTTGTCTTTTTAGGGCTGTACTCATGGCAGATGGAGGTTCCCAGGCTGGGAGCTGAATCAGAGCTGTAGCTGCTGGCCTATACCCAGCCGTAGCAACTCTGGATCTGAGCCATGTCTGCAACCTACACCACAGCTCACAACAATACCAGATCCTTAACCCTCTGAGCAAGCCAGGGGTGGAACCCATGTCCTCATGGGTGCTAGTCAGATTTGTTTCCACTGAGCCATGAGAGGAACTCCACTTTTGTTTACACTTTCAAAAAACAACTCTTGGTTTTATTGATTTTTTTTCTTATTTTCTTAATCTCTATTTTATTTATTCCCTCTTTGATTTTTAAAAAAATTTCCTTCCTTCTGCTAATTTTGTGTTGTTTGTTCTTTTTCTAATTCTTTTAGATGGTATGTTAGGTTTTTGTTTGTTTGTTTATTTTTGTCTTTTTAGGGCCACACCCGTGGCATATGGAGGTCCCAGGCTAGGGGTCTACACCACAGCTCATGGCAACACTGGCTGCCAGCCTACACCACAGCTCATGGCAACACTGGCTCCTTAACCCACTGAGTGATGCCAGGGATCGAATCCACAACCTCATGGTTCCTAGTCGGATTTGTTTCTGCTGTTCCACAATGGGAACTCCTGTTAGGTTGTTTTTTTGAGATTTTTCTTGTTTTTTGAAGAAGGCCGGTATCTAAGAACTGCTTGTGCTGCATCCAATAGATTTTGTATTGTGTTGTCATTGTCATTTATCTCAACAAGGTATTTTTAAATTTCCTTTTGATGTCCTCATTGACTCATTGGTTTTTTTTTTTTTTTTTTTTTTTTTTTAGTAGCATATTGCTTAGTATACATGTAGTCTTTTTCTTCTTTTTTTTCCTGTGGTTGATTTCTAGGTTCATGCCATGGTGATCAGAGAAGATACTTGAAATAATTTCTATATTCTTAAAATTTTTTGAGGCTTGTTTTGTGCCCTAGTATGTGGTCAATCCTAGAGAATGTTCTGTGTGCACTTGAAAAGATGTAATATCCTGAAAATATCAATTAAGTCTAACTGTTCTATTGTGTCATTTAGAATCTCTGTTGCCTTATTGATTTTCTGTCTGGAAGGTCTGTTCATTGATGTGAGTGGGGTGTTAGTCTCCTCTTTTTATTGTATTTCCTTCGATTTCTCCCTTTATGTTTCTTAGTATTAGTTTTATGTATTTAGATGCTTCTATATTATGTGCAAATGTGTGGATGAGTGTAAAATCCTCTTCTTGTATTGATCTTTTTATGATTATATAGTATCCTTTATCTTTCTTTATTGATTTTGTTTTTAAAGTCTATTTGGTCTGATATGAATATTGCAACTCCTGGTTTCCTTTCCTTTCTGTTTGCATGAATTTTCTTTTTCCATCCCCTCACTTTCAGTCTATGTGTGTCCTAAGGAGAGTCTCTTGTAGGCAGCATATTGTAGCCTCTTGTTTTTTATCCAGTCTGTCACTCTCTATCTTTTGACTGGAATATGCAGCCCATTGACATTTAAGTTATTGATACTTGTTTTACAGTTGCTTCTATGTTTCTTCTTTGTCCCTTTCTTTTTCTTTCTGTGGTTTTATGAGTTCCTTTTATTTTATGCTTCTGTTCTCTTCTTTGTAGTTTTTGTGACTCTATTGAATGTTTTTTTTTGGTTTGTGGTTGCCCTGTTTTTCAAGTATGTTAATCCCCTCCTATATCTGCTTGCTTTAGACTGATAGTCATATAGCCTCAAACACATTTTTTAAAGAGTCTATATTTTCTTATTCTTTTTTCCCACCTTTTATGATTTTGATGACCTTTTTTACATCTTCATGTTGATCCTTGTGCCCTTCCTTGTGTTTATCATCACATGGAAAGTAAAACTTTTATGTGATCATCTTGGTTTTATAGCTTGGGAAATTTCTAATCAAAATGTTAAAGGTGATGCCTGATTTTTTTTTTCTTGCTGTTTATAATAAAACACAAGATGAGAGAGATAAATTGAGGGAAAAACTATTAGAGAAAGAAACCAGGACTTTATGGTTTTGACAACTCTCTAGCTGGTAAAAGATTCTATTTGAAAGACCTACAAAATTCTACTTCCAGGAAGCAGCCTGTTAAAATTACTTAGCTGCAAACATGTGCTACCTTTCATGAAAAAGGAATGATGACTTAAGAGGGTGAACCCAGAGCTCAGAGGGCAGAAGAGACAGCTGAGATGATTATTCCAGGCCTGGAAACTTAATATTAAAATATCCCAATATTTTCACAGCTGGATTTCAAAATTGCCATGGAGCCTTTTTTACTCCCCCTCCCCCCACCCCAGCGTTTTAACTGGAGTGTCTATAGTAGTTATCCTTTCCCTGGCCCACTATTCTCTATAAGTAGAATGACTGGATTATATAGTTAGAGGTTTATATATCTCTGTATATAACCTTTAGTTTCACAGGTCTGTAGATGAAAAGGAATTGTGCCCCAGCAACTTCATTTAATGTCTTATATCCAGAAACTTCGTACCAGGACCAGATTCAAAATCTTTGGAATTGATGCTATAATGGAATGATTCTCTTGGAAACCTTTGAAGGGAGTTGAATATATTTTGCATGTTGGAGCACATGCATCATTGGGGGCCAGTGGAAAACTGTAGTGGACAAATTCTAAGGTGTCCCCCACAATGATTCTCACCTCTTGATGGTCACACCTTTATGTAATCCCCTCCCTTTGAGAGTGGATAGGACTTAAGACTTGCTTTAGAGCAATACATGATGGTAAAAGTGACAGGATATCACTCCCATGATTATGTTATACAAGTGTCTGTCTTGCTAGCAGATTAGCTCTCAGTCTTTCTTGGTGGCTTTGAAGAAGAAAGCTACCATGACTACTATAGCTATAAGAAACAGGACTTTTCCAAGAACACAAAAAAGGGGAAATGGACCCTTTCCTAGTTAAGTCTCTACATGAGAACCCAGCCCTGGCCAACACCTTAACTGTAGCCTTGTGAGATCTTAAGGACTAACTAGCTGTTCCTGAACTTCTGAACCACAAATCTGTGAAAACAATATATTTGCATTGTTGGAAGCTGCTAAGTTTATGGTAATTTTTTGTGCAACATAGAAAACCAATATAAACAATTCTTATGAAGTGAAATATACATTTAACTGTATATCCAACCATTCCACTCCTAGAAATTTGCCAAGAGAAAAGGAAATATATGTCCAAAAAATTCTTGAACACTAGTGTTCATAACAGCATTGATAATCCAAAAATGGAAACAATCCAAATGCTCATCAAGAGAAAAATGGAGAAATGAAGTTGTGGAACAATGGAATACTACTCAGCAATAAAAGGAATAAATTATTCCTTTATTCACCCAGAGAATGACATGGGTGGCTCTCAGAATGATCATGCTGAGTAAAAGAAGCTGACAGAAGGAAGAGTATAAGTACTACATGATTCCATTTAGGCAGATAAGCTGTCACTTGGGAAGAGTGGGTTGGCAGGGACAAGAGGGAGGAATTAGAGTCATGAACTTTTCAGGGTAATGGATATGTTCGCTATTATTAACTGTCTCATGGTTTCATGGCTGTATATATTAGTTCTGCTTATCAAATTTATACACTTGAAATATGTATGTATATCAGTTATTTTTCAATAAAGCAGTTTTTAAAATGTATTTGTGACTTGCATGTTTTTTTTTCTCACAAATAATTATATTCAAAGTCTATCTAGTCATCATAGACTAGGCCTTCCTTGTTAATCACCCACTCATTCCCAAGTATCCCAGATATTTTCCAAATAGCTGTTAGTTTCTATGAGAAATAGAAATGTGATTCTTTGGAGTTCACATTGTGGCTCAGTGGGTTAAGGACCCAACATGTCTCTATGAGGATGTGGGTTTGATTCCTGGCCATGCTCAGTGGGTTGAGGATATGAGGATATGGTGTTCCTGCAGGCTTCAATGTGGGTCACGGATGTGGCTTGGATCCGGTGTTCCTATGGCTGTGGTATAGGCTAGCAGTTGCAGCTCCAATTCAACTCTTAGCCTGGGAACTTCCATGTGCCTCAGGTGCCTTCATAAAAGGAAAGAAAAAAAATGTGATTCTTTTGTACTAATGAGGCATATAATCTAATACAATGGTTAGAGTTGGAAAATCATAAACAATTTTTTATATTGTTTTCACAAGGAGCCTTACCAGAAGCACATCCCTCCCAATGACTACGTGTCAGCTGCTCCATACAGCTTAGGACCTTGCTCCACACATCATCAAACACATAAGCAAGGACATCTTCTTTCATGCAGTAAAATGGAGCAATGGGTGGGTACCCTAATTTCTGTTTCTCTGTAGTTGCTTCTGATTTTTTTCCATGAAACCCCTCTTCCCTGTAACAGAAGCAAGAGAGAAAGACTTCATGGTTATTCTTCACCACTGTCTTTTGTCCTGCTTAAGAGTGTCATTTGTCGTACTCTCAGCTCCGCCAGGCATATGTTACACATGTATTAAGTTGCCTTGTGAACTAAGGGACTTCTCAAAAGAGGCGACTCTGCCTTTCCATTTTTACCCCCATCCCTCCTCACCACCACTACCCCCACCACCACCAAAAAATAGAACAAGAAAAAGAAGACTGAGAATCACTGTACTTTTTCTAGCTTTAAACAGATAGGAGTTGTCAATTAAGCAACAAAGCAAGCTATGACAATTAAGCACATAGAAATAATCTTTTTGTTGTAATTGGATTACACTTAGATTAATATTAATGCAACATTTAATGATGTGCGTGTAACTCTGACCATGCTACATAATTATTTGAAGTAATGATTCATTAAGGAAATAGTCCACATTGATTATCAAAATTAGTATACTTTTTCTAATCCGAATAAAGATTTGGAATTTGGCTGTAAAGGAAAAAGAGGAAAGCCCAACAGTACAGGAAGCTACTCTGAGGCTCTGCCAGAGACCGTGTATCTATAACTCAGAAACTCCCAGTTAGCCAAGTCTGTCTCTTCTCTGACAATGAGTGCCAATAGCCCCAGATTTCTGGAGGAAGAAAGTTTAGCTGCTAGATGTGCTTACTTATGACAAATGTGTTATAAACTAAAGCAAATTCTGGAACTGGCTTGGGGTGAAGAGAAGTATCTTCCAGCTTCTATAGTGAAACTTACTCCTAGGGCAACAAAGGTCTCAAGACTTAAATAGGAAACTATAAACAGGAAAAAAGGATGCTAACAGGTTTAAGCAGAGCAACCAGACTCTCTTTGCTTCTCCTCTCCCACAGAAGACCTGGCCTGGCATTAAGTGGCAGAGGAGGCTGATTAATATTAATTATATTTCAACTCATATTTCTTTTTAGAAGAGATAACACAGTCATACAATGAAAATTCAAATTGTACAGAAGGAAATGTATGTATGTAAAAAAGAAGTTTCCTACATCTCTGTCCCCATCCCCAGAATCAAACATACATAGGTCCAGGGATATGGTTACATTATACACTATACTGCACCTTGCTCTTCTAATTATTAATGATCCCTACCAATACATATAAATCTGCCTCTTTTAAAAAATAACTGCAGAGTATTCCCCTGGATATACTATAATATATTTAACCAGTATTGACCAACCAGCCTTTTGGTCTTATAATCAATACTGCAATTAATATCCTTGTATGGATCTTCCTTGACTTATGTATTGGGTTACAGCCTAATAAACCCATCATAAGTTGAAAATATCATAAAGTCAAAAATGCAGTCAGGAGTTCCCACTGTGGCGCAATGGGGTCAGCAGTGTCTCTGCAGCATCAGGATGCAAGCTGAAATCTGGCCCAGCACAGTGGATTAAAGGATCTGGTGTTGCTTCAACTCTGGTGTAGGCTGCAACTGTGGCGTGGATCTGATCCCTGGCCCAGGAACTCCACATGCTGTGGGGCAGCTGAAAAAGAAAAAAAAATCCATTTAATACACCTCACCTACTGAACATTATAACTTAGTCTAGTCTTCCTTAAATGTGTTCAGAATACTTACATTACCCTACAGTTGGGCAGAATTATCTGACACAAAAACTATTTTATAATAAAGTGTTGAATATCTCATTGTCATTTTTGCAAAGTGAAAAGCAGTGGTTGAATGGGTGCAGAATGGTTCTAAGTGTATTGGTGGTTTACTCTAGTGACTGCGTGGCTGACTGGGAGCTGTGGCTTGCTGCCACTGCCCAGCACCATGAGAGAGTATCATACTGCATATTGCTAGCCCAGGAAAAGATCAAAATTCAGAGTAGAGTTGCTACTGAATATATGTCACTTCTGTCCATTGCAAAATTAAAAAATTGTAAGTTGAACTGTCTTAAGTTAGGGACCATATATATGTGGGTATTATATGTAGGGTAAATTCCTATAAATAGAATTATTGAGTCAAAGGATATGTGCATTTCAATTTATAGGAGTTCCTGTGGTGGCTCAGCAGAAATGAATCTGACTAGTATCCATGAGGATGCAGGTTCAATCCCTGGCCTTACACAGTGGGTTAAGGATCTGGCATTGCCAGGAGCTGTGGTGTAGGTCACAGATGTGGCTTGGATCCTGGTTGCTGTGGCTGTTGTGTAGGCTGGTGGCCACAGTTCTGATTCGACCCTTAGCCTGGGAACCTCCATGTGCCATAGGTGCAGCCCTAAAAATACAACAACAGAAAAAATTTTTTAAAATTTAAAAAAATAAAGAGGTGGTATAATTCTCCAATAGTTAAAATAATATGCTTGTTTTCTCATTCAAGGAATTATCAAGCTTCCTTATCTTTCGTTCTTTGCTAGTCTGACAGATAAAATAATATCTCGTTATAGTTTAAATTTACATCTCTGGTAGTAAATGAATTTCACTCATTTATTTAAAATCCCTTTTTTTGTTTTTTGTTTTTTGTTTTTTTTTGTCTTTTTAGGGCCACACCCACGGCATGTGGAAATTCCCAGGCTAGGGGTTGAATCAGAGCTATAGCTGCCAGCCTACACCACATCTACATCACAGCTCACAACATCACCAGATCCTTAACCCACTGAGCGAGGCCAGGGATATAACCTGCATTCCTCATGGATACTAGTTGGGTTTGTTACCACTGAGCCACGATGGGAACTCCAAAGTCCACTTTCTTATAATGTGAACAATTCATGTTCTTTGACTGTTTTGTCCTTAATCCTTTCCTCACTGATACACATATTAAGGAAATTAAGCCTTTGTGTATATATAGACTGCAAGTATTTTTGCCAGTTTGTCATTTGTCTTTTGACTTTATAAGTTCTTCTATCCAGAAGTTTCAGTTTATGTAGTTATTTTTAAGAATTTCTTTCTTTTCTTTTTGGGCTCCCCTCGGCATATGGAGTTCCCAGTCTAGGGATCACATGTGTGCCTCAGTTGCAATCTATGCTGCACTTGCAGCAGTTCAGATCCTTTAAGCCACTGTGCTGGGCCAGGGATCCTGACACTGCAGAGACACTGCTAATCCTCTTGCACCACAGTGGGAACTCCAAGAATTTCTTAAATGATTTGTAGACTTTGTGCTATAGTTTGAAAGGCCTTCCCTATTCCCCCATTTTTTTTTTTAAAGCAATCTTTCACATCGTATTTTCTTCCAAACTTATATGATCTCATTTGTCACATCTCAATGTCAGTATCTCAGTGGTATCTCTAAAAGTCTTGGGTTTACTATTAGGAAAGGAGAAGAGATGCCCCAAGGACACCTATGAGACACTAATATCCCATTTTAAATTAGTTACATCAGCTTTATCTTTTTATAAGCTAAAATGAAGGGAAAAGACCTTGAAGGAAAAGGGGAGAGAAAATAGGGATAATGTGATCTGGGCCAGATGAAGTGAAAGGAAAGGGGAAAATCTCTGGAAAACCAAAAGAACATACTTAACGATTCTTTTGGAACAATGGGCTAACTCAGTGATGCTATATGTATAGAAATCTAGGTTATGTTACCTGACCCTAGGACTGTGTACATTAAGCACGTGAGTAAGATGGCTCAATAGGAAGTATGATGGGAAGCAGAAAAGTCCAGAATCATGTGACACTAAATAGACCTAACCACAGCCTCACTGCTTCAAATGAAATTCTCATTTCTAGATGTGCTACTGTGACTATGAATTCTGAACTTTTAAGGGCTTAGAGGAATAGTTTAAGATGTTAATGTTTCAGAAAAGTAGCATGGAATAGTGAAGAAAGCATTGAATTTAGAATTAGATGAATAAAATTTAGCTTTACCTCAGACAAATCATTTAACTACTCTGATTCTGACCTATCCTGTAAAGAGGGTTAAAAATATCTGTCACAGGGCTATTGTCAGAATACGATGAGAAAATGTAAATATTATTAATTATAAAGTCTCTGCCAAGTATAATGTTTTATGTAAATTGTATATATCATTTTCAGGCAGGACCTATGTAAACAAAATTCACACCTTTTTGACTCTTTAAAATTTCCACAAGTTACTGGTGATAATTTACAAAGAACAAAATCAAATTCTGTGGAGAAAAAAATTCATTCATGTTAAAATGTTTAATCTCAGGAAGAGGCAAATGACATGCACAGGAAGAAAATACACAAGGAAATATGGTATGTGGAAGCAAAAGAAATTTAAATCACCTGAGTACATGAACTGAGAAATAATAGAAAATAAATAACAGAAATTGACATAAATCTAATTATAGGTCATACTGGTGATATACTTTAGAAAAAAATAAATGTTAATATACAAAATAGGAGGAGAGTAAAAAGTTTAAAAGACATAATACTCACATATCTGTGTGATCGAATGCTAGATATTCCTCTATTACTCCTTCAGAAAAGATTATACAGTCTTCCTCTTCTCTTTCCGTGGAACACAAGCTAGGGGATTTGGCAATGGAAGACCCTTTAGGAGCATAAGAAGATGAAAAATGTAACTTCTTTCCCCTAATACCAAATCTAGAAGAGGAAAAAAAGAAAATATTAATTATACACAACATAAACAGTTTGCCAGCAACTAAGTCACACAAGTTTCAGCTCAAAGTCCTTTGCCCTGGTGACACCTTCCCCGGCTGCTCAAATCTTAATACCTATTATTTCTCAGAAGGGGAATAAACACCATTAGCCATTCTCACCTCCATTTCAAACCAAACTTATCTACCAGGGGACCTCTAGCAATGACTGAAACAGAGGAATAGATCACATCATGAAGATGTGACCTCATGATGCTGAAAGGAAGATAATATAACTTAGTACAGTGGTAAAGAAAATATGACTGTGGATGGCCCTACCAGTAGAAGAATTGAAAGAGCACATTTCCATGGTTTTGGAGAGCTTCAGAAAGATCTTTATATCTAAAAACGCTGGATTTGTAATTGGCTTGAACAAGCTCTTGCATTTAGGATAGTTGTAAAAAAAAATCAAAATGAAAGCAAAAGCTATAATTTATAATGAATGACATGAAGGAGGAGGGCTTAAGACCATACCATGTCACTTCCATGATTTTTTAAAATTGTGGTAAACTAAATAACATTAAATGCACCATCATAACCATTTTAAACTGTACAGTTCAATAGTGTTAAGAATATTCACATTATTGTACAACAGATCTTTTGATTTTCTTATCTTGCAAATCTGAAACTGATAACCATTAAACACTAATTGCTCCTTCCCCTTCCTCTCCTCCCTTGCAACCACTCTTCTACTTTCTGTTTCTGACCTTTGTGACTGGCTTATTTCATTCATCATAATGTCTTTGAAGTTCATCCATATCATGGCATGTGATGGGACTTCATTCTATGGTATTTCATTGTATGTATGCACCACATTTTCTTTAACCACTCATCTGTTGATGGACATTTGGGTTGTTTCCACCTCTTGGCTATTGTCAGTAATGCTGCAGTGAATATGGGTGTGCAAATATCTTTCTGAGATCCTGCTTAGAATTTTTTTGGATGTATACTCTGGAGTGAGATTGCTGGATCATATGGTAATTCTATTTTTAATTTTTTAAGGAACTTCCATACTGTTTTCCTTAATGGTTGCACCATTTTACATTCCCACCAACAGTATACAAAGGTTCCAATTTTTTCTCTACCTCTCTGCCAGCAGTTTTTATTTTCTGTAATAGGTATTAAGATTTGAGCAGCCCGGGAAGGTGTCACCAGGGCAAGGGACTTTGAGCTGAAACTTGTGCCTTTCTGCTGGGTATGAGGTGATATTTAATTGTGGGTTTTATTTGCATTCCTCTTGTGATTAATGATGTTGAACACCTTTTCATATACTTATTGGCTATTTATTTTCATTGAGAATTGCCTATGCTCTAGTCCTTTGTCCACTTTTATTTTATTTATTTATTTTTTTGCTTTTTTTTTTTTTAGGGCTTCACATGTGGCATATGGAAGTTCCCAGGCTAGGGACAGAATTGGAGCTGCAGCTGCTGGCCTATACCACAGCCACAGCAACATAGGGTCTGAGCCTCATCTGTGATCTGTGCTCCAGCTCATGGCAACAACCCAATGAGCGAGGCCCAGGATCAAACCCACGTCCTCATAGATACTAGTCAGGTTTGTTACCACTGAGCCACAATGGGAACTCCCTTTGTCCATTTTTTTTTTTTTTTTTTTTTGCTTTTTAGGGCCGTACTTGCGGCACATGGAGGTTCCCAGGCTAGTGGTCAAATCAGAGCTACAGCTGCCGGCTTGCCCCACAGCCACAGCAACGCAGGATCCAAGCCAAGTCTGCGACCTACACCACAGATCACTGCAACGCTGGATCCTTTACTCACTGAGCGAGGCCAGGGATCAAACCTGCAACCTCGTGGTTACTAGTTGGGTTCTTTAACCACTGAACCACGAGGGAAACACCAATTGGAGCTGTATGTAGCCGCCAGCCTACTTGACAGCCACAGCAATGCCAGATCTGAGCCGCATCTGCAACCTACACCACTGCTCATGGCAACCCCAGATCCTTAACACTGAGGGAGCCCAGAGATGGAACCTGCAACCTCATGGTTCCTAGTCGGAACAGGAACTCCCCTTTGTCCATTTTTAATCTGGGTTATTTTTGTTGTTGTTGTAGTTCTAGAAGTCCCGTATACATTCTAGATGTTAACCCCTTAGCAGATAATGTGATCTGCAAATATTCTCTCCCATTCTACAAGCTGCCTTTTTACTCTGATGATTGTTTCTTTTGATGCACAAAATTTTTAAATTTGATGTCCTATTTGTCTGTTTTATTTTTGTTGCCTAAGCACTTGGTGTCCTATTCAATAAATCATGGCCAAATCCAATATCCTGAAGCTTTCCACCTATACTTTAATCTAGGAGTTTCAGTAGTTTTAGGTCTTAGGTTTAGGTCTTTATAATCCATTTTGGGTTAATTTCTGTATATGGTATAAGGTAAAGGTCCCACAACATTCTTTTGCATGTGGATATCAAGTTTTCCCAGCACCATCTATTAAAGAGATTGCCCTTTCCCACTATTTAGTCTTGGCATCCTTGATGAAAATCATTTAGTAATATACACAAAGGTTTATTTCCGAGCTCTCTGGGGTTTTTTTGGCCGTGTTTGCAGCATGCAGAAGTTCCTGGGCCATGGATCAAACCTGCATCACTGTAGCAACCTGAGCTGCAGCAGTAACAATGCCAGATCCTTAACCTGCTGAGTCACCAGAGGACTCCTCTATTCTCTTAATGATTTTTAAGGGTTATAATTCTGCATGTAGTCATAAACTTTAGCAACTTATTAGATATTATAGTTAATTTTGTTGAGCTATATATTTAAATTAAGGGTGGATAAGCTCCTTAAGCTAACTGAAGCAGGAGACTGCATAGTTTTTGTTTGTTTGTTTTTTCAAATGGAAATGTCCTCAAACTCATCTGTTCAGGGGTCTTTTCTAGCCTGTGTTTTCTCCTTATGTTGTCATCATCTTCTATTGTTAAAAGTTCCTGGAATTCCATTTGGACCTAGACACTAATATTTGTTTTGATTGATAATATTGTTTTTGCAACCATAATATCAATTAATTCATTTTCATGGAGTTTGTTGTCATATAAATACGGTGTTTTAATTTAATTTTTTAAAAAGTTGAATGCTATGTTCTAGGCAGTGTGCTAGGTGTTAGAGATACAAAGAAGAGATTGTATTTTTGTGTTGTTTATTGTACTACTTTCCTCTGGCCCAAGAATTCCTCAGGAATGGAAACTAGACCAAATAACTTATTTAAATAGATTTGAATAAAGCAATAATGTTTTACTTTGCGGTCTGATGAAATTACTACAAGCCCAAAAAGGCATCAGTAGTATTAGTACAACTCTTAGAAGGTATCAAATAAGTAAAACTACAATCTTAGGGAAAAAAGCAAAGGAATAATTTCAAAATGAATTAAATCCATGCCATTGTAGCACAGAATTACGGGTCAGCATAGGGTTGGTTTTTTTCATTTGTTTGTTTTTTATGGCTGCACTTGTGGCATACAGAGGTTCCCAGGATGAGGGGCTGAATCAGAGCTGCAGCTGCTGGCCTATATGGCAGTCACAGCAATACCAGATCTGAGCTGCATCTATGAATGACATGGGCTTGTTGCAACGCTGAATCCTTAACCCACTGAGCAAGGCCAGGGATCGAACCCTTATCCTCACAGACACTATGTCGGGTTTGTAACCTGCTACATAGGTTTTTAAAATAATCCTATTTGTGTTTATTTTGCTACTGTTTAAAGAGTTTGAGATGTTCAAAGAATTAGCCACTTTAGCTAATGTGCTAATTACCGACTTTAAGCTAATAAACTAACAGCAGTTTAACTTCCATAAAGAAATTAAGTTTTAATTAGTATCATGTTTCAGAAAAATCATTTTCAAAATTTTTTTCAAAAATTTTTATTTATTTATTTATTTATTTATTTATTTATTTACTTACTTATTTATTGTCTTTTTGCTTTTTCTAGTACCTCTCCCACGGCATATGGAGGTTCCCAGGCTAGGGGTCCAATCGGAGCTGTAGCCACCGGCCTACGCCAGAGCCAGAGCAACACGGGATCCGAGCCGTGTCTGCAACCTACACCACAGCTCACGGCAACACTGGATCCTTAACCCACTGAGCGAGGCCAGGGACCGAACCCGCAACCTCATGGTTCCTAGTCAGATTCGTTAGCCACTGCGCCATGACGGGAACTCCCTAAAAAATTTTAGTCTGTTTCTTAGATTTCTGTTTAAACCAGTCTATCTACACATTTATTCCAAGAGGGAAGTATCTGTATTTATAGATAGACATAGATATAAATATATATAGATCAGAATAACCCTTCAGTCCTCAAGAATGTCGTGCTTTTTGACAAAAAAATTAAGTAACAAAATTCTAATATGCATAAAGACTACAATCTTACAGAATTTGCTGTGCTTTACTAAATTCCAAAAAGTAGGAAGAAGTACCCTTAGTATAACTGGTAGAATATAATACTTGCATATTAGACTATATAGATATTTATATATTAGAATACTTACATTGTAGAATCTCTTTCTTGAGATAGCGTTGCCTCATGTGAAGCTGAAACAGCAGAAGGGGATCTAGGATACAGCCTATAACCTTCACTTGGAGTGATTATCTGCCTACCCAGAATCCTTTAAAATGAAGAACACAAAGAGATAATTAAGCACCTTCACCTGGCATAATACAAGATGTAGGTGTTCTTAGAGCAAATTTGATGGCTCTACAGAGAAGTCCAGTATATACTTAGTTCATTACTGATTAAGAATGATTCTTGAGGAAATGTGAATCCAGAGCCTTTTTAAAGTTATATCTCTCTTCTGTAGAATGGAAACAGAAAAGATAAAGCCACAGTTCCCCCCAACCTCCAAAAAATACAAGGAAACCGGGCAAACACTTATAATTTTCCCTCCATTCTCTGTAACAGTCTTCACTAAAACTGCCAAAATGGGTGAAAGGCAGGCCAAATTAGTGAAAACTGAATTAATTTCTGAAGAACATGAAGCTTGGGAAGTTTCCTGGTGGTCTAGTGGTTAGGACTTGGTGCTTTCTGGGAGCTGAGATCCCACATCAAGCCACTGCACGCCATGGGATAATCAGAACAAAAAAAATACGAAGCATTATAAATTTTAAGCTTGTGTAGCACATGTACTATTGTGGTTTCTAAAGGAAGCTTCCTAATAGCTTATGTCTGCTCTCAAGTATACATATATAAGAATTTACTTGTAGGAGTTCCCATCGTGGCGCAGTGGTTAACGAATCCAACTAGGAACCATGAGGTTGCGGGTTCAGTCCCTGCCCTTGCTCAGTGGGTTAACGATCCGGCGTTGCCGTGAGCTGTGGTGTAGGTTGCAGACGCGGCTCGGATCCGGAGTTGCTGTGGCTCTGGCGTAGGCCGGTGGCTACAGCTCCGATTCAACCCCTAGCCTGGGAACCTCCATATGCCGCAGGAGCGGCCCAAGAAATAGCAAAAAAAAAAAAAAAAAAAAAAAGAATTTACTTGTAGACAAGGGTGTAATCAAATACATTTTCTAACCCTCTTGTTCAAAAGAAAGGCTCCGGACAGCCACAGTACATGGATCACAGCTGCTGGTATAGAAATTGTATTACTCAATTAGACAACATATTGGTAGTTATGAAAACTGAGAAACTTGCATCAACATGAGTTTTCTATCAACTGAGGCTTTCCGCTGCATAACCTTATTTATACAAAACTATGTCCTTATAAAAATTTCAGAATACAAGCTTTTTTGGAAATCTCCTTATCAAGTTTTAGTATTAGCTATGAATATACAAGAGCTCCAATACCTGAGGTGAGGAAAGCTACATGTCCACTGTTGGCACTCTTCTTGTAGACTCTTAGTATGTACACTCAACTTCTGCTCATACAAGAGTTCATCAATGGCTGTGAACATTGCCTGTACTTTTTCAGTGGCATTTTGATCAAGTTCCTAGAAGAAATTATCACCCCAAAATATTTAGGTGAGCTTCAATCTCTGTTAAAAATCACTAAGATTGAAAGCAATCAGATTTTGTTCTGTTTTCAATATTTAATCCATTTGTGTGAAAGAAAAGTTGCTAGTGAGTTTTCAGATCTTAAAATATTCAAATGGCCTCCCTATTTAAAAAATATTTGTAGAAATATCTGTTTTTAAAGTAAAATTTTCATCATAAAAATCCAGTTAAGTATAAAGAAAAAATAAAAATTGCCAATAATTCTACCACTCAAAGATAGTGATTGTTTTTATAGTTGCTTGCTCCAGTATTTTTTTATAGTTTAAGGTAGAAATTACTTTGTAGTCTGTATTTTTCACTTGACCATTTAGGCTAAATCTATGCCCTATAATCCATCTGTTAGCAGCAGCCAAAGAGATGACTATAAAATGTGAATCTGATCATGTTATCTGATATTCTGCTTACTCTCTACTTCATCTGTTTTTATGTGCCCTTTGACATTCTGGTGGAAGAAAAGTTACACCTTCTTTTAAAAGTATAAGATGAGAAATATGTATTTTATCTGTAACAATGAAAGCTTCTATCTAATAAAAAAGGTAGATAGAGAGTTTAACTTTAAAGACTCAACACAATACAGTTTTAAAAATTTCTCACTTATTGTTTTCAAGCCTGGGAGATGACGTTGAACTTTCCTAGTATCGGTGAAATTTTTTTGTGTCTTTTTAAAAGGGCCACACCCACGGCACATAGAGGTTCCCAGGCTAGGGGTCAAACTGGAGCTATAGCTGCTGGCCTACACCACAGTCACAGCAACACCAGATCCTTAATCCACTGAGTGAGGCCAGGGATCGAACCTGCGTCCTTATGGATACTAATCAGATTCGTTTCTCCTGAGCCACAATGGGAACTCCTGAAATTTGTTATTTTTACTTTTAAACATTTATCAGTTTATATTCCATTCATGTCAACTTTCTTTGCTGACATTTGGCTGTTAAATTTTTCACCCCTTAATTTTGAACATTTGAGTGTCATTCCATTTTTGATGTTTCTTTAAATAGCATGTAGTTGGATTTTCAAAATCCAGTTTCAGAGTCTCTGTCTTTTATTTGTAGCTAAGTTTTATCCATTCATAATTATTGTAATGTACAGTATTTGGACTTAGTCCTACCATTTATTTTGTGTTTTCTATTTAACTCTCTTTTTCTTTTTCTTGTGTTTTTAAATTCATTCTTTTCCTTCTTTTTTTTTTTTTTTTTGACTTTTCTAGGGCCACACCCATGGCATATGGAGGTTCCCAGGCTAGGGGTTGAATCGGAGCTGTAGCTGCCAACCTACGCGAGAGCCACAGCAACAAAGGATCTGAGCTGCGTTTGCAACCTACACAACAGCTCGAGGCAACAACAGATCCTTAACCCACTGAGTGAGGCCAGGGATTGAACCCACAACCTCATGGTTCCTAGTCGGATTTGTTAACCACTGAGTCACAACAGGAACTGTCTTTTCCTTCTGTTAGAGTGATTTTCCCTATAAATTTGAAAGTTATTCATTATTTTTATATTCTTTTAGTAATACTTAAAATTCTGGGAGTTCCCGTCATGTCTCAGTGGTTGTGAGCCATGAGGTTGTGGGTTCAATCCCTGGCCTTGCTCAGCGGGTTAAGGATCTGGTGTGCTGTGAGCTGTGGTGTAAGTTGCAGACACAGCTCGGATCCCACATTGCTGTGGCTCTGATGTAGACCGGCAGCTACAGCTCTGATTGGACCCCTAGCCTGGGAACCTCCATGTGCCGCGGAGTGGCCCTAGAAAAGGCAAAAAATAAAAATAAAAAAATAATAATAAAATGCTGGCATCCACATACCCTTATTTTCCTAACAAAGTTTGAAGTTTTTCAGGATTTCTGTCCTCCACTGAAACAAAGAACTCAGATCATTTTGCAATATATATATAAATCAAACTATTTTGTACACCTCAAAGTAATACAATGTTTTATGTCAATTATATCTCAATTTTTAAAAGAAAAAAGATATGAGATACACTGTGAGGATACAATACCAGAACTTGATGACTGATTCAGTGCAAGAGGTGGTTATAAAGATGAATCCAAGCCTTCCATTCTGGATTATAGGTTGCTGCTAGTAATGTGAACATTCATCAAATAAACTCAATCTTTACATGAATAGATCTCTACTAATTAACCAGTCTCTATCATATCTTTTACTCTTTCTATTTGTATCTAATTTTTTGACTTAGCATTATATGTGTGTGTGTCTTCTCAGGGCCACACCCATGGCATATGGAGGTTCCCAGGCTAGGGGTCAAATCAGAGCTGTAGCCACCAGCCTACATCACAGCCATAGCAACTCGGGATCGGAGCTGCATTTGTGACCTGCACCACAGCTCATGGCATGCCAGATCTTTAACCCTGAGAGTGAGACCAGGGATCAAACCCTCATCCTCATAGATCCTAGTCAGATTCGTTTCTGCTGAACCACGATGGGAACTCCTGTATCACACATTTTTAAAGCAGGAGAGGCAAGCACTTAGGACTTCTCAGGAAACACATTTTTACTAGTGTTTTTTGAGGTTTAGGACCATGTGGACAGTGAAATAAATCTTAAAATATTATTAAATAATACTAAAAAGGTGAAATATAATAAGGCAGAATGGAATTTAAAATATAGTGATCACTCATAATGGTTATTACTTTGTGTAATTTTTTTTGTCTTCTATATTGAGTACCCACACTGGATCACAATATCAACTACATGCGTTAGTGTGAGTTGCAGTTTAAAAAATTTGAAGTCACTTTCCAGTCTAAATCTTACCCCCTTCAGTTTATAGAATTAATGACAGGAACAGATAGGGATATGGGGGCTTGGACATCTTTCCCCACTTTAACAATAAATGACAATCCAATTATGTAAAACCAAAAAAATTTTATAAGGAAATTGATTATGCTTTAACTTCCTTCTAAGCATCTTCCATGAGCTATTTATTTTGAATTTTAGTATTAGTGTTGTTTTGAATACATAAAGTTATGGTTATTTGTTTTAGTAACTACTTAGATTTACCAATATGCTTTGCCAATTACTTTTGCTTTTTATATCCCATTCCTTCCTTCTGGCTTTTTTTTTCTTCTTGTCCAATCTGTCCTTTAATAGTTCTTTCAATGAGTATATTGAATGGGAAACTCTTGTAGCATAAATGTTTTAAATGTCTTTGTCTTGCCTTTACTATTAAATGATAGTGTATCACATATAATCATTAAGATAGAAATATATCATTCACTTTTTCCATAGCAGTTTAAAGATATAATATCATTATCATCTGGCTTTTTTTTTTTTCCTTTTTTGGCTACACCCATGGCACATGGAAGTTCCCAGGCCAGAGACTGCATCTGAGCTGCAGCTGTGACCTACACCACAGCTGGGGCAACATGGATCCTTAAGCCACTGGACTGGGCTGACATTTATTGGTAATTGTGAGCAATCAGCTGTAAATCTGATTTTTATTCTATTATATGTGGTCCATCTCTTCTAATAGCTTTTAACAATTTTTTAATATGATTTTGTGCAGTTTCTTTGGAATATATTTGGGAGGTTGTTTTTTTTTTTTTTAATTTGTCCCTCTCTTGATATGCTTTTTCAGTATGAAGACTTTTGTCTTTCATTCTTTTTTTGGAGGGGGGGCACACCCAATGCATATGAAGGTTCCCAGGCCAGGGGCAAATTGGAGCTGCAGCTGCGACCTACACCACAGCCACAGCAACACTAGATCTGAGCCACATCTTCTACCTACACCACAGCTCACAGCAACACTGGATCCTTAACCCACTGAGTGAGGCCAGGGATCGAACCCACATCCTCATGGATCCTAGTTGGGTTTGTTAACCACTGAGCCATGAAGGGAACACCTGTATTTCTTTAATTCTTATAAAAGTTAATGATTATTTATTAATTTATTAATGATTTATTATTTCTTCGAATATTGCCTTTTTTATACTCTCTCTTTCCAAAATTTCTGTTAGACATCTGTTAGATGTTACAGCAGCTTAATCCATCTTCAGTATCTCGTATGTACTCTTCAAATTCTCAATGAAGCCAGCTCTCTGGTTCTAGGTCATTTTCTTAGTTCTGTCATTCAGCTCACCAGTATTCTATTTCACTGGATCCAGTTTACATGTAGTAGTTAATATCCAGTTATTTATTGAGATATTTCAAATGCTATTCATGCCTAAGGTTTAAACTAGGTTTTCATACCTATATTTTCTTAAATCTCTACCTGCTTTGTTTTAAAACCTGCAATAATGCTAATAGGTGCTATCTTATCCCTTAATTCTCTGAGTATTTTAAAAATTTAATAAACCTTATTGAGGAATAATCTACATACAATAACATTTCAAGTATATACAGCACAATAAGATCTGACAAATATATTCATCCATGTAACCACCATTCCCTTCCAGATATACATTTCTGTGACCCTAGAATGTTTCCTTGCACCCATACAGTAGTTGAAGTTTCCTATTCGCACTGTCATGAAACCATTGCTCTGATTTCTATCAGTATAAATTAGCTTTGCCTATTCTAGAACTTCATATAAATATGATCATGAAGGATGTATTTTTCTATGTTTAGCTTCCTTCACTCAGCAGAATGTTTTTGAGGTTCACTTATGTTGTTGCATGTGTTACTCTTCATTACATTCTATTGCATTGTAAGAGTACGACACATTTGTTTATTCATTCTCCTGTTGAGGGACATTTGGATTATTTGTTATTATGAATAAATCTACTGTGAACATTCATGCATAAATCTTTTTCTGGACATATATCTTTATTTCTCTCAGATGAATACCTAGCAGTAGAATTACTGAGTCTTATAATGAGTGGGTGTTTAATGTTAAAATAAACTACTAGGAGTTCCCGTCGTGGCGCAGTGGTCAACGAATCCGACTAGGAACCATGAGGTTGCAGGTTCGGTCCCTGCCCTTGCTCAGTGGGTTAACGATCCGGCGTTGCTGTGAGCTGTGGTGTAGGTTGCAGACGCGGCTCGGATCCCGCGTTGCTGTGGCTCTGGCGTAGTCGGGTGGCTAAAGCTCCGATTGGACCCCTAGCCTGGGAACCTCCATATGCCGCGGGAGCGGCCCTAGAAAAGACAAAATAAATAAAAATTTAAAAAAATAAAATAAAATAAACTACTAAACTATATTGTAGAATAAATATACAACTTAGCACTTCCATAAGAAATACATCAGCACTAAATCCGCTCCGCATCCTGACTAATACTAGGTATTGTCAGTCTTTTTCAGTTTTAGCCATTATAGTGAATGTAAAGTGGTGTATCATTTGGTTTTAAATTTGCATTTCCCTGTGATAATACTGAGCATCTTTCTGTATGCTGCTTGGCCATTCATATGTTTTCTTTTAGAGTTGTCCAAGCCTTATGCCCATTTTTTTTTCAACTGACTTTATTTATCTCCTTAATATGGAGTTTTAAGTTTTGGATACAAGTCCTTTGTCAGATATATGTATTGCAAATATTGTCTCCCCGTCTGTCGTGTAACCTTTCACTTTCTTCATAGTGTTTTGGAAACACAAAAGATTTTAATTTTTGAAAAAGTTTATAGGAGTATTAACTTACAAAGTTGCATTAGTTTCAGGTGTACAGCAAAGTAAAAGAGTTATATATACATTCCTTTTTAGATTCTTTTGCTGTATAGGTTATTATAGAGTATTGAGTACATTTCCCTGTGCTATACAGAAGGTCCTCATTACCTATCTGTTTTATATATAGTAGTGAGTATATGTCAATCCCAACCTCCTAATTTTTCCCCCTTCCCATGTTTCCCCTTTGGTAACCATGTTTGGTTTTGAAATCTGAGCCTATTTTCTGTTTTTGTATGTTCTTTTGCATCATTTTATTAGATTCCACATATTAGTGATTTCATATGATATTTGTCTTTGTCTGACTTACTTCACTTAGTATAATTTTTAGGTCCATCCATGTTGCTGCTAATGGCATTATTTTGTTCTTTTTTATGTCTGAGTAGTACTTCATTGAATATATGCACCATAGTTTTCTTTTTTTTTTTTTCCCAACAACATCCATGGCATATGGAAATTCCTGGGCCAGGAATCAAACCAAGCTGCAGCTGTGGTGATGCCAGATCCTTAACCCACTGCAGTGGGCCAGGGATCAAACCTGTGCTGCCACAGATACAATGTTGGATCCTTAACCTGCTATGTCATGATGGGAGCTCCTCACATATTCTTTATCCAGTTCTGTTGATGGGCATTTAGGAACCACCATACTGTTCTCCATAGCGGTTGCACTAGCTTACATCTCCACCAACAGTGTAGGAGGGTTCCCTTTTCTCCACACCCTCTCCAGCATTTATTATTTGTAGACTTCTTGATGATAGCCATTCTGACTGGTGTGAAGTGATGCCTCAATGTAGTTTTGATTTGCATTTCTCTAATAATTAGTGATGTTGAGCATCTTTTCATGTGCTTTTTGGCCATCTGTCTTCTAATAGATCTGACCATTTTTTAATTGGGTTGTTTGGTTTTTTCATATAAAACTGTATGAGGTGTTTGTTTATTTTGGAGATTAATCTCTTGTTAGTTCGTTTGCAAAGATTTTTCTCCTATTGTGTGCTGTCTTTTTGTTTTGTCTATGGTTTCCTTCACTGTGCAAAAGCTTTTTTTTTCTTTTTTTCTTTTTTTTTGTCTTTTGTTGTTGTTGTTGCTATTTCTTCGGCCGCTCCCGCGGCATATGGAGGTTCCCAGGCTAGGGGTTGAATCGGAGCTGTAGCCACTAGCCTACGCCAGAGCCACAGCAACGCGGGATCCGAGCCGCGTCTGCAACCTACACCACAGCTCACAGCAACGCCGGATCGTTAACCCACTGAGCAAGGGCAGGGACCGAACCCGCAACCTTATGGTTCCTAGTCGGATTCGTTAACCACTGCGCCACGACGGGAACTCCGCAAAAGCTTTCTTTAATTAGGCCCCATTTATTTTTGTTTTGTTTTGTTTTTCTTTTCATTACTCCAGGAGATAGATCAAAAAAGATACTGCTGTAATTTATGTCAAAGAATATTCTGCCTGGGGTTCCCGTCGTGGCTCAGTAGTTAACGAATCTGACTAGGAACCATGAGGTTGCAGGTTTGATCCCTGGCCTCGCTCAGTGGGTTAAGGATCTGGCATTGCCGTGAGCTGTGGTATAGGTCGCAGATACAGCTCGGATCCTGTGTTGCTGTGGCTGTGGTATAGGCCGGAGGCTACAGCTCCAATTGGACCCCTAGCCTGGGAACTTCCATATGCTGTGGGTGCGGCCCTAGAAAATGCAAAAAAAAAAAAAAATGTTCTGCCTGTGTTTTCTTCTGAGTTACTATAAAGTATCCAGCCTTACATTTAGAGCTTTAATCCATTTTGAGTTTCTTTTTATGTATATTAGAGTGTTCTAATTTCATTCTTTTACATGTAGCTGACCAACTTAAAAGATTTTGATTTCGATGGAGTCAAATTTATCAGTTTTTTTAGGCTTATGCTTTTGGTATGTCGTATCTATGAATTCATTGCCTAACCCAGGGTTATGTGGGTATTCTCATACATTTTCCTCTAAAAGATTGACAGTTTTTGCTCTTACATTTAAGTTTATAATTAATTTGAGTAAATTTCCTGTATAGTGTAAGGTAGGGTCTAAATTCATCTTTCTGCATATGGATATCCAGTTGTCCCAGCAACATTTATTGGAAAAAATATCCTTTCCCAGTTAAATTGCCTTGGTAATTCTTCACCAAAAAACTGACCATAAATATAAGAGTTTATTTCTAGATTCTCTATTCTGTTCCAGTGGTCTATAGGCCTATCCTTATGTCAGTACCATACTGTTTGATTACCATTATATTAAGGCCTCTGTATTCTATCTCAAAATTCTTTTGAACTGATCTGGGTCTTTTGCAATTCCATGTCAATCAGGATTAGCTTATCAGTGTCTACAAAAAATCTGCTGAGATTCGGACAGAGAATACACTGAATATATAGATCAATTTGGGGATAAATGCTGTCTTAATATTTAGTCATCCAATCCATGAACATGGAATGTCTCTTATTGATTTATATTTCATTTCTCTCAGCAACGTTTTAAATTTTTCAGCAAATGTCTTGTTCTTTTGTTAAATTTATCCCTAACAATTTTTTTGTTCTTTGTGAAATGAATTTTTAATTTTCATTTTCAGATTATTCATTACTAAGGTACAGAAACAAAACAGATTTTAAAAATTTAGATACAATTCCCATACCATGAAATTCATCCTTTTAAAGTGTAAAATTTGGAGTTCCCACTGTGGCTCAGCAGTAACAAACGTGACTAGTATCCGTGAGGACTTGGATTCAATCCCTGGCCCTGTTCAGTGGGTTAAGGATCCAGCATTGCCATGAGCTGTAGCGTAGGTTGCAGACGTGGCTCTGGTGTTGCTGTGGCTGTGGCATAGGCCAGCAGCTGCAGCTCTGATTGGACCTCTTGCCTGGGAACTTCCATATGCCATGGATGTGGCCCTAAAAAGACAAGTATAAAATGTAGTGGGTTTAGTATATTCACAGTGGTCTGTAGAATATGCACAGTTGTGCAATCATCATCACCATTTAATTCCAGAACATTTTCATCACTTCCAAAAGAAACTCTTCCTCCAGTAGCAACCACTCTCCATTCCTCTCCCTGCTGAGCTCCTCACCACTACTAATTTACATTATCTCTACAGATTTGCTTCTCTGGTAATTTTATATATATGAAATCATATATGCCCTTTTTGTCAGGCTTATTTCACTTAGCATGTTTTCAAGGTTCTTCCACAGTATAGCATGTATTAGTATTTCCTTTTTATGGCATTATATAAATATACTATATTGCATTATAGAAATATACCATATTTACAAATGATTTTTATAAATTGTGTTATATAAATTATATATATTGCATTATATAAATTGCATATATAATATTGCATTATATAAATATACCATATTTACAATTGATTTTTGTAAACTGACTTGATATACTGTGACCTTCCTTTAACTCATTTCTTAGTTCTAGATAGATGGGGGGGGTGAGATGGAGGAAGTGTGAATTTTTTAGGATTTTTTGCATCATGTCCTCTGCAGATGAAGATAGTTTTATGTATTCCTTTCGAACGTAGTTGCTTTTCATTTCCTGACTTTGTTCTGTTGCATTGACTAAAACTTCCAAAACAATACAGAAAAAAAAGTTGCAAGAGTGGACATCTTTACCTTGTACCTGATCTTAAGAGGAAAATATTCAGTCTTTTCCCATTACCTACACTGTGAATTTTAGCTGGCTTTTATCAAGTTAATGAAGTTCCCTTTTATTTTCTAGTCTTTTGAGAGGTTTTTTTTTTTAATCATGAATGGGTATTGGATTTTGTCATATGCTTTTTCTGTGCCTATTGAGAAAATTTTGTCTTTTTTCTCATTATTATGATAATGTTAAATTAGTTTTCTAATGTTAAACCAGCTGTATATTCCTTAGATAAATTCCACTTGGTCAGGGTAAATAATCCCTTCATGTTGCTTGGTTTGGTTTGCTAATAACTTCAAGAGGAATGTTAATTTGTAGCTTTCTCTTTATGTGATGTCTTTGTCTGACTTTGGTATCAGAGTTATACTGGCTTCATAGAATGAGTTAGGAACCATTCCCTCTTTTCTGAAAGATTGGTATTATTTCTTCTTTAAATATTTAAGCATATGTAGAAACACAATTGATTTTTTCATATTGACCTTATATCTTGTGGTCTTGTTAAGCTCATTAGTTCTAATCAGTTTTGTTTGTTCATTTTGTGAATTCCTTAGAGTTTTTAACATACAGAATTCTTCTCTTGTGATGTCTTAGTGTGGTTTGGTTTCAAGGTAATATTAGCCTCACTGAATTAGTTGGGAAGTTTTCCTTCCTCTGTTTTCTGATAAGGACTATGAAAGACAGTTACTATTTACTCTTTGAAAATTTGGTAGAATTTACCAGTGAAGCCATCTATGCCTGGGCTTTCCTTTGTAGCAAGATTTTTAATTAGTATTTTTTTTTCTTGTTTGGCCGCACCCTCGGCGTATGGAAGTTTCCAGACCAGGGATCAAATCCAAGCCACAGCTGTGACATAGGCCACACCACAGAACCACTGCACCACAGAAACTCCTAATTACTAATTTAATTTCTTTAATTAGTATGTATCTATAGGAATTTTAAATTTCTTTTTGAGTCAATTTGTGTTTTTCTAGAAATTTTATCTAAATTATCTAATTTCTTGGTATGATGTTGGTTATTCTATTTCCTTAGTCCTTTTACTTTCTGTAAGGTCAGTAGTTATGTCCTCACTTTCATTTCTAATCTTGTTAATTTGTGTCTTCTTTTTTCTTTGTCAAATTGGCTAAAAACATCAATTTTGTTGCCAGATTTCCAAGAACCAACTTTTGACTTTTTTGAGTTTTTCTGTTGTTTTTGTTTTTTGTTTCATTAATTTTTACTCTAATATGAAATATTTCCTTCCTTCTGCTTGCTTTGGATTTAATATGCTCTTCTTTTTTAGTTTCTTAAGGTAGAAGCTTATGTTATTGATTTAAGATGCTCCTTTTTTCTTTCTTTTTTTCTTTTTTTTTTTTGTCTTTTTGTCTTGTTGTTGTTGTTGTTGCTATTTCTTGGGCCGCTCCCACGGCATATGGAGGTTCCCAGGCTAGGGGTTGAATCGGAGCTGTAGCCACCAGCCTACGCCAGAGCCACAGCAACTCGGGATCCGAGCCGCGTCTGCAACCTACACCACAGCTCACAGCAACGCCAGATCGTTAACCCACTGAGCAAGGGCAGGGACTGAACCCGCAACCTCATGGTTCCTAGTCGGATTCGTTAACCACTGCGCCACGACGGTAACTCCAAGATGCTCCTTTTTTCTATAGGCACTTTTCTTCTGTTTTAGTATAACTGACATATGTTAGTTTCAGGTGTATAATATAATGATTCAATATTTGCATGTATAGCACAATGTAAATCTAGTTAACCTCCATCGCCATGATAGTTCCAGACTTTTTTTTCTCATGATGAGAACTTGTAAGATCTTCACTCTTAGTACCTTTCAAATATGTACTACAGTATCATTAACTATAGTCTCTATGTTGTACATCACATCCCCATGACTTACTTATTTTATAACTGGGAGTTTGGACCTTTTGACACCCTTTACCCACCCTTACCCCACCTCTGTCACCACCAATCTGTCCTGTGCCTAAAAGCTTGAGGTTTTTTTCTATAGGTATTTAAAGCTGTAAGTTTTCCTCTAAGCGCCACTTTAGCTACCTCCTAAAATTTTTGATATCCTGCTTTTCCCTTTTCATTCAATTAAAAATATTTTCTAACTTCTCTTGTAGATTTGTTCTTTAACCCATCAGTTATTTAGAAGGGCACTGTGTAGTTTCCAAATGCTTGGGGATATCCCAAGTTTATGTCCATTGTTGATTTCTAATAATTCCAGCATGTTTGTAGTGTGTTTATAATTTCGATCCTTTTAGATTTATGAGACTTGTTTTATATATTCTTGAAGAGTATATATTCTGCTGTCATTGGGTAGAACCAATTAGGTCAAAGTTGGTTGAAAGCATTGTTCAGGTCTTTAATATCCTTGCTGACTTTCTGACTAGGTGTTCTATGAAGTACTGAGAGTAGGGTATTGAAGTCTCCAGCTACAAGTGTTGTGTTTCCTATTTCTCCTTTCAATTCTATCAAATTTTGCTTCATGTACTTAAAGGCTTGGCTGTTAGATGTGTATACATTTATAATTGCTTTATTTTCCTAAAGAATTAACCTTTTAAAATCATTATTGAGGACTTCCCATCATGGCTCAGTGGTTAATGAACCTGACTAGAATCCATGAGGATGCTGCGGATTGGATTCCTGGCCTCAGTCAGTGGGTAAAGGATCTGGCGTTGCCGTGAGCTGTGGTGTAGATCAAAGATGCGGCTCAGATCCCTCGTAGCTGTGGCTGTGGCATAGACTGGCAGCTACAGCTCTGATTCAACCCCTAGCCCAGGAACCTCCATATGCAGCAGGTTCGGCCCTAAAAAGACAAAAGATAATAAATAAATAAATAAATAAAATCATTATTGACGTGTCTTTTTGTTTCTAGTAGTATTCTCTGTCTTAAGGTATATTTTGTCTGAGTTTTTGGCTGCCTTAGCTCTTAATTTTTGTGCCCTCTCATATCTCCACTGCATTTGCTTTCTGACTCATAGTCAGGGATGTGTGCATAGATAGCATGGGCCTCCTCTGGTTTCTCCTGCATGAATATGTGGAGAGTTTATTAGGATTTCCTGATTTATTTCCATCTCCTTGATAAATTTCTGGATAGTCTGCCAATCCATTTTTTTGTGTGTGTGCCAGCTAATACTGAAATGTCAGACTATCTGAACCACTGTTTTTCCTGTTCATATGCCACTGAGTTTGCTACTGTTATTGACAATGCTGTTGGATAGAGAGTTCATCGAAGTTTCTTTCCAAATCTACAGAGCCCTCTCCAGTAGTGAAGCTACTAGTTTCACAGCTTGTCCCTTTAAGTTGAACAGACTCTTATAGTTCCTAACTCAAAGTTCTAGTGATTTTTCATGAATAACTGCTACTCCACTTGTTCTGTACCTTTAGCGAATTTTCAGAACCTTGAAATGGTTGCTTTTGACCATTATATCCAGTTTATTATTGCTTCGGGGAAAGATTTGTCATCTTAATTTTGGCATCAATATTATGCTGACCTATAAAGTGAATTGAAAATGCTACTATTTTTTTTAGAAAAGGTTTCTGTGGCTTATTTCTTTCACAAATGCATGTTTTTCCACCTGGGTCTAGAGACTTCTTTGTGAGAGTTTCTTGATTCAGTTTCTTTACAAGTTTTAGAACAATTCAGATTTTTGAGGATTTTTGTCCATTTCATCTAGGTTACAGAATTTATTGGCATAAAATTGCTCATGTTATTCTGTTACTAGTCTTTTAATGCCTTAGGATTTGCAGTAATTATCTTTTTCATTCCTGATATTTCTAATTTGTATTTTCTTGCTTTTTTTCTTAACTAAAATCAGTAGAGGGCTTATTTATTAATTATTACCCTTTTAAAAGAATCAACTTTTGGAGTTCCTGTCGTGGCGCAGTGGTTAACGAATCCGACTAGGAACCATGAGGTTGCGGGTTCAGTCCCTGCCCTTGCTCAGTGGGTTAACGATCCGGCGTTGCTGTGAGCTGTGGTGTAGGTTGCAGACGCGGCTCGGATCCTGTGGCTCTGGCGTAGGCCGGTGGCTAAAGCTCCGATTCAACCCCTAGCCTAGGAACTTCCATGTGCCGTGAGAGCGGCCTGAGAAATGGCAAAAAAAAAAAAGAGAATCAACTTTTGGATTTGTTCCTTTTCCCTTTTATTTACCTACTTTCTGTTTCACTGATTTTGCTTTTAATTATTTCTTTCATCCTACTTTGGGCTTAACTTATTTTTCTTTCTTAGAATCTTGAGCTAAAAACTTGGGTTATTCATTTTAAAGGTTTCTTTGTTTCTAAAATAGCTCTTTAAAGCTATAAATTTCTTTGTAAGAACTACTTAGCTGCATCCACATATTTGTATATTTTGTATTTTTGTTATCATGTAGTTCAAAATACCTTTTGATTTTCCTTGTAATTTAATATATAGAACAGTGTTGTTTAATTGTTTATTTGGGTACTGATTTCTAATTTAATTCTATCATGATCAGAGCATACTCTGTAAGATTTAATCTTTTGAACAATATTATTTTATGGCCCACCATACAATCTGTCCTTGTGAACATTCCATATGCACTTGAGAAGGATATGTACTCTGCATTTGTTGGGTGTAGCATCGGATCTTTTACATTTTTGGTTATTTTCTAATTGTTTTATTAATATCTAATGATAACTGTGGATTCACCTAGTCCTCTCTAGGTTTAGCAGTTTTTCTTCATACATTTTGAAATTCTGTTAGATGTTGACTTATTTATAATTGTTATATCTTCCTGGTATACTGTGTTATGGACTGAACTGTGTCCTCCTCAAATTCATAATGTTGAAGCCCTCATCTGCAACATGATTACATTTGCAGACAGAGCCTTTAAGGTGGAGATTAAGATAATGAGGTCATAAGAGTAGAGTCATTACCTAATATGACTGGTATTCTTGTAAGAAGAAGAGATCAGAGATCTCTCTACCTGTGTATGTGCACCCAGGAGAATGGCTGGTGAGGATATAGTAAGCTGGGAAAAGTGGCCTCATCAGCAGCCAGCCCTGATGGCAGCTTGATTTTGGACTTCTAGCTTCCAGAACTGTGAGAAAATAAATGTCTGCTGTTTAAGCCACACAGTCTGTGGTATTTGGTTATGGCAGCCTCAGCTAAGGCAAACTGCCTATTTATCACTAAAAAATACTCCTCTTTCCTAATGATCAACTCCATGTCTTGAAGTTTGTCTCAAATTAATATAACCATGTCAGCTTATTGTGTACATGGTATATAACTTTCTGTTCTTTTAGTTTCAACCAAATTGTGACTTTATATTTAGAGTGGATATCTTCCATATAATATATAGTTGGGGTCTTGCTTTTTTTAATCCAGTTTGCATTTTATCTTTTTTTTTTTTGTCTGCATCCACAGCATATGAAGGTTCCCGGCTCAGGGATCACATCTGCGCCACAGCAGCAACTCCAGATCTTTAACCCACTGAGCTGGGCCAAGGATCGAACCTGTGCCTCAGCAGCTACCTGAGCTGCTGCAGAGACAATGCCAGATCCTTAACCTGCCCTGCCACAGAGGGAACTCCCACTTTATACATTTTTTAATCCATTCCATTTACATTTATTTTAATTATTGACATGGTTGGGTTGAAATCTAATATCTTGCTATTATTTCCATGTGTCCCTCCTTTTTTTGGGGGGGTCCTTTCTTGTTCATTTCCTTTTTTCATTGATTTTCCTCTCTTAGTTTGGGTTAATCGAATATTTGTTCGTGCTCCATTTTATTTCCCCTATTGGCATCTTAGCTTATTCTTCTTAAAAATTTTTGTTTTCTTTTTATGGCCACACCTGCAGCATATGGAAGTTCCCAGGCTAGGGGTCAAATTGGAACTGTAGGTACAGGCCTACACCACAGCCACAGCAACGATGGATTTGAGACACATCTGCAACTTATGCCACAGCTTGCAGGAACACCAGATCCTTGGCCCACTGAGCAGGGCCAGGGATTGAACCTGCATCCTCATAGAGACCATATTGTGTTCTTAACCCACTGAGCCACAACGGGAACTCCCTAATAATTTTTTTTAATGCTTGCTCTAGGGACAGTAATGTGTATTCTTAACCTATCAACGTCTCGTTAGAGTCAGTATTTTACCACATCATACTTCCCTCTTTATAATTCTTACTTCTCTCTCGATATCTGACACTTCACAAAGGTAACTTTATAACAGTATAATTCCATTTATATTCACCCATCCTTTGAGCTGTGTTTGTCTCATCTTCACTTCTCCAAATATAAACTCCATTTGGTACATTTTTTGGTTTAATCAGTCAATTATCTTTTAGGGAAATCACACAAAAAAATAGACTTTTACATTTACTGACTTATTTAGTTTCCAGTGTTATCTCCCCCATCACAAAGATTCCAACTGTCTCGTCTGCCCTGAACTCTGATCTCTGTTACTCAGCACAATGGAACCATCATTGTTTGTTTGGATTCTAGCTGACATTTCCATAGTCAGTTATCCCCAGACAGGAAGCCAGAGTAAACAGGCGTTCATCTTATGAGTTTCTTTTTTCTCAGAAATTGTAGATATGTGCTGCCTGTTAACCAGTGCCTCAAGAGACACTCGGCATGGGGTTTCAAAGCCAGAATAGAATAAGGAAAGCATCAACCTGGAAGGAAGCCTGGTATAAGATATTGAAACTGAAGCAAAATAAGGAGGGTGTCTGTGTAGGAAGACAGCATGTTGTACGGTAGGAGCCCAAGAAGGGCGAAGAGAACATCTAAGCAGTCTTTTTGACCCTGAAGGGTGTGGTTCCTTAATTTAATCGAAATAGCTTTAATGTTTTGACATTTAAACTGGTATTTGCTCTTCAACTGGCAAATGGTCATTATCAAGATTCAAGGGTTTCCTTCTCCTATGTTATTGATAATTTTTATAAGGTATGGTTTTATAATTTTATCAAGTACCTTTTCAGCATTTATTGGTTTGATCATATTTTTTCCTTTAATTCACTGTTAGACATATTAATATTTACAGATATTGACCCATCTTTGCATTCCTAGAGTAAGTTTTACTTGACTGTTTTTTAAAAAATCAACTCAAAGTACATAAAACTAAAATAGAATTGGGTTAGATATTTTTATGATTTTTTTATTGTAAAACTTTAAATAAAAGACATAATTAGGAGTTCCCGTCGTGGCGCAGCGGTTAACGAATCTGACTAGGAACCATGAGGTTGCGGGTTTGGTCCCTGCCCTTGCTCAGTGGGTTAACAATCCGGCGTTGCCGTGAGCTGTGGTGTAGGTTGCAGACGCGGCTCGGATCCCGCGTTGCTGTGGCTCTGGCATAGGCCGGTGGCTACAGCTCCAATTCGACCCCTAGCCTGGGAACCTCCATATGCCGTGGGAGCGGCCCAAGAAATAGCAAAAAGAAAAAAAAAAAAGACATAATTAAAAAGGAAAGTCTTCCTTCAAATCATTGTATTAACTTTGAATTTTAAAACAATATTTTAGAAGAAATAAACCTAAGGATATAAACTCCAGCATGATTATAAATATAAATAAACCTAAGAATATAATCTCCAGCCAAGTAGTAGGTCATTAGTTAAAGTGGGGGGGGGGGCTGTATTCCTATATAGCAGTGATAACTCAAAGACACTTAAGTTCAAAGGCAAGTAATATATATAATTAAATACTAAATTCAGGTTTAACATCAATTCTATCTTATGACAAGAGATTTATTCAAAGTAAATAATAAAATGATAAAGACTAAAGGAAGATCTAAATAAAATTTCTAGCTATAACACTAAAATCGGTTAAAATGACAAATGATTTAGATGTGATTATAAAGTAATAAGCAGAGCCTAGCATCCACTAAATATTCAATTTCAGTTCTCCCTATATCTAATTTAATATAAAGTTACAATGCAATACTAATTAAATCCTTCATGAGTATTTTATAAAATTTCATACAAGTGAAAATACGGTTTATCTGAAAAAGTAGACACAAATACGAAATAACGTATGTTGTTTAATGAATACTAGTAGATGTGTCCTAAAGATTTTCAAAACAGCATGAAAACCACATGATATTAAGTCAAATATAGAAAAATGGTTCAAAGTAGGCTCCATAGCAAAAGAACTTAAGTATCCTCACACCATATACTATTTTAAAAGTCTAGTAAATAAACTAGACTTTAAATTTTAAAAAAAGTCTAGTAAGTTAAAAAGTTAAATATGCAAATTCCATTAAAAAGTTATGAAGAAAAATATTATAATAGTCCATCTTTCTAAAGAAATGACTAATAGGAGTTCCTGTCGTGGCTCAGTGGTTAACAAATATGACTAGGAACCATGAGGTTGCGGGTTCGATCCCTGGCATTGCTTGGTGGGTTAAGGATCTGGTGATGTTGTGAGCTGTGGTGTAGGTCCCAGATGTGGCTCAGATCTGGCATTGCTGTGGCTGTGGTGTAGGCCGGTGGCTATAGATCCGATTAGACCCCTAGCCTGGAACCTCTATATGCTATGGGTGTGGCCCTAGAAAAGACAAAAAAAAAAAAAAAAGAAATGAAATGACTAATAAAGAAATGAAGGTCAAAAGTGAAATGGTCGTGGCTCAGTGGAAATGAATCTGACTAGCATCCATGAGGATGCAGGTTTGATCCCTGGCCTCGCTTAGTGGGTTAAGGATCCGGCATTGCTGTGAGTTGTGGTGTAGGTCGCAGACGCAGCTCAGATCTGATGTTGCTGTGGCTGTGGTGTAGGCCGGCAGCTGTAGCTCCGATTAGACCCCTAGCCTGGGAACCTTCATATGCTGAGGGAGTGTCCCCAGAAAAGGCAAAAAAAAAGACAAAAAAATATATATATATGCTACACAGTAAATACCAAAGGAAAGCAGGGGAATGGGAAACATTTGTATGACATTCATAATCTATAAAGAGATCCTAATTATAATATAGAGACAACTAAGAGAAAATATATAGTCAGCACACTTAAACCTCACAGGAAGTCATCAAATTAATTAAATCATTACCTAAGGATAAAATTTAAGATCTAGTGCTGCCTACCTCTCCATTATCACTAGCACTTCTCCCTGGTACGCCATCCTTCAATCACCTTGACCTTTTTCTAGTTCTAAGAACATACCACTTTCCTTTAAAACATAAAGATCTCTTCCTCTTCAGGGCTTTTGCATATGCTTCTAGTTACCTATCTGGAAGCTTTTTTCCTCATTCTTCACATAGTTGATTCTTAAGGCTTCAAGTCTTAGATCTACCCTATCTGATAACCCTACCTAAAGTGAATCCCCCTTATAATGTTCCATGTCAGCATCCCGTTGTCTTCCTTAGAGTACTTATCACCTTCTGTAGTTATTTTGTTTATTTGTTTTTTTAAAAATTACCCTCATTAGAGTACTGAACGTCTTATTCACCTCATATTTCCAAGTCCAGTGTCTCAATTAATATTTGTTTAATATGGGGTCAATTAATATTTGTTTAATAAATAAACACTGAAAACCCAAGTATCAGATAATAATTATTCAATTATGATATATTAAAACAAGGAAATACTATATAACTATATATAACTATTCAAATTGACAAGTATGGAAGTAGTAAAAGAAAATATCTCTACGGGGAGTTTCTATTGTGGCTCAGCAATTAACGAATCTGACTAGTATCCATGAGGACACAGGTTCAATCCCTGGCCTCCCTCAGTGGGTTAAGGATCTGGCATTGCCATGAGCTGTGGTGTAGGTAGCAAACATGGCTTTGCTCCAGTGCTGCTGTGGCTGTGGCATAGGCTGGCAGCTATAGCTCCAATTCAACCCCTAACCTGGGAACCACCATATGCCACAGGTGTGGCCCTAAAAAGACAAAAAAAAAAAAAGAAAGAAAGAAAGAAAATGTCTGTATGAAATAATGGTCAATGAAAAAGCAGACCAGAAAATAGGATGCACATAAATCATACAATTATGTGAGGAAAGTATATACACATTAAACTTAAAATGACTAGAAAATAATTCTCAGTGATAAAAAGAAACTGAAACAATTAGCAGGATTTTTTTTTTTTTTGTATTTTCTAGAGCCGCACTCACGGCATATGGAGGTTCCCAGGCTAGGGGTCTAATCAGAGCTGTAGCTGCCGGCCTACGCCACAGCCACAGCAACGTGGGATCCAAGCCATGTCTGCGACAACACCACTGCTCACGGCAACGCCAGATCCTTAACCCATTGAGCGAGGCCAGGGATCGAACCCGCAACCTCATGGTTCCCAGTCGGATTCGTTAACCACTGAGACACATTGGGAACTCCTTAGCAGGATTTTTGTAAAGAAAGCAGGTTGACTATACTGTATATGGTCAGTATGATGAAAATATAAAATAATTATAAGTGAGAAAAGAGAGCATAAATATTATATGTAGACTGTGACTATAACTAGGCCAAATCAAATATAGATTGAAAGAAGATACAGAAATAAAAATACTTAATGGCATCAAGATGATAAATATGCATAAAACTTGTCTTTCAAATTTTCTTTTAAGGTCCATATATCATAAACATTTTTGCAGTCCACATGGCTTAGTAATAAACTTTCAAAAACATTTTAAACAAGATAATCTTAGTGGTGGAGAGACACATTAATGGACTGAACATAGCAAAAGGAGTAGATCCAGAGCCCAGATCCATAATAACCTGCAATTGTTTAAGCCAAACACTAAGCATCAACCCTAAGGATCAACTACTACATCCATAAAATAGAGCAAATACTGAAAGAGGGTGAAAAATGATGCTTATTAACAGCTGTTTTAAAGGGTAAAGAAACAATGTAGAAGAGGGAAGGAATGAAATTAATTGACAAAACTGATAAATCCTAACTCCCAGAACAATCTCCCAAGCAATTCCTCAGACCAATAACATAAAACTCACACCATATCCCCAGGAGAAGTCCGAGCTCCCTTCAGTAGAGATCCCTGTGCCTGTGTAACTTGGAAAAGCAGACCTTGAATTCCCAGTGTCAGCTGATGTAAAAGGTGATTCTTGTGTGATGTCAGACTCACTAAATGCACAATTTGGAAGAAGAGAAAACAGAAAAATGCTTATATTTCCTCAAGTTTCTGCAGCATTAACTACTCAGCAATCTATTAGGTGATAAGCATGTATACAAATATATCCACAGAGGCAAAAATAAATGAAGAACTTGAAATGTAAGCATCATAGTAAGGTCCAACCTAATTCTCACAGAATTGATGGCAACCATTCTAATTCTAGACTTAGTTTACAACAAGTACTTTTTTTTTTTTTTGGTCTTTTTTGTTATTGTTGTTGTTGTTGTTGTTATTCCTTGGGCTGCTCCCGCGGCATATGGAGGTTCCCAGGCTAGGGGTTGAATCGGAGCTGTAGCCACCGGCCTACGCCAGAGCCACAGCAACTCCGGATCCGAGCCGCATCTGCAACCTACACCACAGCTCACGGCAACGCCGGATCCTTAACCCACTGAGCAAGGGCAGGGACCAAACCCGCAACCTCATGGTTCCTAGTCGGATTCGTTAACCACTGTGCCACGACGGGAATGCCACAACAAATACTTTTTAACATCCCACTTACAATATCTACCCTTGACAACTAAAGGTATTTCGGAAATACTAAGAATAGTATCTGAACCTGTATTGCACTTTTTCTTTACGAAGCGCTTTCACAGATATTAACCCCATTTTATCCTCACAACATCCCAGTGATATAAATCTCAACCCCTTTTTAAAGACAAATAATTTGAAATTTAGTTCTAGGTTTTGCATTTTTTGGGGGGGGGGGGTGCCGCACCCATGGCATAAGGCAGTTCCCAGGCTAGGGGTGGAAGGCCTACACACCACAGCTCATGGCAACGCCAGGTACTTAACCACTGAGGAGGGCCAGGGATTGAATCCACATCCTCATAGATAGCAGTCAGGTTTGTTTCCACTGAGCCACAATGGGAACTCCTAGTTCTAGATTTTGAAACTAAGTTTTATGACCGTAATTTTTCTATGATACCACATTGCTTCTCAGAACACTCTATGGAGTACAGTATCCTCTGTTCTCTTTCTTAAAATAATAACTGCAGGAGTTCCCTCCATGGCACTGTAAGTTAAGAATCCAACTGCAGTAGCTTAGGTCCCTGCAGGAGGTGTGGGTTCGATCCCTGGCCCAGGAACTTCCACTTGCCACAGATGCAGCCATAAAATTAAAAGTAAATAAATAACTGCAGCTAACATTTATTCAGCATTTACTATATTTTATCTCTTTTATATTCACAACACCTCATTATAAGAGATACTATTATCAGCTAAACAACTTGCCCAATATTACTCAGCTAGTAGGTGGCAAAACCAGGATTAAAAATTAGATCTGTTGGATTCCTCCTGAATGTCCTTTTAACTACTTCATAATGCTGCTTTTCAAAAGTTATAAAAAAGTAAGTATGATCTTGTTTTCATTAGCTGTTACAGAATGAAAGTAGAATGGTACTGAAAATGTGGTAAAAATTTTTGTTTTGTTTCGTTAGTACAAGGTTGATACCAATGCTAAGCCAAAACCCCAAAACTTTTGCCATTATCAAGTGCAATAAGCAAACAAGTACATTTTGTGTTACTACCTTTGGGAACTTGTATCTTTTTCATGGCTGTCATTGGTAGAGGAAATTTCATCCAGCTGCTCTGGAAGGGGATGATGATTAAGAGCATGTTTTGTTATTCCTTTCCTATAAAAGAGAGAAAGAAAGTTATATTTCCTGTAAAGAAAAAATACATACTTTTCAGTAACCTACTTTTTGCTGTTCTGGAATTGTACTGTCCAATACAAGGCCATTAGCCACTAGCAGTTAAAATGCGGTCAGTTGGGAAGTTCCCATTATGGCTCAGTGGGTTAAGGACCCAACATAGTCTCTGTGAGGATGCAGGTTCAATCCCTGGCCTTACTCAGTGGGCCGCAGATGCGGCTCGGATCCGGTGTTCCCATGGCTGTGGTGTAAGCCTTAGCTTCAGCTCTGATTCGACCCCTAGTCTGGGAACTTCCATATACCACAAGTATGACCATAAAAAGAAAAAAAGAAAGAAAAAATGTGGTCAGTTGGAAATGAGATGTACTTTACGTGTAAAACACATAGGATTTCAAAGTCTTAGTACAATAAGAATGTACAATATATCATTATTTTATCCTGATTACATTTAAAATGATAATGTTTTGGATATATTTCGGTTAAGCAAAACATATTCCTAAAATTAATTCTACTGCAAATTGAAAATATAATGTAAAACCACACACCTATTAGAACAGATAAGATAAAATACGGTAATAATGCTCAATGCAGGTGAGGATATGGAGAAACTGGATGTCTCATCATTGCTGGTAGGAATATAAAATGGTATAGCCACTCTGGGATAGTTTCATATTTTCTTATAAAACTAAACACATGGGAGTTCCCGTCGTGGCGCAGTGGTTAACAAATCTGACTAGGAACCATGAGGCTGCGGGTTCGGTCCCTGCCCTTGCTCAGTGGGTTAAGGATCCGGCGTTGCCATGAGCTGTGGTGTAGGTTGCAGACGCGGCTCGGATCCCGCGTTGCTGTGGCTCTGGCGTAGGCTGGTGGCTACAGCTCCGATTGGACCCCTAGCCTGGGAACCTCCATATGCCGCGGGAGCGGCCCAAGAAATAGCAAAAAGACAAAAAAAAACAAAAAACTAAACACATGCATTTATCATAAGACCTAGCCATTGAACTCTTGGGCATTGACCAAAGAAATGAAAATTTCTGTTCACAAAGAAATCTGTACACAAATGTTCACAGCAGCTTTATAATTGAAAAAGAAAATTGGAACTGAAATGTCCTTTGATGAGTGAATGATTAAACTTTGGTCTATCCATCCAATGGAATGTGATTCATCAATAAAAAGGAATGAACCGATACATGCAACAATGTGGATGGATTTCAAGGATGTCATACTTAGTGAAAAAAAGCCAACCTCAAAAGGTTAAAAATACTCTATGATTCCTTTTATTTATTTTTTGGCTGCACCCTTGGCATGCATGAGTTCCCAGGCCAGGGATTGCACCCAAGCCACAGCAGTGACAACCTCAAATCCTTAACCACTAGCCACAAGGGGACTCCTATGATTCCATCCATATTACATTCACAAAACAATAGAGGTGGAAAAAAGACCGGTGGTTCCCAGGACATGGAGAGAGAACTGATGTGACTATAAAGGGATGCATGAGAATTTTTCTTGGTGATAATCAAACAGCTCTCTATATTGTTTTTGTTTGTTTTTGGCTGCACCTACAGCATGCAGAAGTTCTCCGGTCAAGGACTGAACTTGAGTCGCTGCATTACAGTGCTGGATCCTTAACCACAAGGAAACTCCTGAAATTATACTATAGTTACATAAGTTATCTTCATTTGGGGAAGCTGGGTAGAGGGTTTCATGGGACTCTATTTTTTGTGACTACCTGTGAGTCTGTACTTATTTCAAAATAAAAAGGTAAAAAAGTTAATTCCACCTGTTTATACTATTTTTTAAAGTGACTACCTGAAAATTTTAAATTATATATATGGCTTGTATTATATTTCCATCGGACAGTACTGTTCCAGAGAGTTCAACATGTACCTTAGAATAAACTTTAGGGTCAATTATTATTGGTTCCAATCCTAACCATCTACAGTAGATTTTCCTTCCCCACAAAATCCTACAGTCAAATAACAAGATAGGTTAAACAGAGTTACATAGGTTTCTTTATGAGAAGTCTTCATAGGGCTTTTAATATGCAGAAATATATTTTACATCTAATACTCTTATTTCAGCTAAGGAATGTGAGGCACAGAGGCATGAGGTAACCAGCTTAAGGTCATATGGCTAGTTAAGAGATGGAGCCAGGATTCAAATCCAAGTAGTCTGTCTGAGATTTCTCAGAATAAATGAATAGTTTTGAGATTTTAGTGAATTGTATCATTTTTATATTTATAGATAAAGATAAAGACCCAGTCAGCAGAGCTTGTATTTTAAATTCTTTCTCAGATGGTGGGGATGGCATTGTGCAGGGATATATTTCTCCTTCTCTCATTCAATGATATTACAACCAAAAACTTGCCTTTGAGACAGTGGTGTGGATCAGAAATGTGGATTCCAGCTATGGAATAGAAACTTCAGACATATTTTAGTCTGTCAGAAAAATCTGGTTATAAAGTGACAATTAGATAATACCAAAGAAATATATACAAGAAAATGACTAATTTCTAGGAATGTATAATGAAGTATATAGGGTAAATGACAGTGTCTGGAGTTTTCCTTCCATATTTCACAGATGACAGAGAGGCTGGAAAAAAGATAAAGATGAAAGAAGAAGGAAATATATTAAAATTCTAACAACTGTTGAATGTAGGTGACGGTTATGTCATTGTATTATTCATTATACATTTATGCTTGAGATTTATTATTTTAAAAATGTTAAGATATATGCTGAAAATGACTTTTATTCCAAACTCTTTTCATCATCTATAATTTGGAGCCATCAGGGAGAAAACTAAAGTTACTTCTTCAAAGCAAATTATCAATTATAACACCTAAAATTAAAATTACTTAAAAAAATAAAATTACTTTTAATATACTCTCATTTAGATGCATATAATCTTCATCATCTCCACTATTCACATTATTTTGACACTTCTAGAGAATCATCTTTTGGGAGAGTTATCTTTAGTGAGTATCAAATCAATAATAGAGAACAAATAACACAATGATGGTCAATAATTCTGGCCCAGTAAGTGCCTATCAGTAATTTTTTCATGAAAGATATATTTTTTTTCACTTTCAGAATGGTCAGAATTAATTATAAAAGCAGATTTTTAGCTAACCCACATTTGCTTTATTGGGAAATGACTTTCTTCTTCCTAGTTTCTAAAAATCTTTATTATCTGAATTGCTTCTGTGTCCTGTTCTATTACTTAGTAGATAATAAGCCTCTGAAAGGCAAGGAAAGATCACAGACTGATTTTCTTTGTATGACTACTGCACCAAGTAAAGGTGGGAAGGAACAAGGAAATGACCATTTATTGAAGCCCTATTATATGTCAAGCCCTATGCCATCATTTTAGACATGCTTTTAGATAAAGTCTTATTCCTATGTTATAGAAATGAAGGCTCAAAAATTTAGTAATTTGCCTAAAATTCAGAAGGCTAGAAAAGAGTCTAACCAGAAACTCAGGTGTGACTGAAAATACCATAGCTGTTATTACCATATATAATTAATATTTAATTAATAAATGTATGGTTGCTAAAATTACATACCTTAGTGGAGAAAAACAACAAATGGGATTTGGGGTTAAAAAGCCCAAGCTCAAAAACCTATTGGTTATATAATCTTAAGATGTGTACCTTTCTGATACTTCCTCTGCTGAAAATTGAAGATGGTCATATCCATCTTAAAGATTAAGATGTGAAAGTTTCTGAAAGTGTAAAGCATTAATAAATGTATGACATTATCATTACTTCCTAAATTACAACACTTCACTAGGTTGTTCAAGCTGGAAATATCTGTTCTCTAAAGTCTCAAAAGCAAACCTGATCCTGAGGATTCTGACTCTTCAACGCAGAGGTGGGGAGACAGTATGTAATGGTTATGACCACAAACTTCAGAATCAGACTGATAACGGGTCTATACTTCAGCTCCATCACCACCTAGCTGTGTGATCTTTGGCACGATACAACCTTCAGATCTGGGATCTTTATCTTGTAGGAAGTACAAAATAAGAGTTCCTATCTGGTATCCTATTGATAGGATTAAGTAAGCTAATGCATGTAAGCGCTTCGAAGGGTGTTTGGCTTTAGACGTATTCAACTTTATTGTAGGACTCAGCTATTAATAACTTCACGAGTTGTTAGTGGCCATGGAAAGTGGGGCATGAAGCACAACGGAAACTACAAATGCCTTAGGAAACCCAGTTCCTGAGCCCCGGGAGTGCAGCCCAAGAGGGTCAAGTCCTGGGATTGCACTGATAACACGCTCTTAGCTGGAGATGGAGGTCTGGAGGGGCAACGTCCGGCAAGGCTAGGAGGAGAAAATTTCAAAGAATTTTTTCTTTCCCTCGCCATGGGAAAGGAAAAAGGAGCAAGGGACTGGTCAAGGAGGGTCCCCAGAGCGCCTGCGGCCCGCCACGGCTTCCCCCGGCCCCGGCTGGGTGGCTGGGCAGTCCACTCACAGCTCCAAGTTCTGAGGCACCGCCTTCCGTGTGTATCTGGAGATCATCCTCCTCTTCCTCCTCAGCCGCGGCCGGGGCGGCCAAGCCAGGGTGGGGGCCTCCGGGCCTGGCCCTCCCGCCAGCTCCGGCTCGGCCCCCTCCCGCCACCTTCCGGCCCCGTCACGCCCCGTCTCCTAGACTCCGGACCGCCACCACCCCAGGATCCCCACCTCTCCAGTCCTCTCCCCTCCCCGTTTCCCCGTGGGGGCGGAAGTGACGAACGCACAGGTGCAGCCGCCTAATACTCCCGCCGACACCTAGCAAAGGCGACGCTGGGAGTTCCGGAGCTGAGCCGGTTTCTGACTTAGTTTCCGCTGGCTTCAGGTCCTAGACAAGCGTGTGGATCCAGTCAGAGCCGGGCTTTGGCTGCTGCTGGCAGCCCACGAGGTAGGAGAGGAGGCTGAGGAAAGGTGCCACAGCAGGGACGTGAGGAAGAGGCCCAGGCTTTAGAACTGAAAGCGAAATTGGCTTCATTTTGTTGGATGAAGGAGGGACCCTTAGAGCGCTAGAAGCCAACTCCGGCCTCTGCTGCTTGGTTGCTTCTCCTGCCGTGCTCCCGGTTTCCTCATATGGAGTTAGTCTGAGTGATCTCAAGGTCCCTTCTAGTCCTGACACTAAATTCTTCATATTAAGGTGTGCTTGGCATTCTGGGGTGGGTGAGTATTTATTATCTGTCAATCTGGACTGTAGTGAGTGAGTGTCTGGATAGAAGATGCAAGTTCCTCTCGACTTAGTTTTATTAGTTCCTTGGAAAACCAAATAAGCCTGAAAATCGAATCACAGCCTTAAAGTGGACCATCCAGTGCAATATCTTTCTTTAACAAGCCTCACCTGGCAGCAATAGTAAGCTAGTACTTTTGTTTGTAAGGGAAATCCTTAGAAAACAGTTATTTATACCCTCTGAGAGCTGAAAAGGGGCGGAGGGCGGTGGTTTGGGACGGGTTGTTGTAGGATCAAGAGCCATGGGCAGATTATTTTGGGGTGAAATGATAGGATATAAATGTTTTGTAGTTTTGAATTCACCCATGCTGTACAAGGGGAAAGATTTAAATTCTGCAGAGTAAGGGAGATTACTCTTAAGAGTGTTTAAACAATAAAAATTTAGGGAAGGAGAAGTTCCCTGGTGGCTCAGGAGGTTAAATACAGCTGTGTCATGGGTTCAGTCACTGGCCTGGGAACTTATGCATGCTACAGGCATGGCAGAAAGGAAGGAACGAACGAGCGAAAAGAAAGAAAGAAAGAAAAGAGAGAGAGAGAGGGAGAAGGGGATGAAGGGAGGAAAGTAGAGACGGATTTTAGAAATGATAAAATAACATTCTCATTCTACAATTAGGGGGAAGCCCCAGAAAGAGAAAATGAAATGTCCAGAATGACACAACTAGGACCAGTGGCAGAACTGGAATTTTTGTCAGTATTTCAAGAGATGTTATTGCATTGTTTCTGACCATGTGTTACATGCACCACTATTAGTGCAAAGCAAACATTTTTTATTTCATTTTTACACGCTTATTAACTTGGGAATGCAGTACTAGATTTCCATTTACTGTATTGTATCAAAAGTTGCTTTCATATAATTTTAAGTATAAAAATGTCATTGAAAGAATTTTAATTAAATGCTATAATTGGTATGTGGTCAAGGCAAAAATCATGATGATTGTATGTGGATAACTGAATTTTGGAAAACAACATTAATGGAATTGCCTAGAATAGTTCAAGGAATGGGATATTACTTCTGCATTATTTTGTATGGTTTATATTATTGCCACTTTAAATGTAGCTTTCAAAGAAGAATGGAGGAAAATATGAAGCTTGCTACAGTGGAAGATACTGTAGAGTACCGCCTGTTCCTGATATCGGATGAACTAAGGGACCCAGAAAAACACAGAGAGATTCTTCAAAATTATATTGAGATGATAATGACCCAGTTTGCACCTATGCTGGTCCCCTATATCTGGCAGAATCAGCCTTTCAATCTCAAATATAAACCTGGGAAAGGTGAGGCTCTTTCGCTTATTTTGATTGGATATGTGTGATTTTTTTAATGTCATTCTAACAACAGTGATGTATGATATTCATATTTCATTCAGTGTTGTCAGAAGATTTAGAGCCTGAACTTTTTAGATTAGTGATATTTGCCTATATTCAGTTAAGCCCTTGAACTGAAAAAAAAACTTTTTAAAATTAATATTGATGAAAACTAATAGTCATTACCTTAGGAACTAATATATACTCAATATTAATTAGCCATGGTTCTTCGTTTGAAATTTAATTACTTAATTATGCCATAATGTATCTAGTTACCTATACTAAACAGGTTCAAGCATGTGGCTTCCTTAACCGTAGTTCTTTTAGCTGTTACTCTGTATTCCTCAGTCTTGACAGTGTGTGTATTAGGTTGCCTTATTTCACGTAGTTATTTTAGTGAGGATCTAAGAGTGGCTCTGCCTGGGATTTACCACTGTGGCACAATGGGATTGGTGGTGTTTCTGGAGTGGTGGGGCGAAGTTTCAGTGCCCAGCCTGGCACAGTGGGGAAGTGCTGCTGCTGAAGCTGTGGCATAGGTCACAGCTGTGGCTCACATCTGATCCCAGGTCCAAGAACTCCATATGCTGCTGTGCGTCCAAAAAAGAAAATAAATAAATAAATAAACATTTTTTAAAAGTTTAAAAAAATTAGAGTGGCTCTGCCTGGCTGCTAAAGAGAAATAATTGAACTAAATGACCATTATCGGCCCACTCAGAATTATTTTGAGTTTCCTTCACTGATTTCCTGTGTTGTCAGTGCTTGAGATCTGACCTCTGGCCCAATAGGGCATTTTGCCCTGTCATTTCTTATAACTTCACTAAAAATGAATTATGGAGAGGTGACCAAGGCTCTACTCATGCAGCGACTTATGTAGGGTCTTGTTTCAGATCTGACGTCTTATACTGTCCTTCTGGCTCTTAATTTAGTGCATATGTGCTTATTTTTTGGTTAGCAGTTGCTGGATGTCTTCCCTGCTGTTAATTTTATTGAACTCCTATTCACAGAAACACGTGATATTTACTGGCAAGAATATTGTCACATTAGCACTGCACATCCAAAACCAATTCCTTATATTTTTTTCTAGAAAATTATTTTTACAGGGTTTTCTTATCTTGCTTAATGGCATTACTATCCATGTAGCTGTCAAGCTCATTAGTAATTCAAAATCATACTCAACTACTGACTTCACTCTATTCAGTCAGGCGCTAAAGCTCAAATCCTCATGTTATTACTCCTCAAATATGGCTCCTTTTATACACCTGGTTACAGTCTAGACCCTCCGTAGATCTGAAAGACTGCGGTGGTCACCTAACTTCTTTGGTTCCAGTGTCTCCAGTTCCTGACACTGTTGCCAGTTACCTTGTAAAACATCAATTTGATTATGTCACTGTCCTGCCTAATACCCATTAACAGTTCTGCATTGCTTCTGGATGAAATTCAAATTGAAGTTTAATATGTAAGGTAGATAAAATAGACACTCTAATTTGAACTTTTCTAGTTGAAGAAGCTTGGGAGATCTGGAGTAGGGAGAGGAATTGGTTGGGCTGCTCTTCCCACCTATTTTGTTTTTGCTTTTTTGCCATGGCGGCTCTTGAGACACTCCACAGTACCCTTGTTTGACCTTCATTCTGTTGATATGGTATATTACATTGGTTGGTTTTCATATGTCAAATCATCCTTGCATTCCAGGAATAAATCCCAATTGGTCATGGTGTATCTTTTCAATGTGTTGTTGAATTCATATTGCTAGTGTTTTGTGAGGATTTCTGCATCATTATTCATCAGAGGTATTGGTCTGTAGTTTTCTTGGTTTTTGTCTGGCTTTATTTTTTTTTAATTACTCAATGAATATTATTACATTTATAATCGTACAACAGTCATCACAACAAAATTTTATAGCATTTCCATCCCAAACCCTCAGTGCATCCCCCACCCTCCAACCTCATTTGGAAACCATAATTTTTTCAAAGTCTGTGAGTCAGTATCTCTTCTATAAAGAAGTTCATTGTGTCCTTTTTTTAGATTCCACATGTAAGTGATAGCATTTGATGTTTGTGTCTCATTGACTGACTTCACTTAGCATGATAATTTCTAGGTTCATCCATGTTTCTGCAAATGCTGTTATTTCTTTCCTTTTAATGGGTGAGTAATATTTCTGTTGTGCAGATGTACCACATCTACTTTTCTTTTTCTTTTTTTTTTAAGGATTTTTTTTTCCATTATAGCTAATTTACAGTGTTCTGTCAGTATTCTGCTGCACAGCATGGTGACACAGTTACACATACATGTATACATTCTTTTTTCTCACATTATTATATTCCATCACAAGTGACCAGACATAGTTCCCAGTGTATACAGCAGGATCCCATTGTTTATGCATTCCAAAGGCTATAGTTTGCATCTATTAACCCAAAATTCCCAGACCCTCCTACTCCCTCTCCCTTGCTCTTGGCAACCACAAGTTGGTTCTCCATGTCCATGATTTTTTTCCTGTAGAGAGTTTCATTTGTGCCATATATTAGATACCAGATATAAGTGATATCATATGGTATTTGTCTTTCTGACTTACTTCACTCAGTATGAGAGTCTTTAGTTCCATCCATGTTGCTGCAAATGGCATTATTTTGTTCTTTTTATAGCCGAGTAGTATTCCATTGTGTAATATACCACATCTTCTTTATCACCTCCTCTGTCATGGACATTTAGGTTGTTTCCATGTCTTCACTACTGTATGTAGTGCTGCAGTGAACACTGGCATACATGTGTCTTTGCGAGTCACGGTTTTCTCTGGATAGATGCCCAGGAGTGGAATTGCTAGGTCAAATGGTAGTTCTATTTTTAGTTTTCTGAGGAATCTCCATACTGTTTTCTACAGTGGTTGCACCAATTTACAACCCCACCAACAGTGTAATAGGGTTCCTTTTTCTCCACACCCTCTCCAGCACTGATTGTTTGTAGACTTTTTGATGATGGCCATTCTGGCTGGTGTAAGGTGGTACCTCATCGTGGTTTGGATTTGCATTTCTCTAATGATGAGTGATGTTGAACATCTTTTCATGTGTGTTTTGGCCATCCATATGTCTTCTTTGGAGACTTGTCTGTTGAGATCTTCTGCCCATTTTTTGATGGGGTTGTTTGTTTTTTTGGTATGGAGCTGCAAAAGGTGTATATACATTTTGGAGATTAATCCTTTTGTCAGTTGATTTATTTGCAAAGATTTTCTCCCATTCTGTGGGTTGTCTTTTCATTTTGTTTAAGGTTTCCTTTTCTGTGCAGAAACTTTTAAGTTTAAATAAGTCCCATTTGTTTATTTTTGTTTTTACTGTCATTACTCTTAAGAGGTGGATCTGAGAAGATGTTGCTGTCATTTATGTCAGAGAGTGTTTGGCCTATGTTTTCCTCTAAGAGGTTTATGGTGTCTGGTCTTATATCTAGGTCTTTAATCCATTTTGAGTTTATTTTTGTGTATGGTGTCAGGGAGTGTTCTAATTTCATTCTTTTCCATGTGGCTGTCCAGTTTTCCCAGCACCACGTATTGAACAAGCTGTCTTTTCTCCATTGTATATTCTTGCCTCCTTTGTCATAAATGAGCTGACTGTAGGTGCATGGGTTGAATTCTGGGCTTTCTATCCTGTTCCACTGACCTATATTTCTGTCTTTGTGCCAGTACCATACGGTTTTGATGACTGTTGCTTTGTAGTATAGTCTGAGGTCAGGGAGCCTGATTCCTCCAGCCCCATTTTTCTTTTTCAGGATGGCTTTGGCTATTCTGGGTCTTTTGTGCTTCCAAACAAACTTTATAATATTTTGTTCGAGTTCTGTGAAAAATGTCCTTGGTAATTTGATAGGGATTGCATTGAGTCTGTAGATTGCCTTGTGTAGTACAGTCATTTTGATAATATTAACTCTTCCAATCCACGAGCATGGTATGTCTTTCCATCTATTTGTGTCATTTTTGGTTTCTTTCATCAGTGTCTTATAGTTTTCAGAGTACACGTCTTTTGTCTCTTTAGGTAGGTTTACTCCTAGGTTATTTTATTCTTTTGGATGCAGTGGTAAACGGGATTGCTTCCCTAATTTCTCTTTCTGATCTTTCATCGTTAGTATATAGAAGTGCCGTCGATTTCTGTGTATTAATTTTGTATCCTGCGACTTTGCCAAATTCATGGATGAGTTCTAACAGTTTTCTGGTAGAGTCTTTAGGATTTTCTAGGTATAATGTCATGTCATCTGCAAGTAGGGATAGTTTTACTTCTTCCTTTCCAATATGGATGGCTTTGATTTCTTTTACTTCTCTGCTTGCTGTGGCTAGGACTTCCAAAACTATGTTGAAGAGTAGTGGTGAGAGTGGACATCCTTGTCTAGTTCCTGATCTCAGCAGGAATTCTGTCAGCTTTTCACCATTGAGAATGATGTTCGCTGTGAGTTTGTCATATATGGCCTTTATTATGTTGAGGTAGGTTCCCTCTATGCCTGCTTTCTGAAGGGTTTTTATCAGAAATGGGTGTTGGATTTTGTCAAAGGCTTTTTCTGCATCTATTGAGAGGATCATATGGTTTTTATTCTTTAGTTTTTTAATGTGGTGTATCACACTGATTGATTTGCAGATTTTGAAGAATCCTTGCATCCCTGGGATAAATCCCACTCGATCATGATATACAATCCCTTTAATGTATTGTTGGATGCAGTTTGCTAGTATTTTGTTGAGGATTTTTGCATCGATGTTCATCAGTGAAATTGGCCTGTAGTTTTCTTTTTTTGTGGTATCTTTGTCTGGTTTTGGTATCAGAGTGATGGTGGCCTCATAGAATGATTTCGGGAATGTTCCTTCCTCTGAAATTTTTTGGAGTAGTTTCAGAAGGATAGGTGTTAGCGCTTCCCTAAATGTTTGATAGAATTTGCCTGTGAAGCCACCTGGTCCTGGACTTTTGTTTGTTGGAAGTTTTTTAATCGCAGTTTCAATTTCAGTTCTTGTGTTTGGTCCATTCATCTGTTCTATTTCATCTTGGTTTAGTCTTGAAAGATTGTATTTTTCTAAGAATTTGTCCATTCCTTCTGGGTTTTCCTTTTTATTGGCATATAGTTGCATATAGTAGTCTCTTATGATTCTTTGCATTTCTGTGATGTCCGTTTTTACTTCTCCTTTTTCATTTCTACTTTTATTGATTTGAGTCCTGTCTCTTTTTTTCTTGATAAGTCTGGCTAAGGGTTTATCAATTTTGTGGATCTTTTCAAAGAACCAGTTTTTATTTTCATTAATCTTTTCTATGGTTTTCTTCATTGCTATTTCATTGATTTCTGCTCTGATCTTTATGATGTCATTCCTTCTGCTAACTTCAGGTCTTGTCTGTTCTTCTCTCTCTCTCTGCTTTAGATATAAAATTAGGTTGTTTATTGGAGCTTTTTCTTGTTTTGTGAGGTGGGCTTGTATTGCTATAAACTTTCCTCTTAGAACAGCTTTTGCTGCATCCCATAGGTTTTGGAGGGTTGTATCTTTGCTGTCGTTTGCTTCTAGGTATTTTTTAATTTCCTCTTTGATTTCCTCAGTGATCCATTGGATGCTTAGTAGCATGTTGTTTAGTCTCCACGTGTTTGTGTTTTTTGCAGTTTTTTTCTTGTTGATTTCCAATCGTATAGCATTGTGGTCAGAAAAGATGCTTGATATGATTTCAGTTTTCTTAAAGTTACCAAGGCTTGATTTGTAGCCCAGGATGTGATCAATTTTAGAGAATGTTCCATGTGCACTTGAGAAGAATGTGTATTCTGTTGCTTTTGGATGGAATGTCCTATAAATATCTATCAAGTCCATCTGGCTTCATTCAGGGCCTGTGTTTCCTTATTGATTTTCTGTCTAGATGATCTGTCCTTTGCTATAAGTGGGGTGTTAAAGTTCCCCACTATTATTGTGTTATTGTTGATTTCTCCTTTTAGGTTGTTAGGAGTTGCCTATGTCATAGTGATTCTATATTGGGTGCATAAATATTTAAAATTGTTATATCTTCTTCTTGAACTGATCCTTTGAGCATTATGTAGTGTCCTTCCTTGTCTGTTAAAATATTCTTCATTTTAAGGTCTATTTTCTCTGATATGAGTATTGCTTCTCCAGGTTTCTTTTGATCCCATTTGCGTGGAATATATTTTCCATCCTCTCATTTTCAACTTGTATGTGTCCCTAGCAGTGAAGTGGGTCTCTTAAAAACAGCATATGTGTGTGTGTGTGTGTGTGTTTGTGTGTGTGTGTGTGTGTGTGTGTCTTGTTTTTGTGTCCATTCAGCCAGTCTGTGTCTTTTGGTTTGGGCATTTAGTCCATTTACATTTAAGGTAATTATTGATATATATGTTCTGATTGCTGTTTTATTAACTGTTTTGGATTTGTTTTTGTTGCTCTTTTTTCTTCCCGTCTTCTCTTGTTCTCTCCCCTTGTGATTGATGATTATCTTTAGTGTTGTATTTGAGTTGATTTTTCATATTTGTTTGTGAATCAATTGTAGATTTTTGGTTTGCAGTTGCCCTGAAGTTTTGATATAGGAGTCTATATACGTGATTGTTTTAAGTCATTGGTCTCTTAATTGCAAGTGCATCTCCAGTGTCCTGCATTTGTACCCTCCTCTTCTCACGATTTTTGATTTTGGTAGCATAATTGTGCGTGGATGATTTCCTATCTTTACTGTATACATGCCTTTACTGGTGAGCCTTGTCATTTGTGGTATTTTTGTTTCCTGTTACAGCCTTTTCTTTTCTGCCTAGAGAAGTTCCTTTAGTATTTGTCGTAAAGCTGGTTTAGTGTTGCTGAATTCTCTTAGCTTTTGCTTATCTGTGAAGCTTTTTTTTTTTTGTCTTTTTGTCTTTTTGCCATTTCTTGGGCCGCTCCCGCAGCATATGGAGGTTCCCAGGCTAGAGGTCGAATCAGAGCTGTAGCCACTGGCCTACACCAGAGCCACAGCAACGCGGGATCTGAGCCACATCTGCAACCTACACCACAGCTCACAGCAACGCCGGATCGTTAACCCACCGAGCAAGGGCAGGGACCGAACCCGCAACCTCATGGTTCCTAGTCGGATTCGTTAACCACTGCGCCACGACGGAAACTCCTGTGAAGCTTTTGATTTCTCCTTCAAATCTGAATGAGAGCCTTGCTGGGTAAAGTAATCTTGGTTGGAGGTTTTTTCCTTTCATCACATTAAGTATATCACACCAGTCCCTCTGACCTGCAGAGTTTCTGCTAAAAAATCTGCTGATAACTTTATCAGGGTTCCCTTGTATGTTATTTGCTTCTTTTCCCTAGCTGTTTTCAGTATATTCTCTTTGTCTTTAATTTTGGTCAGTTTGATTAATATGTGTCTTGGGGTGTTCCTCCTTGGGTTTACTTTATATGATACTCGTCATGCTACCTGGATTTAAGTGAGTGGGTTCCTTTCCCGTGTTAGGGAAGTTTTCAGCTATTATCTCTTTGAATATTTTTTCTGTCCCTTTCTCCCTCTCTTCTCCTTCTGGCATCTCTACGGATGTTGAGATACGGATGTTGGTGCATTTAACATTGTCCCAGAGTTCTCTGAGACTCTCTTCATTTCTTTTCAATCTTTTTTCTCTTTTCTGTTCTGCATCAGTGATTTCCACCTGTCTGTCTGCCACCTCACTTATTTGTTCTGCCTCCTGTATTTTGCTGTTGGTTGCTTCTAATGAATTTTTTTTTCAGTTATTGTATTTTACATCTCTGCTTGCCTAAGTTTTAAATCTTGTGTTCCTTTGCTCATTGTTTCCTGTAAATTATCAGTCTTTGCCTCCAGTTTATTACCAATGTCTTCCATCATCTTCAGCATCAACCATCTAAAGTCTTTTTCCTGGAGGCTGATAATCTCCAGATCACTTAGCTGTTAGGTGGGGCTGATTCCTATCTCTCTGGTGGGTGGGGCTTTGTCTCTGGGTGAGATTAGATGGGGCTGTGTGCCTGGGGGGTCTTTAGCCAGGCTGTTTACTGATGGTCAGGGCTGTGATCCCACCTGGATTGTTGTTTGGCCTGGGGCTTCTCAGCACTGATGGGAGGGGCCAGATTTTCCCAAAATGGCCACCTCCAGAGAAAGGCACGCTGCTGAATATCCCTGAGAGCTTTGCCTCCAATATCCTCCTCCTACAAGAAGCCACAGTCACCCCCTGTTTTCCCAGGAGATCCTCCAAGAACTGCAGTCAGATCTGACCCAGATTCCTATGGAGCCTTTGCTTTGCCCTGGAACCCAGTGCACATGAAAGTCTGTGTGTGCCTTTCAAGAATGGGGGTCTCTGTTTCCCCCAGTCCTGTGGAGCTCCTGCACACAAGCCCCACTGGCTTTCAATGCCAGATGCTCCGGGGGCTCTTTCTCCCTCTGCCAGAGCCCCATTTGTTGAGCTCAGAACTCTCACTCCTGTAGGTGAGTCTGTGTGATACAGTTACTTTCTGGTCTGTGGGCTTCCCATCCAGGAGGAATGGGATTGCTTATATTGTGTAATCGCCCCTCCTACCTCTTGATGTGGTCTCGTGTTTGTCTTCTGGAGTAAGATATATTTTTGAAAGTTTCCAGTCCATTTGGTTGAAGGTTGTTCAGCATTTGGTTGTAATTTTGTTGTTTTTATGAGGGAAGTTGAGCTCCAGTCCTTCTGTTCCGCCATCTTAATCCCATCTCCCTGTCTGGGTTAGTATTAGGGTAATGCTGGACTCAAATAAAAATAAATTTGAAAATGTTTCCTCCTCTTCAGTTTTATTTATAAGAGTTTGAGGAGGATTGATGTTAACTCTTTTTAAAATATTTGGTAGTGTTCTCCAATGAAGTCATCTAGTCCTGGGCTTTTTCTTTGTTGGGGAGTTTCTAATTATTAAATCACCTTCCTTAATAGTTGGAGATCTGTTCAGATTTTCTGTTTCTGCATGATCCAGTCTTGGATAGGTTGTATGTTTCCAGGATTTTGTGCATTTCTTTTAGGTTATCCAATGTGTTGGTGTACAATTGCTCTTAGTGTTCTCTTACAGGTTTTGGGGGTTTTTTTGTTTGTTTGTTTGTTTTTCATTTTTGTGGTGTCTGTGGCATGCAGAAGTTCCCAGGCCAGGGATCAAACCTGCATCACAGCAGTAACCTGAGCTGCTTCACTGACAATGCCCACTTCTCAACCTGCTGCAGTGCCCAGGAACTCCTCTTATCATCCATTTTATTTCTTTGGCATAGGTTGTAATATCCTCTCTGTCATTTCTGACTTTAGTTATTTGAGTCTTCTTTTTTTCATAGTCTAATTAATATTGTGTCAATGTTGTTGATTTTTTTTCAAAGTCTCTATTAAAGAAAAGCAAATAGCTTCCTGGGCTGCTGAGAGGGGGGAGAAGAGCCCCTCCCCCCATTTTTTGTTTTTGCTTTTTTGCCTTTTTAGGGCTGCACTCACAGCATATGGAAGTTCCCAGGCTAGGGGTCAAATCAGAGCTACAGCTGCTGGCCTACACCACAACCACAACAATGCAGGATCCACAACCACAACAATGTAGGATCTGCAGCCTACAGCTCAAGGCAATGCCAGATCCCCGACCAACTGAACAGGGAGGGATCAAACCCACGTCCTCATGGATACTAAGGATTCGTTTCTGCTGCACCACAAAGGGAACTCCCTTGTTGATCTTTTTAACAAACCATCTCAGTTTGGTTGATTTTTTCCTAGCATTTGTCTATTCTCTATTCTGCCCTAATCTTTATTATTTCCTTCCTCTAGCTTTGGGTTTAGTTTGTGCTTCTTTTTCTGGTTCCTTAAGGTGTAAAGTTAGGTTGTTGATTTGAAATTTTTGTTTTCATTTATGTCCATGCCTGTCAAAACTGTACCACAGCATTGACCCGGGATGCTGTAGTGACAGTGCCAGATCCTTAATGCTACAAGGGAACTCCTGAGATCTTTTCTAACTATAAACTTCCACTTAGTACTGCTTTCGTTGTTTCCCATGTGTTTCGTATGTTTTATTTTTGTTTTCATCTGTCTGAGGATATTTTCTGATTTTCCTTGTGATTTCTTCTTTGACTCATTGGCTATTTGAGTATATTGTTTAAGTTATACATATTTTTGAATAACGCACTTGTTTGAAAATTTCCACTGATGCTCCCAGAGTACTCTGTTGTCTGTCATTGCTCTTTGCACATATTGTTCTCTCTTTCTGAAAGTCTACTTCTGGTCATTCCTCTAGATGAGTATAGCTTAGTATTACATACACCAAGGAATATGTGAGCATAAAGTATACCTCTGCTCGTCATCTTGGTTTGAGATACTTGGTTGTCTGTATCCTATTATCTTGACCCTAAGCTCCTCAAGAGTAGGCTTCTTACATCCTGGTTAGGATTGCAGCCTCAGCTCCTAGTATAGTCCCTAGAGCATAGTCAGTCAATAAATGTATGTTTAATTGAATGATTATTTGTATATTTATTTTAACTGACAAATTTATTTGGTTTATATAATCTCTTTTCTTTTGTTTTTAGGAGGTGTTCCTGCTCATATGTTTGGCATGACAAAGTTTGGGGATAACATTGAGGATGAATGGTTTATTGTTTATATAGTAAAGCAAATTACAAAGGAATTTCCAGAGTTAGTAGCAAGGTATTGTAGTTATTTAAATAATTTTAAAAGAATTAGGGAGTTCCCATTGTGGCACAGTGGAAATGAATCTGACCAGGAACCATGAGGTGGTGGGTTCAATCCCTGGCCTTGATCAGTGGGTTAAGGATCTGATATTGCTGTGAGCTGTGGTGTAGGTCACAGATGCGGCTCGGATCCTGTGTTGCTGTGTCTGTGGCGTAGGCCGGCAGCTACAGCTCCGATTGAACCCCCTAGCCTGGGAATCTTCATATTGCTGCAGGTGCAGCCCTAAAAAAAAAAAAAAAAAAAAAAGGAATTATGTTATTGAAACTGACTATATTTTTATCCCTTTAGTAATTTTTTTTGTAGTCTGGTGGAAATTGTACAAATTTGGGACATGACTTCTGTGTTTTCTTCCTTCTCTCTTGTGACTTCCTTTTCTTGAGGAAAAATTTAGCTATCATTTGAGAGTTCAACTTGCAAAACATTTCAAACAAAACCTTCCTATTTTAGGTTTTCCCTTTTTAAAATTCTTATTATGAAAGTTCAAATACACCATCAAATTTCTTGTGGGTCTTTAATATATATTTCACAGATTTCTTTACTATATCTTCCCCTCTTAGACCATAGCTATACTTTTTTGAGGAACCATACACAGAAGAGATTTAAAGAAATAACAGTGAACAATTATATAAATAGGAAGCAAAGTAGGTAATAATGCATTCTAGTTCAGTTTAAATTGGGAATAGAGAATTCTCTGTAATTCCCAAGTTATACCAGCAGAGGGCATTTCGCCCATGTCTGAGTTTTTCTCATCAACTGCCTAAATTTTGGTCTTCTACCCACCCAGTCTTTTCCCCAGCAGAGCAAAAACAAAAACCACCACCACAACAACTTTGAAAACTTGTTATTATATCAAATTTTCAAACATACTAGAATAAACCCTCATGTACCTATCACCCAGCTTCAATAATTATCAACTCCTAAATCCTGGTGATTGTTATTTCATTTACTTCCTTCCCCTACTCTCCTATCACATAGCTGAATTATTTTAAAGCAAATATCCAGTACTCTACCATTTGATCTTTAAATACTTCAGGATGTATATCTAAGAGATAAGAACCCACACACTACTGTTAACCACACCTAAAAATAAGGTGTAATGATTTCTTTCTTTTTTTTTTGTCTTTTTTTCTTTTTGCCATTTCTTGGGCCGCTCCCTCGGCATACAGAGGTTCCCAGGCTAGGGGTCCAATTGGAGCTGTAGCCGCCGGCCTATGCCAGGGCCACAGCAACACGGGATCCGAGCCGCATCTGCAACCTACACGACAGCTCACGGCAACACCGGATCCTTAACCCACTGAGCAAGGGCAGGGACCAAACCCGCAACCTCATGGTTCCTAGTCGGATTTGTTAATCACTGCGCCACGACGGGAACTCCATGATTTCTTAATAAAATTTCAGAATTTTAAATGAACACACACAGAAACTTTAGTTTCTATCTTCACAAGGATATTAAGGAGGGGGCAATACTTTTCATGTGCTGATTCTCATATTTATATATATAAAATGATACATACACATTGGACTTCTAAAGCTCTTTAATAAGCATCTACTGTCTTGACACTTAAATTAGAAAAAGGAAGAAGCTTTTCCTCTATGTCTCTGCCAGATTAATACTCCTAAAATAGGGCTCTTACTATTTTAGGGTTAGGGTTAGGGTTACTTCCTACTCTAAAAATGTTTCATTCTTTTTATCTATAAAACTAAACCCATTCTCGTTGTTTCTGCCAACATTTAAAGCTCTTCACAAAATGATATAACTGTGCTTTTCTAATCTTTTTCTTTACTAGTTGTCAGTCTTTAAATTGCCACCTCCAAGGTTTTGCTTATGGTTTTCCCTCTCCCAAGAACCTTTTTCTCTGTATATCTCCACCCATTAAAGGTGGAAAAAAATCTAGAACAGTATATATAATATTCTACCTTTTGTGTGATGAGAGGAGAAAAAAGAATTTATGTTCCTACTGACTAAACTACACGTAAGTGAACTCTAGAAGGACAAATAAGAGATAACGGTGGGGGATTGGCATATAGATAGAAAAGTAGGAAGGAGATTTTTCATTGTTTAACTTTGAGTGTATTTTTTAAAAGCTTTAACAATGTGACTGACTGTATCACCTATTCAGAAATTTAAATTTTTAAAAAGTGATGCAATCATAGTCTTAAAGTCTCCTTCAGTGCTGTATGGTATCTTAAACATTTGCTTTATTATAGACATCTACACATGGTACATACTCATGTATTTACCAGGCTGAAGGAGAAAATGTATGAGAACAAATCTGTTCTGATTATTAGCAAATGTGCTTTTTTGAATACAAAGTTGGAACTTCTTTTTGCATTAGGATTGAAGACAATGATGGTGAATTCTTGTTAATAGAAGCTGCTGACTTTCTGCCTAAATGGTTAGATCCTGATAATAGTGCCAATAGGGTAAGTATATCCAAGTTTGGAAAATTTGCAGAGGTGACTTGAGTTGCAGCATTTTTTACATGTACCTAGAGTTTGTCAGCGCCTAGTACAAAAACTAAAAGATATCATTTTGTAGGTGTTTTTCCACCATGGTGAGTTGTGCATTATTCCTGCACCAAAGCACCCTGGAGAAATATCCTGGTTACCCACTGCACCCCCTACAATGTTACAAGCATTGAATATAATCTCAACACACCCAGAAAAAATTTTGGCTTCAGAATCTATAAGAGCTGCTGTGAATAAACGCATCAAAGGGTAAGAAAATTAACACTTTCTTTGTTAGTCAAGGAGGCTTTTGATTTAGTGTAGCTCAAGTATTTCATTGAATCTAAAATTTCTTTCACCAGATTAATGCTGATTTTCATTGTCTTTGTCCTTCATGAAATTGACCAACAAATTTATGTGTTTTATGTGTACAAAAAAACAGATGTATCAGAGTTCCTTGGTGATTAGTGGGTTAAGGATCCAGTATTGTCACTGCTGCCACTTAGGTTGCTGATGTGCCAAGGGTTTGATCCCTGGCCCCAGAACTTATGCTTGCCGCAGATACAGCTGAAAAAAAACAAAACAAAACAAAAAATAAAAACAAAACACATATATCTTTTAATTCCCGTTTAGAATATTTTTGCATTTATTTACCTTAGATATTGTACCTAAGTATTATGTACATATACATAGGTAGAAATTTTCAGACCTTTAGAAATGAAAACCTAAGCGCGCACAATGTGTTCAGGCTGTTTTTGTGGATCTCGGTGTATGTATGGGATTCTTTGACCTACGTGGTGGCTTAGGCTCTATTCAGAAGCGAATGCCTAGTCTAGTACTGTATTTGATCAGCCATTCAAATTTGAGTACCTGTTAAATGTTTTTTAGTTTTGGTAAACTTTGACCTTTTTTTTTTTTTTCCTTTTTAGGGCCATACCTATGGCATATGGAAGTTCCCAGGCTAGGGGTCAAATCAGCGCTGCAGCTGCTCTTGTGGCAATGCTGGATCCCTAACCCACTGAGCAAAGCCAGGGATCAAACCCACATCCTCATGGATACTAGTCAGGTTCTTAACATGCTGAGCCACAGTGGGAACTCCCTGTACCATTTTTTTAGGAGAATTAAATCTGATGTTATTTCCAAAAAATAGTCGTCGCATTTTCGTTTTGTTTTTATTGGATCACCTTCATCCTTTTACTTTATTTTCCATTTCTTTCCACTTTTTCTCTTTACATCTCATCATCTTTTAGTATATACAGTAAAAGATACTGCAGTCTTTAGTGTATGGTTATTAACTGTGAAATGATATTCAGATTTTTAAATTCAGGAAAACACAAGTCTTTTAGTGTATACAGTAAAAGATTCTGCAGTCTTTAGTGTATACAGTATCTTCATCTTCACTTTTCTTTTTTCTTTTTTTTTTTTTTGTTGTTGTTGTTGTCGTTGCTATTTCTTGGGCCGCTCCCGCAGCATATGGAGGTTCCCAGGCTAGGGGTCCAATCGGAGCTGTAGCCACCAGCCTACGCCAGAGCCACAGCAACTTGGGATCCGAGCCGCGTCTGCAACCTACTCCACAGCTCACGGCAACGCCGGATTGTTAACCCACTGAGCAAGGGCAGGGACCGAACCCGCAACCTCATGGTTCCTAGTCGGATTTGTTAACCACTGCGCCACGACGGGAACTCCTCATCTTCACTTTTCTTATCACTCTTTCCATCTCACTCTTGACGAACCAAGATAAGATACAATGTCAAGGGGGAAATAATTGATATAAGAATCCTAGATATTTACATGTCGTAAAATAAAAATAATTATGTTACCTATCACAGATACCCAGAAAAAATTAAAGCCTCCCTTCATCAAGCGCACTGCTTCCTTCCAGCCGGCATTGTAGCAGTGCTGAAGCAGCGCCCTAGATTGGTGGCTGCAGGAGTCCAGGCATTCTACCTGCGGGACCCTATTGACCTACAAGCCTGTCGTATTTTCAAGACATTCTTGCCTGAAACACGAGTAATGACATCGGTAATATAGCTCTCTTGGTTGTTTAGTTTCTTTCACTGGAAAGACAATTAGACATTGTTTTTATTGTTCACTAGGAAAGATTTTGAGTTTTGTTTCCCTGTAGCAAGTTAATACACATTTAAAAATTTTTTCTTTCCTCCCATCCAGGGGAGGAAGATTATAAGAGACCTGACTCCCTATTTTCTTTTTTGCTTTTTTATCAGGGCTGCATCTGCAGCATGTGGAAGTTCCCAGACTGGGGGTCAAATTGGAGCTGCAGCTGCCGGCCTATAAAACAGCCACAGCAACTCGGGCTTGGAGCCACGTCTGCAACCTACACCACAGCTCACAGCAACACCATATCCTTAACCTACTGAGCAAGGCCAGGGATTGAACTCACATCCTCATGGATACTAGTTGGGTTCTTAAACCTGCTGAGCCATGATGAGAACTCCCTGACTTGCTATTTTCTTTTATTAATGGAAATTTCCAGGCTAGGGGTCCAATCAGAGCTGCAGCTGCTGGCCTATGCCACAGCCACAGCGACACCAGACCTGAGCCTCATGGGTGACCTATACCACAGCTCACAGCAACGCCAAATCTTTGACCCACGAGGCAAGGCCAGGCATGGAACCCATGTCCTCATAGATACTAGTGGGATTTGTTTCTGCTGCACCACAGTGGGAGTGCCCCTAACTCCCTATTTTCTATGTCAGTGTTTCCTAGCTATTTGTGACAGTATTTTTCTTATTTGAGTATATCATTCTTAACAGTAAAACATTGCATTTCTTCTAGAAAATTAAAAAATAGATATATATATATATATATTTTTTTTTTTAATGGCTGCACTTGTGACATATGGAAGTTCCTGGACCAGAGAGTGAATTGAGCCACACCTATGGCAATGCTGGATCCTTTAACCTGCCAGGCCAGGGATTGAACTCACACCTCTGCAGCAACACAAGCTGCTGCAGTTGGATTCTTAACCCATTGCAACACAGCAGATGTGCCAAGAAATATTCTTTATCATATACTCACCTAAACTGCCATGAATTGTCACTAATGATAAGAACTACCTTAATGATACCAAAATATAGACAATGAAGGTAAATTTTATGGTGTATGAGTTACATTTTGATGAAGGTGTTATTAAAAAAATGTAGGCAGTGAATAGATTGGATTTTCTTTGCATTTTATATGTATATGAAGCTCATAAATGAAGTTGTTGTTATTAACTATGAAATGATACTCAAATTTTTAATTTCAGGAAAAGACTCACATATTTTGTGTCCCAAATGTTCAGGTCACTTTCACTAAATGTCTGTATGCACAATTGGTGCAACAAAGGTTCATGCCAGACCGGCGGAGTGGATACAAGCTGCCTCCTCCATCTCATCCGCAGTACCGAGCCCATGAATTGGGCATGAAGTTGGTAATGTTGAACCAGAAATTTTTATTTTCTTCCTTTATGTCAAAGGGTTCTTAATAGAATAATGACAGAGCTTAGAATTCTGGAAATATATCTTGTTAATGTGAGAATACAGTAAAATATGGCATTTCAAAAAAGAAAGAAAAATAGATTATTCAGTCAGTGAAGCCATCTGAAAAATTAAAATTGATTACCTCACGTCTATACAAAATAAATTCCAGTTGGACCAAATATTTAAAAGAAAAAAATGAAACCATAAAATTTGAAAGAAAACGTAGGAAAACTTTTGAAAATCTAGGTAGGAAAGGCCTTTTTAAGCATTACTTGAAACTAGAAACCATAAAAGATGAGATTGATAAATTCGATTAGATAAAAATAAAGCCTATATAGCACAGAGAACTATGTCCTATGAAAAACTATCATAGAAAAGACTGTTTTAAAAAGAGTGTATATATATATATATATATAAAAATATATATATACACATACATACACACATGGATAACTGAACCACTTAGCTGTATAGCAGAAAGTAACACGACATTGTAAACAACAATACTTACATTTTTTTAAAAAATTAAGCATTTCTGTGTGGTTAAAAAAACCATAAATATAGTCAAAAGACATTGAAACTTGAGACCTTAAAAAGAAGAAAAAAAAAAACCAGTTGATTTCTCTAATGTATAGCATTTCTACAATTCAATATGGAAAAAATTATATTAAAAATAATCAGAGGAGGGAGTTCCCGTTGTGGTGCAGTGGTTAATGAATCCGACTAGGAACCATGAGGCTACGGGTTCGGTCCCTGGCCTTGCTCAGTGGGTTGAGGATCCAGCGTTGCCGTGAGCTGTGATGTAGGTTGCAGACTCAGCTCAGATCCCGAGTTGTTGTGGCTCTGGCTGTAGGCCGCCGGCTACAGCTCCGATTCGACCCCTAGCCTGGAAACCTCCATATGCCGCGTGTGCGGCCTTAGAAAAGACAAAAAGACAAAAAAAAACAAAACAAAACAGAAATCAGAGGAGTACCTGTCGTGGCGCAATGGTTAACGAATCCGACTAGGAACCATGAGGCTACGGGTTCGGTCCCTGGCCTTGCTCAGTGGGTTAAGGATCCAGCGCTGCCGTGAGCTGTGGTGTAGGTTGCAGATGCTGCTCGGATCCCAAGTTGCTGTGGCTCTGGCGGAGGCCGGTGGCTACGGCTCCGATTAGACCCCTAGCCTGGGAATCTCCGTATGTTGTGGGAGCCGCCCTAGAAAAGGCAAAAAGACCAAAAAAAAAAAAAAATCAGAAACCATTAGCATTTCACAAAAAAGGAAATAAAAATGATTATTAGTTTAAATATATGAAAAGACGTTGAGTGTTGCTCATAATAAAAGAAATGCAATTTAAATCTACAAAATAGTGTTTTTCAGCATTTGATTGGCAAGTATCCAGAAGTTTGAAAATCTATAAAGAGATATCCTCAAACCTTATTCATAGGAATATAAGTTGATTCAGTCTCTTAGAACAGTTTATCTCTTTCCATCAACGTTTAAAATGCACAAACCTGAGTTCCAGTCGTGGCGTAGCAGAAACGAATCCGATTAGGAACCATGAGGTTGTGGGTTTGATCCCTGGCCTCGTTCAGTGGGTTAAGGATCTGGCGCTGCCGTGAGCTGTGATGTAGGTCTTGGAGACCGCTCAGATCCTGAGTTGCTTCTGCTGTGGTATAGGCCGGTGGCTACAGCTCCGGTTCAACCTCTAGCCTGGGAACCTCCATATGCCATGGGTGTGGCCCTATAAAGACAAAAGATAAAAATAAAATGCACAAACCCTTCGATCAGCATTTTCACTTCTAGAAACTTGTCTTCCATATATTTTACGTATGCACAAAGCCATTCGAGGATACTTATAATAGCATCATTTGTAGTAGTAGCAAGATACTGGGAGCAACCTAAATGCCTATTAGTAGGGGGATAGTTATATACATTATGGTTTCTCCATGAAGTGAGATAGATAAATTTATATGTGCTCCTGTGAAATGATCTCCAAGGCATAACACTGAGTGAAAAACAAGTTTCAGAGCAGTGTGTATATTGCCATTTAGTGACAAAAATGAAGGAGTGGGAGGATGTATATATGCAGATACACATATCTGCTTGAATGTATAAATTATTTCTGAAAAGACATATAAGAAATTGGTAACAGTAGTTTTCTCTCCAGTGATCAGGGAAGCCCTCTATTGGAATTTTGTCGTGTGCATTTTATTTATTATTTTTTTTATTCAAAGTACTCTTAAAATGAAGTGATTCCCTTTACCCTACCTGAGACTATGCTTAGTTCATTTATAATTTCTGTTAGACAAGAAACCTTTTACAAGACTTTTTTTAAGCAAACAAGTTTAAATTTCTAGTTTTTTAGCCAATGAGAAAAGAAATCTCTTTGAAGAGAATAAGAATCTTTGTTTTGTATTATTTGCTTTTTCCCTTTATAATTTTTAGTGATATGTAGAGATTATGAAACCTGGAAATAAAGTCAGATTTTTTCCATAAAATTCAAAAAGTGTTTGAAAGTCCACATGCCCATGTGTCCAGTCACCTAGTTATTGAGTATGGTTAAATGGAAAGAAAATAACCTAATAATAAAAATTCTCTTTTCCTCTAGGCTCATGGATTTGAGATCTTATGCTCCAAATGTAGCCCACATTTTTCTGACTCCAAGAAATCTCTTGTTACTACTTCACCGCTCTGGGCTGGCTTCCTTGAAAGCCTGAAAAAGAATGATTACTTTAAGGTAGGACTTACATATTTTAAATTATACAATCTTGGGAAAATCCAGTGATTTACAGTTCTTTGGTCAGTATTAAATGTGTGACATAATTGTTTGGTGGTACCAAACACCATACTAGTTTGGTGGTAATGAGGGGATGTTTATAAACTGCTTCTAGTATTTTAGAAAAATTAGTAACATTGGTATAAAGTGATCAAAGTTATTATTTGCATCAGATGAACACTTGATAGAAAGATAGGATAGAAATGTTAGTTGAGTTCCCATTGTGGCTTCGCAGTTTAAAAACCCGACTTGTATCTATGAGGATGCAGGTTCGATCCCTGGTCTTGCTCAGTAGGTTAAGGATCCAGCATTGCTGTAAGCTACAGCATAGGTTGCAGATGCAGCTTGAATCTGGCTGCTGCGGGTGTGGTGTAGGCCGGCAGCTGCAACTCTGATTTGACCCCTAGCCTGGGAACTTTGCCGTAGGTGTGGCCCAAAAAAGAAAAAAAAAGAAGGAAACGATAATTAAGGTGGGGGTTATATTATTTTTTTGGTTCTGTACTTTGTTTTTATAAATTACTAGTTAATCATTTATTTCTTAATAACCAGTTTAGCAGAAAACCTTCAAAGTTGGAAAGAGGCCCTTAATGGTGAAAAGGACTAGGGATCTCTACATCTAACCTAGTCCCCTTTTTTTAAGGAACTGGAATTCAAACAGGTACAGCAATGACAAAACAGGAACTAGGACTTAGGTCTCAAGATTTTTGAACAATGTATTATATGGCACATCACCTCCCTGAAAGTTGCTGGTGAGCAGGTTATTTTAATGACACCATGTATATATTATTCTGATAGGCATTACTCTTTTTTTAGGGATTGATAGAAGGTTCTGCTCAGTACCAGGAAAGGCTAGAAATGGCAAAGAACTACTTCCAGCTCTCCATAAACCAGCCAGAAAGGTGAGTTTAACACTACTCGAACATGGCAGCAGAGTGATAACTTGCCAGAAGTAAGTAACTTACTTTTGAGATAGTTGCAGAAGTTGGAGTTTAGCATTTAGTGGCAGGGCTCATGACTCCTAAAGGATCTGGGGTTGGGGTTTGGAGAAGAGGTGTTATAGATGATTGCTGGCACTGGCAGCTACTACCACCACCATCACCATCATCACCACTGTCATCACAACCACCACCACACCGTCACCATATCACCACTGTCATCGCACCCACCACCACCACCATCATCATATAATGGCTAACATTTATTGAGTGCTTACAAAGCATAGGCCACTTTAACTATTTGATCCCCTTTACAGTCCTGTGAAATAAGTACAATTATTATCTTCCCTATTTACAGCTGAGAAGCTGAGGACAAGAGAGATTAAGTACTTATCAAAGGCCAAAGGTTACACAGCTAATAAGGACTTAAACTCAAGCAGCCTGAGGTTGAGCCATGTGCTTAATTCCCATGGGCGTTCTGGGCTGTGCTTAGCTTTTTAAGTGGATCTGAAACATAGAATGAAATAGGCATTCAGCTTCCAAATCAAATCTCATTCTAACCTGCCATACATGTTATGAGGGAAGAAAGAAATGAACACAGGGTTGGAAGTAAATGGCACCCCTTTAAAATTTGATAAAATTGAGTTTCAGTTTGGGTAACGGTGGAGTAATGTATCAGACCAACCCCCTGCTAATTACAATGATAAACCCTGGATAGAATATAAAAAACAGTTCTTTGGGAGTTCCTGTTGCAGCTCAGTGGAAACAGACATGACTAGTATCCATGAGGATGCAGATTCAATCCCTGGCCTTGCTCACTGGGTTAAGGATCCAGCATTCCCATGAGCTGTAGTGTAGGTTGCAGATGTGGCTCAGATCCCACCTTGCTGTGGCTGTGGTGTAGGCTGGTTGCTGCAGCTCTAATTCCACCTCTTAGCCTGGGAACTTCTCTATGCCACAGGTGTGGCCCTAAAAAGCAAAAACAAAAACAAAAACCCTCAAAAAACCCAGTTATTTTCAAATAACACTGGAGAACAACAAAAAAAGGCAAAAATCAGAGAGAATAGGAGTTCCCATCATGGCTCATCAAAAACAAATCTGACTAGCATCCTTGAGGACACCAGTTTGATCCCTAGCCTTGCTCAGTGGGTTGAGGACCTGGCCTTGCCATGAGCTGTGGTGTAGGTTGCAGATTCAGCTTGGATCTGATGTTGCTGTGACTGTGGCGTAGGCCAGCAGCTACAGCTCTGATTCGATCCCTAGCCTGAGAACCTCCATATGCCATGGGTTTGGCCCTAAAAAGACAAAAAAAAAATCAGAGGGAATAGGACTGTTGAAAGAAGAAAATCACATTTGACTTGTCCCTTGAGGACACTTCTAGTCAGTGTGATGCAAAGAAAATGGAGCTCAAACAGAAAGTCATATTGGGCTGAGGAATCGAAGGTCAGAATATGAGTATTGGGAAAAATTCAGTTTATGTTTACAAAATCAAATTTTAGATACTTAAAGTTGTTAAATAACATGAAAGAAATAGCCTTGTGTATGTTATGGTTCAAAAGTTCCAAGTTATGTGTCAGTGTATTTTTCATTCTGTTTGGGGCAATTTTTTTTTTTTTTTTTTGTCAGACTAATCTGGATTTGAATGCCAGTCATTTTGCCAACATGACTCTTTTTTTTTGTCTTTTTAGGGCCACACTCATGGCATGTGGAGGTTCCCAAGCTTGGGGTCAAATCAGAGCTGTATCTGCTGGCCACAGCCACAGACATAGTATTGCTGGATCCAAGCCACATTTGTGACCTACAGCACAGCTCACGGCAACGCCAGATCCTTAACCCACTGAGCAAAGCCAGGGATCCAACCTACGTCCTCATAGATGCTAGCCAGATTTGTTTCCATTGAGCTACAGTGAGAACTCCCATAAAATGTTCTTTGAAGACTGCATGAAGCAAAATTGATGCTGAGAGAACTCTAACCATAATGCCTGAGGTGGTAATGATTTTACAGCAGTCTTTACTCTTTCATAAGTGTCTAGGGATGTCTTTGTTTCATTCCCATCAATTTTATGGCAGTAATTAATGGAAAAGAGGATGCCTTCTTAGGGTATCATTTAGGAAAACTTGGGAAAGAGAGTAAAGGAGGTGGCCCTCATAGTTAGGGAAATCTCCCCCAGATGATTCCTGTCACCTTTGGAGACCACTACGTTGAGAAGCGTTGCCTTAAGTGTTGGGTTGAAGAGAAGTTAAGAAATTGGAGAGGCACATATGTAGGAGAGTTAAGGCTTCTCCCACAAAATATGGTAGATTGGTGGTTGGGTAGTTCTTTTTAAATAAAAGGTTTACTGTTATAGAAGTAACATATTCATTCATTATAAAAAAAATATAGAAGGATGTAGGAAGGAAATGTATACCATAAAGTAAACCAATATTATCATTTTTATCTACTACCTTCCAGGAGTTCCACGCTTCCCCCCCCATACTCAGTTGATTTTTTTAAAATTACAGTACTATATAGAAATTTTGTATCCTGCTCTTAATTGTTACTTGTTATGATCTTACATTTTCCTATGAACTTAAAAAGTTTCAATAAGCATAATTTTAAGTAGCTGCATAGCATTTTAGCTAACAGATGTACCATAATTTACTTATTCAAATAACTTAAATATCCAACATTTTAATGAGTGTTGAAGGAGAGACTACCACTCCTCAAGCCAGAATAACTTCTAAATAGTTTTAAACCAAGCTTATATCTCCCTCCAGACTGTTCTTGAATTGCCATTTTTTTTAAATAGCTAAATGAATATCATAGGCGGTTTCTCACTGTCTTTTTTTAAAATTAATTTTATTGTCATATAGTGGATTTGGAAAATTGTGTTTGTTTCAGGTGTACAGTGAAGTAAATCAGTTGTACATGTATCTATTCTTTTTCAGATTCTTTTTCTATAAGTTATTACATAGTATTGGGTAGATTACCCTGTGCTATACAGTACAGGACCCTTATTACCTATTTTATATATAGTAGTGTGTATATGTCAATCCCAACCCCCTAATTTGCCCCGCCAGCCCGCATTTCCCCTTTGGTAACCATGTGTTTGGTTTCTTTTTCTTTTTCTTTTTTTTTTCTTTTTAGGGCCACACCATGGCATATGGAAGTTCCCAGGCTAGGGGTCCAATCGGAGCTACAGCTGCCTGCCTGCGCCACAGCTGCAGCAGTGCAGTGCTGGATCAGAGCTGCATCTGCAACCTACACCACAGCTCACAGCAATGCCAGATCCCACTGAGTGAGATCAGGGTTCAAACCCGCATCCTCATGGATCCTAGTCAGGTTTGTTAACCGCTGAGCCATGAAGGGAACTCCATACGTTTGGTTTCAAAATGAGTCTGTTTCTGTTTTGTAAATTCTTTTGTATCATGTTTTATTAAATTCCGCATATTAGTAATCTCATATCGGTATTTGTCTTTCTCCATCTAACTTCACTTAGTATGATAATTCTAGGTCATTCCATGTTCCTGCAAATGGCATTATTTCATGCTTTTTTTGGCTGAATAATATTGCATTATATATATACCACACCTTCTTTATCCATTCCTCTGTTAATGGACATTTAGGTTGCTTCCAAGTCTTGGCCATTGTAAATCCCACTGTCTTTTAATAGTACCACCATCCTCCTTATCACCCAGGCTCTCCTTGGATCCAGACCTTAGATCCTATTTGCTCTTATCTCGTGGCTTGCATTTTTTTCCCTTACTGCCTAGCTAGATACTCTAATCATTGATTTTTTGAACTACAGCTACACCTAAACTTGTTTCTCAACTTCTAGTGACTTTTCTCTTCCAATTTAACCATTTGAGGCAAGAGAATCTGCCTGAAATATATCCTTTTTTTTTTTTTGTCTTTTCTAGGGCCGTACCCGAAGCATATGGAGGTTCCCAGGCTAGGGGTCGAATTGGAGCTGTAGCTGCCGGCCTATGCCAGAGCCACGGCAACGCGGGATCCGAGCTGTGTCTGTGACCTATACCACAGTTCACGGCAACACCAGATCCTTAACCCACTGAGCGAGGCCAGGGATTGAGCCTGCAACCTCATGGTTCCTAGTCGGATTTGTTAACCACTGAGCCATGACGGGAACTCCCTGAAATATATCTTTAATACTGTCACTCCCCTTCCCTAAAATTATTAAAGATTGGAATAGTAAAAAACTACCGATGACCTAAGTATCTCTCAATAGTAGATAAATGAACTGCAATGTATTTATCTGGTGAACTGCTATCCATTAGTTTACCAGAGATGAGCTAAATATACATAAATCTAATGCAAGATTTCTCAACCTCAGCACTACTGACACTTTGGACCAGATAATTCTTTGTTGTGGGGAACTATCCTGTGTGTTATAAGGTGAAGCAACATTCCTGGCCTCTACCCAGTAAATTCTAATAGGACTGCTTCCCGTCCCCCTGCCAGTTGTGACAACCAAAATTGTCACCAGACATTGCCAAATTGTCCCCAGCTGAGAACCACTGATCTACTTGAGTAGATTTCAGAAACAAAATGTTGAGTGAAAAGAACAAGTTGTAAATATGTAAAATATGGGTGCTATACATGTAAATAATGAAAATACACAAAATATATATTCTATATAGATACATATATCCTTATTCACTCAAGGAATATTTATTATCCCCTATGTGCCAGGCCGTATTCCAGGCACTGGGGATACAGCAAGTGAAGCTGAAGTCTCCCTGCCTTTATGGAGCTTATACCCTAGTGTAAGAGGAAGACAGTAAACCATTATATGATGTTAGATGGTGGTGAGTACTTAATATACATAATATTTCCTTTGGATGAATACCCAGAAGTGGGATTTCTGGGTCATATGGTAGCTCTGTTTGAAATCTTCATACTGTTTTCCACAGTGGCTGCACCAATTTGCATTCCCACCAACAGTGTGCAGGGGTTCCCTTTTCTCCACAGTCTTGCCAATACTTGTCTTTTTGATGATAGCCTTTTAGACAAGTGTGAGGTGCTATCTCATTGTGGTTCTGATTTGCATTTCCTTCATAATGAGTTGATACTGATTACCTTTTCTTGACATTTGTATAGCTTCTTTGGAAAAGAAAAATAGATGTTCAGTTCCTTTATCCATTTTTAAAAGCTAGTGAATATTTTCTTCCATTCTTTAGTTTGCCTTTTCACTTTGTTGATGGTCTCCTGTCTTGTACAAAGCAATTTTTCTTTGAGTTCTTTTATACTTATATAGAGTTCCTGATGAAATTTTGAGATAAAGCATATCATAAAACAAGTGTCTAAAAACAAATTAGACTTGATCATCCCTTCCAACTCTAAAATACAGTTTTTGTGAGTATTATCCTGAGCTCTCTTATTAATATCTTTTTTTATAGCTCTCTTGCTGTGAGTCCAGGTGAAGAAATCTTAACATTATTACACACAGTATCATATGATATGGAAGAGCTTAAGAAAGAAGCAGCTAATCTTCCCCCAGAAGATGGTAAGTGATGGGCCAAGACAGAGCAGCAGGGTTTAAAGGAATTGAAACATTCCACTCAGTCTCAGAGGGTCCTTTCCTGAGAGTACCTGTCATGTGAGTGTAGTGTGGCAGTATCATGCTTCTTTTTCAGATGACCAGTGGTTAGATCTCTCACCAGATCAGCTGGACCAGCTGCTGCAGGAAGCTGCTGGCAAAAAAGAACCGGAGCCTGTTTCCAAGGGGCGAGAGGAGAACTATGACTTAACTCAGGTCTCAGAGAGCATGAAAGCTTTCATATCCAAAGTCTCAAGCCACAAAGGAGCAGAGCTGCCTCGGTAACTTATGTTAAAGTGTGAATATCTAAATAGTTATGGCCCACATGCTGAAGTTATCCAGTCGTTGCCAGTTCTTTCTTTTTTTAAATTAAAAAAAAAATTTTTTAGTAAATGATTTTTACTGCTTTGTTTTCCTCTTTTGGTGCCTGACCCTATGATAACTTATGTATCTGGAGTCAGATGTCTAGCAGCCAGATTCATTATGATCCTTGAAGTAAGCCTGAAAGACTGCTCAACAGATCTCAAGGCTACCACCCTAGAGCCGTGCAGGGCAACCATGTACTTTACTTTTTTAGACTTTTACTCAAAATCTTATGGACTCTTTCTCTCTCTGTTTTTTTTTTGTTGTTGTTTTTTTGTGTTTTTTTTTGGCTGTGCCTGCAGTATGTGCAAGTTCCCAGGCCAGGAATCAAACCAGAGCCACAGCAGTGACAACTCCAGATTCTTAAGCCATTAAGCCACAAGGGAACTCCCTTTTTTTTGTTTTGTTTTCCTTATGAACTCTTAACATCTAGCTCTCACCAAATTCAGAGTTCTGATCTCCTACCTGCAAGGAGATTGGAAGCTTCAAAATCAAAAGAGGAGGATAAAAAGATTTATCAGAGGAAGAAATAGTAACAGAAGAAATACGATGTTACATTTGGCAAGTAATAGGAAAGAAAGGTAAATGGAATTATTACTTGCACAACATATATATCTTCATTAGTGTCGATGCTCTTTAGCTTCATGAGAAGATTAAAATTTATGTTCATGGAGTTCCCATCATGGTGCAGCAGAAATGAATCTGACTAGTAACCATGAGGTTATGGGTTTGATCCCTGGCCTCGCTCAATGGGTTAAGTATCTGGCGTTGCTGTGAGCTGTGGTGTAAGTCGCACATGCAGCTCGGATCCCAAGTTGCTGTGGCTGTGGTGTGGCATAAACCAGCAACTATAGCTTCCATTCATTTCCTAACCTGGGAACTTCCATATGCTGCAGGTATGGACTTTAAAAGAAAAAAAAGAAAGCAGGAATAAGAGGAGTTTTGTTCTTAATTATCTTTAAAGATTTGGTTCTTAGAGACACTTTATTTAAATTAACTTGGATAAATAGCTTCTTAGAGACACTTTATTTAAATTAACTTGGATAAATAGCTTCTTTTGCTCATGCTAGATATCTTATGGGAGGTAGAGCTGGGTAAGTCCCTAAATCAGTGTAAGTTAAACGTGCATAATCAAAGTACAATTTTTACTTTTATTTCATCAATTTTTCCCATTTCTGTTGTCCTACAGGATCAATAAGCATAATGATTTTAAGATTTTAAAATTTAAACTACAGTTTTCCTCGTTGTGCCTCTTTTGAGAATTTACTTCTGTTGGTATTCCTAAGAATGGCACCAATTTAGAAAAAGTTTCAAAGAATTGTGTTTGGGATAAATTGTCTTTTTCCTTTAATCTTACAGAGAACCTTCTGAGGCTCCAATCACCTTTGATGCAGATTTGTTTCTTAATTATTTTGATAAGATTTTAGGTGAGTTACAGTGTGCTGTTTATTTCATTTTAAAACTGTAGATATTATGGAGATTGATAGAGCACTGGAGCATTGAATCTCTTGGAAGTCAAAACGTTTGCTTTTTCTACATAATTTTGAGTTATTTTCAACCATTAATTATTGCCTTATTGAATGGTTTTGCAGAGGATGCCTTGCTTAGTGCCTGACAGAGTAGCTGCTCATTAAATATTTTTTGAATGAATGAATGCTGTTTAGATAGAGTTTGACCTGGCTCCCTTATTATATTGTTTTTTCTCTTTTAGACATACTGAATGTACATACTAATAATAAAAAGAGAATAGCCTAATTGTGAAAATCAGCAAAGGCTGTGCTTTCCCCCTTCCCCCCTATACACTGTTGTCCCCATTCACTGTCACATGACCCTATCTGAATTCTCTGCATGGTACTTCCCTTTATATGGTACTTTTCTTATTATTGTGATCTAATTATTGTTTATGGTCTAACTCTCCCCTAAAATGTATGCTCCATGAGAGCTGGAAGGCTTCTTGCTTGTCATTATATCTCCAATGCCTAAAAGAGTGTCAGACCCTGTATATACTCAGTAAAGATCTGTTTGGAGAAAAGAAAATAATCAGCCAAGGATATAAATAGGCAGTGCCTTGAAGAAAAAATATAGTCAATAAATATTTTTAAAAATAGGAGTACCCTCTGTGGCACAATGAGAATCCTTGGCCTCTTGGTAGCGCTGGGATGTGGGTTCACCCAGCACAGTGGATTAAGAGTCCTGAGTTGCCACAGCTACAGCATAGGTTGCAGCTACAGCTCAGATCTGATCCCTGGCCGGGGAACTCCATATATCAGGGAGTGGCCAAAAAAGAAAAAAAAAACAAGTTAAAAATAGTTACCTGTTTCTAGTAAGCAAGTAAATACACAATAAAAATAGGATTTTTTTTTTTTTTTTTGGCCCATCATATTGGGAAAAACCGTTTTCTCAAGGTTGGAGATATGAGAGCTGTCAGACTGTGGGGGTAGAAGTCTAAATTGTCTTTTCTCAAGGCGGTATTCTAGAATGTTCAAAATCTTTGACCTAGCAGTTTCACTTTTTATGAAAAAGCTTATTTGTGAAGATGGTGATTGTAACATTGTAGTAGCAGAAAATTGGATTATAGTATAATTTTACCAAAAAAAATTGTACATCCATATTATAAAATACTTTGAAGCCTTAGTGAAGAATGAGGCCCATCCTATGTTTTGACAGTGAAGGACCTCCAAGATATAAATAGAAAAGCAAATCATAGTTGAGTATGTATATCTGTATAGAAAATATCTGTATATCAAACTCATCTGAATTGTTATTGGTAGTCTGGGGTAGATATATACACACAGACACATACACAAAATTGCATAGTTTGGTACCCACCAAACTGTTAAAAGATGCCTAACTCTGGGAAGAGAGTGAAAGTGAGACAATAATTCCATATAACTTGAATGTTTACACAAAATGTATTCCTGTATTATGTAGTTTTTTTTTGTTTTTTTGTTTTTTTTTTTTTTTTTGCTTTTTAGGGCCGCACTAACAGCATATGGAAGTTCCCAGACTTGGGGTTGAATCAGAGCTGCAGCTGCCAGCCTAGACCACAGCCACAGCAACATGAGATCCGAGCTGCATCTGTGACCTACACCACAGCTGATGGCAAGGCCACATCCTTAACCTAGCGAGTAAGGCCAGGGATTGAACTTGCGTCCTCAGGTATACTAGTCAGATTTGTTTCTGCTGAGCCACAATGGGAACTCCTTCTGTACTTTTTTTAATTCAGCTCAGTCTGTGTACTTTTCTGCAAATGTCTCCTCCAGAAAAATCTGGAGATTTTTCTGAAGTAGTTTGCCTATGTATATTCCTCCTTTTCTTCAGATAATATTTCTAATTCTGAGAGGTGTAATTACTCCAAAAAAAATTTACCAAGTGGCTCTTTCTGTGTTGGGGTCTGTGTAGGGTCAAAGCCCCATGAGTCAGACTCTGATGATCCAGACGAAGAAGACTCTGAATGTTTAGATAGTGATGATGACTTGGAAATCGAAACACAGGAGCCTGGGGAGGAAGCATCTGTAAAAGGAACTCTTGACGATCTCAAGTCATATATGGCCCAGATGGACCAGGAACTGGCACATACCAGCATTGGCAAAAGTTTTACCACCCAGAAGCAAATGGTATGTGTATGTTTAACCTCTTTCCCTTTAGAGTATATTACAAAGGATAGTCTGAACCATATTTTATCTTAGTTTTTTCTTTTTGATTTATGATTTTATTTTTTAAAATAAATAAGAATGTTAATTTTTTCCTAACCCTGAAAGGATGAATGAAGGATTATTCATTTTCCTAAACACAAGCTTATTACTTTTTCTATGTTCTCTATGAGGATTTAAAATAAAAAATCATATGTTCAAATTAGTTGCATACTCCTACTGATGGCTTTAATTGATTTTTTTTTTTTGTATTTTTAGGGCCATACCTGTGGCATATGGATGTTCTCAGGCTAAGGGTCCAATTGGAGCTGTGGCTGCTGGCCACAGCCACAGCCATGCAGGATCCAAGCTGTGTCTGAGACCTACACCACAGCTCTCGGCAACACTGGATCCTTAACCCACTGAGCAAAGCCAAGGATCAAACCCGCGTCCTTGTGCATACTGCTTGGGTTCATGAACCACTAAACCACGACAGGAACTCCCTTAAATCAATTTTTTTAAAAAGAGAAAGGATATTAAATATCCAAGTAATTTTCAAGACTTAATACTCTTTGTTTTATGTTTCCCTTTATTTATACCTCAATTTGGAACTTCTCTTCCACCTGTGTTTTTATCCTAGTTTTTATCCCAGCACTGTCTAACTGCACACAGAGACATTATAGAAAGAGAGTGGACCCTGGAGTCTCATGGGTCAAGGTTTGAAATCCAGCCCAGCCATCCACTATGAATGTATCCATTAACCAGCAATCCTTATGTCATAGAATGAACATGAGAACCAAATGAGACAAGCAGCTAAACCCATAATGGGCCCTTAATTAATGTCATTCCCCTTTGATCATCTTAACCACATTTAAAACTGTAATCACTTCTGTATTGCCAAAACCTAATAGAAATCATACATTAGATTTATCTAAATCAGTGTTTCTTAAATGTTTAATGTAAATATGAACTAAAGATCTTGTTAAAATATAGATTCCAGGTGTTCCTCTCATGGCTCAGTGGTTAACATATCTGACTAGGAACCATGAGGTTGTGGGTTCGATCCCTGGCCTTGTTCAGTGTGTTAAGGATCTGGCGTTGCCCTGAGCTGTGGTGTGGGCCAGCAGCTACAGCTCCTATTAAATCCCTAGCCTGGGAACCTCCATATGCCTCGGGTGAGGCCCTAGAAAAGACAAAAGGATGAAAAATAAATAAATAAAATAAAATATAGATTCTGGTTAAGTATGTCTAGGGTGAAGCCTGAAAGTTTACATTTCTAACAAGTTCCCAAGTGATGAATAGGCTGCTGGTCCATGGACCACACTTTGAGTAGCCAGATTATAAAAGTCTGTAGATCAAGCTGCAGTCTTTCAGATCCTTGCCCCAACCTGTGAAATCAGAGGCTAAAGTACCAATTCAGAGTCTTTGTGGTTGCACCCCACAAAGCCTTGGGTTTTTACTTTGTTTTTTCATTAGGGGCATTAAAAAAAAAAAAGAAACCTAGCTTTTTTCATTTAGATTAATGTTCATTTTTCTGTTTCTTTTAAAACTCTTAGGCAAGCTATAAATGTACCTCCTTAACCCTGGTTATCTCCCTTGAGCACTTTCAAAATAGGGAAGAAGTCCATCCAATCTGTCAAAACTTTTCCTAGGAAGAAGCATGTTATGATCTTTGGAACTAAATTTTAATATGTGTGTTCAATTACATGGTTTATTATTAAACTTCATCTTCACTTTCTATCAAGAAGGGAATTTCCTTTCTAATACAGAATTTAATTTTCCAGTGTTGCTTAGTTAGCTTTTTATTGTGGCTACCATCCAACCTAATAGCATACTGTCCCATAATTTTCTTTTCCCTCCATGAATAAGGAACCTCTATCCCGGACTACCAGTAACAATTCAGACGAGGAAGATTCTGGTGCAGGAGGATCTGTAACGACACCAGTGGATGTAGACCTGAACCTCGTTTCAAATATATTGGAATCCTACAGTTCCCAAGCTGGACTCGCAGGCCCTGCTTCCAACCTTTTACAGAGCATGGGAGTTCAGCTGCCTGACAATGCTGATCACAGACCCACAAGTAAGCCAACGAAAGATTAGCCACCAAACACAGCCTCTCTTTTATCTTCTTAAATAAATACTGAGTCTGACTGTGCTCATTTCTAATTTTGATTACTCATATCGTAAAAATGTTTTCTTCATTTTAAGTTTCACAGATTAACTTCTCTTCTATGAGCCCCAAATGTTGCCCTCTCATAACAAGTTTTTGTGGTCTCAATTCTGGGGTGCACACAAGGTTTTGAAGTTAGAAGAGAGAGCATCAAGCCCCTGAGATAAGATTTACATACTCCAAGTTTAGAACATTAAATTTATCTTTATTGGAGTTCCCACTGTGGTGTACTGGGCTGAGGATCAGGCATTGCTGCAGCTGTGGTGCAAGTTGCCACTGCGGGTTGGTTTCAATCCATGGCCTAGGAACTTCCTTATCTTTATTGAGGAATTAAACGTTGGGTAGAAGAAGGAAGGTAGATAGGCAAACATAAGAAATAAATGAGTTGCTCTTTTATTCCAGTTACCAGGAATGACCTTGAGCCAGTGCCCCTTTGGTGACAAATAATTTAAAGTTTTACCTGTTTTTGCCATCCTTCTTGGACCCAGTGTGTTCTTTTTATTCTAGCACCTTCATAATTCACTGCCACATACATATTCTCCAGCCAATTAAGCCCTATACCAAAGTTTCTTTAATTTATCTGCCATTTTTCAGGACTCCAACCCTGCCCTCTTTTGCCTCTGCTTCCAGTTATCTTTGGAATTCTAAGAAGCAAAGCCCTCTTCCCACTCACTGCTGGGAAAGAAAGTTCAGTGTTTGTTCCTCCTATTAGCCACTCTTATTTTTTCTTTTCCAAAACAACACATTAATCGGAAAGCAAACAGTCCATAGTAAGTTTGACAAACACATAACAGGAATCCTGCACACTCCCCTTTTTATCAGTATTTTCAGACTGGCGATGTGTACACATGTGCTCACAAACACCCACACAGAGATAGAAAACATTGGGAGATGGCATTACACATGGACCCTGAACTGTTTTCTTCTAACTGCAAGATATGAAGAAATTTTCAGGACCTCTCTTTCACGAGTGCTTTTCCCTTCCACATGCTGGGTTCAGCCTAGGTCAGGACAAGCTGCCAATCCAAAGGACAATCAAGTCCCATCACACGTTATGCCTCAACATTTCCTGATGAAGGCAGTTGATTTCCCCAAAGCAATGACGGTTTGCAGGCAATGGTGAGAGCAACAACCTTTGGGCTCAAAAGGAAATTCAGTGTTTCAACCTTTCTAGTTCTAGAGTCTCTTTTGCTTAGTCCTGTGTGAATAATCTTAGAGCCTCTGCACTTGTGTCTTAAATCACAAGTTAGTGCCTAAAAGCACCTGAAGATACAGTTCTTTCCCTAGCCATTCCTCTTTTCAAACGGACCTCTAAACATATTTCTGCTGAACACTGCTTTAGTCATTCCACAGACTTGGAACCTAGTCTTAAATGTTTGTCACACTAATAAAAACATTATTCCCGGAGTTCCGTCGTGGATCAGTGGTTAACGAATCCGATTAGGAACCATGAGGTTGTGGGTTCGATCCCTGGCCTTTGCTCAGTGGGTTAAGGATCCAGCGTTTCCATGAGCTATGGTGTAGGTTACAGATGCGGCTTGGATCTGGCGTTGCTGTGTCTCTGGTGTAGGCTGGTGGCTACAGCTCCAATTCGACCCCTAGCCTGGGAACCTCCAAATGCCGCAGGAGCGGCTCTAGAAATGGCAAAAAGACAAAAAAAAAAAAAAGAGAGAGAGAGATTATTCCCTCCCACCCCCAATTCTCACTTTCTAATTCTCACTTTCTACAGCTTTCTCATTTAAGACAGAAAAAATACATCTGAACAAAGATACAGAAATTTATTTCATTACCTCCAGATAAAAGCATCTCCTCTGTGACAAGGTAAAGAATGGCATATATGAATTATGAGAAATCTTAAATTTAGTTTATTCCATAAAATGCAAAAAGTGGTTCATCTTCACTGATCCCTTAGTTGAAGTTACTGCCTTTACTGAGTGTGCAAATGGCAACAACCATTTTACACTTAGGAAAACACACATGGCAAGTGATAATCTTTTCCTTGGATCCAGACTAAGCAAGTAACATGCAAAAAACCCTTACCCATATGAGCCTCAATGGCACGTAGTTACCTTAACAGAACCTCGCTGCATCTGTGTGTTACAGAGTACCCTAAGGAAGACCTTCACTCCACTTTCCTCATCCTTTCAGATGAAGGACTTCAATATGACTGCTATTTAACTACCATGTACAAAATAATTACCCCTACATAAATTTAAAAGTGTTCTGTTGTGCTATTTAAAAATTTTTTTAAAAAAATTATACAAGGATAAAAAGTAACGCAGTAGTGGGTTGAGATTTGCTATATATTTTCAATACTAAGATACAAGTTTTAACCAAAATTATACCAGGCATATTTTGGCAGTTAGTATAAACCCAGCATTAACAAGACACAAAAAATACATCTGAACAAAGATACAGAAATTTATTTCATTACCTCCAGATAAAAGCATCTCCTCTGTGACAAGGCACAGGAGAATATGAGTGAACAAGGGCCTACATCTATTGCTTCAACCTTCCCTCTGATTTTGACAACTGTCATCTCATCAGATTTGGCATTTTGGGGTTCCTGTGAGTAGGAACTTCTTTTGTTAACATTGCTGGTAGAGGTATCTTGATGCAGGCTCACCCTCTGCTCTGCCTTATTACGAGGTTAGCCTGGAGATGGCCTTTTGTCACTTCCTCTTTATCAGCTGCTCTCTGATGTGCCCTCTGAGACAGTGAGGAGGGATTTATCTGATTAGGTGGCCTGATCTGAGCTAAACAGGCAGGGTAGAACAAGTTGGTTTTTCCACCCACTCCTTAATCAGTTGGTGGGCAATGGCTAACTTGGGGGGCAACCAGAATGGGAAAGCCTCACTCTGTTGCTGAGTATATGGGTTGTTTCTCCTCAGGGCTGTGGCCACCTCATCATAACTGAACCAGGCTGCTGCTTCTAGTTCTCTCAAGTTCACCTGGATCTGAAAGACATAAAGAAAAATAGGATATAAGGTTAGGAGCGACAAAACTTAGAATACTACAGCCAAAAGATGAGAAAATGGTTCTAGAACCAAGCAATCTTATAAGATAATATCTGGGATGTGTAGGTTGGGAGATAATAAGTTCTAGATATTGTCCTGAGCAAAAGAGCCCATAATTAAGGGATGAAAGTTAAGCACATTTTTAAATACTAAAAAAAAAAAAAATTTAAGAAATCCTAAGAGCTCAAATACTAAAATATTATGAATGGTTAACATTGAGGGGTAAGTTATGAATACTTGTTTCTCTTTGTGCCTATATTGATCGTATAACTTTCAACTAAAAAGGAACATATAAATGTACTCTCCTTAAAGGATAAGGGTTAATGATAATCAAAAGGATAGTATCTTCCTTGCAAGAAGCAAAGCAATGCAAACTGCATCCACAGGAAACAGACAGATTAGTTACTGTATAGAAACCAAAGCACCCAATAGATAGACTTTAGCAGATAGGGCCCACAATACCATCTGTCAGGGATGCTGCAGAAGAGCAAGATGAGGCAAGCTAAGCCAACATCTGGTTGCTTTCAATCAGAAGGCCCTGTGCTTTTGTATTATTAGTTCCCAACATCGTGACTGCCTTGAGCAATAAGACCAATTCTGAAATCAGTCATTAAATTTTATGTATTTATTGTTGACTACTCTATGCAAGACTCTTCTGTTAATTTTCTGATGATGAAAGATAAATTGTTTCTTTTTTTTTAATCTTTTTAGGGCCACACCCACGGCATATGGAGGTTCCCAGACTAGGGGTCGAGTCAGAGCTGTAGCTGCCAGCCTACACCACAGCCACAGCAACACGGGATCCGAGCCACATTTGCAACCTACATCACAGCTCATGGCAATGCCAGATCCTTAACCCACTGAGCAAGGCCAGGAATTGAACCTACAACCTCATGGCTCCTAGTAGGATTCATTTCTGCTGTGCCACAACAGCAACTCCCATAAATTGTTTCTTTCTTTCTTCCTTTTTTTTTTTTTTTTTTTTAATCTTTTGTCTTTTGTCTTTTTAGGGCCGCACCCGTGGCATATGGAGGTTCCCGGTCTAGGGGTCTAATCGGAGCTGTAGCCACCGGCCTACACCACAGCCACAGCAATGTGGGATCTGAGCCGAGTCTGCGACCTACACCACAGCTCACGGCAATGCCAGATCCTTTACCCACTGAGCGAGGCCAGGGATTGAACCCACAATCTCATAGGTCCTAGTCGGATTTGTTCCCACTACACCACGACGGGAACTCCTGCTTCTTGATTGAAATATACACAAGAATGGTGATCATGTTGGCACTCCCCAGTTTTTACAGTGATTGTTTCCTTTACAAGTTGCAAATTTCTAGAGGGTTTAAATCATATCTTGCACATCTTTATATACACTCTAGACAATGCTGGACTAGACTGTGCTTAATAAGTACCTATGGACCAGCTTGGATGAGGCAAAGGATATATTAAGGGAAGCATCAGAACTTACCTCTGTCTGCCCTGGCTTCACAGTTGCATGACAAGCAATCATGAGAGAGCTATTAGGAAAGGGCCAGTGCTGGGAAGCAGTGTACTGCAGTCTTTCCACCTCCAATCCCACCTCTTCTGCAACTTCTCGCCGGACAGCCTCTTCCACACTTTCACCTACAAGCACTCAGATTAATTCAGGACAGCCCTGCAGCAGGAAGGGTGATACAGGTGCCCATTTGTGATAGCGCAAAACTGGCTCCAGAGTTTCAATCAAATACTCTTGGGAGAGCCCTAAATCTCTGAGTATCTACAACACTAGGAATCAAATCTAAAGGTGAGTATTGAACTACAATATTTGAACCTATTAAGTTAGTTACACAAAATAAGAATGAGTCACTACTGCTGACCTCAGCTTTTTAATAAAATTTGAATGCCATGTTACACCATTTGCAAATTTTACCCCAATAGACTGAGAGAAAAACAACCTGTAAATAAATATTCAATTCTAGTTAGGGAGTTCTCACAGCACACTAGGTTAAGAATCCAGCATTGTCACTGCAGCTTGGGTTGCTACTGTGGGAGCGGGTTCGATCCCTGGCCTGGAAATTTCCACATAGTGTGGGCACAGCCAGAAAAAAAACTCTAGTTAATGTTAATGTAATATTAATATACATGCTAAGTATTTAGGAGGAGCTGTACTAATGTCTGCAATCTATGCATCAAAAAATAAGGTGGATTAATGGTTGGAGAGAGGAATGGATAGACAGATATATGATAAGACAAGTACAGTAATTATGGGATGTAGGTGGTGAGTATATGGGGGTTTTTTAGTCTTGCAGTTGTGCTTGTGCTTGAAAATTTGCCTATAAAGTATTAGAAAATTATAATGCCAGAAGGCAGTTTTTTCTTGACGTTATAGTGAAGAATGTGCTTGAGACTCCAAGCACTATGACAGCAAGACAAAGAAATACGTACTATTATAAGGTTTCATGTCCTCCAATATCATCTGTACATGCGCTAAATTCCTTACCTATATCACAAAAACCCGCCAAGGCAGAATACATTCCCTTGGGAAAGGAGCTCTGGCGGGCAAGCAGGCAGCGAGTCCCATCTGACACCAGAGTGATCACCACAGGAGCCATCTAGGAAAAGGAGATGGAAACTTAAGACACTAGGGCTTTGGAGCCTGTTAATGATATGAAGGAAAGGATAACTAAAGAAAGCCTTTTCGTTGTACAGGCTTCCATCCCCAGGACAGAGTAGTGCACAGCCTTCTTGGTTTACTGTCCTTTTGAAGCAATACTCACCTGTGGATAATAGATGATCTTATTGGAAGGGCACACGCGCTTGCTGCCAGCCATATTCTTCTTGGTGGGCTGCCCACTTCTGCTGCAAAACTGATGAGCACCATGCCAATGGAGAAGAGCCTGAGCCTAGGAGTACAAACATGGGCTTGGTTTCATTTGGAGAGAATGTGGGGTTCATCTATAATGGCACTAGGGCTACTATTTAGAGCAACTCAAAGGACAGCCTCTAATTACTATTTAAAGTAGGTGAGCCTTTTGCAGCTCACCTACTTTAAATAGTTCTTTAAAATAAGGAAACTATCTGAACATAGTCCTGTAGCATCTGAGGTATGAATTTTTAAAAATCTTATTTTAAATGTATTATGAATTTTGTTTCTTTTTAGGGCAGCACCAGGGGCACATGGACGTTCCCGGGCTCGGGGTCAAATTGCAGCTACAGCTGCCGGCCACAGCCACGGCAATACCAGATCATTTACCCACTGAATAGGGCCAGGGATCGAACCCACATTTTCATGGATACTAGCTGGGTTCATTACCCCTGAGCCTACAATGGGAGCTCCCATATGATGATTTTAAAAATGTACAAAGTATTATAATGAGCACCCATGTAGTTATGACCTAGCTTAAAAACAAAATATTTCCAGTATAATACATCCCAACATATACTCTCCTCTAATTAAAGTTGGAATTTTTTTGCAAATAAATGATACCTCTTTAAATGGACAATCAGAAGCACTTTAGCAAGTGAAATGTAAAGCTGGAGGACAAGATATTAAAGCAATATAAAATAATTTCTCATGATGATATATATGCCATGCTGTGGTCATTAAAAGATATTTATGAGGCTGATCTGTCAGCCCTTAGGTATGTCACGTCCTTAGGAGAAAATGGTACTAACAACAGTCCTGCCAAAAACAGGATAAAAGAAAGAAGAATAAGCAACCTCCCTTCAGTGCATTGCCCTTCTGCCAAGGTTTGTAGGAAGGACTGTGAGCTGCACGATAAGAAATCAAATGTTTCTCATTTGATTTCCTATAGAACCAAGAACTCAATCTACCGTGGATAGCAAGGAGGCATCCTTCACATTCAGCTGAAATAGAGCCTTCCTCAGCTCTATAAAAGACCCTTTGAGCTCTTTCTCCATTTCAGATTTCTGTAAGGAAGCTAAAAAATTAGAAAAGAGAATGAAATGAAACAAATGTCAGATTTTGCCTCCAGGACCCTCTCAAGTATATCCTGTTAGAACAGTGTTTCCCAAACTCACCTAATAAGACTAAACTAGGGAGAATAAAAAAATATATACAGGTTCCCAAGCCCCTACCTGGAGATTGTGAATAGCAGGTGAGTGAGGCCCAGAAATCTTTATTTTTTAACAAGCATCAGGAGTTTCCTATATTCAAGCAAATTTGGGAAACGTTAGAGCATAGTATTTCTCAAGATCCTCTTCAGGGCCATGAGAATATGTGCTCTAGCCACACACCATCCCTGGGAAAAAAGATGAAATGTGGGACCTCTAAGCTCCTATCTGAACCTCATTCCAGTATCATTACATTTACATCTACACCCTGGAAGAGAGGAAAGCCTGACAAGAGCCATGAGCCTATAGCAAACTGCTTCCCAAATGCAGGTCTGAAGACCCAGGGCCACTCCAAGGTAATATGTTTATTTACCTGCATTGATAAATAAGAATAATGTCATGAATTTTAAAACGTCTCTTAGGCAATATTTAAGGCATGTAAGTTATATAAAGGTACAGAGAATAATACAATAAACATTTGTGTACCTACCACCTAGCTGAGAAAGCAAGCATTAAAATGTTCTTTTAAGTGATGATGATAGTAGACAGTAATTATTTTTTATGTCCTAACTTAAAAACATTGAAAATGTTCTGTATTCCTAAAATGTTCTTTGAAATTTTACTATTGTATGGAATCCCAAAGTCTAAGAACCACTGGGCAGTACCCTTCAGAAATGGTATGTACCATTTATGGAAGAAGAGCTGTTTAGACCTAGATCCAGGGCGAACCATGCTTCTTGCTGTTCAGAGCATCCAATCAGCACAGAGTCTTCTATTCTTTGTGTGTCCTGTCCAAGCTTACCCAGGAGCCTTTCCAACTCTAAGAAACAGAAAAGACAACAAAACGAGGGTTTTAATTAAACCTCCAGAGCCATACAACACTGATTGGAAACCATCTACTTCAACTTGAAGTAGGTACACCTGGTATCCAGTCTCCTCCCTGCAGCTAAATAGCTGTGTAATCTTGGTCTAATCGTATAACCTCTCTAGGCCTCTGTTTTCCATCAGAAACCTGAAGAGTTGAGATTCAAGGAATTCCTTCTGTGTAACACTGTGTTACTCTATGATTATATCACGAAAGGAGCATATATACCCTACAAGGGTTTTCAAAAGAAATTACGTTTACTTTAAACCCTGCAGAGAGAAATTAAGTCATGATGCAGATCTTAAACAATGTAACAGTGAACAGCTCCATGGAGGCTAGAAATTGCTGGTCCAAGGCAAGGGTTGGCAAATAGTTAAGCTTTTTGAGCCATATGGTCTCTGTCACAGTTACTCTGTTCTGCCCTTGTAGAGCGAAATCAGCCATAGACAATATGTAAGTGAATGAGTGTAGCTGTGTTCCAGCGAAAATTTATTTACAAAACAGGCACAGGTTCCAATTTGGAAAGCAGATTAAAAAAGGGGGGGAGGAGTTCCCGTCGTGGCTCAGTGGTTAATGAATCCGACTAGGAACCATGAGGTTGTGGAACAGTTCGATCCCTGGCCCTTGCTCAGTGGGTTGAGGATCGGGCGTTGTGGTGAGCTGTGGTGTAGGCTGGCGGCTACAGCTCCGATTAGATCCCTAGCCTGGGAACTTCCATGTGCCGTGGGAATGGCCCTAGAAATGACAAAAAGACAAAAAAAGGGGAGGGGGTGTAGTTCTCTTGTGGTGCAGTGGGTTAAGGATCCAGCATTGTCACTGCAGCGGCTTGGGTTCAGTCCCTGGCCTGGGAACTTTTACATTCTGACCCTTGGTTTAAGGCAGTAGTGGTTCATACCATCATCAAATACTTTTCAACTGGGCAGGCAATTCAGGTTCATACACTAATTAATTGGCAGAAGCATTGTGAAGAAGGTCACTCTAAAGTCTGAGGTGGCCCTGAGAACTTCCACATGCTGAGGTGTGGCCAAAATATAAACAGATAAATAAAGTCAAAGGACTCTTCTCAGAGATTCAATATGGACTGAATTCTGCTTAGTGGCCATAGGCTGGTCTATGCTACTGGTCCACTTTGGGCTTACCTAATAGGCTATGCTTGGGGGCCAGGTATTGATGTTCTGATTTCTGAAGCAAAGGAGCCAGGCTATGAAAGAGGTAAAATGCTCCTGTCTGCTGGGCTTTTTTACAGGCATCATCATCTTCCTTCAGCTCAAATAAATACCTGTATTTTGGAAATAATCACAGCATTACAAAACCAGAGTTAGTTATTTGTACAGCATCCATTTTTGAGAATTCTGTTTCTGCCCTGCTCACCTACCACGGTTATTTCCTGTTATTTATTTACAGCCTAACTTGCTTTACAAAAGGATTTGATTGCTTTACAAAATGATGGCTGTAGGCATTCATTCCCTCCTTTGTCCTAATGTATACCTTGCACATACTTACATAGTTGTGCTTAAATGTTACTATCTGTCCCTCTCCTCTTAAAGACTATGATCTCCTTAAGGGTAGTGTCTGGCCTGGTTCTGTAGCACCAGTAATTAGCATATTGAGTGGCTCGATTCAATAGTCACTGAATTGAACTTCAAGGGTAATAAATATTTACTGAATTGAACCTTTGCCAATATCATGCTGTGAGGCAAGAATTTACATGTAGTGAAGTGAAAGAAAAACAAGGGCAGTGATAAAACATCAACCACAGAGCACCTAGGAATGGGAGCAGACTTTATTATTGCAGGCAAGGTGCAAGCACTATAACTTCAGAAACCCTCATTCAGTCAGGGATGATAAAGAGCAAATTTTATCTTCAGTGCCCTCTTGTTTCAAACATCTAGTCCTCCAAGTGGATGCTATCAGCTCCTTATCTCTACTGAAGGGACCACTGATAAAAGTAAAGCCAGACCTGACCTACACTTATTTAATAAGTATAATATTTTCAGTAGCCAAAATTAAAATGTAGAAAAAGAGGAGTTCCTGTGGTGGTGCAGTGGAAACGAATCCAACTAGGAACCATGAAGTTGCAGGTTCAATCCCTGGCCTTGCTCATCAGGTTAAGGATCCAGTGTTGCTGTGGCTGTGGTGTAGGCTGTCAGCTGTGGTGTAGACCCCCCAGCCTGGGAACATCCATATGCCTCAAGTGAGGCCCTAAAAAGATAAAAGACCCTCCCCCCCAAAAAAAATGTGGAAAAAGAAAACATCCTATAAGTGGTTTCTCTTTAAAAGGAAAAAAAAAAGGAATGGAGCAAGTTCTGGACTTTTCTGTACCTTCAAGGGCCTTGGAAATCAGGGCAGGATCTGCATGATTCAAGGAGGACTGAATGTGGATTCTCCTTCTAGGGCCTTAGGGATAAGGATTTTTGACTGTTGAAAGCCTTACTCTCAGGTATATGGAGTATTTTCTCACCTAAGTGGGAAACACAGTTTATAGATATTTTCTGTAGGATCCAGGAGATTTTGTAACACCAGTAGAGTTAGGACCTCATGATACTACAAAGCAAAATGATAAACATGCCCCAGTGACATTTGTAGGGATCTATTTTTGACTACAATAAAAGAAATTACAATGAGCTTTTTATAAATAGAGGATAAAAGAAGGCTGAGATTTTAATACTCACAATATTTTTAAACTTATTATGAGTGACTACAACCTCCTGGGACAGACTCAATTTATGTCAAAGGAGAGACATGTGCCACTCAGAAGTTACCAAATATAAATAGAACAAACACTGCTGCCTTCATAAAAGAACAGTAGCAGTGGTACAACCTGTGCTATGCCCTAATGACCCTGAAAAGCAAAACACCTAAAAAAACATCCAGGTAAGATCTTAAACCCGGGACTGAGATTCAAAAAGTGCCTTACATTCTTCTTGATCAGAACACTATTTTTAAAAATGCATTTTCCCCCTTGGTTTTAACAGTATGGAAACCACAACACTAAGATTATCAAACTGTTTTTCTTATTTATTTTTAATTTTATCTTTTTGTTTTTTGGCTGCACCCATAGCATATATATGTTCCTGGGCCAAGGACTGAATCTGAGCCACAGCTGTGATCTACACCACAGCTGTGGCAATGCCAGATCCTTAACCCACTCTGCTGGGCCAGGGTCAAACCCACGCCACCACAGAGACAATGCTGGATCTTTAACCCACTGTGCCACAGCAGTAACTCCAAAAAATTTTTAGTCATTTTAGAGCAATCCTAAAATGCAGTTACCAATTTTTTTTAAAAAAAGAAAAATCATCAAGGAGTTCCCATCGTGGCGCAGTGGAAACAAATCCAACTAGGAGCCATGAGGTTGCAAGTTCAACCCCTGGCCCTGCTCAGTGGGTTAAGGATCTGGTGTTGCCATGAGCTATGGTGAGGTTGCAGATGCAGCTCAGATCTGGTGTGGCTGTGGCTGTGGCTGTGGTATAGGCCGGCAGCTACAGCTCTGATTGGACCCCTAGCCTGGAAACCTCCATATACCAAGGGTGCAGCCCTAAAAAGACAAAAAAAAAAAAAAAGAAAAAGAAATCATGAAGAATCCCACCACTCAGATAATCACTGTTTATACTCTGGAATTCTCCAAACTATTTATTACTATTATGCATCTATACATATATAATAAGTACTTTTAGAATCGATCTACTGATTTGTAGTCTTTCTTTGGCCATGCCCATAGCATGGGATATCCCAGGGTAGGAACTGAACCCATGTCACAGCAGCAATCCCAGATGTTGCAACGATAAAGCTGGATCCTTAACCCACTGTACAAGGGAACTCCTTGTAGACTTTTTAAGAAACATATTAATATTTTTTTCACACCATATTCTTTATTGATAGAATTTTCTTTTTCTTTTGTCTTTTTATCTTTTCTAGGGCCATATCCTCAACATATGGAGATTCCTAGGCTAGGGGTCCAACCGGAGCTGTAGCTGCCGGCCTACACCACAGCCTCAGCCACACGGGATCTGAGCCTCGTCTGTGACCTACACCACAGCTCAGGGCAACTCCAGATCTTTAACCCACTGGGTGAGGCCAGGGATCAAACCCATGTCCTCATGGATGCTAGTCAGGTTCATTAACCACTGAGCCAGGACAGGAACTCCGAATTTTATTTTTCTTATGATTTTTAATTCATTTTCAATATATCTACTTATCACTCATTTTTTTAGATTATTCAGTAATTCTGTTTTGCTCTCAGAGTCTCTGCATGGGAACTGTAAATAACCTAAACGTCCGGTCATTTCTAAAATAAGTATTATAATTTTATTGATTTCTTACTCTGGCTCACGTAAGATTGTATATGTTTATGTGCTTTTAAACTTTTTTTATTTTATAATGATTTTTCTTTTTTTCCATTATAGCTGGTATGTGCCTTTAAATTTTGGACTGGGCACTCTTGTATGGCAGAGTTTTCAATATGGGAAGCCCTGGTTTTGAGTATGTCCTTCCCAAGGGGTTTTAAATTTGCTTTTGCAAGTGTATTAGTAAGTCTACTAATACAACTTAAATTCTTTTCTTAGATTGGAAGTTTTTGGACCACACTGCATAGATAGTGCAAATTTAAATCCCCAAACTGCATGAGAGCAGGCTAGTGATTTCAAATTCACAGGTAGCATATTTGCCCAGGCTAAGGACAAAGAAGTCCTTTATCGCCTTCTTGTATTTCTGTAGTTTTTGTTGTTGTTGTTGTTGTTATTTGTTTTTCAAGTCTACTGTTCATCGAAGTTTAGTTCTTGGGAGTGGGAGTTGGAGGGTGGGGTGGGGACTAGAGTTAGCTACCTTATTTTCAGGAACATTCATGAAATATTATTCAATATGGTTTTTAGGAGTTCCCGTCGTGGCGCAGTGGTTAACGAATCCGACTAGGAACCATGAGGTTGCGGGTTCGGTCCCTGCCCTTGCTCAGTGGGTTAACGATCCGGCGTTGCCGTGAGCTGTGGTGTAGGTTGCAGACACGGCCCGGACCCCACGTTGCTGTGGCTCTGGCGTAGGCCGGTGGCTACAGCTCCGATTTGACCCCTAGCCTGGGAACCTCCATATGCTGCGGGAGCGGCCCAAGAAATAGCAAAAAGACCAAAAAAAAAAAAATATTTTTAATTTCATCATATGGGTGTCCCATAAATTAAGTTCTCTCACTGTTCATTCATCCATTCAACAATATTTCAGTGCCTACTATGTGCTAGATACTGGAGTTTTATAAAAGCACTAGGTGTACCATGGTGAAAAGACAAAGTTCTTATCTTAATAGAACTTAAGTAGGTCAGATATTTTATATATTGTTGGAAATTTAGTTTAGAATTTCTCTAATTATATATAATTTGTAATGAACATCTTTATATGTAAATCTTTTCTTTGCTTTACTTTGCTTTTTAGGGCCGCACCTGTGGCATATAGAAATCCCAGGCTAGGGGTCGAAATGGAGCTGCAGCTGCCAGCCTATGCCATGGCCACAGCAATGTGGGATCTGAGCCTTGCCTTCGACCTATACCACAGCTCATAGCAATGATGGATCCTTTAACCCACTGAGAGAGGCCAGGGATCAAACCCACGTCCTTGTGGATACTAGTCGGGCTCATTACCACTGTACCATGACAGGAACTTCCAATATATAAATCTCAATCATATATCCTAATCCTCAATACAGGATTTTGAGATATTTATATTTTACAATTTAATGGGCCAAAGATAAAATAATCAGAGCTCAGTTTGGTCAAAACTCACCGTGTCTTATTGACAAAAGTTGACAGCAGCCTATAGCACAAAAAAGATTTTCTCCTGCAAGCAGTTCCACAAAACAGGGACATTATCAGGTCCTTAGGGGAAAAAGGAGTTTAAAAAAATTTTTTAAAGATAATAGCATGAAATTTAAAGTAATGAATCATCAAGAGGGTTATACTTTAAGCCAGAATAGGATCACTTTAATATTAAGGAAAGATAAATTGTGTAAGGGTCAGATGATCTGACTTCTGAATTGCATTTCTACTGCTAACTAACTGTAGGATTTTGACTTTTAGTACTCCTTCCCTCATCTACTGAAACCTGTTCTGCCTACCTAAAAGGTCGCTGTGAGAATCAGCTAACTAGCCACCAAAAATAAGTGTTCCTCCTTCCATATTGTGGAATTCTTGCTGAGAAGTAGTTGCCAACCCAAGGCCTACATCTCTCACCTCCTTTGGTGGGACACAAACTCTTTTTTTTTTTTTTTTAATTTTTTTGTCTTTGTTGTTGTTGTTGCTATTTCTTGGGCCGCTCCTGCGGCATATGGAGGTTCCCAGGCTAGGGGTTGAATCGGAGCTGTAGCCACCGGCCTATGCCAGAGCCACAGCAACGCGGGATCCGAGCCGCGTCTGCAACCTACACCACAGCTCACGGCAACGCCGGATCGTTAACCCACTGAGCAAGGGCAGGGACCGAACCCACAACCTCATGGTTCCTAGTCGGATTTGTTAACCGCTGCGCCACGACGGGAACTCCTTTTTTTTAAATTTTTTATTATGCTTTATCTACAGTGTCCTGTCAATTTCTGCTGTACAGCAAAGTTATACATATATGTACATTCTTTTTTTCACATTATCCTCCATCATGTTCCATCACAAGTGATCAGATATAGTTCCCTGGGCTATACAGCAGGACAAACTAAGTCTTAACAATGGAATGTGAGTGGAAGTGATGTATATCTCTTCTAGACTGAAGCAGTTAAGTAGAGCCTTTGCCTTCTCCATCCTCTTTCCGCACCTGCTTGGAAGACTTAGGAATGGAGAGCCGTTAGGTGAACAGCCTGGATCCTTGAATCACTGCATGGAGAGAAGCTACTCACCAACCAAAGACTCCCCACTTTGGACTATTTTATGAGTGAAAAATAAGCTTCTACCATACTAAGTCACTGAAATTTTGAAGTTTGTCACAGCAGTTAATATTTCCCTACTAGATCAAGTAAGCCTGGGAGTGTCTCCAGAGTAATGGTGCCAAATTTCTCAGAATACGTGAAAAACAAAGTCCCTTTGAAAATGAAGTAAGAAGGAATTCTCTTGTGGCACAGCACGTTAAGGCTCTGGCATTATCACTGCAGTGGCTTTGGTTGCTCTTACGCTGCAGGTTTGATTCCTGGCCTGGGAACTTCCACTTGCCAAAGGCATGGCCAAAAAAAGGGGAATGAAGTAAGAAGAATCCAGTAGATAAGACAAATGTAAAATCACAGGCATGAGAAAAATATTTCGATAGGCAGATATACAAATCTACATGGATCTAAGATTTTCTATTTTTTTATATCTCGTGAAAGGAAAAAATGTTCTGCATCTTAAGAATCTGTTCTGTAGAAGGTGATTCCTTTTAAATTGTGTATCAGTAAATGTTTCATTTCCCCATGAAAAGTACAGTTCATACTAGCAACAAAAAAAGTCAAAGAAGCTCCACTGAAATGAGAAAATTAGTGTAGTTAAATAACAAACCACCCTTTCAACTGTGCCCAAGAGAAGCAAGCTGTGACATTAAATCACCAAGGAACGTCTAAAGTTTAGGCCTATTTCCTGGTTGCATAATTATGAATCACTGATGACTAATCCTTGCACAGTTTTGGCTCCAATCTATGTCCTAGTCAAGGGTAATTTATATTTAGTAAGAGACATTCAACAAAGTATTTATTGAGTACTGACTTTATGCAGGCTCTCTTAAGAGGCAAAAAAATGTACAGGATGAAAATCCCGACCCCATTCTTGCAGGAGGGGAGAAAACAAATATACAGCTTTCACAGAAGGCAGTATGTGATATGTGGGTTACACAGTATTCTAGGAGATTAAAAGTATAATTTCTGTTTTAATAAACCAAACATTTGTGTGATATACTGGAGGAAATTAATTTAAAGTCAGTATTTCTGGGAAGTTCCCTTGTGGCACAGTGGTTTAGGATCTGGTGTTGCCACAGCTGTGGCACAGGTTCACGACTGCAGCGCAGGTTTGATCCCTGGCCCCAAAACTTCCACATTCCATGGGTGCGGCCCCCCAAAAGGGTCAATATTTCTGTCTTGTATACAACTCTGGGAATGTAAACTGACACAACATTTTTGGAGGGCAAATTGGAGATACTTTCCAATGTGAAAATCAGCATCCCTTTCCCCTAGCAATTCCACTTCTAGGAATTTATCCTAGAAAGGAAAGGATATGTACATGAGTGTTAAATGAAAATTATGATACAATGGAATAATTCACAGTTGTTAAAAACAAAGATAATAAAAATGGAAAAATATGTATGCAGTATCAGGGAAAGATATTCAGAATATATTAAGTAAGAAAAGAAAGTAGCATTTGGTTGGTTTAGCATGATGTAATTAACTTATAAAGAAAAAAAGTATATATACATACCAGTATAATTAATTAGATACATACTTATATTTTTTAAATGACTAGAAGTCCACATGCCAAACTGTTAACAGTGACTAATTTGAAAGAGTGACATGGAGATAGGGATTGAAAAAGTACTTGTAATTTTTACTTTTTGTATTTCTGTACTTAAAAAAATATTTACCATGGGTTCATATTTCTTATATGATAACATGTAATAAAACAGTAGTTCCCAGGACCAATGGCACTATGAAGCTTTTTCCAGGCCATTGTTCCCAGTAGCATTTCATCATATTCCCTGAGAGCCATAGAGAATTCCTTTGGTGAGTTCCTTGAATTCCTTTGGTGAGGCTGTAAGAGCTATTTGTAGTTATGACTACCAGCTAATCTGTGTGGCCCACTGTGCTGTGCTGCTTGATGTTTGGCCAAAATGCAATGCCTACTATTAACCTTATCCAATTGTAGATTATCATGGCCTGCTGACTCAGAGGTTGGTGGTCACAGAGCTTGTAGAAGACATAGTAAAGTTCCTAATGCAGCTTTAAAAAAAAAAAAAAAAAAAGATAATCAAGAGGAAAACAAGACATATTTTAACTGAGAATTGTACCTTCATTGGTATACTCATAAACCTAGTAAAGATTAAGTCTAATGCCTTTTCTTAATGGGCCTTGATATTTTTTTATATACACCTTTTTATTTATTTATTTTTAATTTTCTATAATGATTTTTATTTTTTTCTATTATAGCTGGTTTACAGTGTTCTGTCAATTTTTTACTGTACAGCATGGTGACCCAGTTACACATACATGTATGGATTCTTTTTTCTCACATTATCATGCTCCATCATAAGTGCCTAGACATAGTTCCCAGTGCTACACAGGCAGGATCTCATTGCTTAGCTAATCATACCTTTTTAAAAGGTATAGACTACTTAAAAGTCAAAAAGAGAAAATGATTTATTTAAAATTCAGCTGTATTTTTCTCTTTCAAATAGATAATTTAAATTATGAAATTAATATAACTATATTACAGGACATCTAGAAAACAGAATTGTGAGAGCACCCATAGTATCACCACATTAAAATAATATAATTTACATATTTGTCACTTGTACATACAACCTTTACATATTTATAATCAGAGTAAACATTATTTCAACTTGCTTTCATGAAATGTCATAAGCAGTTTTCTGTACTTTTGTATAAGCTCTTTTAATTTATTTTTGGCTGCATATTAATCAAGTAGACTCCCATGCTTATTTTGCTGAATATTCCCATAATTTTGTACATTTAGGTGGCTCTGATTTTAGATTCCCAGAAATAGAATACTACTAAATATCCCTGTGCTGATATTTCCAGGTTACCTTTTTTTTTTCTTTTATGGCTGTAATCACAGAATACGGAAGTTCAAGGGCAAAGGACTGAATCTGAGCTGTAGCTGCAACCAATGCTGAAGGTGCTGCAAGGCCAGATCCTTTAACCCACTGCACTGGCGGCAGATTGAACCCATGCCTCCATAGAGACCTGAGCCACTACAATCAGATTCTTAACCACTGCACTACAGCAGGAACTCTTCAGGTTACCTCTTTAAGATGTTTCCCAACATAGAACTATTGGGACAAAATTTGTTTTAAAATCACTTGGTTCTAGAGTTCCCGTCGTGGCGCCGTAGTTAACGAATCTGACTAGGAACCATGAGGTTGCGGGTTCAATCCCTGCCCTTGCTCAGTGGGTTAAGGATCCGGCGTTGCCATGAGCTGTGGTGTAGGTTGTAGACGCGGCTCGGATCCCGCGTTGCTGTGGCTCTGGCGTAGGCTGGTGGCTACAGCTCTGATTCAACCCCTAGCCTGGGAACCTCCATATGCCGTGGGAGCGGCCCAAGAAATGGCAAAAAGACAAAAATAAATAAAATAAAATAAAATAAAATAAAATAAAATAAAATCACTTGGTTCTGGGAATTTCCACTGAGGCTCAGTGGGTTAAGAACCCAACTAGTATCCATGAGGATGTGGGTTCAATCCCTGGCCTCACTCAGTGGGTTAAGGTTCCTGTGTTGCCCTGAGGTGTGATGTAGGTTGCAGACGTGACTCGGATCTATGTTGCTGTAGCTGTGACATAGGCTGGCAGCTGCAGCTCCAATTCCACCCTAGCCTGGGAACTTCCATATGCAACGGGTGTGGCCCTTAAAAAAGCAGAAACAAACAAACAAATAAATAAAATCACAGGGCTCTTTCTACATAGTCTCCCCTCCTGGCAGTCATGGAGTTAGAGTTGGTGGCCATTCCACACCCGCCTTGTTTCAATTCCTGTGCATCAAGGAGAGGCTGAGCCAAGGGTACTGGGGAGGGGCTGAGCCATGGGCTCAAGCAGGTTTCTGTAAGCAGAAATCTAGTTTCATTAAAAAAAGAAAACAATCGGAGTTCCCATTGTGGCTCAGTGGTTAATGAAAGTCAAGGGAGCACAAAGTAGGACTTGACCACCAGAAGGCCCATCATTCCTTCTTTGTTCACTATAAATAGTTGTCACTTCTTTGATCACTATTGAGATTCAAAGTGTTTTCAGATTTAGTAGTTCTAGCTCCCTTTTTGTAAGTTGTCTGTTTGATGTCCTGTGCTCATTTATTTATTGTGGTTTTACTCTACTTTTTGACAGCTCTAATTTTTAAAATACTATGGTACATTTGCTGCATTTGCCACAATATGATTACTGAAACATAATGTAGGAACCACTGCTGTATGTATTGCTTTTCTCTGTGAAGCTGTCATTCAGACTGAACCTCAGGAAAAAAGGAGGCTTTTTTAACAGTCAAGAGGATATGTGAAATTACTTATAGTATAAAAATATAATTTTTATGGCCCTATATTATTTAGAAATCTAATGCAGAGAAAATTTGCTACTGCTTTTCTGAAAAGGTTTGTGATTTTCACCGTTAGGAATCTTCGGTGTGATATACTATTCAAAATATTTTGAACCAAGGACTCTGACTTAGCAACATGCTGGTCAACAACTAATAAGCATGATCCATGTGAAACACATCCAGCTGCTCAGATTCCCCATTAGGAACAGAATAGTTGTTTTGGTTTGAATTGGCAACTATTATGGCATTAAGTGTACTAAGTACTGGGTATAAAAAGGCACTATTCACAAAATCAGTTTTGGAAGAAAGTATGAGCACCATTATTTTACTTTAGATGGCAAGCTCAGGCCTGCCTTTTATTTTGTTTACTGTGCAAATGCGTGTCTCCTCCCAAGCAATTAAGTACTAGAGAGACTAGGACTTTTGTTCTTGGCTCTCCCACTGACTGAATTTGTGACCTGGTGCTGTCACCTAACTTGTTGGGGAGCTTGATTTCTGTTTTACTTCTCACAGGGGAAGGAAGGAGAGAAAGGGGATCTAAAGCGTATTATGACAGGAGTTCCCATTGTGGCCCAGTGGAAACGAATCAACTAGTAACCATGAGGTTTTGGGTTCGTCCCTGGCCTTGCTCAGCAGGTTAAAGATCTGGTGTTGCCGTGAGCTCTGGTGTAGGCCATAGAGGCAGCTCGAATCTGGCATTGCTGTGGCTGTGGCATAGGCTGGCAGCTATATAGCTCCAATTAGACCCCTAGCCGGGGAACACCCATATGCCTAGGGTGTGGCTCTAAAAAGACAAAAATAAATAAATAAATAAATAAATAAAGTGTATTATGACAGTGTCAGATTTTGGGTTTTTTAAAATCTTTTTACCATTTCTTGGGCCACCCCTTACGGCATATGGAGGTTCCCAGGCTAGGGGTCTAACAGGAGCTGTAGCCACCAGCCTACGCCAGAGCCACAGCAATGCTGGATCTGAGCCGCGTCTGCAACCTACACCACAGCTCACGGCAACGCCGGATCCTTAACCCACTGAGTGAGGCCAGGGATTGAACCCGCAACCTCATGGTTCCTAGTCAGATTCGTTAACCACTGAGCCATGACGGGAACTCCACTATTTAAGTTTTTTAAAAGTACTTTTTAAAAAGAAAAAAAGAAAAAAGCAAAAAAGAAAAAATATTTTTAAATAAATATAAGTATTTTAAAAAGTAATTTTTTAGAAAAACTGATAGAAATGAAAGGTATTATTTTGACCAAAAGCTATTACATGATGGGGCAAGGCCCTAAAGATGAACAATTTCTCTGAACCTCCTGTAATAAATGATTCACACGTTTCTCATCTTGTTCATCATAATAGAAGAAAGATTAATTTATAAAGCATTACAGCATGACAAAAAAAGTCGAATCCCAATCTTTGTGGTTACATCTACTAGGAAGAAGCCAGGTCCAGTAGTTTGAGAGAGTCCTTTCCAGGAAGTCTGACTTTTCAGGTTTGTGGATGGGAAATATGCAAAACTGAAAAACCACTGGAAAACAGATTTTTAAGTTCTCACCGGCCAGCTTTATGGTTTGCTTTCTAAGAAATAATTTTTCCTCCCTTAATTCAAAGTAATTCAGGCACAATGCAGAGAAGTAAACAAATTTTATCTTTAAATGACTCTTCAAAAAAAAATCAGAAAATAATTAGCTATCGTTAATATGATAGCTCCTCAAGTTGTGATCCAAAAATGTGATTATCTGGTGCAAGAAAGAAAAGAATCTGACAGAAAGCTTTTTTCAAGTTCTGATTATACCTCCCCATAATATCATTCTTGCACTTAGAACCTGAATAAGTTTCTCTTCCTCTGTACTTACTCTGAATTTTGTTGGAGGTGCCTTCCTAGGCCCCAAGAATCAGCAGAAACCAGGAAGCTCCAAATGTTCTTGGGAGTTAGACTCCCTTTCCTCAAAGGACGATTGCTGCCTCAGCCACACTTCCCACAATCCTTCTAGAGATGCATTCTGGGAAATGTAGTTCAATCTTCATGCCTGCTGCTGAGCTCTCCAAAGTTAACCACAATTGTCAAAAGCATACTTCTGCCACACTTCCCAGAACCCTCCTACAGATGCACTCTGGGAAATGTAATTCAATGCCCACGCAAGCTACTATGCCTTCCAACTGCCAAGTTAACCATGGTTGTGAAAAGTATGATCGTCTATAAGTTCTAAATCCATTACCAGGAGAACTGCTCTGGTAGTTCTAATATTAGATCCTATTTTTCAATAGCAAAATGATAGTCTTTAAACCCATCCTCTTACACAGAAGGCATATTCGGGGGTGAGAGAGAGAGAGGAGTGTTGGTGTGGGAATTCAGATACCTTTCAACCTTTTTGTATCTCTAATTCTCTCTCTGTCTGCCCAGTAACATTTCATGAAATTCTGCCAATTTAAAAGGATAAGACTGTGTCAAGGTGTGTTAGAGCTTATGGTAAAATTCATCCCTTAATCAACCAGGGCAAGAGGATTCCATCTGACTGAGAGCAGTCTCCCAACAAAATTACTTTGGTGCTGTTCAGTTTCGAAGGCCATTCTTTCACATATATTTAACAAGTACCTAATGTGCCTGCCTGGGACTGTTACCTGCATAGGATACAGCAGGGAACAAAACACACAAAAATTTCTGTCCCCATGTAACTTATATTCTGGAGGAAGAAACAAATAATAGATACACAGTGTATCAGGTGGTTTAAAGTGCCAGAGGGGAAAATAAAGCAAGACAAGAGGAAAGAGGATTTTGCTATTTTATGTAGGGTAGTTAACTTCATTGTTAGGGTGACATTTGAGCAAAGACCCTGAAGGGCTGAGGAAGGAAGCCAAGTGGATATCTATGGGAAGACATTTACAGACAGAAAAAAAAAAAATTTAGCAAATGCAAAGGCCCTGGGGTGGAAATATGCGTGGCAGTTTTGGCTAGGACAAAGCATGGTGGTCAGAGATAAGGTTAAAGAACAGCAAAGCACCAGATCACATGGTTCATTACACATATTATAATTCTTATACAGTCATTGTAATGCTTTTAGTTTTTACACTGAGAGGATTGGGATATTACAAAAGATTTTGAGCAGGAGAGTAAAATTATCTGACTTAACGTTTAAAAAAAAATCCCTTTAAAGGAGGTTAGACTGTAGGGGATAAGAGTTATTAAATCTTGAATGTTGTTGTTAATATATACCTAGGTTACATGGGAAGGAAGTGTAGTAGTTCTAGTTAGTTGACCAGTTTTCCTTTTGGACCTATCAGCACATGAACCCAAGTCTTTTGCAGGTTGGGTTATTTTAGCAGGTTGGCTCGTTATCCTTAAGGAAGGCACAGAAAATTTGAGGGAAACAAGATATAAAGCAAGTGATTTCCAAAGTGATGGGGAAGCATGCTTAGAAAGTTAGGGCTCTAGAATTTATTTTTTAATCAAACTAACTGTATATTTTTAAGCAATTAAGTGCTAAGAACTATAATAATTTAAAAAAAATAGGAGTTCCTGTGGTGGCGCAGCGGAAACGAATCCGACTAGGAACCATGAGATTGTGGGTTCAATCCCTGGCCTTGCTCAGTGGGTTAAGGATCCGGCGTTGCTGTGAGCTGGGGTGTAGTTTGCAGACGCAGCTCAGATCCCGTGTGGCGTGGCGTAGGCTGGTGGCTATAGCTCCAATTCACCCCCTAGCCTGGGAAGCTCTATGTGCCATAGGTGCGGCCCTAAAAGACAAAAAGACCACACACACACACACACACACACACACACACACACAACTATACATATATAGTGCCATGGTCTAAATATTTGCATTCTCCTCCCAAATTCATATGTTGAAATCCTGATGCCCAATTTGATACTATTAGGAGTCCAGGCCTTTGAGAGGAGAAGGTCATGTGGATGGAGCCATTAAGAATAGATGAATGCTCTTATGTAATAGAGGCCTAAGAGAGCTCCCTTGCTCATTTCACCATATGAGGATACTGTAAGAAATCTGCAGCTTGGAAGAGGGTCTTCATCAGAACCTGACCATGCTGGCACCCTGATCTTGGAATTCCAGCCTCCAGAACTGTGAGAAATAAGTTTGTTTTTTATAAGCCACCCACTCTGTGGTATTCTGTGATAGCAGCCCAAACGGACTAAGACAAATAGCTAAGATTAACTGAGCATTTACTGTATTCAAGGCGCTATGCATAGTGTTTCACATATTTATCATTAATCCTCATGTCCTATAAGATGTATATTATTATTTGCACTTTACAAATGAGAAAGCAGAGGCATAGAAAAGTTAAATAACTTGTCCATATCTACATAGCTAGTTAGTAGAAGGGCCATATTTTAACCCAAGCCTGTCTGACTTAGATGGACCTGTGCCTTTGACTACCATATGTACTATAGACCTGGATTGTACCTCTGACTGGGTGTAGGACAGGAAAGCTGTATATAATATTGGAAAATATTGGAATGATGGAAATAATCTTATGTTAGTAGATTGGAAAACCTCATTTTGTTAAGATGGTCATATTCCTCTAATTGATCTGCAGATTCAGTGCACCCCTGTCAACATCACAGTTAGCTTGTTTGCACAAGCAATGAAAGGAAAATTAGGATTTCAAAAAAATTAAAAAACTTTTGTGTTGCAAACAATCCCACCAAGAACTTGAAAAGACAACTCATAGAATTGGGGACAAGATATTGCCAGTCATACATTTGATAAATGACTTGTGTCCAGGAGTTCCTGTCATGGCTCAGCGGAAATGAATCTGACTAGTATCCATGAGGACACAGGTTCAATCCCTGGCCTCCTTCAGTGGGTTAAGGATCCAGCATTGCTGTGAGCTGTGGTGTAGCTCACAGACACAGCTTGGATCCTGCCTTGCTGTGGCTGTGGCATAGGCTGGCAGCCACAGCTCTGATTAAACCCCTAGCCTGGGAACCTCCATATACTGTGGGTGCAGTCCTAAAAAGACAAAAAAAAAAAAAAAGACTTTTATCCAGAATATGTAAAGAACACTTACAACTCAGTAATAAAAATATAAATAACTGAGTTTTAAAATAAGTGGAGAATATGAATAGATATTTCTCCAAAGAAGATACAGAAATGACTCAAAAGTACATGAAAAGATGCTCATCATTAGCCACTGGGGAACTGTGAATCAAAATCATGTCAAGATACCACTTCATACCCACTAGGCTCTTCACATCGAAAGGGCAGATGATGACAAGGATTGGTGAGGATGTGGAGAAAATGGAATCCTCAAATACAGCTTATGGGATTGCAAGTGGTGTAGCTGCTTTGGAAAACAGTTTGGCAGTTCCACAAAAAGCTAAATATAGAGTTACCAAATGACCCAGTAATTCCACTCTTGGGTGTATATTCAAGAGAATTGAAAACATATGTCCACACAAAAACGTGTACACAAATTTTCATAGCAGTATCATTCAAACATTCAAAATAACCAAAAAGTAGAAACAATCCAAATGTCCACCAGTAATGAACAAACACAATGAATGGATAAACAAAATGTAGTATATCCATAAACTATTTTATCCAGCAATATAAATGAATGTATTACTGCAACATGAATGAAACACTAAAGGAAAGAATCCATTCCCTAAAGATCACACATTGCATTTATATAAAATGTATAGAAAAGGCAAATTTATAGAGACAAAATAAATTAGAGGTTACCTAGAAGTGGAGGTGGGGGAAGTGTTGGAGAATGGGGATGACTGCTAGTGGAAACAGAGGCTTCTTGAGTTGTTTTGTTTTTGGAGTGATGAAATGTTGCAAAATTGATTGTGATTATGGTTGAACAATTCTGTGAACCTACTAAAGATCACTGAATCATCAACTTTAAATGGCTAAGTTCTATGTTATTTGAATTTTAGGTTAGTAAAGCTGCTAAAAATATTCAACTAAATCATTATGTTAAACAATCATAGTACATGTGTAGTAAATGCAGTAGATATGGTGTAACTACAATCCTCATTTTTTTTAGGTCATAAGGTAAATTGTCTTTCCTAAGACATTCTTAAGTTCAAAGCAATGGCATTTGTTTAATTACATAATATTTTAATATTGTACACTGTTTGAAGGGCAAAAATTGAGCCTCAAGTCATTGACTCCCCAGTCTAGCTTTTGGTAGAGAAAGTAATAATGTATTTTAAAGATATGTATTTATTAATTCATTGAACATATACTTACTGAAAACCTATCATGTGGCAAGCATCAAGCTAGAATTGGGGATACAATGGTGAATAATATATTGTCTCTGCCAGCAAAAATGAATAATGCACTTGCATGTATGTATTGGCTATGTGTGTGAGAGAGGGAGGCAGAGGAAGAATAAGAGCAAATATGCGTATAAGTACGTGAGACAGCAGCCCATTTACTCAGTGTTTGACCCATTACAATAGTGAACATTAGGATGCAGGGACACCTGAGCAAACTTAGAGAAAATTTTGCAAGTTCATTCTGTGAGCAGGTTTTCAGTTTGATATTGTCTCACTTCATGTGGGGCAAGAAATAGATCTGAGAAAACAGGGTGGGAGGTTGTGTACATGAGGGACCCTAAAATAAGAACCCTTGGCAAAGAGCCCTGTGTGTCTGCATAGCCAGGGTGCCATAAACATTGGTAGATCCTTATGCTTCTCTTTAAGAGCAAAGTACAATAGTTTCTGTTCTCTTCCACCTTCCCAAACTTAATGTTTAACGCACAGCAATGAATAAAACCAAGACTAAAGGCCATCTCAGCTGGAAAACAAGAACAATTAGGGTACACCAAGTTAAAATTAATTTGAATACATGACTGATATGTGTCATGGGCTGAGTATGGGTTTCTATTTCCTGTGAACTGAACTCTTACTCTATTTTATTTAACTCTTCCCTTTTTAATTTTTTTTTGTTTTTATGACTCCCTGTGGGCCATTTCATTGTAGTCTCTAGCAGTACCATCAGAAAGTTGGCAAAATTAAAAAAGAAAAAGATACGATTGTCAATTTCATTATCAGTTAAAAGGTCTGGAAAAAGACTTTCAATGATAGGTTATAACAATAGCTAACTTTCACTTCTCTAGTGTCTTGTATAGTTTCATCTTTACCCCAATATTTAGAAGGGTTCTGAGTATTAGACAAAGTGTACACTGTATGTGGTTACATTCCTGAAGTAAATTAATTTTTTCTGTTACCTGATATGGTGCTTATTCCACTTTTCCAGGCTTCAGTTAGAGTTAACCCTAAATCTCTAATATTCTATAATGTAAGGATTAACTACACACATGATCATTAAGTTTTCAATGTTGAATGAAAGAGTTGGAGATTTCCCCCTGATTTACATTATCCATGCACTCTATATTCCAACATCACAATGGAAGTTTAGGAGGTAGTTGTTATCAGTTATATATTGCCACAATAATGCTTCATAACAATAACCACAAAATCACAGAGCCATAAAACAAGTGTTTATTACTCACATACCTGGAGTGATGGGCTAGGTGCTTCTGCTGATCCTTGTCAGGCTCATTTACATGTCTAGGGGTGGTGTACTGCTGGGTAATCTAAGATGTTGGTGGCTGGGACATTGGGGGTGAATTGGCTCTGCTCCACATGTCTGTCATTTTCTAGTGAGCTAGCATGGGCACATTCTTTTGAGGATGATGGCAGAGGGTAAAAGCACAAGTAGAAATATGCAAGACTCTGCCTGTATGACAGTCAAAGCATATTATATGTTCAGGCCCACAGTTACAGTCAGAAGGTATCACAAGGTTACATGGCAAAGTGTGTTGTGAGGAAGAATAAAGGGTTTAGGTCAACTACAAAGTTACAGGAAACAGTCCTCATTAAGAACTCACTGTCACTTCCAATACCAACTGCAAGTTCAAGGGGTTCCCAAAACCATTCTCAGTTTCAATAGGACTCACAAAACCACTGAAAGCTATTTTACTCATGGTTATGGCTTATTACAGGGTAGGAATACAGATTAAAATCAAACAAGGGGGAGTTCTCGTGTGGCACAGCAGAAACAAATCTGACTAGGAACCATGAGGTTGCCGGTTCAATCCCTGGCCTCGATCCCTGGCCTTACTTAAGGATCCAGCATTGCCGTGAGCTGTGGTGTAGGTTGCAGATGTGGTTTGGATCTGGCATTGCTGTGGTTATGGCATAGGCTGGTAGCTATAGCTCCGATTGGACCCCTACCTGGGAACCTCCATATGCCATGGGTGCGGACCTTAAAAAAAAAGCAAAAAAAAAAAATCAGACAAGGAGAGGGAGTTCCCTTTTGGTGCAGTGGGCTAAGGATCTGGCATTGTCACTGCAGCAGCTAGGGTCACTGCAGTGGTACAGATTTGATCCCTGGCCTGGGAACTTCCACATGCCATAGGTGCAGCCATAAATAAATAAATAAATAAAATCAGCCAAGGGGATAAGCATATAAAGTGAAGTCTGGGGAAGAACTAAATATGGAGCTTCCACTGTTTTCTCCTCAAAGAGTCAGGATGCATTCTTTTCTCAGCATCAGTGCATGACAATGCATATAGGATATTGCCAACCAGGAAACTCACCCGAGCTTTAGTATCCAGAGTTTTACCATGCACTGCCATGCAAAGCCCCCACCCTAAATCATACTGTTGGGCATCCTGGTGTAGCTTCCTCCTACTCTACTGAGTGGGGCCAACCCCACCCTAAATAACATTGTTAGACTATCCACTGTGACCAAGGCCCTCAGGCAAACAGAGGCACTCCTGTCAGGCCAGAGATTACCTCCCAGAACTGAGGGTAAAAACCAGACCTCATTTGGCCAAGGTAAAATTTTTTACTGCACAGGAGTTAATACAGGAAGTAGGGAAGACAAGAGGCCATTAGTGCAATCACTCTACCACAGTAGTTCTATTAACAGTATTCCTTAAATTGGTATAGGATATAAATCAGTGTTCTTTAACTTCAGGGTTGACTTAAAACCAGCATTTAAACAGACTAATTATAGTTGCTATAAGTAGGAATTCTTCTCTTTACTTCTTTACCTCTTTATCCATTAAGATTAGGATTAATCAGGAGTTCCCTGGTGGCCTAGCAGGTGGGGGATCTGGCATTGTCACTGCTGTGGCTCTGGTCACTATTGTGGCACGTGAGTTCAATCTCTGGCCTGAGAACTTCCATATGCTACAGGCATGGCCAAAAAAAAAAAAAAAAGGAAGAGAGAGAGAGAAATGTGGTTCAAAATCAAAGAACAGTTGAGAGCTAAATTGGAGCCTTCTCTGCAATGACTCATAATACTAGCGCTAGGGTACTATGTCAGTTAAGATATGTTGGTTACTTGCAATCAAGATTTGAAAAAATGGAAATTTAATTTGCTTAAAAAATAAGGGAACTTATTAGCTTACATAGCTAAAACATTCAACCATAGTTCAGGCCTTAGATACCACTGGATAAATGTTTTTCTCAGTTTCTCTCACCTCTGACCTATTTCATGTGCTGTCTTTGTCCTCAAGTTGCCTTCCATCATAGCTGAAGAATGCCTGCCTGATCTCAGGGCTATATACCTTCTTCTTTTTTTTTTTTTTTGTCTTTTTGCGCCACACCCAGGGCATATGGAGGTTCCCAGGCTAGGGCTTGAATCGGAGCTGTAGCCACTGGCCTACACCAGAGCCACAGCAACGCAGGATCCGAGCCGCGTCTGCAACCTACACCACAGCTCACGGCAACGCCGGATCGTTGACCCACTGAGCAAGGGCAGGGACCGAACCCGCAACCTCATGGTTCCTAGTCGGATTCGTTAACCACTGCGCCACGACGGGAACTCCACCTTCTTGTTCTTATCCAAAGAGTGTGTCTTCCCTCAGCTTTGAAGCAAAAGTATTGGTCTTAACTCTATTTGTATCCCGTTAGGTTATAATTCCCACTATCTGAGCCCCTATCTAAACAATTCCTGAGGTCAAAGGAATGTCATGAATTGTTTGGGGCCTGGGTTAAGTGCCCATCCCCTAAACCAATTACTGTGGCAAGACAGACTGTCACATTACTAATGTGAGTCAGGTTTGTCAGGGTGAGGAGCCACCCCTGATTTGGGAGAAAAGTTTCCTGAATCTTCAGTTTGATATATTGCATTGTTTGGGGAATGTTTTCTGCCATTATCTGCAAATATTTCTTTTTTCTTTTTTTTTCTTGCTTATTTAGGACCACACCCGCAGCATATGGAGGTTCCCAGGCTAAGGGCTGAATTGGAGCTGTAGCTGCTGGCCTTCACCAAAGCCACAGCAACTCGGGATCCGAGTGGCATCTGCAACCTACACCACAGCTCATGGCAACGCAGGATCCTTAACCCACTGAGCAAGGTGAGGGATCAAACCTTCGTCCTCATGGATGCTAGTCAGACTCCTTAACCGCTGAGCCACAACAGGAACTCCTGCGAATATTTCTGGAACCCCATTTTCTCTCCTGTTCTGGGACCCAGCTACAATCCAGCAAACCCAGGATTGTTTGATATTGTCCCACAGCTTTTGAATATTCTATTTGCTTTTCACTTGTTTTCTTCTTTGTATATAATTTTGATGACTTGATCTTTTCTCAGCTGTGTTGAGTAATCAATAAGTCTATCAGAAGAATTACTCATCTCTGAATATCATGAGATTTTTTTTCCCTTAGCATTTCATTTGACTATTTTTTTTAATCTAAAAATTTTGGGGGGAACTAAAATAATATTATTTGCAGAAGAAATAAATGAGCGAGTGAGCAAACTTCAAGCTAGCCTCACTGCATTTGACTATTACAATTTCATCTCTCTACTGAAATTTCCCATTTGTTCATACATGTCCACTTTTACTTTTTTGTTTATTTAGTTAAAGTCCTTATCTGATAGCACTAACATCTAGCTTATCTCCAAGTCCATTTCTGTTGATACTTTATCTCTTGACAGTGAGTTTTTTAATTTGTTTGTTTTGTGTATATCATGGTTTTCTAATGAATGCAGGACATTGTATGTAAAATAGTACTATATTCTAGTGAATTGTGCCCAAACCTTGCAATGAACACACCTCTTCTTTTGTCAGGTTTTTAATGCAGGGCAGGGGGTTGACTCAATCTAGTTAGGAGTTGAGCTGGGCAAAATTTCTGCAAATTTCTTTAGCAGGAAGATGCTGTGTCCTTGTGCCTAGTGTGGGGGCTGGGATGCCAGAGAGTTTTTCTGTGTTCCTGCTTCTCCCTGGGCTTTCAATTGTCCCTGCATTCTTATGCCATAGAGGGACTCTCTCTCACACTCAGCATTAGCTTGAGCTTGTATAGAGATTCTCAGTCGTCTGGACTAGTATCCTTCTTAGGCAGGTCCCCTACGTGGCTATGCCTTGGGAGTTGGGACTTTTTCAGCCTCTCCTGAAAGATAGCCACCAACTTTTATCTATAGTTGGTCTTAGATAAGAATTTCCTGCTCCTCCCTCAGCACTAGACCTCAGCTTGTTATCAGTGTAGGAAGATACAGGGTCCAAGAGGGTTTTCGGATTCTCCCTGAAAGATAGAGGGCTGTTCTATAGTTTGTTCATCCACAAGGGATCTTCATCTGTGGCGTGGGGGCTAAAGGATTTGCTGCTCCAGATCCACTGGCTTAAGGCTTTTGCTTTGTGGAATGGGATTGCTAAGGCAAAAGGACTGGGTAGGGAGGCTTTATGTCCAACTCCTAGAAGCTGCCATTTACCTCCTTTATGTCTGCACCATTCAGTGCAGCTCTGTGATCTCCTGCCCCGCTCCCAGTCTTTCATTTGAGCACCACTAAGCTTGTGGGAAGAACAGCAACTACAGTCTCCTCTTGTGCCTAATACACTGATACACTTGGACTTTAACAATTTGTTAGGATTTCTGAATTTTCTCTTACTCTGCAAAGGTCTAAACATTGTGTCCCATTTCTTCTTGGAACTCAGGTTACTTGGTTGCCTTGCACCCTCAGCTGTTTGATATGCTCAAGAACATTTACAATTTTGTGGATTATCTGGCTTTTTCTTCATTGTAAGGGTGGAAGCAAAATTCCTTGCAGTTTTCACATCCCAAGCTGAAGTACAAGTCACATCTAAACTGAAAGCCTGGGCAGTTTGGAAAGTCTGGAAAGGTTGGTGAAAGGGGGAATGAATACTAGGTAGGCAACCCACAGTGTCAATTCCAGGTATAAATTAATAAATACAAATTCTACTAATAGGTTTTGTAAAGGAAAAGTTTGGCTTGCTTTGTTTAAGCAGTATATAGGTTGAGAGGCTAGGTAATCCTACAGTTATAAACAACTCTGCCTTTTAGTAAGTTAACATAACAGAAGTTTATTTATTTATTTATTTATTTATTTATTTATTTATTTATTAATGGCCACATCTGCAGCATATGGAAGTTCCCAGGAACCTATGTTGCAACTGCAGCAATGCCAGATCCTTTAACCCATTGTATCAGGCTGGGGATTGAACTTGTGCCTCCTCAGTGACTGGAGCTACTGCAGTCAGATTCCTAACCCACTGCACCACAACAGGAACTCCAAAAGAAGTTCATTTTTCACTCAAGCTATGCCTTCAGTGGAGACTGACAAGGCAGTGAAGAGTTTGGGGCTCTGTTCATTGTAAGAACTCAGAGACCTGGACAGATGGAGATTTTAGCTTGATATGGGCTCCTATCCTAACTGCAACAGTGAGAAGGGAACTTGGTGAAATACATTCGGTCTTTCAAACATGTTGCTTTCATTGGCCAAAGAAAGTTAGTTGGCCACAACTAATTTCAAAGAAAATGAAGAGCAGATTTTTCTGTCTGGGAAGAGAAAAGCCCTGGAACTATGTGGTGAACAACACTAATGAATACCATGGGGAGGAAAACTTACCTTCCCAACCCCCAGCAGAAAGATGTGCAGTTAATGTGTGATTGACTTAAGCTGAGCAGCATTAAATCCAAAGAAATCAGATTAATTTAAAATGAAATCTGCAAGGAGTCAGAATTTTAGCCTTTATATCATTTCCTGTTGTGATACAGAAATCTTAATATCGACAAAGTGATTAATTGGCAGAGTAAGTATAAAGCCTGTGATGGTCCCTGTCATTTCAAATCCATTAAGATTCAGAATCAAATTCTTCAGTTTCTCTACAAATTTGGTTCACTTTCCCAGCTTCCTTATTGTGGTTTTTGATACCACGATTTGGCAAGTCTTCCAAACGAAAGACTATGGCACAATTTTTATGTAACTCATATGTCCTGCTTTATGAAGGTATGATATGCAGTCATGTGCCTTTTAATATTAAAAGTCTCAATGCTTCCATCATGCTTACTGAGAGAACATCTTTCTTCCTCTCAGGAGTGCTCTTCCTCAGATAATTCCCATGATTTCAGGATTACTTTTCATGTGTAAAGGGTCAGCGCCAATCACTACATTCACCTGTGGGAGAGAACATTGGGAAATTTACTCAGACCCTGGAGAAATGTCATTGTCTGGAGTTCTCAATGTGGCTCAGTGGATTAAGAACTTGGTGTTGTCTCTGTGAGGATGCAGGTTGATCCCTTGCCTTGCTCAGTGGGTTAAGGATCTGGTGTTGCTGAAAGGTACGGTGTAGGTCTCAGATGAGGCTCAGATCTGGTGTTGCTGTGGCTATGGTGTAGCCCTGTAACTGCAGTTGCAGCTGTAGCTCCTATTTGACCCCTAGCCCAGGAACTTCCATATGCTGTGGGTGTGGCTGTAAAAAGAAAAAAAAAAAGAAATGTCATTGTCTTCAGCCATGTTTCAGCTGTGATCATGTAAGTAAGTGTATCAGTTTCTTGTTGCTGCTATGACAAATTACCTCACACTTAATGACTTAACACAAATTAATTCTCTTATAGTAGGTCAGAAATCTGAGTGATCTGATTGGGCTAACATAAAAGGTATTATCAGGGCTGCTTTCTTTTCTGGAGGCTCTATCAGAGAATCCAATTCTTTGCCTTTTCCGCTTTCTAAAGGCACCTCTCTCTCCATTTTCAAATCAGCAACGTATTGTATATCTGACCTTGCTTCCATTCTCACATCTCTTTTTTCTGATCACAGCCAGGAAAGGGTCTCAGCTTTAGAGAATCCATTTAATCATATTGGGCCCACCTGGATAATCCAGGCTAGTTTCCCCATATAAAGATTCTCAATTATATCTGCAAAGTTCTTTTGCCGTGTAAAGTAGCATATCAACAGATTCTAGGGATTAGGATGTGAACATCTTTGAGGGGCCATTACTCTGCCTGCCAAGGTGAGTGTCCTTATTGAAGCCACGTGATGGAGGTGGTCTGGTTACCTTATTGCAGCCTCTTTCCTCAATGCTACAATGACAGATTGTTAGTGACTGGAATGGTTTCTAGTTTCAGCTACATTCTGGAATACCTCATCTCTTGACTTTCATGTCTCTACTACGATTAAGAAGGAAGTCCCTAACACCCCTAGTTCTAGGCCCATTCCATGTCTAGTGACATGGAAAATTCACATTTTCATATTATGATTTTACTTTGTTAATGGTGAATAACATATTACTCCACTGTTTAAAATACTTCAATGCCTTCACATTGTATTTATTACAGTACTGAGCAGGCCCTGCATGATTTAGCCTTTGCATACCAATCATACCATTTTCTCCCTTGCTTAGGCAGGACAATCACACTGAATTTCTTTTGCCTCTCAAATGAACCGATCTTTTTCCTGCCACAGGATCCACACACACGATGTTCTCTCTTTAGAATGAATGCTTTTATTCATGCATTTCAGCTGGCTAACTCAGGTCTCAGTTTATGTTACTTCTTCAAAGACACTTTCCTTGTGTTGTTATAAATCTAAACTATGACCTTCCTATTATCCTCTTCCATAGCACCTTGTCATTTTCCTTTGTCACATATTTATTTAACTGTATTGTCAATTTCCTTAAAAGGACTCTAAGTACTATGACCGCAGGAAATATATACCCATCACTTAGCATTGTTTGGCTAAACAGGGAAATGTTGATTGAATTCCCACTGCCACAAGTACAGGTTTTAACTCTATTCAATAAGGTTATGAAACTTTTTTTTTTTTTTTTTGCTTTTTAGGGCTGCACCTGTGGCATATGGAAGTTCCCAGGCTAGGGGTTGAATCGGAGCTGCAGCTGCTGGCCTGCACCACAGCTCGAGACAACACTGGATCCTTAACCCACTGAGTGAGGCCAGGGATTGAACCCATTTCCTCATGATACTAGTCATACTAGTCAGGCTCTTTCCACTGAGCCACAATGGGAACTCTTGTTATAAACTTTTTTAAAGCAGAGACTAATTAAAGTTTGCTCTTCTACAACACAGTAGGCAGTGACTTAGACCCAATGGTAGGCCTTCCTTAAATATTCAATGAATCTTGGATTACTAATCTAGATGCCACTTCCGATTCACATAGCATACTATTTCTAAAATATTGCTTACATCATCTTAATTCCCTGTTAAAAAACCTACCCACCATTTCCTATTTCATCTAGTTCAAATTTATTCATTCTCCTAACTCACAAGTATGTAGTATTTTATAATCCTCACAACACATTCACTACTATACACTCTCTAAAATGATTTCTAATTGTTTCATTTGTATGGATGCCTTTGATAACAGGATCTGTGTCTTATGTTTTGACTTCCCTTTTTGTTCGGCACACAAAAAAGGCGCTTAATATCGAGGGAAAAAAACTCATCATTTAAAATCTGAACTAAAAAGTTGATTTATTATTTTCTATGTGTAGAAAATCACTATGCTTGTTTGACAGTTTCTCTGCTGATCTTATCTAGTTTTTGTGAAAGATGGAGTTCAGGGTTTGGCTGCCTTTCAAAGGTGAAAGCCGGCTGACAACAGCTGTGGAAGCATGATTGCTTTGCTGGAGAGACTGTTGACAACTGGCTGAATTTCACTAGAGACGTGTTCACTTGAGTCAAGCTGTTGCTGTTTTGGCTAACTTTAAAAAGTGGGAGGCTGTCACTGACAGGCTAGTTTTTTAGAGGCTTGTTCACAAGGCTGAGTGGCCATCTGTCTATTAATTGAGTTTAAAATCACTTCTGTTTGGAGTTTCTGCTTTGGTGCAGTGGGTTAAGAATCCAACTACAGCAGCTCGGGTGGCTGTGGAGGCACGGGTTCAGTCCCCAGCTCAGCACAGCAGGTTAAAGGATCTGGTGTTGCCACAGCTGCAACAGAGGCTGAAGGTGTGGCTTAGATTCAATCCAATTCAATCCCTGGCCCAGGAAGCTGGGAACTTCCATATGCTGTGGGTGTGGCCGTAAAAAAAAATTAAAAAATAGAATCACTTCTGCTCATTAGTTATTACCATAGCTACACAACCTCTTCCTAAGAATAAAGGGCTTTTAATATTTTTAAAAGAAATATTTATTGATTGATGAGTTTTTCAAATGTAAAAGAATTCTTTTTTTCCTCTTTATGGCCACATTCATGGCATATGGAAATTTCCTGGCCAGGAACTGAATGCCAGCTGCAGCAACAGCAGATTCTAAAAGAAGAGATTTAATGGAGGTCTAATGGTCTAATGTTTGACCATTCAAAGGGGAGTAATGTCATTCCCTTTCTACTCTCCTCAAGGTATCTCTCATCTCATTCTAACTAAGCAGGGATAATTGGGCTGAGTAGTCATGTAGATTTGATATGTAATGTCCTTTTTGGGCAACCAAATGATATTAATAGGGTTAAGTTAGAAGTTTCTTTCAGTTTCACAACTCATCATTGATCATGTCATGTAAATTTTTAGGATTGTTGTTACATTTGGGAAAATCTCAAATAGGATCATTTGTCTGACTTAAAGTTCAGGGCAGCATTCCTGTCGTGGCACAGTGGAAATGAATCTGACTAGGAACCATGAGGTTGTGGGTTCAATCCCTGGTCTCTCTCAGTGGGTTAAGGATCCCGTGTTGCTGTGAGCAGTGGTGTAGGTCATAGACATGGCTTGGATCTGATGCTGCTGTGGCTGTGGTGTAGGCTGGCAGCTGTAGCTCCAATTCGACACCTAGCCTGGGAACCTCCATATACTTCAGGTTTGGCTCTAAAAAGCCAATTAAAAAAAAAAAAACAAAAAAACAAACCCAGAATTCAGGGCTTTTGCACATGGCCCATGGAGCTGAAATGTCAGCCACAGCCATTTCGCAACAGAAACACTAGTCTGAGGTGCTGGGTGCCAGGCTTCTGTACAAGGTACCCTATGAGCAAGTGGCTCTAGACTAAGCACAAAGAAAAAAAAAGTTACTAAACTATGAATCAACATTGTGCTAATTCCTGGAAAAGTCAGGGACTTCAAAGAGTGTACAGTCTAATGAGAGAGAGAGAGACCCAAAACGAATACTGCTGGAGGATGCCTTGAAAACATCACTGAAAAGTTGAGGAAACAAGTATTAGGAGAAATGAGATAATGTGTGTGGTTTACTGAGCAGTTGAAGTACAGATGTTTCTGGCATGTCTCAGCCTATGGAATTCGCTACTTATACTCAGTAATGGAATGTATCCAGGACCACTTTCTTAGTGAACCTCTAAAAGAAAAATGGACTAGAGAAGCTATTTTTAATGCTCAGTGACTTATGTAATAAGAAGAATGTCTTATGAGAAAATAGTATTAGTGTAACCCTTGATGTAGCAGTCATTTTGAGCAGAATATAAAAGGAAGTCCAGGGTAATCTTACAGAGATAGATCCAGGGTGATTTTCATTTCTACTCCCTTTACGGGCAAGCTATCATTACGAAGAAGTCATTGCTGGAGGACATAAAGTTTTAGAAGATGACATTGATGAGGACAACTTTTAAAACAAATACAGTAATGAAACAAATTTTTAAATACACAAGACTTCATTCTGTAATGGAAGCAAATACAGTAATGAAACAAATTTTTAAATACACAAGACTCTTCATTCTGTAATGGAAGCAGAAGTAATTGTGAGCAAGTTTCGTATGTACTAGTCACGTTTTGTAAAATAAAGGGTTTTACAACTTAAGAGACAGGGTATTCAGTGTTTTTGCCATAAGACTAGTATTGCAAATTCACAGTTTCTGAGGCATGTGGCTGTCGGTGGTTTGCTAGTTGGCAGTTTTTTTTTTTTTTTTTTATTACTCAATGTTTGGCAGATATTTTTGACGTAATAAACATAATCTGTAAAGGTAAAGTTGACATTTTAACTTTGAGTAAGAACTAATGTGATTCTCAAGAGTAAATCGTGTATTTTGAAAATGGATATTTGGAAATATTTTACCATTGTGTATACTGTTGTTGAAAATGATATGTTAGCGATAAAAACTCCTATCTGCATATTAAAAAATGGGAACATTTTTAACCTGTTCAAAAATCTTCCAGATGAAGTATTTCAGTGAGTTTTTAACCTATTTGTTAAAAATATTAAAAAGTTGATGTCTTCTGATTAGATTGCAAGAACATTTTGTTAAATAAGGACAAAAGAAATTTTATTAGTGCAATTTTAAGGAAAACTTTATCATGGTTGATATAAAGGATTGAACAATGAATGTCCAGAGTGTCCCGTAGGTACAAACATACCTCACATCTTCCATTTAGTTCTCTCATATTTGGGCAGTCACTTTTTTTTTAAACCTGTAACAGCCAGTAAAATCACATCTTTAAACTTTTGTTTTTCCACAAAGTATAAAGCTAAGGTTTACAAAAATAATGAAGTATATTAATTACCTCTCTCATTAAAGAGATATTTCAAGTAAACAAACAAAAAAAGAATTTAGGGCACATCAGTTTTCTTTAAACTGATGACATTCTAACCAGTTTGCTGTGAATCTCATTAAATTCTCACAAAAGAACTTCCTTTTATTGGCCAAGCATTGATAAGCACTAAATAATTAAAAATTTATACATCCAATAACTGGAAGATTTTCTTACAGATTATCTTTAGGCTCCTTAAAGTTTTGCGTCTCCTCCACTATCTACTAATTTTTTTTTTTTGTCTTTTTACGGCTGCACCTGTGGCATATGGAAATTCCCGTGCTAGGGTTCGAATTGGAGCTGCAGATGCCAGCCTATGCCACAGTCACATCAATGCCGGATCCAAGCTGCATCTTTGACCTACACCACAGCTCATCACGATGCTGGATCCTTAACCCACTGAGCACGGATGTCCTCATGGATGCTAGCCAGATTCATTAACTGCTGAGCCACTGCAGGAACTCCCTATCCATACATTTTTGATGCTAGCACACAGGACACATTCAAATCTGAATATGACGTCTGGCCCTGTACCTTTGTTTTACAGTGCTGGGTGGGTCAGCACAATGGGTGGTAGGAGGCTTCTTGGATGCCACTCATATAATGGGACAGCTGAAAATAACTATACATGGAAGTGACTGTGAATTACAAAAATATATCCCACTAAACTCAAACCAAATGTATTCTAACTCAAATTCCCTTTGGTTAAATTTTAAAAACGACTTCTAGGCATTCCAACGCCATCTGACAAGGGCAAGCAGGACAGAGGGAAAATCAGTGAGGAAAGAATTAGCAGTCTAAAGACTGCAGTTAAAATTTTTACTTTTAAAAATTTTACAAAAACATATGGCTGTGTGAGCATATTGCTGGGGCTCCTTCCAGGGTCTTGGAAAGGGCTAGTGTAAATGATGGCCCCTGAAGCTAAGCTTTCTTATCTTCACAGTAAATCTCCCTTAAGGTCTGGAGCTATTTAATTTACAGGGTGAATTGCAATTTTCAGAGTCTGCTCTATATAGGGGCAGTGGATAGATTGATTACAGCTTCACTTGAGACGAAGATTTGTGGAAGAGATCTTTGCCTCCTGTGTCAAAGTGCTCCCTGCTGTTTGTTTAGACTAGTGGTTCTGAAACACTTGTTCTCATAATTGTTTCACACTCCTAAAAAGCACTGAGGACTCCAGAAAGCTTTTATGTGGATCATATCATATCTATCAACATTTGCTGTATTAGGAGTAAAACAAACATGCAAAATATTAATTCACTTAAAAACAATAAATAATAAATCTGTTACATGTTAATATAAATAACATTTTTTAATGAAAAATAACCATTTTTCAGAGCAAAAATAATTTGGTGAGAAGAGTGACATTTTACATTTCTGCAAATTTCTTTAGTATCTAGCCTAATAGAAGATTCTCATTCTTCTGCATGCAATCTGTTGCACTATCACAGGACATGTACTCTCTGGAAAATTCCATTGTTTTTCGATTCAGTATGAAATAATTTTGCCCTGTGAACCTGGAGACCACACTTTAAGAACTGCTGATTAGTGGGTCACTATATCACTATATTATGTTCCCTAGGGTTCTGAAAAGTACCCCCCTCTTTGACTATTGCTGTATCTGTAATAATCAACCCCAACTCCTAGATAAGAGTTAAATGTTAACTATTGCTATGCTTTTTAGCATTCATGGAAAACTTTAGAAAAAACAATTTTTAATGATTACCAAGTCTTAGAGAAGTCTCCTCTTTCACGGACACTTTCGCTTTCTTCCCTTTCTCCTTCATTGTCTGCTGCCTGATACTAAAGCTTTCTTTTAGGACGATAATGACTAAGACAAAGGTTGGACTATGACCAAACACAACACTGGATTCCTCACATGCTATAACACAATCTAATATTTACCAAGCCCTTTCTGTGTGCTAGGCATGTGCTAAATGCTTTATACACATTATTTAATTCTCATAACAATCCTAAGAGTTACCTAACGTCATTCGCATTTTGCAAAAGAGGAAGCTGAGATACAGAGAAGCTAATGCCCAGAGTTTTACGAGACTGAGCTGGGAACTGAACCCAGAAAATTTCCAGAGCGTGCAGTGCACTATCTACTGATAAAGTATAAAGATAAGCGATAGAGCGAGGTTCATATGAGTGTAGGTGAAGGAAGGAGGTTCGTAAAGTAAAAAGCCTCAGGACCAAGACAGCTGAGATACCAAGACATGAGGTACGGTGTTATTTTCCACCCGATTCTTCTTTTCTGCCTTATTTTCTACTCCCATGTTCTTATTCTTATATTTAATATAGTTCCCTGCTGGGAGTTCCGTCGTCCGAGCCTGAGGCTGATGGCGTAACCCAGGCGCTAAACAACCTGTTGAAAGGAGTGGGGCAAATCCGTAGTAACCACGGTAACAAGGGCGTGGCGAGGACCCTGCGCAGGCGCGCTACACCACACGCCCGCCCGCCGGCCCCTCCCCTCGGCTCCGGACTTCACCAGCTGGTGGGGAGTCTGGGGCGTGGGACGTGGGCAAAGGGTGGGGGCGAGGGCCTGGGGTGGGCGCCTGCGCAAACGCCTGGGCGCTGGTGTGATCGAGCTCACGTAGCGAGGGTTGCAGTCGCCTCCTCCCTGGCGCTGCCGTCGCGGCCTAGAGGTTATAAAAGGGCTAACTGGCTCCCTCTGCTGCCCAGTCAAGCCACCAGCGGGCTTAGGGAAGGGAGCCGGCTTGAGTGAAGGCGGTAGAGGACTGGAGAACGCGCAGCCCTCCCCTGCCACTTCTCAGGTGAGACGCTTCTCCGACCTTGGAGAATGAGGATGAAGTCCTTGGGTAGTCGTTGGGTACTGAGGCTGAAGTTCTTGGGCAGCCGCGGCCCTTTTCGGATGGCTCTGGGGGGTCTGGTCCCTGCCCTCTCTGGTGGGATGGCTCGGGGGCAGGGGTTCCCTGGTTTACTACCGCAGTACCTTCTCCTCTGTACCTTCCCCAGGTCCAGCGCCCCGCGCCTCCTGGTTGCCCCAGAGGCCCTTCCGCCCTCCTCGGTACTCCCCTTCCCACCTCCTCCCAGATTGGCGTCCCCGACTGTTGGGGCTGCGGCAGCCTCTGTCTCCGCCCCGGGAACCAGTACTTTCTTGAATATTCCTTCCCGAGGAGGGGTAACCCTGTTGATTTTCCCGAGCTCCACTCTTACCTGGTCCTCGCTTGCAAAGCTGACGGGTACGCGACGGTTTTCGGCCTCCAAATCAGCAGATGGTTAGCATGTGGCAGTGGAGAACTGATTTTAAAGCTTAGAGCTCACGCCGAAGCACTCGGGCGTTTTTACCCCCGCGGAAGAGTTGTCGGGTCTAGGAAGCGGACATACCCGGGGAAGTTCAGGCTCATCTGTTGCGCGCAGCGGTGCTGCCCGAGCAGCTAGACGTAGCCCCGGGCGGCGAGTTTCGGGCGGCTGGGTAGGGAAGTCGGCTGTCAGATTTCTCAGTCAACCGGGAAGCTAGTCTTCTTCCTTCCTTCTGCCACATAAAAATTTTAAAGGTACATGAGCTGCTCTCCCTCCCCACCCCCTCTGCTCTTTCCCAGCAGAATTTGATGCTTTTAAAAGTCCATCAGGAAATCGAATTCTGTGTTTGTGCGAGAACTTTGAGTTAAGCGAATGGCCCCCAGATGTATGTTTTCAGGGGGAGGAAGAGTGGTGTCATAAGTATGAGACTATTTCTCCTCAATCATCGAATGTATTAAATACAATTCAGTTTTTAGACACTAACGTCTTTGGCCTTCCAACAGAGTGGAGAAGATTCTTGGAATTTTGCACTGTTTGCTTTAAGAGACGAAGAACCTAGATTTCCTTTTAGGAATTGATCTAAAAGGCGAACGAGGCTTGCCAATTTCAACTTAACTGTTTCTTGTTTCTCTGAGAGCTGTGGCTCTTGGACTTTCCCTTGGAATGCACTCTGAAGGGATGAAATAGTCACTTCTGAGTGGGGGAAGGGAAAAGACGTGGCAGCAGTGTTCTTTCATCAACTTTAGGCTCTTTTTTTTTGATACAGGTTTTGGGAAGAAAGTATTTCCCCTTTTAGATTTAGATGTAGCTTATGAATGAGGCTAGTCTTTACCTAAAATAATAAGAAATATACTGTCCTTGTAGCTGGAACACTGGAATCTAATATATAAAACATTTTAAAGGGATTTTTCTCATCAAGTATCTATCAAAAAAATGGATACCTTAGGCAGGAAATATTTTAGCTGAAAGTCAATAACCTTGAGTATGTTTTGCCTTGATTTAAAATTTGAGTAGACATTCAGTGATTTTTGTTTAACTTTGACTTTTAGCCTGTGAATATAATTTCTAAATCTTAACTGTGAACTTCACATTTTACCTTTTCTTTCTATGAGAAGTGTAGGTTTTGTCACTTGCCTTTAAAAGTCATGTCAGTTTTGGTTTTGGAACATTATGCCTTCAGTCTACTTGGTAGATGATGGCAAATGCTTCTTTGAGATTGAACTTAGTTACTAGGGAAAGGACTGCTTTGTGTCTTTAGGTGAATAATGCTATTTGATGTCTTTAAATGAGTTGTATTTTGAGGTACTGAAAGCCAGGGACTTTGGTAGGCAGATAATGGTGTTGACCATTTTGTATCTTGGAAACATGTGAAAAAAACAGACGAAAGGCATTCCCTTTCAGTGCAGCAGGTTAAGGATCCAGTGTTATCACTGCAGTGGCTAAGGTTGCTGCTGTGGCATGGGTTCAGTCCCTGGCCCGGGAACTTCCACATATCATGGGCGTGGCCAAAAAACAGATTGAAAAAAAATATGCAACACTTAATTACTGCAGAAAAATTTAGACAGTGTAAAATTCTACTAAAAAAAGAAAGCATTAGGAAGTTCCCGTTGCGGCTCAGCTGTAATGAGCCCAACTAGTATCCATGAGGATGCAGGTTTGATCCCTGGCCCCACTCAGTGGGTTAAGAATTCGGCATTGCTGTGAGCTGTAGTGTAGGATGTGGATGAGGCTCAGATCCCCAGCTGCTGTGGCTGTGGTGTAGGCTGTCAGCTACAGCTCTGATTCAACCCCTAGCCTGGGAACTTCCATATGCCTCAGGTGGTGCCGTAAGAGGCAAAAAAAAAAAAAAAAAAAAAAAAAGAATTCATCTTACCAGGGTAGTCCAGGTTGTTACACTCGAATCTTGGCTTTTTGGTAAGGAGTTGTGTACTGACAAGTATCTTTCACAGGGCAAATATATTCAAGCTCTTTTTTTTTTTTTGCTTTTTAGGGCCACACCTGAGGCATATGGAAGTTCTCAGGCTAGTGGTTGAATTGGAGATAAAGCTGCCAGCGTGCAGCACAGCCACAGCAATGTGGGATCCAAGCCTCATCTTCGACCTACACCATAGCTCATGGCAACGCTGGATCCTTGACCCACTGAGCGAGGCCAGGGATCGAACCTGCCTCCTCATGGATACTAGTCAGATTTGTTTCTGCTGCACCATGATGAGAACTCCTTAAGCTCCTCTTTTTTTTTTTTTTTTTTTTGTTGTTGTTGCTGCTATTTCTTGGGCCGCTCCCGTGGCATATGGAGGTTCCCAGGCTAGGGGTTGAATCGGAGCTGTAGCCACCGGCCTACGCCAGAGCCACAGCAACTCGGGGTCCGAGCCGCGTCTGCAACCTACACCACAGCTCACGGCAACGCCGGATCGTTAATCCACTGAGCAAGGGCAGGGACCGAGCCCGCAACCTCATGGTTCCTAGTCGGATTCGTTAACCACTGCGCCACGACGGGAACTCCAAGCTCCTCTTTTATTCCAGAGATGCAGCCATAAAGCTTGTGAGCCTTCACTTCTGTAGAAGTAATGCCTTATTTTACTTAGCAGTTATCAACTGGCATATACTTACATCTCTTAAATTTGAAAAGTGCCCCTGTGAGATTCATAGTAGCAATTCTAAACCTATTTTGAGGTCATGAGGTCCGGGGAGAATCTGATAGAAGGGGTGGACCCTGGGTGACTAAATTCTATGCAAGTACACACATATGTGTAGAATTTTAGTCATCAGTTACAGATACTCTCTCCCTCCAAAAGTGCATCTTTAAACTAAAACCCTAACCCTATGAGAACTAAAAAATAAAAGAGATACAGAATTAATCTTTAAAGGCATATAGGTATCTTGATGCAGGATTTCTTGAGTATTTTTTGAAAGTTGGTCTGAGCTTGTAAGTCTGACTGGATTTGATTGTGTAGGTGACCCAAATAAACTTTTGCTAAAAAGGGGTTTAACAAAAGTTTATAAGATAGTTGGAGAATTGTTGAATTACTAAATTGCCTAGGTAATCATATATCATATTGGCCTCCCCTGACCCCCCTATATATTGTAACATATCTTTGCTTCTGCTCTGAAAGTGGAAAATACTTGAAGGTAAAGAAAAATAAATTGCACAAGCCCTTGGCATTATGCTTTATTGCTCTTCTTACAGGGAGATCCCGAATCTTGTAATTACATCATAATGGTGCATGTGTGTGTAATAAATGAATATATTAGAAAAAAGCCAAATAAAGTGTGTATATTTGTGAAACTAGTTAAATCTTCATTCATATTTCTACTCAATGAAATTTATTTGTATAAATTTAAGCTATCCTCTCATTAGCTTTCCTCTAGCCAAATATTGTGCCTCAATAAAAACTAAAGAAACTCAAAGGACTTCATTAAGGTTACACCAGCACTTGAACTTAATATGATGACAAACATTCCTTTTCCTAATCTTGCTTTGGATGGTCAGTATGACTATTGGTATATTTTGTTTTGCTTTGGCAAAAAATGCAGTATAGAGATTTATTCTTCTTACATAATTGTCATAAGTGAATGAGTATTTTCTTGGACTTCTTCCCCATCCTGCTTAGTGTTTTATGTAAATGTGTCCATGTTTTGGTTTACATGTTTTCCATTTGAATAGTGATGCTATAATATATCAAATTAATATCCTTATCCTTTCTCTCTTGTTGGACATTTGAATTGTTGCTCCATTATATGTGTGAGGAAAAGGCTGTAATTTAGTGGTTTATTTTATCCAGTTGTTTAGCTATGGCAAACTTTAACCAGTTTTCTTTCTCTCTGTATTATTATTATTATTTTTTGGCTTCACCCATGGCATGTGAAAGTTCCTGGGCCAGGGATTGAACCTGAGACACAGCAGAGACCCAAGCCATTGCAGTGACAACACTGAACACTGGATCTCCAAGGCTGGTAGCCTAGTGGCTTAGGATCTGGCATTGTTACTGCTGTGACAAGGATTTTTTGTTTTGTTTTGGCCACACCTGGGGCATGTGGAAGTTCCCAGGCCAGTGATGAAACCCACATCACAGCAGCAGTCCAAGCTGCTGCAGTGACATTGCTGGATCCTTAACCTGCTTCACCATAAGATAACTTCCTACTGTGTTTGAATTTTTGAAAAATCTTAAGTAATGGTATTATTTGTTAACAGTAATCACAGCTACTAAGTGGCAGTGTTTTATAAGTAAATAACACACGAATGTAAGATGTAAAGGATGATTACTAATAAAGTAATTGGTGTATTGTAACTGCTTTATTGAGGTGTACTTGATGCATAGTAAACTGCACATATTTGCAGTGTACAGTTAGTAAATTTTGACAAAAGTGTACACCTCTGAGATTGTAGACACAGTGAAGATAAGGAACATATTCAACAACTTCAAGAGTTTCCTCTTGACCCTTCATAGTCCCTCCCTCCTGCTCCTTTCCTGTCCTTTCCTCATCTCTGGGTAACCATTGATCTTTTTCTGACAGATTTATTTGGGGAGTTCCCAGGTGGCCTAGTGGTTAAGGATTTGGTATTGTCACTGCTATGGCTCAGGCTCAGTCCCATCTCAGGGACAACTGCATACCATGGGCACAGCCAAAAAAATATTTGTTTATATTTTCTAGAGTTCTCTGTAAATGGAACATGCAGTATGTACTTTTTTTGTGGGTATCTGACTTCTTACACTCGGCATAATTATTTTGAAATTTATCCATACTGTTATATCCTCATTCCTTTTTATTGTTAAGTAGCATTATATTTTATGGATATACTACAAAAATTTTTTTGGTCCATTTACTAGTTGGTGGACATTTGGGTTATTTTCAGCTTTTAACTATTATAAATAAAGCTGTAATGAGCATTCACACATAAGCCTTTGGAGGGATATATACTTTCTTTTCTCTTGCATAAATATCTAGGAGTGGAATAGCTACATATGTGATAGGGAAATATTTTTACCAGAGTGTGGCTTGTGTTCATTCTTTTAACAGTGCGTTTCAAAGAGCGAGAACTGTCTCTACTCATGGACACAATGTTTATGCAGAAAGTCTGAAAGGTTGTTCAAAAAAGCTCTAGATCTAATAAGTGAATTCAGCAAGGTTGAAGGACAGAAGATCTATTTCTGTATAATAACAATGAATACTTGGAACTTAAAAGTACCATCTCAATAGCACCCAAACCCATGAAATATTTAGTATTAACTTTACAAAATATGTGCAGGGTTTGTATAATGAAAATTATAAGACAGTGATAAGAGAAACTAGAGAAGACCTAAACAAATGGTGAAATATACCATATTCATGGATTGGAAGACTCAATATCGTTGAGATATCCTTTTGTCCCAAACTGACCTATAACTTTAATGCAGTTCCATTTCAAATGCCAGCAGGATTTCTTACAGAAACCGACAAGCTTATTCTAAGATTGATATGGAAAACGAACTAGAAAAGGCAAAATAATTTTGAAAAAGAGCAAAAAAGTTGGAAAACTCACTGCTGATTTCAACTTACTGTATAGCTGCAGTACTTAAGACAGTGTGGTACTGGAGGAAAAAGAGAAGATACACAAAACAGTTTGTTTTTGACAAAGATATTAAGGCAATTCAATACAGAAAGTATGATCCAGAATAGTTGGATGTTCAAAAAATCTCTTATTTGGGTACCTTATATGCTAAATCAGGCACTGGGCAGCCCCTTGCCCAGGAATTTATGTAAGTGTTGTGACAAATGACACAAATGCACCAAGGGGAGTTCTGTTGTGGCTCAGTGGCTGATGAGCCCAGTTAGTATCCATGAGGATGTGGGTTCGACCCCTGGCCTTGCTCGGTGAGTTAAGGATCCAGCATTGTCGTGGACTGTGGTATAGATCGCAGACAAGGCTCAGATCCCACATTGCTGTGGCTGTGGTGTAGGCCAGCAGCTGTAGCTCCAATTCAACCCCTAGCCTGGGAACCTCCATATGCTGTGGGTTTGGCCCTAAAAAGACAAAACAAACAAACAAAAAACAAATGCACCAGTGGATTTGAAATGTGAAATAAAGCTTACTCATACAGTCAACTGCAAAAGGATTCCTCAAGGACAGGGTTTAGGTTTAATCCAGAATGAAGCAAAATGAAGCAGGGTGGTTGGGTTTAATTTTTATTGTGACTAGAAGGATAAACCCATGTGCTAGTTCCCATGTGTAAGATTTACATGGTTTTAACTTCCAACTGATACCAAAGAAGGGAATGGCTTGCTTTTTTATTGACTTACTCAGATCTGGGGCAAAAGGGAGAGGGAAGTGGGGCTTTAAGAGAGTCATCACTCAAACATCAAAATAGAATATTTTTTGGCTTTTTTTTTTCTTTTGGGCTGCATCTGTGGCATATGGAAGTTCCCAGGCTAGGGGTCTAATCAGAGCTACAGCTGCTGGCCTATGCCACAGCTATAGCAACTCAGGATCAGAGCCTCATCTGCAACCTTCACCACAGCTCACTGCAAGATCCTCGAACCACTGAGCAAGGCCAGGGATCAAACCCACATCCTCATGGATACCAGTCGGATTCGTTTCCACTATGCCACAACGGGAACTCCCTAGAATATTTTTCTTTTTTACAGCCTTAATGCAAAAAGACCTCACACTTTATCCAAAAACTAGTTCGAAATGGTTCATAGACCCCGAGATAAGACCTAAAGCTAGAAAATAACTTAAAGAAAATATAAGACAAAATCTTCTTGATCTTGGGTTAGGCAGAGATTTCTTAAGTTACCAAAATATTGAACACCAAAAGCATAATCCATAAATTAATAAATTGGTAAATTCAACTTCATCAAAATTAAGAACTAGTATTTGAAATAGTGTTATGAGAGTGAAAAGACAAGTCACAGACTGGGACTAAATGTTCCCCTATCACATATCTGACAAAAGCCTTCTATCCAGAGTATGTAAAGAACTCACAAAATTCAATAGTAAGTAAACAACCTAATCAAAATATTGACAAAAGATTTAAATAGTAACTTTACTAAAGAAGATATATGGACAGCAAATAAACATACCAAAGGATATTAAACATCAGTAGTAACTGCAGAATTGCAAATTAAAACCACAATGAGATATCAATATATACTTCGTGAAACAATTAAGACATTAAGAAAAATGAAGGAAAAAAAATAGCAATACCAAATGTTGATGAGAATGTAGAGCAATTGGAGCTTTCATCCACTGCTGATGGCAGTACAACTGGTTTGGCAGTTCTTTATAGGGGTAAACATATGTTTACCATAAAACCTAGAATTCCTACTCCTAGATTTACCTAGTGAAATGAGAATTTATGTTGATTTCTTTTTTAAAAACATTTTTTTGAAATATAATTTACATTACTAAACAATTTAACTCTTAAGGTGTACAATTCAGTGGCTTTAAATACATGCTGAAAGTTTTGCAACTGTCAGAACAATCAATTTTAGAACTTTTTTATCACTCCAAAAAGAAACCCCAGTTTCATCAGCAGTTACTCTTTCCACTCTCCCGGCCTTAGGCAACCAACCACTAATGAGTTTTTTTCATTTAGCATAATGTTTTTGAGGTTCTTATGTGTTGTAGCCTGTATCAGTACTTCATTTCTCTTTATGGCCAAATAGTATTCCATTGTATGGATATATCCATATTTTGTTTATTCATTCATCATTTGATGGACATTTGGGTCTCCACCTTTTCAGCTGTTTTTGACAATGCTGCTGTGAACATTCATGTGTGAGTATTCCTGTAGGTATGTGCTTTCATTTTTTTGGGTATAGACCCAGGAGTGGAATTGTTGGGTCATATGGTAGGTACCTCTATGTTTGATTTTTTTAGGAACTGAAAAACTGTTTTCCAGAGTAGCTACGCCATTTTACGTTCCCATCAGCAATGTATGAGTGTTCCAGTTTCCTCACATCTCTGTCAACACTTGTTATTTTCTTTTTTACTACAACTGTCCTAGGGGCTGTGAAGTGGTATTTGATTTGCATTTCTATAATGACTAATGATGTGTTGTGTTTGTTCATGTAATTATTGGCCATTTGTATTTTCTTTGGAGAAATGTCTCCAAATCCTTGTCCCATTTAAAAATTGGATCATCTTTATTATGGAGTTCTAAGAGTTCTGTATATATTCTGAGTACTAAACTTGTGTTAGAAGTATAACTTAATATTTTCCCCATACTGTGGGTTGTCTTTTCACTCTCTTGAAGAACAAGTTTTAAATTTGATAAAGTCCAATTTAATTTTTTCTTTGGCTTCTTGTGCTTTAGATGTTATATCTGAGAAACTATTCCCTAGGTGTTATGTCTAAATGCCTAATCAAGGTTTTTTTCCTAAGAGGATTATAGTTTTAAATTTAAAAATAATCTTTGATCCATTATGAGTTAATTTTAGGGTCACTTTAAAGTTTTTTAAAGTTTATTCCCAGGTATTTAATATATTTGGTGCTGTTGCAAATGAGATACTTTTAAAATTTCTACCTGTGATTGGTTCTTAATTTGTATAAAAATGTCCTTGTCTAAAGGGAATGCTGCTTTTTTTCTAAATGATTATTTTTCAAGTAGTATAACTTGCTTTAAAAATTCAGTCTTTAATGAAGTTTCATCAAATTCTGCTTTTGGAAGAGTGTGGTATACCTCACATTCCTTATTTAAGCTTAAAAAATCTAAAATGTATATTGTGCAGACTTTTATTTCCCACTTGTATCTTAGGGTGGCAAAGACAATAAAGTTGTCTTATCAGGACTTCCTGTGTAAATCAAAAAGAGTTGTAATTTGTTTTGGAGCAAAAAGGATTGCCAACTAGTAGAGCATTTGCATTTTGCTAATTCTTTTAAAAATTTTTATTATAGTTAATTTACAGTGTTCTCTTAATTTCTGCTATACAGAAAAGTGACGCAGGTATCTATAGATACATTATTTTTCTCATATTATCTTCTATTGTGTTATATCACTAGTGTTTGGATATAGTGTCCTGATAGAGCAGG